>NC_012996.1:0-1200000 GCF_000026365.1 Zygosaccharomyces rouxii | reverse complement strand
GTTGTGACAGTCATGGTTTGTGAATTAATTAACATTGCCGCAGGTAGTCCTTGAAGCCATGTGTGAAGATCTTCGACGTAGCATAAGCTGGCTTCTTCATCCTGATGTGTACCCAAAGGTGGGATTGGTAAAGTGGAAAAAATCAAATCTGAGTTTCCTGAAATTTGTGACATCATATCGTTCAAAATCAAATGTTGAGCCCTACTGGGTAAATCGTTAAATACTAGGTTCTGCATGGATGTCACTAAACTGTCACCGGAATAGTTGCGTGATAAATCTGACAAACCTTGCTGTCTAGAGGTTCCTGTTTCATTAGTGGAAGACGTACTTTCCATTACTGGTACAATGGTTGGTTTATCACCGCTTTGATCTTCCAAGACTTTTGTATTGGGCAATTTGTTACTGGAAAATACAGGCCTTGATGCGTTCTTGTTGATTTCATCGACATTACGATAGGATGGTGAGATAACTCTCCCACTATTGTTATTTCTTCTTCTTGTATGTTCATAGTTAATTCTATCTTTCATAGGAGGTATTGATGGGGAAGTATCTCGGATGGATCCGACTTCAGTGTCATCGTCTAAGGAGTCACTGAGGAAAGAAGCGTTATGTGGCATACTTGAGCTCATTGTAAAGCTAACGCCAAGCCTCTGTAGCTTTGATAACTTATATTTCTGCGGTTGTGGCTTCACATTCACAGGTTTATTTTGAAGGGTATCTATAGTGGAAAACCTACGTTTAGGTTTTAAGGTGTTTCTAGCCTCGACCAAATCTTGCCACCAGGAATCATATTTCAAGACTGAATTTACGTACTCGAAATTTATTGGATCACCTTTGACAATCGTATTATAGACTCTGAACTGATCTAGCGCCACCACCAAGACTTCAGCTTCGATTCTTAAAACGGCCAATAGGTTTTGCATCCTCCGGAGTTCTTCACTTCTATCCAAATGCTTTTCCACAAACAGTATAACTCTCAATCTGTGTGTACGTTTCCATTCAGGCACTGTCACCAAGATAGCCCCCAATTGTAAGATCAAAGTATATGTATCAAAGTTCGTTGTAACGACAGAGGGGGAATCACTTTGTACTTTCATCTTAGCACACATCTGAATGGGATATAGGTCAATGCATTTTTTCTCTTCTGGCTCTTCCTGGTTGTTTAATTCATCCGTATTCAATTTTTGAAACCCATGAGCAATAGCGATGTTTGAATGCATCAACGATAAATCTTCCAGAATTTCTACCCACTGTTGTACTCTAATCTTGTTCTCATTTTTACAATCATCAGTTGGTAGTCTTTCGCCCCAATTTGCCGCATTAGTTTGACTACTAATTGATTCATTACCAGAAACTTCGTGGTGATGTTTCAAATCGAAAAATCCTAAAACTGTAATATTGGGTCTCATACCTCCAAGACCTGAACCCAGAAAGACGTTTCTAACACCCCAAGGTAAACTTGGGCCCGTTCCAATTTGTACAAATGCCTTAATCTTAGTAAGTTCTCTGATAGACATCCAAGCCTTTTGTTGTTTTCTTAGTTCCTGGAATTGCTCCTGGAAATTATCAGTAACCGTAACGTGTCCCAATATGTAAAGACCACCTTTTTTAAGATTGTTACAGAACTTGATTAAATTCCAGCTGGTACGAGGATTATCCACTAGCAAAAGAATTTGAGGTCTCCAATACTTGATATTATCTTGTCTTAATCTTAACAAATACTTTCTCACTTGGTGATAGATTAAACTTTGAGATACGTCCCCCCACGGTTTTGGTGGACATAAGTAATGAATCACAATGAACAGGATAGTCATCCCTAATATGACAGCAGATGCTGAAATACCATCAACGACAAACATTGCTGCTGTCGACATTAAAGCACCTGTAAATGCTGTGAATCTATCAAAATATTTGAAAGATGGTCTAAAATTGGGGGCAGATGAAATCACTAAAAGGAAACATGCTAAATTCATGACTGCAAATGTCATTAGGAAAGTCATTGTAATAAAGACAGCAATCTTGTTCACATCTAAGAACAAACATGATTGAGTTAAAGCCCAAGTGAACAAAAGAGCCGCCAGCGGTTTCTTATGGAAAATTGATATTCCTGGAATGATACTATCATTTGCTATGGCTTCCAGTACATAAGCAGCACCGACGAGTCCCATGATAGTAGAAAATAAAGAAGTAGCCAACTCCCCCATTAAAATAATCCAAGGACCGGCACTGACAGATTGAATTACCTGAACATCTCTGTAAAAAGTTTGTCTTGGAATGGAAGATGCCATTGAAATGGCAACAAATGTGTAACAGATGAAAGTGAAAAGTAACCCCCAAAGTGTTCCCTTAGGAATTGATTTAGATGGCTTCCTCAGTTCACTTGACATACCAGCACCTGCAAATATACCGGCAGTTGCAGGGAACATAATACCAAATAAATCGTTAAGCGTTTCTTTACCTTTTAAAAGAGATCCTGCAGCACCTTTAGTCAAATGCGGTAGAAGGTTACCTTTAAAAGTTTCCCAAGATGGACCAGTATAAATCATATCACCATGTTGGAAAGGTTTCATTATTAAAGTTGAAATTGGTATGAATGCAGTGGAAGTGGCAAGTATACAAAATAAAAAGTTACCAGCTCTTGAAACTGTTTGAGATCCAACGAGAGCCACAGCTAGACAAAGTAACAAAATCACAGTGGCATATCCAAATTCCACCCATCTGCCCCTTGGTAATATCTCCCAAATAGCGGCAGGTGGTTCATACGGTAATGAATGGCCAAAATTGTAAAGAATTGGCTCAATAACACCAACAGCATTCATACCACCATTGAAGACTTGGCCTAAAAAGAATACTAATCCAATCGCTCCACCAAATTCAGGTCCCAGACTTCTCGAAATCATATAGTATGCACCACCACCCCTAACCGTACCATTTGTTGAAATTGCAGAAATACTCAACGTTGTTAAGAGATTAATGGCATAACTCAAAATCAAAAATCCCAGTGCACATATTAGACCAAGCTGTCCTAATAAAAATCCAAATCTAAGAAACATTAAAATTGATAAAACGTTTAAAGCTGTCGGAACAAAGACACCATCATAAGTACCTAATTTATCCTTATTAGGATTTTCAGGATCATATTTGGAGGAAACTTTCCTCTGAACGGGTGTCGTAGATTGATAGTCATAATTAAAATACTTACGTCTCGTTGAAGATGGAGCTAATAGCGAAGTATGCTCCTCCGTCTCTTGCGGCTGGGATCCAGTGATTCCAGACATAAAAATGTCTTCCTTTGTCCTTTGACTCAGTACTTTGTTTAATGAAGGAGTAAAAAGAGATTTGAAACTTTTCTGTTCGTCTTTTACCCTTTAGACTATGTTATCGTCGAAGTTGCAGGCAGTTGTTACGGTTGTTTGATTCTATATGTGAAGAAACTTTTGATACACGTCGCGAACATAGCAAGATACAACCGATAATAAGATCGAGATAACGTCACCAGACGCTCCCCGCATTGATACCAAGTAGCATAGCATCATCAAGAACATGAAACTTCGTAAGTTTCAAAAATGTCTAACCTGATTCAAATCTTGTCACTCTAGTACATACAACAGCCCTGGAGTCTATATAAATACGAGCGGGACCATGATGACTCTCGATCTCGAGATGAATTTGTGGCAAGAATCACTGAAATGCAAATAATTCCCTAAGAGTAAACATAAGATGTAGTGAAATAAAACGAAACGAGATAATCATAATAAAAAGGTATCGCTTACTGTGCAACTTTTACAAATAAACTACTTTTTACACAGAAGATGTTCAACGAACTGAAACAACTTATAATCTAGACAAACTGAACCACAGTTTATTGTAGATAAAATTGATTTCAAAATCAAAAGGTATGTCATAACAAAATTTAGTTTTTGGAACTGCTTTTTCCAGTTTTTAAACTTGAAAAACTACAACCGTCCCAAATCCATGAATGCATAGAAAATGCAACAGTTGGTTATCTAACGCAATGGCTTCAACAAGCTCATAGCATCATCATAACCATACCAGCTAAGCCGAACAAGGAGCCAGCGCCCAATCTGTTAGCGGCGTTAGAGGTAACACTAATAGAGTAACCGGTGTTAACGGCGTTTCTAACAGATCCACTCATTGGAGAAGAACCGTTGCTGTAACCAGAGGCAGTTGGGGCGACGGTAGCGCTGGTAGATGATTCAGCAGAAGATGGAGTTTCGGTAGAAGAAACTGGGGCGGAAGCACTGGATTCAGTTGGGGCGGCAACAGAAGTACTGTTGGTTTCAGCTGGAGCAGAAGTTGGTGCAGCAACAGAAGTGTTGTTACCGGTTTCAACTGGAGCAGAAGTTGGTGCAGCAACAGAAGTGCTGTTACCGGTTTCAACTGGAGCAGAAGTTGGTGCAGCAACAGAAGTGCTGTTACCGGTTTCAACTGGAGCAGAAGTTGCTGGAGCAGAAGCGTTACCAGCTGGGGTAGTTGTAGCAACAGTTGGTGCAACAGTGCTGTTACCACCGTGAGTCAAAGTGCATGGGCAGTCAGTGATAGTCAAAGTGGTTGGACCAGTTGCAGTGTAAGTCTTACCGTTGGTGACAACAGTAGTAGCTTCAGAGCAGTAGGTGGTCAAAGTAGAAACAACTTCAGTAGTGTGAGTTGGTGCATTGGTGACAGTTGCTGGAGCTGAACCGTTACCGGCTGGGGTAGTTGTAGCAACAGTTGGTGCAACAGTGCTGTTACCAGTGTGAGTCACAGTGCATGGGCAGTCAGTGATGGTCAAAGTGGTTGGAGCAGTAACGGTGTAAGTCTTACCGTTGGTGACAACGGTGGTAGCTTCAGAACAGTAAGTAGTCAAAGTAGAAACAACTTCAGTAGTGTGAGTTGGTGCATTGGTGACAGTTGCTGGAGCTGAACCGTTAGCAGATGGGTAAGGAGCTGCAGCACCAGTACCAGATGGAGTCACAGTGTGAGTGAGAGTGACAGTACCTGGAGTTGACACAACAGTGGTTTGACCAGCGTGAGTCAAAGTGGTTGGGGCAGAACAGTAAGTGGTTTCAACAGAGGTAGATGGAGCAGCTGGAGCTGGGGCTGGAGCAGCAGAACCGGCTGGAGCTGGAGCACCTGGAGCTGGAGCAGCAGTACCTTGAGGAGCAGCAGAACCAGCTGGAGCTGGGGCACCTGGAGCTGGAGCAGCAGTACCTTGAGGAGCAGCAGAACCAGCTGGAGCTGGGGCACCTGGAGCTGGAGCAGCAGTACCTTGAGGAGCAGCAGAACCAGCTGGAGCAGCAGAAGCACCTTGAGCTGGAGCAGCAGTACCAGCTGGAGCTGGAGCACCTGGAGTACAACCACATTCAGTCACGGTAACAGTCACTGGAGCTGGAGGAGTAGCGGTGAATGAAGCACCGTTAGAAGTGAAAGTGGTAGCTGGAGCAGTGACGGTTTGTTCAGAGGTGACAGTGTTAGTTTCGGTGGTCCAGTGAGTTTGAACAACTTCGGTTTCAGATGGAGAAGCAGTGACGGTAACTTCAGCACCGGAAGCTGGAGCAGCGGTACCTTGTGGAGCTGGAGCTGGAGCAGCAGAAGAACCTGGAGCTGGAGCAGCAGAAGAACCTGGAGCTGGAGCAGCAGAAGAACCTGGAGCTGGAGCTGGAGCAGCAGAAGAACCTGGAGCTGGAGCAGCAGTACCGTGTGGAGCTGCTGGAGCAGAGGTAGCTGGAGTAGCTTCGGTCTTTGGAGTAGCTTCAGTCTTTGGAGAAGCTTCAGTCTTTGGAGAAGCTTCAGTCTTTGGAGAAGCTTCAGTCTTTGGAGAAGCTTCGGTCTTTGGAGAAGCTTCGGTCTTTGGAGAAGCTTCGGTCTTTGGAGAAGCTTCAGTCTTTGGAGAAGCTTCAGTCTTTGGAGTAGCTTCGGTCTTGCCCGGAGCAGCGGTACCATGAGTTTCAGTGGAAGCTGGAGCAGAAGACTCAGCGTGGGTAGCCTCGGTCTTACCTGGAGAAGTGGTACCTGGAGCGCTGGTAGATTGGGTAGCCTCGGTCGTACCCTTGGCAGAAGAAGCTGGAGCACTAGATGCTGGTGCAGCAGAGCTGTGTGGCTTGGTGTGAGTCACGGTACATGGACAGTTCGTAATAGTCAACGTAGTTGGGGCAGTCACAGTGTGAGTGGCACCGTTGGTGGTGAGGGTGGTAGCTTCAGAGCAGTAGGTAGTCAAAGTTGAAACCACTTCAGTTGAGGTGATGTACTGAGTAGAAGTAGATTCAGCAGCAGAAGTGGATTCAGATGGAGCTGCGGCACCGGTACCAGATGGAGAAGCAGAACTGCTGCTTGGGGCAGCAGAGCTGTGTGGCTTGGTGTGAGTAACAGTGCATGGACAGTCACTGATAGTCAATGTAGTTGGTGCAGTCACAGTGTGAGTAGCACCGTTGGTAGTGATGGTAGTTGGTGCAGAGCAGTAGGTAGTCAAAGTTGAAACCACTTCAGTTGAAGTGATGTACTGAGTAGAAGTAGATTCAGCAGCAGAAGTGAATTCAGATGGAGCTGCGGCACCGGTACCAGATGGAGAAGCAGAACTGCTGCTTGGGGCAGCAGAGCTGTGTGGCTTGGTGTGAGTCAAAGTACATGGACAGTCAGTGATAGTCAATGTAGTTGGTGCAGTCACAGTGTGAGTAGCACCGTTTGTCACTAGAGTAGTTGGTTCTGGGCAGTAGGTAGTCAAAGTTGAAACCACTTCAGTAGAAGTCACGTAACTGGTGGAAGTAGATTCTGGAGCAGATGAGGAACCAGATTCACTTGGAGCAGAGCTCTTGCTGTGAGTCAAAGTACATGGACAGTCAGTGATAGTCAAAGTGGTTGGAGCAGTGACAGTGTAAGTCTTACCATTGGTGACAATGGAAGTAGCTTCTGGGCAGTAAGTGGTGAAAGCGGTAACCACTTCTGTTGAAGCGACAGTTTCAGTACTTTCTGGAGCACTAGAAACAGATGAGCTTACTGGGACGGTACTGGAACCAGAACCAGATGTGGCAATTGAGGAAGAGTTAGAAAATCTCTGACCTAATGCGACTGAGGACACAAGTCCTAAAGACAAAATATCGGTAAACTTCATTTTAAATTATTAGTTTTCAATATTCGAAAATTCGGACTAATCAATTAATTTCCTTATGATATTCCTATTAGCGATTGGACGTTCTGTGAGAACCTTACTTTTGGTATGTTATGAATAACAACGACCTCCTTTTAAAATATCCACGACAGAGAACTATGTTGTTCTTTTTCTTTGTAGTGGTTTAAACAGGTTGGAATGATTAGTCTTTCCTTTCCGCGGTGGTGTTCTGAAAAGAAAATAGAAAATAAAAAATAGAATGAACGAGCGAAAACAAACAGGAAATGCTCCAGATCTACTAGAACGAAGACTTCAGTCTACTCTTATATATAATTCTTCGATCAGGGGCACCAATGCGGTAGCGTGACAAAGGGCAAGAAAATGAAGAAGAAAAGGGAGCTAATTGGCGCTAGGAGAAGAGAAGAGGAGAACATTCCGCTAACGCTACCCGTGCGTGTGCCAAAGAATAGATGGAAATAGAAACAAAAAAATAGAGCTACTGCGTTTTACTCCTCCCCTTCCCCATCCGTATACCGTGCCATACTAATTAGGTTAAAATGCCCGTAGTCGTAGATTAGGCTGTTGGTTTTCCTCTTTTTTTTTTAGAAGCATTACGAAATATACAATATGGAAATCTATTGAAATCGGTGTGAGTGATGGTTGTTCGGTCCTACGAAGCGATCTAAGATCCCACGGTCGGGGTGAGATCGCAAGCGCGGCGAAAAAACCGCACGTTTCCCTCCTAGTTCTATTTTTTCTGTGCTGGGTCTTTTTTTTCTTTCTTACGCCTCTGCTACTTCGGGTCACTGCGCGGCCTTCTATATCTTTTTAGAGAGTGAGCGTCAATATTTACTGCTGGGATTTCTTTGGCACTTCCCACGGATGAAATACTCAAGCCTATAGCATTAACGATCCGAAATACACTCTAAGGAGCAATCGCAAATATCGATTGATTAACTAATTAGTTTTCCAATTTCCCCTATTACACATATACATACATTCTTGTTACTATCGATAATACTTTACTGAGAATCTTGAATGGTTGTGTGCTCCACCTCCAGCTCACGCTGCTGGTGCCGTTGCTGGTCTTGCTGATCTTCGTAACTACGGACGGCGAATACGTCATTGTCGTCGTCGGTGTAATAGCCATAATCACTATCATTGAGTTCATATGCTATTGTTGAGGTTGTGGTTCCTGTTCCTTCTGGAAGCTTACCATCTGGGCGGGATCCCCCTCCTTGTAGAACTACAATGGTCGGCCTACGACTACTGATATGCTTACAAGTTGTAGAACCCTTGTGGTTGCTGTTGTTAGAGTTTCGGTCCCAATCCCAAAAGAGTCCCAAACGAAATTTCAACAATCTACTACCGATGGCGTCCTTTCCACTAAGCGCATTCCCCCACTCTAGGGCACTCGTTAATACACCTTTTTTCAACGCATTAGTGACAAGAAAATTACTGCTAGTATTAGGGTTAGGGCTATGCTCGCGTTGTATAACCATACTGTGATTCACTAAAATGACAATAGTATGATGCCTAGTAGCGTATCTGGTTAAGACGGACAATAGTAAATTCAATCTCTTGGTAGTATAGTCGGAACCGGCATTCGGTGTAGTCGTGATGGTGGCAGTGGTGGCAGCGGTTGATCTCCTTGAAAAATTTGTATGATCCACAAGTAGCTGCGCGAAACCGTCAATTACCAATACAGTATAGTCTTGTTTATGTTGTTTTTGTTCTTCTTCTCCTTTGTCCTCGCGGAGCTGCAGGAAACGTAATAGCTGTGAAAACTTTGTAATGCGGGTCGTGTATGTAGTATTATTATGATTGTTATGGTTGCCAAGGCGCGAATAGAGTATTGGTTTGTGCGTTTGAATCACCAAGTTCCTGTGCTTCTTGTTCTTGATCCTATCTCTCGAGGATGAATTCAAAACATTTTTAAGCAAGATCTCTTTACAGGACCCCGGCGGACCGTAAATTTCATAGATACATCCCGGTTTGAATCCACCTTCTAGTGATGAATCCAGGGGTTCGCAACCTGTTGAAATGGGATGCTGTGATGCAAGCTGTGAAAGTGGTATTCCGATGTCCATCTAATCCAATCTGGTATACGAATTAGCTGTGGTTAGTAGTAGTAGTAGTAGTAGTAGTGGTATACTTCTTTTTTTCGCACTCGCTCTCGCGCTTTCTCACTCGCTTTCGTCTTTACTATATATTACAAGAAATAATCCATCTGTGGTTTCCTTGTCGGCAGTATCGTATTACCCACATCGTTTTGAGGTTGAACAGCTTCAAATATGGTGTAAGATCTGGACAGATCATCATCGATTCTAAGGACTGCAGCTACATTACCGCACCTATAGCAGTAGTTGGGAGCTGACCAAACGGTTACAAGGCCGTTGTCGAACATCTCTTTGTAGCCTTCCATAACTAATTGATGAGCTCTTGCAATAAGATCGACACCATTTCTCGACAGAAACTCTTGAACTTGTTGACCACCAAATAGGAAACCTGCTCCTCTTGGTGATAGTGACCATGTATCGACATCATCGGGATCACTCCATAATAAATCACACATAGCACCTTCATGTGGAACTTCTTGCTTTCTATCGACACTTCTAATTTCATCGATTGTCATCACATCGGGCGAAAGACCCCCATGAACACAGAATACGCTTTGATTTACGATAGCACCTAATGACAGATAGTCAAATACTTCACAGCAGTACCTCCAAACGTTACTATTACCATATTTTCTCATAATTTCATCATAGAATCCATATACTTTGGTAATTTGTCTGGTTTCGTGGTTACCTCTGATTAAAGTTATACGGTCAGGGTATCTCAGCTTATAGCACAGTAGTAGTAAGAATGACTCTAATGAATAGAATCCTCTATCGACAAAATCACCTAAAAAGATGTATCGACTCTTTTCAATACCTCCACTTTTTTCGAAGAGAGTCAATAAGTCATGTAGTTGACCATGGATATCCCCACATATCGTTACTGGAGTATTTACGTGAGTTACATTAGACTCATTCATTAGTAGTTCTTGTGACAGCAGACAAAGGGTATAAACCGTTTCTTCCGCGATATGGCGTCCCTGCCGGAGTAATGATATGATACGATCTAAATCAAACATTTGAAAACTAGTACTATGGGTTTTATTCTAATATTTGGTGGGGTAGTTGGGCATAGATGAGTATGAGTTTCTTCTGACTATAACGATGATGGATGTGTTGTTTTTTTTTTCTTCATCCAAGCTCATCGCATCATCAAGAAACAAGAAAAGAGAGCGGAAACGTTACATCGTTCACGTAACAACTACAAGTAGATTTTAAACAAAGCAGGGCAAGATGGTTGCTGATTTATCACTTATGCAATGTGCTAACCCTCTATTATTCTCAGAGGGAAATTATGAAGAGTATCCGTTTGAATATCAAGATCTAAAGAGGTACTTGAGCACTAATGATGATGGTGAAAACACGCCTTGTAGAAACGTCAAACCATTCACACATATCAATTATTTAGATATGTTACTGTATCCGAATGACGGTAATTTTGACTTAAATCGTAAATTAGTTTGTGAATATGCCCTTTTCCAAGTTCAAAGATCTGAAAGATTGAATGAATTACCACAGTTGGATAATTTTTATCAGCTGGAAAACTTAAAGCAGTTGGAACCATTTACAGCCAAATGGTATCAATTCATTATTGTGCTACTGGAATCAATCAATGCTACAAATATTGAATCATTGCTCCTTAAGGGTCCACATCCGTTAAAGATGTTAGAGCAGATGAGCGGGACTGATCTGCAAACGCGTACACCAACAGATTCATCAACTGCTGGAACATTACAAGAGTTGACTTCATACGTCGTTTCCAGAGCGGTACAGAGAAATATTGAGTTAAAGCCATTGCATTTGGATGATCAGGTAGAATTCTTGAAAACAGCATTTGATACAATATTGGATAATGGGGCCCCGACTCGTAGCATGAGCCATGATGATGATAAACAAAATTTACAAACTGCTGTTAATGATTTACAGCTGGCCAATACTTTCTTAACGAAACAATTTCAGAATGACCATGCAGATTATGTGCAAAATATTGAAAAATTACAAAGGACTAATAAAGAACTACAGCAAAAAGTACTTGATTATCATTCCGAATTGGTGAAATCTGAACAGAAATTGCAGGAGAAGGAAAAACTTGTGAAAGAAATGGAAGATGCTACTTCAAGCAATAAGTCGTCTAATTTTAACTACGCATCTCCTGTAATGACGAATGAAATGTGGTTCCCAAGTAGTCCGGCATCGACAAACAGTAATAATAGCGTTTCAAGCGCTTCACAATCCATCGGTGTAATGAGAACGGAATTTAAAAAATTGTTAACAGAAACTCAGAGAAAGCACGACCGTGAATTACAATCAGAGCGTGAATCTAGGTTAAAGCTAGAAAAGGAACTACAACAACTAAGGCAATCAAAAGGCTACTAAAACGAAAACCGTATAATATAGTTTGGCTTAATATAATATAATATACCCACGTATTCCTTCACTTCTATTATTACTTTTACTTTGTATATACATATCCCGGTTCGTTTGTTTTTTCTACATTTTCCTGAATTCACTCAACACAGGGTATATGGCTTCAAAGGCCTGATAAATTTCTTCTCTTTGCTTAGCACCTGTAAGAACAATCTTACCAGATACAAATATCAGTAAAACAATTTTGGGTTTAACCATTCTATAAATCAACCCGGGGAAAAGTTCAGGTTCATAAGACGAGAAAGTACCGTGACTAAACGCTAGACCTTCTAAACGAATAGGAAATTTGACATCACAAGAACCGACAATATTCTGAATCTTAAAATCTGTAAATTTTGCAGCAAATCCAATCTTTTGAATAATTCTTGCGTATTTCCGACTCGCTAATTTAGAATCATCTTCACTCTTGGCACCCGTTACAACCATTTTACCAGAGGCAAAAATCAATGCAGTAGTCTTAGGCTCTCTAATACGCATAATAACAGCTGCAAAACGTTTAGGATTGTATTCAGCGTTACGCGCATGTAGTGCCACAGTCTTCAAATCTAGACGACACCCCAGATTAACAGTCGCCACTATATTCTGCAACGTTGGTACTATACCGGACGTTGATGATCCATCTTCGTCCTCATCAGGTTGTGCTTTTACGGCATTCTCCTCCATATCTTGTTGCTTCACGACGCCTCCACTCTGGTCCTGTCCTTCCCATACTTGCCTCGTATTAGGATCGAATACTATTTTATTAGCCTCTTGAAACTCTTTTAAACGTCCCTCGTCAGCCATCTCTGTGTCCTCTAAACCCCACCCTCTATCAGAATTCAATATCGGATAATGAATCGTACTATTTCATCCTTTTTATGTATCAATTCTTATTCATGTTACTTGACCAGTTTTTTTTTTTTTTTTTATGGGGCCTTTAGATCACTACTTACGAGCCATTAATTTCAAGGCCTAATATGGCATCGTCATCACTATTAAACTACGATAAAGGACTATAAGTGCAGCGCTACTGGCATTGGAGGCTCTGTTAATGAGTTTATCTCGGCTGCCTGTTGATGTGGTATACCACCTATCTCATGAGTATCGACAACAGGCGTATCTGCATGCCCATACTGTGAGAGATGAGCGCCTTTTAAAGCAGTACTATACGCTGATATCGATGGCTATCAAATGTTTGGAGTACGCTAAGGCCCAGTATGCATTGTCAATGGATCAGGATTATCAGATTACTATGGAATTGGTTGAGATACTGGTAAAAGAGACACATAATTTGGATTTAGCAGAGCAATACCTGTCAAGTCTCAAGGAAAGATTGAAAAATCATCAAGTGGCGGCTTCTACAGAGACTCTATTTAGGCAAAGGATGCACTGTGAATTTTTATCACTGTACGAAATGCCCCTGAGAAGAGATTCCAAATTTCATTTCAAGATCGCCTCCAGAAACTGCGATGCATTGTTACAGTATTTCCAGAACGTGGGTGCCGAGTACCAAGCTTGGAAGCAAGTGTTTGAGTACGTTAACGTATGTTTGAATGCGAAATTAGGTAAAAGATCAAGGGCTAGGGCTGATTTCATCAAGTTGGACAATCAAAATATGCCCGGACAGTGGGGGGCCTTTATCACATTGAGTCATGCTAGCTTTTTGCTAAGTCGTAGGTATACGATTTCACCAGAGATCCGTCAGAAATTAAATTGCATTGATGTTAGCGTTGTGGGACCCCATTTGTTTAGTTGGAAGATGGTATTAGAACTTTACATTCAGGTTTTTGAAGATAAAAACATTACCAATAATTTAAATCAGTTCAAACAATTTTTCGCAGAATATAAAGGGTTTTTGTTGGATAATGATGGAGTTTGTGATGTGAACATTGACGAAAAAGTAAGACTTCGGTTGACCCTTCTGTGTGTTTTTCAATATAGGGATTTGAAAAACGTCCTATTACTTTTACAAAGTGTTAGTTTCTTGGTTAACTGCCATGATAAGAAGGCGAATTTCTCTACCAAATTTTTACCTAAAGTTCAATCTACCACAGTCAAATTAATTGAATCCAATAAGAAAAATGGTGGTAAATCTCTAAGCTCCTACGATGAAGATAGAAATCTTTATGAGCACATTTTGTCATGTGTAGATTTTTATCAAAAATGGGAAAACTTCCTACTATCTTCAGAAGTAAAACCTTTGAATCAGGCAACTGGAGACACGATAGGATTACTATATTCACCATTGTTGGAGGCGATGAAACTGCAAGTGGCTGGCAATAATGAATCTGTGGGTAATTATGAAAAGATAACAGATTCTAAGCAGGTTAACGAAGTAAGAATTATAGCTATGGTGAATTCTTTCGTTATAAGAGCTTCAAGAATGAGTAAAAATATTCAAAGAGAGGAGAATATGGCACGTTGTAATTCACTATGGGCCGAAATGGATCATATTCTAAGAGAATCAGACCTTTGGAAAAACCAGATGTGGGGATGTACTATGACTATACTATGGTTGCTATCTCACTTAGAGCCCTTTACATCTAGTCCCATGCCATCCACTGATGAGGAAAAATCCAGATTTTTGACGCTATTGAGAAATTACTACATGGTTAACAAGGTCATTAAGGAAGATAGTCAAGAGATGAATGTTGATGGTGGTAATTTGAAAATAAAGAAAAGTGTCTTGCTACAAATTCTTTTGAACTATTTGGGCGGCAGATTGTTGGAACAAGATTTAGCTGTTATCTGTCAAGTGTCTGGATTATGCTTTAAACTGTCAAGACAACAAAACTCTCTTTATTTACAATACGTCATAGGTATTTGGCACCTGCTTAATAGCACAGTAGCCATGAATAGTAAAGAAGTGACAATAATGAGATCTAAATTGGAAGCTATAGTTAAAGATTTAGTCAAGTAAATAGCTTTTCCGTTTGTTATTTTTTAGTTTATTGATGTTTATACTTTCGGCAGATACAGAGCGCTAATTTGATAATTCGCTCCTAAACGAAAAATACCATAGAGAACAACAGAAGGTAAACAGGAGGATATTTGCAAAGTACTTCTTAGCAGTCAATGTCCATTATTTCTTATCATACACTCCATTTATGAATCTCTATTCCAATAGATATAACTGTCTATATATCGCTTAAACCTACAAAACGACATACACAAAAGAAAGAGATAGAGCTCGCTTAAGGAGTCCAAACTCAATTCTTGTACGACTGCTGCCTCTTCATAGCATACCGGGCCCCAGCCTGCTCAGATCTTATACTGCTGTCACTATGTTTGACATGACCACGAGAGTCTAAGTCGACCGTACCTGCACTTTGGAACAATGAGACATCACCTACTAGCAGACCCAAGGTGTCAAGCACTTGCTGTGGATCTGTTAAATGTGCCTTAGCCACAGTTTTCTTGGATGCAGATCCCACAGTACAAGGATACATCCCAAATCCACCCCATTGGTTAACTTGATCACTGTATTGCTTTCTCCAAACTGCTTCAATATCATTCAGTTGGTTAAACATATCTTCATCTGTAAAATCGTCACCCAAACAGAAGGTAAAATCAGGCATTTCCCCAATGGTTAATTTTTCTTTACTTGTGTTTAACATGTCTTGACGTCTACCATGATGGTGCCAAACTAATCTCTTTACAATTTCACCTTTATTAACAAATTTAGGACGAACTTCAATGTTAGCTTTACCTTCCATAACATCTAAATCGTAATCTGCGCATATTTTATCTAATTCCTTTTTCAATTCAGATGCATAGAATTCACCTAATTCAGGATCTGCTCTTCTGTAATGCCAAGTCAATGCAACTTTTTTCCTCTCGATAAATGAACCTGGTGTTCTCCTTGTAAATTCCTCCATAGTACTACCGACTTTTTCTTGCCATGACATATCAAATTTTTCTGTTAAGTTGATCCAGTTCTCGTCATCCACATCTTTGTAAAAGCATCCATGTTCAGCGCTAAGTCCCAACTGGGGTAATCTACCACCAAGCCATTTATTTAAAAACTTTTGATCTCTACCCGAAATGATCCAAATTTGATTACAAGGATCTGATGCAAGTTTTTGCAAGATCGAAATCAAACGAGCCGATGGAATTGCAGCAGCTGGGTCTTGTACAATGGGAGTTAAAGTTCCATCATAATCGAATAAGAATAGACGACGCTTTGATTGCCTGTAATTTGCCAAAAGAGCTGGTCTGTTTAAAGCCGGTGTCATTTTTCTATCGGTTGTATTATGTGCTTCATCAACGATATCATTTAACGTGGATAAAAATTGATCGGTCCAATCTTGGATAATAGGAACTTCAGGCCAAACTTTATCTTCGAGTGCTTTTTTCTCCTCCCTTGGTAGAGTTAAAGCCTTATTAATACTTTTAGCAACTGCTACGGAATCCCAAGGGTTAATGATCATAGCATCCTTAAGACTTGTACTAGTCCCTGAAAATTCACTTAAGATCAAGGGATTTCCGTAACAGTTGTAACTAGACATATGTGATTTCACCGTCACGTATTCAAGTGCTGTAGTATTGGTACCGTCTCTAACGCTTGCGATAACACAAAGATCTGCAGCCCTCAACAATGAAAGATACGCATCTTTGGGAATTCTCATGTAGTAATGATGTACTGGTGAAAAATTCAAGCTTCCGTATTGCATATTGATGGAGGTAACTAATTCGTTCACTTGTTGTTCCAATCTTATAATTTGATTAGTCCCACCTTTCATACTGGGAACACTAACCTGAATCAAAACTACTTGATCTCTCCATTCTGGATACATGGAAAGGAAAGTTTCAAACGCTCTCAATTTTTGAACAACACCACGAACAGAATCCAATCTATCCCTACCTATAATGATTTTTTTACCTTGAAATGCATCTTTAATGGCTAAAACCTTTTGATCGATATCCTTGGTAAAGGATTCCTCCAACAACTTAACACGATTAACACCAATTGGCAATGAATCAACAACTATGTCACCACCATATGCACTTATTTGGTACTGTTCCATCCCTAATTTATTTTTCGATTTCCTACTCGTAGAATCCAATAATCTTTTACAAGACGAGACAAAATGACGAGCGAAACCTTCATTTTGGAAACAAACACGATCAGCACCCATGAGGCCGTCCAAAATTTCTTTCCTACGTGGTAAAACTCTAAAGTACTCATTACTTGGCCATGGTGAATGATGGAAATAAGCAATGGTTAAATCTTTATCATTAAATTTCATCCTTAGCAGTTGTGGCAAAAGGAGTAAATAATAGTCATGAATCCATATAATATCACCCTTCTCATATATTTCACCAATTTTCATCGCATATGCTTCATTAAATCTAACGTAATCATACCATGATAGATTTTCCTTTTCACCACTATCAGAGGAAAATTTCAAAATGTAATGAAATGTTGGCCACAGTACATTTTCTGCAAATCCTCTCCAACGCTTTTGATCTCTACGTAATAACCACACGGGGTGAACATTATCCACATTGTAATGGTCATCAGTCTTACCATGTCTTCTAAGATCTTTAGTGATCCCATCAATTTGTCCATTAGTCAAATATAACGGATCCTCATCCCTCTCGCGCTCTTCCTTGGTATGCAAATCGGCTCCCCCTTTTTCACCATCTTCATTCATATCCCTATTCCTTGAGCTAAAGATTCGAGATGGGATACTTTCACGTCCAATCTCACCGGTCCATCCCAAAACATGCTGTTCATAATCCTTGGACTTCTCCTCACTATTTAAATACTCGATCGAAGAGTAAAGTGAACTGCTACCGGTGGCGGGAACTATATTCCATTCGTCATTGGTCTCTCCCAGTTGAATTTTGTAAGGCAACTGAGCAACACAATTAATAATTCTTTGCCTCCTATGACCAGAATCAACCATCTTGAGGCCCCACTATGTCTTGATATACCTGTATACTATCCTTTTAACTTTTGTCACTTGTTGATATCAGCTGAGTGACACTTTTGCTTAAAGTTAAGGGAACTTTGACGAGAACTAAGAAGCACACAGGGTAACACACACCGGATAATGCAAAAACCCGGAACAGACAGAAAGAAACTAAATAACAATCTCTATTAGCTATTCTCAATAAGTGGCATACCTCAATACATCAAGCTACTAACATTTTTGAAGCAACAGAATCTTGAATAACTCGTAAACAGGCAATTTTCGACTCATCAACCAGCTGTGGTAAGGAGAAAATTGACTCCCACGAACTTCTTGAAGCCATGTATTGCTGTTGCTGGTGGGGTCCATAAGGAGTACAAGGTAGTATTTATGATAATGTATGATTGTGTATGCATTGGACCAGATCTTGGATTGGGGACTTGATTGAGATAGTTGAAAGAACTGGGTAGGAAGTTGGGATTGGTATTGAACTCCGCATCATCGTTAAATTTCAATTGCGATGCGATTGGTGATGAAGATAATCATAGTTCTAATTCCATTGTCAACTGCCGATTCTCTAAACTAATCCAAACGTCGTAAGTGCATGGAGCTACCAAAATCGTCCTACCGTATTCCACTAGGGAAAAGCTCTTAACGCAGACCTATATCTTTCTATTCCATGGTGTTGCGGCAATAATCTCTAATTCCTTGGCATTACAAATTGACAAAAAAACCCATCGTGCTTGTTTTGCAGTACACATTCAATGCATAGACAAGGTTGGGAATGGGTAACATGGTAGTGCGCAGTGTGAGGGGCACGTATATTTGTCACCTTGGCCATTTTCAGAGAATTCAAACGTAAATCTCTATTGTACTCCTATTGGTTAATGTCCCTGCATACAGCGCGTTTCCCAGTTACACAGCGGTGCAGAATTTTACCTGAATGTATCGTGGTTTTTTTAATGTTATCAATGCAATCAAAGTGAGTATATTTTCTGCAGGCTTATGTGGATTAGTCTACGTCTCTTTTCCCATCTAACTTAAAATTAGAACAATAAAAGTATGCCTGACGATCGTTTTTGCATATTGCATTTGTTATCTTCACTACAGTGCATGTTCAACCAAAAGATACACTGGTCCTTATTAGTACCGTCTATAGGTATCGTTGGTGGTTTTGTTGTTGCAGGTCCGTTATCAATATCTACAGAGCGCTTGGCGCCTGTCAATCTAATCAGAGAACTGATGGCATTTGCTACCAGTCTCGGTACAGGCGTTCGGTTTGTACAATCCGACTAAAGGGGATCTTTCGTCGATTGCTTCCTAGCAACTATAGGTCGCTTGGTCCTTATGGTTCTCGGGGAGCACCAAGGACTCGTAGGCGGAACGGATGTGATTGCTAGAGACTAGTCGAAAAAAACTAGACAACTAGAAATGCATTAGGAAATACTCAGAACGGAAATTGTATATCGCTAATAATAGTACAACGATAGCCCTCATAGTTTTTTTCTTTTCTTTATTTTACCAGATTTCAAACACTCGGCTCATCAAAAGGTACAACTTGGCCAAGATGTCCTGACCTGGCAGTTGCACTAGCAACTGCGGAGGTTCCAATATCAAGGGTTTCGCACCCCTCGCACCTTGGTTTATCTGCGATATACATTGCAAATTGGCATGAACCCTTTTCAAATATTGTGACGCCAGAGACTGCACTTGCTCGGGCATTGTTCCTGAACTATTACCACCACTTGAATTATTCGTCATCTGTATAACTCTTGCCAAAAGGATGCTGTTGATATGTAGCAACAGCTGTACCTTGTATTGGATCTGCTCACTTTCACTCACCATAACAAAGCACTAAACTCCGATCCCTATGTATATATGCGGCTCCTCTATGTGTCAATGTAATATGTTGACAGATTACCCTTAGTATGTATTCTGGTGTTTCTCTGGAATTCTTTCTTATTTCTGAACAATTTTTTCTTTCCTAACTTTGTTTATCTAAAAAGCGAGGATTGAAATATAAACATGGGGATTGACATTTTTTAAGTCTTCTTAAGAGATACACCCCATCTAATCACACATATCTACATAAAACGAGTACCTTGCGAGAGTCAAGTGGAAGAGTCTGTGACAGTGAAAAGGTATTATACAGACTTAGGTTAGACAGGGTTACAATACACATCACTGGACTCCAACATCGCATCGGCTCTAAAAAGGCTTCACTATCTATACAAATAGTGAAAAAAAAAAAAAATAGCAAGAAGGTAGACATAGAAAGTGCTTTTCAAGTTGAAGAAAAGGAGGTGTAAGAGATAGCGTTAGAATGAGTGCGAGGTTTTTGAGAGGTTGCTACAATGTTGTATTTGGATGTGTGATTAAGAGATTATATCGTGGAGGTTTAAATCAAAGGAACCTGTTGACGCTTCCGCTCAATTTCTTTACCAATTTCTCGATTATATTCATATGGTTAATGATCTTTAAAAATGCAGGACTGATTCCGATAGATATTAGGCCTAAAATTCATAGTAAAGCAGCATTTTACCTGGACAATTACATGTTTGGGGATTTTTGGGGGGAAATGTATGCTCAATTTGGGAAAACCAGCTATTTTCCTTGGACAATTTTCACATCTGTGGTGTTCACATCGATTTTTTTGTTGTTGATTCCATTAGCGATTTGGTATTATATTTACTATGTGAAAAAATTAGATTACAATTTAATGGAATGGAACGATCACATCTTCCATTTTAGCAATAAATCGAATCCTAAGCGTGTAAGGACCCTGTGCATTCCATTTCTATTACCATTTTTTGCACTTGTGTTTCTAAACATTATGCACATTTTCGCTAAACAAACTGAAGAGAATTTTGCAAACTGGAAAGATTTTGTTGCATGGGTCTCGTACGTCATTTTACATCTAACTGCCCCCATTTTAACTGCGGTTTATCTGTACGTTTTCCATCCACCTGGTGTTGTAAAATGTTTCGCACTATCTTTGGGAATTCAAAATTTAATGGGGGTTACAACACATCTTTTGTTACCAATGGCACCACCTTGGTTCATTCACATGTATGGTATTACGGACACTGAACATGTTAATTATACTCAGGAAGGTTATGCAGCTGGTCTTGTCCGTGTGGATAAACAATTGGGGACACATTTAAATACATCTGGTTTCCACATGTCCCCTATTGTATTTGGTGCGGTACCATCGTTACATTCAGCAATGGCGTTCCAATGCTTTTTATTTTTAATAACAAGATCTGCCACTTACAAGGGTCGTATGCGTAATGGAATTTCACCATCGAGGAAAGAAGCCGCACCTATTTTTATATCTGAGTCTTCGGAGGAGACTGAAATTGGAAGTAGTCCTGAATTACCTTTGGGATTGGCAGGCGATGATGAATTGGAATTAAGAATTCTAGGACCTGAAGGTAGTACTAACTCATCTTGTGAAGAGTTAGAAGCGACAGCAGATCGTTGTGACGCTCCTGGTACTTTGGCCCTTTACTATGTGCATGACGCAGAGTTCTGTACTCGTTGGTACTTCGGTATCTTTAACAGAGCAATATTACCTCGTTTATTAGGAATCTCATTTTTATTATGGCAGTGGTGGTCAACCATGTATTTGGATCATCATTACAGATTTGACCTTTTCGTTGGTGTGCTATATGCGTTATTCGTGCACATTTTAATCAATCATTACGTGCTACAACCAAAAGTCCTTCAACCGTGGTTAGCAGTACGTCTACAACAGATACCCGATACGAGAAATGAAGGCCGCACTATGGGTATGCGTGTGTTCGAAGATACCAAATTAGAATGGTTTTTCGATCCACTGGCGTGAGCAAACTACTAGGTTTTCTTTTTACTCTGTTACAATTTTGATGATACATTTACGATAATACAGTCGTTGTTCATTAGCATTACTACGACTTAAGGAGCTTTTTTATTTCAATCTTGCTTTTTTTATTATATTATTCTCTTAGCTTTAGACATGTATACATAATCACATTTATGGTCTTTTATTACCAGGAACAAGCATTGCAATACTGTTACCACTTAGAAGCATACGCCCCTTGTGTTGCATAACGGGTATATCTTGAAGATCAGCACCGACTGTAACTTCTTTTGCATCTTCGACAATAACATTAACAAAATCGTCAAATCCGATTAGGGTCCCCGTAAACTCACGGTTGGACTGAAGAACAATCCATACGGGTTGTCCTACAGTCTTGTCAATAATTTCGAGTGGTAGAATCTCTAGAGTGCTCATTGGGGGGACGGGGGTAGGACTAATCTTCAAATCCTCTCTCAATACATTGAATGATTAGTGCTCGATGAGTTGTATTGGTTATACAAATTGGTTTTTACAAGGAAGCATTACCCGGAGAAGTAGAGCCGATGATACTTCAGCATATTGACACCTTTTATTAAATGAAGTACCTACCAATGGCCAATTCTGCGAGCGATTATCTTGAGTTCGAATCCTACCGCTGGCATTTTGGTTTTTAAACTTGATGAGTTCAGGATGTTCAGCTTGATTCCTATAAGGTGCCATAACCTTGTATTTTCCTAATCACTGCAACATCATGCATTGTGTCCTAAGCATAAAGAGACAATTCATCTCGGAGCTGAGTGTATCCCTCTCTAGTTTCTTGCAGGTAGTTTACGATCATTTTTTCTCCTTTGGTTAAAGAAGCCTTCTAAGAATTGACATCGGCACCCAAGTCGTAAGAATCTTCTGCCGGAAATCTCGAATGATCCAAACAATTATTAGTCTTTTAATTGACATTCGTTACTACGCCGTCTTTCCAAAGTTTTATTTTCACTACCTCATCGGCGGTTATCTCTTCCCATACATGTGACACGGTTGATTAATATATTTACATATAAGTAAAGAGTAAATATTCACGATTAAAACAGTTTAATTATAAGAAAACACCTCATTAACGAATTATTTGTATTTGTAACGAATCTTGTAAAATACGCCATCTGTTCTTCCCTTACAATTGTGAACGAGCAGGATTGGTTGCAACGACAGTGGCATCCTTCTTTGTAGCACCATCAACTTCTTCAACATCAGCAGAAGAAGAATCTCTTCCAAATGCTTCAGCTGCATGTTGAGAAGAGGTACCTTCCTGTCCCAGAGCAAGTTCCTCATCTTGGATAATACCTCTTTCCTTATCGTATCTCAAACCCTCCAATTTAGCAAACAATTCTTGTTCCTGTTCCTTAGTCAATTCATCTTTCTTCTTGTTCTTAATGTGATATCCTGGATTCAATTGGCGCATTTGCAGTTTGGTAAATGGTAAGTGGCCCTTCTTTTCTTCGAACATTAGCAACCACAGAACGATGATTAAAACCAACCAATAGATGTTATAAGAGATCATTGAGCTGTAGTAACCAGTATTTTGCCATCCCAAAAGCGCATTGAAAACATCCCAACCGTTATCCAATTCTGGATTACAACAATTGACGTGGTAGATAGTCTTTTGAATGTTGTAAGAACCATTACCATCACCAGACTCAGAAGCATCACCACCACTAGCTTGGTTGAAGCGATAGTTTTCGAAATACCATGCACCTCTACTGAATAGACCAGCAGAAATCAAATACAGGATACATGTTGAAATGATTAGGAAAATTTGCATGGAAGATCTCGAGGTACCGTAGTAAAGTAATAACCCGACACCCACACCCGCTATTAGACCTACAAAAACAGGCAGTGGGTAAGAAGTACCCTTTGCGTTTGCAGTAGTGATACCAGCACCAGCAACAAAAACGACGGCCTCCAAACCTTCTCTTAAAACTGTGATGAATGGCAAGAGAAACATAGAATATCTCTTTGCCAAGAATCCAAATTTAAAATAATCTCTCTTTGACTTTGGTTTGGCAACCATACTTTTTGCAATCTTAACACGCCATTTACTCTGCATCTTGTTAATTCTCAACATCGGAATACCCATCGCACTAATCATAACCGTTGCAATCATACAGAATACACCTTCCCAAAGATCCTCGGCGGTTCCGAAGATATCGTTACCATTACCGTAGTAGGCACCAATCATACCACCACCAATTGCCAAACATATTATAAACCCAAGAACAACACCAATCCAAACTTGCTTCCTCAGTTTCTTGTAAAGCTTGAAATCCTGTTCACCGATAGACTGCTTCAAGAAAGATAAAAGCACGGAAACAATGACGACAGCTTCAAGACACTCTCTGAATACCACGAAGAACACGGCAACGTTGAAGACATCGTTACTACCACCCATAGTGAATGTTTAATGCTCGCTGTACCACTTCTTCAAAAGACTCACTTCAGAGGCGAGATGATAAGAAATGAGATGAGCTGACTTACAGAGCAATTTAAGACATCTATATACTATTGGTGATCAACGCCGATTCGTCCACAAATTGACCATTACAAGAGTTAGAATTCTTGAATCTTATTTTTACCGTCCTTTCTTCCCTCTTTCGTTTCTCTTTTGCACCTATTCCTGCATTGGTATTGTGCAATGAAATCAGTGGGTCCATTATTACGGTGTATATCTTGATGGAAGTTGCACCCTGATGTTCATTTGCTTAACTACGGTGAATCTTTGGCCATTTCTGTTGTACGCCTATTCTTGAACACACCTGTCTATAGTCGTACAGCTAATTCTTCTCAGCAGTGAATCTTCATAGCGGGCAGAGTGAAAAAATGATCACCCTAAGTGAATGCACCCAGATGTTGGAACGAGGCAGGCAGACAGTATTAACATCCCAGTAGGAAGTCTGCAGTGAAGCTGCATGTCCAAGCACCCCAATTGTCCTACGCGATCTTCGACGACATATGCAAATATGGGTGTGGAACGTTTCGAAATGAGAAGCATAGAGTTATCTCTATAACTTTAGACGAGGTGTTAGGATGTTGATTGCTTTTTTTTTTACAATTCGGGGAATGTGGTGTCACTGATTAGATGTGGTGGTATGGGTGTACATACTGAACGACAACTCCGAGGAACTCATGTGTTCTTAGTTAAGCGCGGGGTGCAATTAATCGTGGGTGGTGATGGCGGTGTGATTAGCCGCTGAGGCGCAGTGAATGCAGAAATCAGGGGTGCAGGGAGTAAGTATAAAAGGGGGTTGGGCGAGGAGATTGACTTCACCTTTTGCATGTCACTTTGTATCTGTGAGCAGAGCGAACAGACACTGTTTTGGTTCTTTTTTAAAAGAACAGCCTACGGCGCCAGTACGATGGCGGCTGCAACACCAACATTTCTCACATGTTGACAAGCTTTGTTTGACGTCGGCGGCTTGTTCTTTTAAAAAGAACCAAAACAGTTCTTACTCGCAACACTCGTAACCTCTAGTCCCAGTGGATGTGCTAGAAGTGCGCTGTGTTGTGACATTGGTGCGGCTAGCTCGATGTGCGACTACAATGGACAAGTTCAAGATCTTGGACCAGATAGTTCGTTAGCTTTTCTACATTCTCCTTTTCTTGTTGTTCTTGCTTTTTCTGCTTCAAGACACATTCTCTTAGTGCGTCTTTTGCAAAGCAATGGTCCTTATCCTTATCTCTATTAGCAGTTCGGATAGTACTTCCATCAATGACGCGGGTCTGTTTTGGAAAGTGGTACGGGGTATATATCTACCATATGTTTGATTGACTTTTACCCACCAGATCAGATTGAAAGCGGTCATTCAGGTGCCAACCTATTCATATATCAAAACTGTCCTAGAAACTGCAAGAAACAAGTACAGTCCATTTGGTTTACCAAGTTGCTAATATTTATTGTTTTGTTTCAGCACTTGAGATTTACCAGTTTGGCCGAACCTGACGAAGCTAAACAAATAAAAAATTTATTTACAAACAAAAATATCATAAGCATCCAGTAGCTATAACAAGTCTTATCGATCAAAGCAGAGTCTCAAAGATACACGGCTTATAATATTCTTTCATATGTGCTTTTTGGAATAAATGATATTAAATGACAGTGTGTCGCCGACTCAGAATGTCAGCATGTCCCGATTGGGAACGCGCTACAGCGTCGAGAGGATCAAATCTTTCAAAAATTTATAGAAGACGCAGCATCTGAAAGAGTAAAGCCAAAATAAAATAACCACACCTCCTTCACAACTTCAAAACAACAGCGGTTAATACGAACGTAATCTAAAGAGCTTGGGTTCGAAACCCGTTCGGTACTTCGGAGTTTCTCAAAACTGGTGCCTTGTGTATCACATTTAACGAAAATTTTCAAAATTATTGTAAGCTCATCGCGCCGCGCACAAAACGTAATCAATCAATCAAGCAATCAACTTGTAAAAGGATCAAATGGTATAAACGCTTCAAGAAGGACAAGGTTTTAAAGAATAACAGAAATATCTACAATTGGACTCATGGAACACCGACCTCGAAACGGCTTTGGAAAGCCTGTGCTGGATAGTCTAAATCCTCAAAGATTTACGTCCCAGATACCCCAACCTTCACAAGGTAAAAGGCGAAACACTACAAATATGGGATTAACCGATATGATTAACAAAAGTATTGCCAAAAATGCACCTGTACCACCTCAGAAAAGATCACGATCTACCGTAACGGGAGACGATTCTGCAGCTAATTTTAGACTCTCGCAACGGTATTCTTCGTTACCTTTTTCTGCAAATAATACGGGAAGAACTTCGATGACTTCCACAACTTCCGTATCTAACAGAGATCCAAGACCTTTAAGGGACAGGAATTACCAGAATGCAATTCAACAGGAAATTTGCGATTATTTGACATTCAACAGGTTTGACGTAGAGACTGGCCACCCCATATCCTTAAAATTTTTAAAACAACCGACACAGAAGGGATTCATGATTATATTTAAATGGTTATACATGAGACTAGACCCTGGTTATAAGTTTACTAGATCTGTGGAGAATGAAGTTTATCAGATTCTTAGAACTTTACAATACCCGTACTTGGAGACTATAAACAAATCACAAATTTCCGCAGTTGGTGGATCCAGTTGGCCCAAATTTTTGGGTATGCTTTATTGGCTTGTGAAGATTAATGCAAAACTAGATAAAAGTCTCAATGAGCTAGATCAAACTCTGATCAACCAAAATACCCAAGACGTTACGATTCTGAATCAACCATTGACCACTTTAGATGAACAAGATCAGAAGCAAGAAAAATACGAATTAATGGTCGAAAAACTCTTTATCGAATATGTGATGGACTCTTACAAAAGTTTCCTTAGATTGGAGGATAACTACGATCCTTATATGATTCAGTTAGAAATTGGATTCGAAAAATTCGTTCGTATCATTGAAACCGATATCAACCAATTACAGTTGCAAAACGACAAAATTTATATGCAGTGCCAAGATGTAGCACAGAGAGGAAAACAACTGAAAATTGCAAGAGAAAAATGTAAAGCGCTTAAGAGTGATTTGGTTAAATTCCAAAGTTATGTCGATGGGATGAATCACAAGAGTCAAGAATGGCCACGTAAATTGGAGAAAATGGCATCAGAATCACTTGCGAAGAAGGAGCAAATTTCCAAATTTGAACTAGAAATTAAAGACTTACAAAATGGGTTGGAACAAAGAGGAATTTCCATGGATAACATTGATGAGAAGAATAAACAGAAGGAGGAGCTGGCAAAAACGCTCGATTACACTTTGGACAGGCAGGACCAGTTGACGAGTGTAATTAAAGCTGATAAATTCGAAATCGAAGGTGTATGGCGTAGGCTCATGGAGACTTTAAAACAGTATAACAACGCCATTGATAGTCTCATCAACGCGCGTACCAAGTCTAATGATACCATTGATGACGCTGAACTTAGGGTCACGATACCTGCAGATATAAATTGGATTGATGCTGTGGCCATCACTTATGCTGAATTGTTTGGCCCGAACTACAGCATAACAGAAACTGTTGGTGCTAACTTGTCACAAATAAACAACAAGATTCTATCAAAAATTGAACGCGCTCAAAACGATAACAACACTTTGGAAATGGAAATAAGTGATCTGAGGGATCAGATAAGTGAAAAGACCAGAGCCATTGAACGCCTAGAGTTAGAATTATCTGATGTAAAATCAAAGTACAAGTTAGGCAAACAGGAAAACGAAAGCCATTTACTTTCACAAAAAATTGAATTAGAAAAGTTGGAGAGAAAAATTAACGATTCCAATAAGTTGTTACAAGAAAAGATATCAACTGCTCAACAACTCGTTCAAGCTACAAAATTGAAATTCGAGGAGCAACAATTAGATATCAATCGTCAAAGGGCCTCTCTGCATAGGCAAATAATTGAGATTATAGAATTTGCCAGTAATTTCAAAATTAATATACAGGGGTTAATTGAACAAACGGAAAACCGTATAAACCAAGAGGCCGCTACTTTAGATGCGGATTAATTTTCAAGATTAGATAACGACTTTTAGTAATAATAATGATTAGATTTATATGATGGGAATCGATTTAAACCTTAGTAAAAATGTGTATTATAAAAAACAAACAAACAAACAAACAACCTTTAGATAAAACTAACCCTCCAATGATAGATAGGTGGTAGAAATACAGAATCTCACCCATCATTTTTTCAAGTTCTTATAGTACATCTTACGAATCAATGGATGATGTTCCTTGAGATCCTTGTTCTTGTTTGTACTGTACTCCATGTATGCCATATCTTCACCACCTGCAAGACCTGCCAAGGAACCTTCACCTCTAACCGCTTTAGCCTTCATCTTAGCCTTCTTATGAGCGTTTCCACCACGCCCAATAGTGTTATCAGCATCATCACCAATTTCTATACCAGCTGCTTCTTCATTCTTCAACAAAACTTCCTGCAACAACTCTCTACGTTCTCTAGCAGATGCATATGTTAAATTCGGTAGATTCTCCATACCATGCAAATGAGTAATGACTTTAAAGGCGTAACCTTGATCGACCAAGAAAGCCTGTCTCTTGGTAGAATAATACATTTCCTGCGTATCCTTAGAGACTAAAGAGTAGAAAAATGCGTTAAAACCTTCATCATTACGTCTCTTAGCTCTCAGAATTCTACCCAATCTCTGGGCTTCTTGACGACGTGAACCGTAATGGGAAGAGATTTGGATTAGACAAGTTGCCTCAGGTAAATCGATAGAAGTATCACCGACCTTGGATAAGAAAATAGTATTGATCTGATCATTGAATTGGAAATTTTGTAAAATGTTCATACGTTCCTGTTGAGGAGTTGAACCAAAAATGAATGGTTTACCCAATTTTAATGCATATTCCTGAAGAGCATAAACGTTATCAGAAAAGACAATAATTTTGTCACCTCTTTTTTCATGATACTGTATCAAAAATTGTGCCGCTTGGAATTTCGTAGGGTTCATGATGTACAAAAGCATTCTCTTTCTCGCATTTTCTCTCAGATATTCTTGGTAAAATTCTGCAGTCATTGGACACCAGACTTCAGCACACTGAACGTTCGCAATATGACCCTTTTGAGAAAGCTCCATCCAGTTGGCTTCGTAAAGTTTTGGTCCAATCAAAAAGTTCAAATCGCTAATCTTATCGTCCTCTCTAACTAATGTTGCAGTTAAACCTAATTTTGCATGGGCGGCAATGGTTGTAACCACTCTACGGAACATGGCTGCTGGAACCACATGCACCTCATCCAGAATGATAAAACCCCATTCTCTACCAGTCAAGAAATCCATCACTTTCTGAGAATCATGCGACCTGTTCCTCGTGTTGGCAACCATCGAATAAGTAGACACAACTAAACCCGCTTCCGTGTGGAACATTTCTTTGTTATCGGATGTAAAGACAGCCACATTTTCGGGCTGCAGTGTACTCCATTGCAAAAATTGTTGTCTCCATTGCATGACAGACACTGAAGACGTACAAAGCACCACTGCAGACTTTTTAATGGTACAAGCGGCAGTGATACCCACTAAAGTCTTACCTGCACCACATGGCAGCACAATAATACCACTTCTTGCACGACCATTACCAAACATTTTACTTAATGATTTTTCCTGGTAAGGTCTAATCTGAGTGGAGGGTTTCAAATCCATGTCCAAATCGGGGTTACGATGATCATTTCTGAAATCGTATTCTTCCAAAACTGGATAATCAATCTCCTGACATCTCCTCTTGACCAGTTCCACTGAGTCGTTGGCAATTTCAAATGAATGCACTTGATCAATATCATCATCCTCTTCCATTTCATTTTCACCACCAACAACTGAGTTGAAGACTGCCTCAACGTTATTTGGATTCTGTGGCAGGCCGCCCCCAATAGGCCTAAAACCTGATTGCTGCTGCTGCTGCTGCAACTGCTGCTGCTGTAGTTGTTGCTGCTGTTGCTGCTGTTCGGTATCAATACGTAGAGGACCAATGATAGAATCTTTCAAAAGCATTTGTAGAATATCTGCCTGTGTAGTTTCAACAAAATACCTATTATGTTTGATAACCAACTTCACTTTACCATAAGAGATTGTGGCAGTTTTAATGAAATTCCTAATGGAGGTTGCTAATGGCACTTTAGACAATCTGTCCAACACGGATATGATATCATCTGTTTCCAAACCGACAGAAACAGCTGCATACAACGAGTAAGCAGTGATCTTGTATTCATGCATGTGTGATGGTCTACTTACAGGTTCTGCAATGGTAACCAAAAAATCTTGCGCTTGTTCTGCCAATGGTGAAAAACTCTCTAAGATGACCCTACCATCACTTGGTGAAATCCATAATGGTCGAGATGCATGATCCGGTTTCAGTTTCAAATAACTGAAATCGTGAGACCTGAACATGCCAGAAACCACATCAGGAACAAAATCTGCTGGAATATCACTATTGCTTTCACTCAAAAAATTTTGATCTTTTGCAGCCAGTTGATTAACCGTATCGTTACTACTAACGTCATTCTTACTCTTCTTTGTTGCTGATGAAGGTTTCTTCGGTTTCTTTGGACTAGGTGGTGGCTGTGGCTTTTGAGAATTCTCACTATATCCATACTCATCATCACCATCTATAAAGGCGTTATCATCGTAGTTATCAGCACCATCATCAGTAGCAGCTGAATCCTCATCAGAGAAAAATCCCTTATTCACATCAGGGAATACTCTTCCTTTACTTCTCGTATGATATCCCTCTACATCAGTCATGACAGTCGAAGTACTTGAATCAACTAGCACTTGGAAAATCTACTAACCGTTATCCCTGTCGAAGAAGACTGAGCCGGTTGATCTCTTTCTTTGAAGTGATGGTTAAAGTATAGTGAGTGGTTCGAATATGTCAGGCCTTGTTAAGCCGATTCGGAGTTGATGTTCGTACAAAAGCACATTTTGAAGTATAAATTATAGTTAACATATCTTAATTGAAAATCAGCGGTCCAAGAATTCATATCGAGTGAGCATAAAATTTCTACAAAGCTCTAGCAGTTTGTAGAGTATAATTATGTATCATCTTTCTATTTCCGATTACAAATCTAATGAGTTCTGGTGCACATCACGTGAATAAAATCGAAAAGCAGCGCCTATGAAGGAAGCTAAGTCAGGAGAAGATCGAGTGTAGTTCCTTCTAATGGAATCGTACCTTTTAATTTCGGCCAATGTGCCACTGTTCAGTAATTGCTCATATTAAGAATAGTATTCTTGAGTTTGGGTTCGATTCCTGTAAGCGGATAATGAGTATGCCGCTGGGAAAAGGAAAATTGTGACGGTCTGTACAATATAGATAACATTTGATATTTCTGAGCAAGCTGATAGTCACATTTCTGGAGAGCTTCACAATATTTATGTATTGCTACAATTCATATCTACGGCTCATGCGAATACGAAGAGGCTCCAAATTACATGGGATAAAATTCGCTTGTCGCCTCCAATATATTACATAAATTCGCCCTTAGGAATTGATGCATTGATACAACCTACATAATTTTTATCCAAAATTCAACTGAACCTAAGATAAAATATCAATTTATCCCCCAATGCACCTTTTACAAGTCAGAGAAGTCCATTAAACATCTAAAAAATTCGAGAAAATTAAATATACGAGTTTTAAAATCTCAAGAGTTTTAGTTGTTGCTACTATTAAAACTTTTTATGTTTCTCCCACGCTGACATTTTTTTTTTTCTTTTCATCTTTTTCGATGAGCTTGGAAAGAACATGAAAAATTTTGCATCCATATATTTGGAAAAGTATTGAGCTCATCGCATTTTAACTCGAATTCTACTGAGATTTAAGCTTATTTACCTTTTGATTTTTATTTTAATCAAATCCAAGGTTCAAGTTTCAAGATTGTAATCGAACTTATCCGCTGCAGATATGGGTATCAAGAGAAAATCTACCACTGGTATTAAGGATCAAAGACCCCCCAAGCTTTCTACGAAAGCAAGCTCGAAGAAGAAGCAAGAGGATGAATTATCCACATCTTCTTCTAGTTCGGAGTCTGAATCAGGTTCCAAAGGTAAGGCTGGTAAGAAGTCCGGAGCCAAGGAGGAGTTGAGTACTGACAGTAGCTCTGAGTCCGATGACTCTAGTGAAAGTTCAAGCTCTGGCAGCAGTGATTCTGAATCTGAAGATTCCAGCTCCAGCTCCAGCTCCAGCTCCAGCTCCAGTTCTAGCGACTCCAGCTCCGATGAGTCCAGTAGCAGCGATTCCAGTGACAGTGACAGTGACAGCGGATCAGACTCGAGCGAGTCCAGCGATAATGAAGAAGAAAAGAAGACCGAGTCTAAGGAAAAGAAGGCCGAATCTAGTTCCAGTGAATCCAGCTCTGAATCCAGTTCTGATGAATCCAGTTCTGATGAGTCTAGTTCTGATGAATCCAGTGACAATGAAGAGGAGAAGAAAACCGAGTCTAAGGAAAAGAAGACCGAATCTAGTTCCAGTGAATCTAGTTCCAGTGACTCCAGCTCTGACTCCAGTTCTGACGACTCCAGTTCTGATGAATCCAGCGACAATGAGGAGGAGAAGAAAACCAAGTCTAAGGAAAAGAAGGCCGAATCTAGTTCCAGTGAATCCAGCTCTGAATCCAGCTCTGAATCTAGTTCTGATGAATCTAGTTCTGATGAATCCAGTGACGATGAAGATGAGAAGAAAACTGAGTCTAAGGAAAAGAAGACCGAATCTAGCTCCAGTGAATCTAGTTCCAGTGACTCCAGCTCTGACTCCAGTTCTGAATCCAGCTCTGATGAATCCAGCTCTGATGAATCCAGCTCTGATGAATCCAGCGACAATGAAGAGGAGAAGAAAACCGATCCTAAGGAAAAGAAGGCTGGATCTAGTTCCAGTGACTCCAGTTCCAGTGACTCCAGTTCTGAGGAGTCTAGCGACAGTGAATCCAGCGACTCAGACTCAAGTGAATCTAGCGATAATGAAGAAGAAAAGAAATCTGATTCGAAGGAAAAAAAATCCAATTCAGACTCAGGATCCAGTGATAGTGATAGTGATAGTTCTAGCTCTAGTAGCTCAGTTTCTAGTGACTCGGATTCCAGCGACTCAGATTCTAGTAGCTCAGATTCAGACTCCAGCAGCTCAGACTCAGACAGCGACTCTAGCTCAGACTCAGACAGCGATTCCAGCTCAGACTCAGAAAGCGACTCTAGCTCAGACTCAGACAGCGACTCTAGCTCAGACTCAGATAGCGACTCCAGTTCAGGCTCAGATAGCGACTCCAGTTCAGGCTCAGATAGCGACTCCAGCTCAGACGATTCCAAGGACCAATCCAAGGACAACTCTACATCAGAAGATTCATCAAAAAAGAATAACAAGAGGAAATCAGAAGATGAGAGTAGTCAAAACAACAAGAAACACAAAACGGAGTCATCATCAAATGACGAATCAGATTCCTCTAGAACAGAGACTCCAGAATCTAACGACAACAGTAATGGTAATAATAAAGCGTTCATTCCTGCAGGTAAAGATGAAGTAAAACCAGGTCAGAGGAAACATTTTTCAAGGATAGAAAGAGAAAAAGTAAATTTTGAAGCTTGGGAACTAACTGATAATACATATAGAGGTGCCGCTGGTACTTGGGGTGAACAAGCAAATGAGAAACTCAGTAGAGTAAGAGGTAAAGATTTTACGAAGAACAAAAACAAACTAAAGAAAGGTTCTTACAGAGGGGGTAGTATTACTCTGTCCAGCGGATCTTATAAATTTGAAGATTGATAACCAAATTTCCTCCTTTGTAATTTACTTAGTGTTAATACATTATAATAATAACAATAACGATAATAAGAGATAAATGATGTAAAAAAAAGAAAAAAGAATAAGGAAAAAAGACAAATCTTTAGTACAAATTTACAAATTTATATCAGACTTCTTCAAATAACTACACAATTTTTTTTGTTGTTGTTCAGGAGTTTATAATTTAGAAGGAGGGGGGTTGACCTTCACTCTTGTTTTTTTGTAGTTTTCGAAATCAATTTCAAATTTCTTACGTCTCTGATCAATTGACAAGTTATCATTAGCTATCGATTTTAAATATTGCCCACCCTCATTAGAGACAAATCCTGAGATGTGATCCACCAATTTACCTAAAAATTTATCGGGTTGTTCCAAATTCAATAAATGGTCACCACCTGGGATCATTTCTTCCAAATAATCAGGGATTTTCTCCCTCAAGATTTGTCTATTCTTTCGTGGTGCCCATTTGGAAACACCACCAAATATACCGATCACTGGAACTTTAATCGACGATAGTGAATTTATTAACCAACTAGCACCAGAATGTAACGACATGTAACAGATTATATGTTGACGACGGGAAATCTTGGTACGTATGTTACCATTTGGAATAACAATTTTTTCAAAGTCTTTAACCCTGTTAAGTATACTTGGATGAACCGTAGTGTACATGCTCCTTCTATCCATATAATGTTGATATGCCTCGTCATTGGGGAAAACGTCCTGCATCTTGTCCAACAACGCTTGATAAAATCCAGGGGAAAGGGTCACATAATTCATGTACACTACTGGCTCGACAATAATGATAAATTGAAACAAATTGGGTAAAAGTACACCCGAGGACAACGCTTGGAAACCACCTGCTGAATGACCAATTACAATATTTAAAGCAGATGAATCCATGCTAAATTCATTTTGAGCCACCTTACATGCATCTCTTGCCCCGTCTACCCAGTCCTGCTGAACCCCCAAGAGATCTGCGTTAAGGACCCCAGAGTCCCCCTGACTGGCTTGATCTAAAGTTACAATTTTGTTAACGTTCCAATCGAATTCGTAATCAAATAAATGAGCCACATGATAATCCCAGACCGATCTACTCATACCACTAGCATGGATAAACAGCAAATTGACAAAAATACCACTACCATTTTTCCTTGAATTCACACACGTATAAACATCATAAACCAACTGTAGCTTGTCCTTACCGTTAACGAGCACAGCGTCCCTGTGAGATCTAGGCCAGACCGCTTCAATAATTTTTGTCTGTTTCTTGTAACGTGAATTGATCAAGGCATCCATCATGCCCTCTCCCCGAGGGAGACGGTAGTTGACAATAAGAAACAGCGAGAATATTACATTAATTCTGCTTCTTATAATTTGATATCGATCTCATTTCAAAGGTCATCCATATGTGTCTCAGCTATTTTACTCCACTTCCTTTATTCGACTAATCATTTCCTTCCCTTTTGCAGTATTGCTGCTGTATTCGGCCTTTATTAATTTTTTCATCACATCGTCGCTCGAAGGCAAAAAAGGGGAAAGGAAATCCGAATCTGAGCATCTTAATCATTAGTAGTATCAAATACTGATTCGCATCCTTATTTCTGTTATACTGTAGTTCCGTCATCAGATTCCAAATATCGTCACCATTGTCCTCAAAACATTCATTACCCTTTTCAAGTATTCTTGATTTTGATTGACCGATTAACAATCGTCTTAGCACTCATCCCCCCCTTATTCTTATTCTTAATCTTTTTTTCCTCCATATAAATCAGCTCTTGCACCGTGAGATCAAACATTTCCATCATCTGAATCTTCGACATCCGTTTCGATATCAGTCTGCTGTTGAGAATAGTGTAGGTAACCATTACTATCATTATGATTGGATTTATCGGATCCAGAAGATTCTGGTGAAAGATCAGACATTGATGGTGATCTCTGTAAAGATGGAACTATCAAGGGCCTTACCAATCGATTTTGAACCTGGTTTTGAGTTTGTGTTGGTTTCTGAGCCTCAGCCTGAGAGTGAGTAGGAACTAGTGGATTTGAAAGTTTATCGTTATTGGATTTTTCCGATGAAGATGAAGATGTAGTCGGTGATGATAGTTGACCACTGCTTGATTGACGTCTTGATGATGATGGTTGACCACTACGTGATTGGTGTCTTGAAGACGATGGAGGTGCTGGTAGGTTAAATTCCTGAAGTGAATGAGATCTCTGAGGTGACGAAAGCGACATTAGAGTTTCAATAGCTTCCACTTCCGAGGGTGGTTGTTGCTTTGTCTTTGGTTGTTGAGATTGGCGTGGTACTTTTAGTGGTTTTAATTGTGGTGGTTGTGGTTTACGATTTGTAGGACTTTGAGATTTCAATCTTTCACCCTTAGCTGACCAGTTCAATGGCGAAGTTGGCGGGGCCTCATTATTATTCTTCCTTCTCTTAGGACTTGACAAAGCTTTCAAAAAGGCTGAATGGGCAGAATTACCATTATCACCTTCTTCATCGCTATGACTCGACAAGTACGAAGAATCATTATCAGCCGCATATTCATTGTGATAAGAGCCTCTATAGCCAGAAGGCCGTAGATGTATTGATGAAGATGACTGATCAGGTATTCGATGCTGCTGTTGTTGTTGCTCGGATGACGTCGGTTCATCTAACTTGTGCTCTAATTCGGGTAGGGTTTTATCAACCCAGCCATTTTGTAATTTAACCAATGCATAATTGAGCCTGGCTTTCAAACTGTTTGAGATCTCACGAATTGGCTTACCATTATCTTTGTAAACGCTGGGACTCTTCAATTTTGGTGGTGGTGACAAGAACACTTCAGCATTTCTTGACTTCGGAGTCGTCGGTGGCATCAGTCTTGAGCGTGTCATGCCGGGTGAATGTGGCATTAGCAACCCATTATTACCACCGTCACCACTGGGCCCACTTGGTGATACATCGTTCTTGGATAAAATTGCCTCAGCCCTTGGATGAAGTGGTGACGTTAAGAATCCCAGTGAGGTGGACGACCTTCTCGCATGGTAGGGTGGTGAAGGTGTTTCTGGTGAACCACCATCGTTAGCACGCGTAGCTGTCGATGGTGATGCCATAGCTCTCATATATTCAGTGCTTGATCTCTTAGTTGTATCTCGTTTTGGTGTCGTATTTGTAGTGCCACTACTATCACTGTTTACCATTTCCATAGCAGAATCACGATACCCTAATTCTTTTGAATTTCTCCTCTGTAACCTCTCGTATGCTCCTAATTATCTCTAACTATCTTTCTAATCTCCCAGGTATACCACCCGCTGTATATATCTTTCTTTTTAACTTAGGTTATTAATAAAAAGTCCTAAGAACGCTTGAACAATCAAGGGAACTAATATAAGACTAAAGTAGATTTAAGCTTAACTACCCTTTGCAACCCTTTTCCCTTTGCTCCTGTTTATATTAATATTTAGAACAAAACTGTATTTTGTTCTGCTGTTTCCTTGCTGTTTGTATTACTCGAAAAGAATTCTTTTCCTGCTTGGTGGTTTACCTGCAATAATTCGCTCCTTGACGATCTTCCCTACATGCCTTTAAAGAGAACTGCATTCTTGCAAGAAAGGAAATGAAAAAAAAGTTAGGTTTGCATATAAGCAAGAATCCAAAACGTTTGGAACATTGCGGGAGGAATGCTTCCTTCTTTATATCTGGCTAATTGTTACATACAACTGGTTTGAGCCGCCTTCTATTCCTTTGAAAAATTAACTAGCATTGTTCTTCTCTTGGATATAGCGGAAGGATCAGTCTCTAGCAGTTCGGTCGGAAGAGATTCCATATCGTGATTGCTACAAAGCGGTAGTTCTTCATTGAAGATGAGATAGTCATTTGTAATTGGTTCTCTGCATAAAAAGCAAACCAAACAGTCGATATGGAACCTTTCCATGCGGTCGTTTTCAACGCATTCACCTTCAATGAATTCTCTGCAAGTTTGGCAAATACTTGAATTTTCCTCGTGGTAATGCCGCCTGCAGTATGGCTTGTCATCTAGAATGTAGCATGGTATGCTTTTGTTGAAGCGAATGTTACACGTTAGACAACGGAAACAGTCTCTATGCCATTGTCCTGAGAGTTCGTCATCCTTTTTAGAATACATACGTTTGCCCGTCGGTTCGATGCCGCATTTTCTGCAGGGTCCTGTACCTGGCGGGTACTTGAATTCTAGATTTGGTGTCGGATCTACGACACGCTCTTGTGATTTTGAAGGTGGTACTTGCATGAGTTTCGATGGTTCTATCTGTGGTGAATCCTCCACCTGTGGAGTAAATTCGTGTTGTACTGTCTTTTGGAAATTGTAGAACATTGGTGTATCTGCAGTCATCGGAGAACCAATTTCGCTTGGCACGTCATCCTGCATGATAGATTGTTCAATGGGGGGAGAGATGTATGGCGGTTGAAATCCTGACAGATAAGCGCTTGAATTTTTAAATTTGCTATTGCCGACGTCGGTTTGCAATCGCGGTAGAGACGGTTCCTTGGACATATTGGTCAATTGTGCAGTCTTTGATAAGGAAACGTCGTCCAATTGTGCAATTAATTTTTCCACTTGAGCATTAGCTGCATTTAGCTCGGGATTTTGCGATAGATGATGACTGTAGTGCGAAGGTTTATTAATGTGTCTTGGTGGGCTCGTTACATTTAATGGTGAAATTTCTTCTTCTTCATCAATTTCACCTGTGGTTGCGGTTGCCCTTTTATTCCCACTTTCTAGACTAACTTGTAGTTCAGGTTCAGGTTCAATGTTAACACTATCATCATCACGGTCGTCAGTATCTGATGGTACTGGATCCGGGTCTGGTACATTGCTTGGAGCGTCTACAAATGGTGCAAATTCCTTACTCGATGGTTTACTACTTCGTTCAGAAACTCGTGATGAATCAGTATCACGGGGAAATTCTTGGGAACTAAATCTTGAAGTATTAGCAGATTGATCAATGGTACTGGCTGTATCGCTTCGAGTTAATAGCATAAACGATTTTTCTATAGGGTCGCCTTGAGAAGGGTTCCCCGGTGCGGCTTGCGTGTCCGCTTGTGAATCCGCCTGTGAGGCTGGCACCTGTGACTTTGCCGATGCTGACAATGGTAGTTCTACTGGATTTGGTGCAGGCGAGCTGGCCGGGGCCTGTTGTGGTTGTGTAGGAGGTGGTGGTCTCGGACGCTGTTGTTGAGTGGGGCTACCAGGAACATCGTTTGTTGTTTTGGCGGGCGATGGGGGGACAATAAGTTGTGGTGGTGGTTGTGGTTGTGGTTGTGATTGTTCTGCTCTGTTTTCAGGTAATGAATTGACTCTAGATGGAGATCTTTTTGGTGGTTCTAACGGTTCATTTAAGTTTCCTGTTGACACGTTTCTACGTCCCAATCCTCTGATTGAAGGCGGTTTGTCAAATTTATTGCCATCGTAATTAACATCAAAACCAGCTCTCTCAAGCGCAGTCTTGTACCTGACTCGAGGATTAATCGTAGGAAAAGGTGAGCCGTAAATGTGGTTAAACATTTCGGGTACGTTCTGATGTGCTTATGAGAAGTGTATAGTAAACGGTAGAGTTGACAGAGTGCAATGCACTAAAACAAAGAAAAAAAAAAAAATAAGAAATGGGCCAACAGCCAAATATCAAAGCTTCGCGTTTCAATCAAGAAATGAAATGAGATTATTCCTTATTGTTATGGGTTCACTTGCATTCTGCAATGCAATGCTTTTCCTCGAGCGTCCTCGAGCGTTGTCAAAAAGAAAAGACTAAAATGGACAGTACGCGAACCCAAGAATTTACGAGTAAACAATATTTTGAAGTTGACGCGTTAAATGTTTAGAAGGTTTAATGGATAGTTTGAAAGTCTAGAACGACTCGTTAGAAAGCTTAGCCCAATGAAATTGGTCCAAACTTAGAGGGGGAAGTAGGCAAGAGGGCTCCTTTGTTATACAAATCAGAAGGCAGTTGAAGCATAGGAAGCTGGCGCTGCCTTGACATGTTAGCTCGAACAACGATGAACATGCTTCTCATATGTGCTTCTAGCTCATTGTTATTCAAAGATACGAACGGCAGAATCGCATATGTTAGCGCCGCTTTATCACGTGCCGGAGTTGTCGGAATGTAGTCTGACGTACTGGAAATATGGTTCAATTGACAAGCCAAGTCCATGGAGGGTGGTGTTCCTTGTGGTACTGAGTTCGTAACCGCCAGTCTGCATTACTTGTCTCTAGTACCAATTTGTCCCGATTAGGAAATATGTCAACACAGCGTTATCAAGAAGCGATATTGCAAACCAAAGGATAATTGAGCATGAGAGTTTCTCGGAGTAGTACATCGAAAGGGTGTTGGAAGGAGTGCAAGTTGTTCCTCACTAGGAGCACGGCGTTATTCGTGGGATATGCGATCATGTATCGGTCAACTACCTGCATATTTCGAAAAAATACGATAATTTTCCCAAAAATCATGGATTTTAAGAGATTAAGTGGTTAATCTCGTCATAAACTGTCCATTGCAGCCTTGAATAGATCTTGGTTTGGATTCCTTTCTCTTGTTTAGCTTCTTCACGTGACTTCTTGTCTTTGTGATTTCCTCTCCGATGTAAATCCTGTAATCGTCGATCTCTCCTGACAACTGCAGCTTCTACTCAGTAGTCATATAGTCGAAAGAAAGCTTACGAATGAATACCTAAGGAACCCTTTTATCTACAAGGAGTTGAGATTCAGTTTCCAAGAACTTATTTTCTATACTTCGTTCCGCTAGTATGACTTCTAGTACGGTATTAGAAGGACGTCCATATCCAGTTACACAACACTTAATTAAAAAATACCAACGTTTTCTGCTAGGACAAGCATCAAATAAGGATGGTACTTTAGCACCAGGGAAGAAGCATGATTTGGAATTAAGTTTAAGGGAAATAGGTATCAATATGAAATGTCATTCTAGTGACGACCATTTCCAAGGAATGTCACCCTCGAGCAACGCAGATGATGAGCAAGATGAATCAAGTGGTATCAGTCTATTTTCCAAATGTAAGATCTTTGCATACCAGTTATTTGTTGGGGATTATAAAAAAAAATTACTTATTGAAAAGCTTATGGAGGAAAAGCAACTTGCGATTTCCTATGATGAATGGTGTTACTATGGATTAAGATTAGATGAACTCACCGATGTCACTAAATGGAAGCAGGAAATGGAATCGAATTTATATGATTATCAATTGGTGAGGGCACTAACTTTAAAAATGAGACAGGCAAGAGAATCTGAAGACTATTCGCAGTTGCTATACACAGTAAGGAGTACTTGGGTAAGGAACTTGGGGAATATGGGGAATGTGAATCTCTATAGGCATTCTCATCAGGGTACTAAATTTCTTATTGATGAGTATATGATGGAATCACAACTAGCATTAGAGGCACTGTTGTCGTCTTCGGATTTTGACGAAAGCTACCTGTTAGGAATCTTACAACAAACTAGGAGAAATATAGGTCGCACTGCACTAGTGCTAAGTGGCGGTGGTACGTTTGGTCTTTTCCACATTGGTGTATTGGCAACCCTCTTCGAATTGGATTTACTGCCGAAAGTCATTAGCGGTAGCAGTGCCGGAGCTATAGTTGCTAGTATAGTGTCCGTGCACCATAAAGATGAAATTCCTCAGCTATTGGATCGTGTTCTGGAAATGGAGTTCAACATTTTCAAAGATGATAACGAAAAGAGTGAAAGTGAGAATTTCCTGATAAAGATTTCCCGGTTTTTGAAAAATGGTACTTGGTTCGACAATAAACATTTGGTTCACACTATGGTATCGTTTCTAGGAGATTTGACTTTTAGGGAGGCATATAACCGCACAGGTAGGATATTGAACATTACAGTTTCACCGGCATCCCTGTTTGAACAACCTCGACTCCTTAATAACTTAACGGCACCAAATGTTCTCATATGGTCGGCAGTTTGCGCATCTTGTTCACTTCCTGGAATTTTCCCCTCAAGTCCTCTATATGAAAAGGATCCAAAGACAGGTGAAGCCAGAGAATGGGGTGGTAGCAGTTCAGTAAAATTCGTTGATGGATCGGTGGATAACGATTTACCAATTTCGCGACTTTCTGAAATGTTCAACGTGGATCACGTCATTGCATGTCAGGTGAATATTCACATTTTCCCCTTCTTAAAATTATCTTTATCCTGTGTGGGGGGTGATATTGAGGATGAATTTAGTGCTCGACTCAAACAAAGCTTGTCCAGTGTTTACAATTTCATGGCAAATGAGGCTATTCACGCTTTGGAATTGGGCTGTGAATTTGCAGTTGCTAAAAACCTTTTAACCAAGCTTCGTTCAGTGTTGTCACAACAATATTCTGGTGATGTAACCATTCTACCTGATATGAATCAAATTTTTCGAGTTACTGAATTGTTAGCCAATCCATCCAAAGGTTTCTTACTAAGGGAAACGGTTAATGGTGCTAGAGCCACTTGGCCCAAAGTATCAATCATTAAGAACCATTGTGGTCAAGAATTTGCATTAGACAAGGCAATAGCCTTTCTCAAGGGTAAGATAATTGTCAGCTCTTCCATCAAGAATCCATTACAGTTTGCTGATAATATCCCATGTGGATTAGTGAAGGCACGTAATAAGAAGAAAGGTAGAAATCACAGATATGACGAAAATAATAATCAACGGTTACACGAATTGGACGATAATTTATTCGAGTCGGAATCTATTAAATCTTTATTAACTATGCGTGAAAATCCATCATCGTATGCATATCATGTTAGCGGTGCTAACCATTCCTTACCAATACATGCTTCCCCCACTGCAGTGAGACATCACCCTCGTAGAAAATCCGAGACTAATGCAAGGACCAAACATGCAAGTAAATCATTATCTCCACCTATCTCTGCTTCACTACCACATGCTAGAAGAGAAAGCACTGAAGGTGTTTTCCCACCTCGTACGCCTAGCAAGCCTCCAAGAAAGGGCCTCAGCCTAGATTCCCGTTTGTACAAATCTCAAAATCGCATTGAATCAGCACCTATATCTCAACACATGGAAGATTCACCACCACTCTCTACGTCATCAGCGTTCCGCCCTAATATTACAAGAACAACTAAGAGTTATCCCGGTCTGGGAGATACTAATCCGGACGGTGACTCTGAGGAATCATCGCTTGAAACTCCTCAAACTCCTCATGCATCTACTGGAAGGCGGTCCGTTCCAGGTCAAAAGAACACTAAGAGAGATCTGTCTTGGGATGGCAGGATTGAATTAGTGGAATAAAGACAAAAAAATAATAATTTATATATATATATATATATCCTAGGAATAATAGTAACGAATACTTCTTTTTTTATTTATTAGCATGATATTTCAAAGAATTTACGCCGAATCTCCTCCATGTGTCCCTTTCGTAAATGCAATCTACCTGGCTGGCAAGTCCTTTAGCTCTAATCATGTTTACTGTAACATGAGAGATAGACGAGCATCCATCGATAATAAGATGCTCTAATGGGTAACCTCTTGTGTCTAACAAGGCCTTTAGCAGTTCGTAAACGGATACACCAGTGATACTCAGGTTTAAGGAAAGATCAATTTTCCGCAAATGATACCAATTGGCAGTTTGCTCGAAAAGCAACTTCATCTTACCATCGTCCAGTGCGCCGAATTGAGGTATGATTAGTTCTTGTAGGTAAGGAAATTTCATGAAAAAATTAGTCGCAGATAGATAACTTGGATCGTTCTCATGTTGATATCTCTCTAATCGAATGTGGGGGCAATATCCTATATTGAGTCTGCGGAAGTTCAAAGGTTGCAAATAAGAAACCAGCCTCTGCAATCCCTTACCGCTAATGGACGACCCCATAAGATCGAGAGATTTCACATTTTGTAAATTGTAAGTGTAGAAGTAACTTTCTGATGTTGGTTCCAAATGAATGTTACTTAAAGTAGAATATTCTCTGAAGGTCAATTTCTCTAACCTGTCACCCAACGGATAATCTCTTAGTAACTGTAAGAACACCGCCAGGGAGGCACCTTTATTATCTTCAAACCATATTTCCTTTAGATAACGAAAGTTTGCCAACCAGTCGAATTGATTTGGTAATTGATTGAAAGTAACGCCCGTGATGCAAAGTCTTTCTAGTTTGTTGGCAGGGAAATATGATATCATTGTGAGGAAAGGAAATCGATCCACACGGGCACCATCGCAACATATACTCAAAGATACCAGGTTAGTCGCCCATGTCGGTATGAGTTTTGTTTCAATAAAGCTTGAACTGCGTGAAAGTTCTGGAATTCGGTTCGGCGACGTGCAACTACTAACGACTATTTCTAGTCGCTTCAGATGTTCACAATGATTCAACATATCTGCATCAAAATCAGGTTTTGAAGAGCTTAAAGAGACCACCATGGATAGTTCTTGCAAACTCTGACATAACTGCGTATTTCGAGACATACATTGAGCCAGTTGCTCTGTAGTGCATCGCGGTACCGATAGAAGCAACCTACGACATTTGTAACCTTGCAATTTGGTCCAAAATATTTCCATGGACTTGGCTTCATCCGAAGGTGTACGAGAAGAGTATTTGAATAAATCCAATGATCCGTGACGGTCTCGTATCCTCTTGGCAAATTCACAGAATTTGTTCAACTGTCTATAAGTACCATTGTTAATCACGACCCTTTGGAATAACCGAGGCTGTGCAAACACGCAATTCCACCAACATTTGCAAACCAGTGCTACTTCTATGAGCTCTTTGGAGGTGAGTCCACCGAGGATCAGGGGTAATAGTTCCGGTGGCAGACCTGAGATGAAATCTAAAACAATTCTTTCAGGCTTTTGCTTCTTCGCTTCCACAACAGGGATATCAGGTTCGATGATATGTCTCTTATTAACGGGCTCAGAAGGACCTATCCTCTCTTGAAGGGACTTTTCACATCTTTGCAATACTTCAAACGGTTTAGAAGGAATTACTATACCATATTTCTCCTGGAATTTCTTGCAATTGCTTATACCTCGTTTACAAATGCCGTAGGCCTCATCCAATTTACCTCTACGTTGTAACAGCCTCTGCAGACGAACATAAGCCTTGGCATTGAAGGGTTCCACTTTAATCAATCTCTTGGTGTATTCCGATGCCATACCAAACTCTGCCAACTTCTCATAGCATGCCGCTACATTATCTAACAGCTGGACATAGTGTGGGTGGTAGATTTTATCACTCCTGGGACAATTGTACTTGGGCAATCCCAAACGAGTTCTCAACTTAATCAATTCTTGTTCTGGATACGATTTAGCCAATTGTAAGCATCTACGAAATAATTCTAGAGCCCTCCTATAATTCTCACCACGGTAAAAAGTAGCTCCTAACTTCAGAGCCTTCCCCAGAGGTTCCTCCTCCATCTATTACTTGACTTTTTCTGTAGGAGTACTTAGAGTCAAGAGTTCAATTGAAATCGTTTCATCCACTGTTAACAAACGCGCCCAACTCAAGAAATACGTTAAACAACCCAAGATCAAAGAACTCATGTCTTGGATCCACAGAATTGTGGTTCCCCTTCTGTTGTTCTTGGGTACATTTACCACCGGTGCCATTCCACTCTACTATGCCTCTTTCTCACCCAGTGAAAGGGGGCTTTCCCTCATGTCAAAGTTGGGATTAGGTATGCTATTAGGGGCGGCATTCGTATTGGTGATTCCCGAAGGTTTAGAAAGGGTTGATGGTAGCTTTGTTGGAATAGATTTGCTTGCTGGATTCATATTGACCTATCTAGCAGAATCTCTGGTGAGACAAAAGAGGGATATCCAAGGTCAATTACGGCAATTCCTAAGTAATGGTGTAGTGGTAGCATTGGTCATTCATGGATTTGCAGATGGGTTAGTCCTCGGGACTACGGTTAATCAGGCGCGTACGCTTTTAGTTCTTCTGTTGGCGGTTATTGTTCATCGTATTCCTGTGGTGTTGTCATTGGTATCGGTACTAGTGTCACGACAGCGACTAACAAGAGGAGAGGTCACTAGACACCTCCTGATCTTTTCACTGTCATCACCCTGTGGATATGCCTTAGCTGCAGCTTGCGAATCCATTGGTATTATTAAAGGTTTGGGTGACCATCTACTTTTAGCGAGCGGTGGATCGCTACTATATGCAGGATTTGCTCTGCGTAGCAGTGATGTGGATACTACGAATAAAGAGGTGACAAGACCTGCTCCCAGTCCGGGTGCCGGCAGAGAGGGATCTGATGGATTTATCGTCTTGGAACCGCCAGAGGACGAACCAGAGACGGATAGATTTGGTCCGTTTTGGGTAGCTGGTGGAACGGTTCTACCAGTCTTGATTTCGCTATTTGGTGGTGAAGACTAGGTTATATAAGAAAGTTTAGTTTAATATGGTTCGTCTTCTTTTTTCATTTTTTTCTATCTTTAACTACAACAGAAAACATATATGTATTATACATCGGTACCTTTCCTTGATACATCATATCACATAAATTTATTACTTCCTTCTCAAACCTTTTCTTTTCAACCATTTATCTCTATCTTTCATAACTGGTCTTTCTACTTTAGGCGGCAGTTGAGAACTTTGCGATAAGACTTGAACCATTACAGGACCTCTTTTGGCTCTAAGCATTGCCAATTTATTCTTTTTGCGTGAAGGGCCTTTGGCAGCAGGAGCTTCATCTAGCTCATCTTCAAAACTAATATGCCTTTGTGCAGCTCTTTTAGTAGGTTGTTCCACTTGAGTTTCTTGTTCTTTCCTGGCTAAACTTTCTAAAAGTTCTGTTGGCATCTCTTCTAAAGAATCAGTACCTATCTTTGAATCTTTCTCCTCTCTCTGCCTCCTAAACATCTCATCTTGTTTACGTCTCTGTTCCTTCAGTATTTTCTGTTCACGTCTTTGAGCATCTTCTCTTTCTCGTAATTGTAACTGGACTTCTTGTTGACCAATATCTAATCCTTCTTCTTCAGGTGCACTATCACTATCACTGCTATAATCCAAATTGACCATGACGAGGATAAAGCCTTATCTATCTGTTCAGGTTTCGCTAATGTTTTAGCATTGACATCTTAAAAGATGATGAGATGAGCTGCTAATTTTCAAACAATCAAAAACTCTTCTTCGTCTTTAGTGATATACAGAAGCAATAGTAGGCGGCGATTTCGTGCCAATCTAGCCGCTAGAGTGTTCGAGAGGTATTCCTAAATTACCATTAAACACTTCCTCAGTGCCTTTCACTTGGCGGCTAGGATAAGATATATTCTTTTTGTCATGAAATTATATGACATGTCACCTCAACCTAATAATAAACATAGTGTAATTAATGGGGTTTGTTTCACTTGTGATAATAATAATATATAAAGGGGTCCTAGATCCAAGCAAGATCTGAGATGTAGCATAACGGAAGAGTCTTAAAAGATAGATAATCAAGTATTAGGGATCTAGTTTAAATCATATTCTATTCTTATAAGTAATTGGACCGTGGATCATTACACTTTTTTACTTTCTCTTGTTCTAGTTACCTGATAAACGTCAACGATGCAAGGATTTGCGAGACTCCGTGGCCAAGCTGGTTAAGGCGTGCGACTGTTAATCGCAAGAGCGTGAGTTCGATCCTCACCGGGGTCGCATTAATCCTTCAAAATATTTTTTTATCCTTGGATAAAAGTTTATCCTTATCCATTTCTCGTATAAGTTACGCGTGAGAGAATTTTTGCTATTTCACGCGTCCGTGACGCGTTAATTTAAAAAATCGCGTAAAGCATGCTTAATTCCTCCTACGGGAATAATTTAATGGCAAGAGAGGATCATCGAAAAATCCGTTTTTTTCGAAAAAGGGCGATGAAGCGAAGAGCCTACATGACATACTAAGAGCTCTTATAAGAACAATTGTTACCATTAAACCCAAACTACAGTAAACTTATCCTTGATTAATAATGTTTAGCAAGTAGTGAGAATGCATGATGCTTCTATGTGCTCATACTACCTTCTTGTGCAGTAGCAAGATTATTCTAGATGTTACGTCTCGTTAGGGATCAGTCTATTCTTGACCCATACCAACTTCCACTGCTGTTATACTAGGGTTTGTTTTTTTTTTTCGTTTTTTTCTTTTGCCTTTTGCCTTTTGGGCAAGGGAGATAATCAGAGAAAAGTTAATATATAAAGACATCTCTTGTGAGAGGTATTAAAGGTCGCTTCTCCCCCTTAGAAAATTCTTTTTAACTTAGGGTTATCTCATTGCAATTCATCGTAAATCGCTCATCAATTGACATTGGATCAAAGTAACTTCTTCTTATCCAATAGTTGACATCACTCATACGCATAGACATATACATATACTATAACGTAAAGCAATGTCTAAGGAAACACCATCTAAGGGGGCAGCTAATGCATTGTCAGATCTAGAATTGAAAGATCCAAAGAATCTAAAGAACTCTTTAGAGACAGTCTCTGAGGAACCACAGAAGGATAAGGACCAGAATGAAGAGGGTAAGAGTGGTGCGAATAAAGAGGAAGCAGCCTTACAAGGTAGACTTTCAAAGGCAGCTGAAGAACATCAGAAATTTTTAAAATCACATCAAGTGCAGCGTCATAATTTGAAGGAAATGGAAAAGGATGAACCATTACTTGTGGAAAATAAACGTAGATTTGTTCTTTTCCCCATTAAATATCATGAAATTTGGCAAGCTTACAAGAGAGCAGAAGCATCATTTTGGACAGCTGAAGAAATCGATTTATCGAAGGATTTGGATGATTGGAATAATAAGATGAGTGAAGGTGAAAGATATTTCATTTCAAGAGTCCTAGCGTTCTTTGCAGCATCCGATGGTATTGTTAATGAGAATTTGGTGGAGAATTTCTCTGCTGAGGTCCAAATACCGGAGGCTAAGTGCTTCTACGGGTTCCAGATTATGATGGAAAATATCCATTCTGAAACTTATTCGCTATTGATTGATACCTACAGTAGAGATACCGAGGAAAGTGAATTTTTATTTAATGCAATTGAAAACATTCCACCAATCAAGGAAAAGGCAGAATGGGCAATTAGGTGGATTCAAGACGATACTGCCCTTTATGCTGAAAGATTAGTGGCCTTTGCCGCAGTGGAAGGTGTTTTCTTCTCGGGATCATTTGCTGCCATCTTTTGGTTGAAGAAGAAGGGTCTAATGCCAGGTTTAACTTTCTCTAATGAATTGATCTGTAGAGACGAAGGTTTGCACACAGATTTTGCTTGTCTATTATTCGCCCATTTGAAGAACAGACCAAGTCCAGACATTGTGGAAAGAATCATTACTGAAGCTGTATCAATTGAGAAGAGATACTTTGAAGATGCTCTCCCCGTGGCTCTGCTGGGCATGAACGCCGCGCTAATGAATCAATACGTCGAGTTTGTTGCTGACAGACTTCTGGTGGCTCTTGGTAATGAGAAATACTATAACGTGACAAACCCATTCGACTTTATGGAGAACATCTCTCTAGCCGGTAAGACTAATTTCTTTGAGAAAAGAGTTTCTGATTATCAGAAGGCTGGTGTCATGTCAAAGACCACTGAACCTCAAGGTGATACCTTCAAATTTGATGAGGATTTCTGATTTCTTTTTGTAAAAAATAAATGTATACGTGATAGTGATTTTAAAGGTTTATTTAATAAGATTATAGAAGAAAGCATTGATTTATTAGTTAGTGACTATGCTGTGGCTTGAGTGAATCGTAATAAAAAAAAATTGTTCCCAAGATAAAAGTGAAAAAGTTAAGCGACCCCGGTGAGGATCGAACTCACGCTCTTGCGATTAACAGTCGCACGCCTTAACCAGCTTGGCCACGGAGTCTACTGGAACTTGAAGTCCTCCACAAAACATTACAGAGGACATGATACTGGATAGCCATGTGAGCTACTAGTGTTTTATCTTCCGCTAGACGCCGAAGCTGTTGAAGCTAGTTCGAATTCATGAAAAGAGCTTGGTAACCTTTAAAAGAGTCAGCCCTTTAATAAAGCCTAATGTATGGATGATTGTTATGTTGAACACCTCTAGTATTATTTCATGTTTTGTTACCACTTTATAACTGTTTGTAGTACAAGCTCCGTAAGACAAATTTTAGACCGGTCTGGATAAAGCACCACCTAGGGACGGAAAGAATCTTCAAAACAACGAAACACAGGTAAGCTCAAAAATCCAACGTCCAAACTATCCGCCTGATTCACCTACAAACTCTTGTAAACGCGAATAGATTGTACCAGTAATCACTCTTATCTTTATAACCTTTAGGTGGCGAGTACGATCACCATCAAGACTACAAAAGAATAACGATCTACGTCTTGCAAGAAACTCTTTTGGAGGTTATCAATGGGATCAATCTTAAGCTACCCTAATCAATGAGTCTTTGTTGCCACAAGTTTTCTCTGCAGTGTAGCTCGCTAAATCATTTATTGGCGATGAGCCTTTGAAAATTTATCAACACTATCGAAGGCAGTCCATCAAGAGTCCAAATACGATGGATCCAGACCTTGCATTCTCACTTAATCAGATCAATAGAGACATTAAAAAGGAGTACACCTCATTAAGGAATCGTATACAAAGTATTTTGTTCGATAATGCATTTATAGCTCAAAGAGTCATACCAAGATTCCCAAATTACCCGCTAATCCCCAATGAAAGATGTGGACTTTGGTATTGTGATCCTAAGGATTTCGATCAAACGAGTTATTTTAAAAGTACAGATGGACATACTAATCAATGGGATTTCAGTACGAGAAGGCTTAACTTGCATCTATTACCAATTTTACAAGAGAAGAATGGAATTATCATCGTAGATAGTACTAGAAGGGGTAAACTAATGCCAGATGCACTAAGTAAGACGATACCGATTTGGTGTGCAGTTTTAAATTCCCTCATGCAACCTGATAAATCTGAAGTGTTGTTTACGCCGCCCAAGTGTGTATCTCAATCCGAACATGATAGCATCAAGACTCGCATCCCATCGTTAGTAGACAGGCTCGAGAAGTTGGACATTTTGGATGCTCAAGATTTGCGAAATAAGTTTCAGGGCAAAATCTTGAGGCCATTTTGGGTATACCCTGGATCTGATATGCTTAGATCATCAACCGATCCATTCACTGGAGAAATTATCGAAATTCAATGGGAACCTGGCCCCAATGAACAAATCATCCCAATAATCTTATGTACAGCAAGCTATAGAGCGCAAGATGGTGTTGACAAAAGACACGGCTTCACCTACGTGCAAGGTGCCGCCGACGACCACGAATTGTGGTCGTGTGGATTGGATCCAAAGCTGCTTTGGAATAACTGGCATTACTTCCACGATCTCGACCGTAATGATAAGGAATTGGAAAGTCATGTTAAAACGTTAATCGAACTTGCAGAAACCACCGATCATAGAAATCATCTAGCAGACATTGTAGAAATGGATCCCATTACCAAAGAACTGTCACTGGGAAAGTTAAAGGACCACACAGCGATAACACCAAATATAGCTCGAGAACTTGATTCGCAATTTTCTCTGGTCATAATATTAAGCCAATCTGTTACGCTTTCCAAACCGTTTGATTTCATTAAAACCTATAATCTACAGAGTGGATCTAAACGGAGTTCAAAAGACCTCAGAGCAGCCCTGATAGAAATTGACCATATAGTCTCTGCACATCTAAACAAAGACGTCGTCAAGCGAAAACCTATCATGGTTTGCTGCAATTCTGGTACTGACATATCGGTTGGAGTCATACTGATGATCCTGTGCAAGTACTACTCACAAGACTGGTTACTGGGAAAACCTGACTCGGTAAACAAGTTCGTGATAAGACGTCATTTGGTACAGATAATTAACAAGATTAAGCGACGCAACGTGAACCCATCCAGGGCCACATTGAATAGTATTAATAGTTTTCTAATGTAATTGGTTTTGTTCACTATCCCGAAAAAGGTTCACATAATTTTTCACCTCGGCGAACTTCAGAAAGAATTGAAAAAAAAAGTTTAAAGTTGAAGGAATATACCTGTAGTGATTATTCTAATATCATTGAACATCAGTATACTGATGTTAAGAACCGCTTGTAGTCGATCTCATGTGTTCAAAGCATTTAGCAGCTCGCTAATGCTCGAACATGCTCTGGCGGCTGCTAATTCGTCTGGTGCCGCAGCTCCAACGAACGCCGCCAGTACTGGTAATAGTCATGATTCTACCTTGAAGTCTGAATTACCACTGCGAACTTTGAATGATGAGCTGCATAATGCCGAGAGGAAATACATCAAGCCCTTGACGAATGCTCCGGAATGGTCTTCCACTCGTACGGGCCCAAATAGTAAGATACGTGAGTATTTGAAAAATGGTCAATACACCAAACTTTTAATTAGATTATCAGTGGACAACCATTTGAACAATGAATACATTTCAGGCCTTTTTACCACTGGTGGTCTCACAAAGTCAGAATATTCACTTTTCATCAATAAATTACTTTCAGAGGAGGAATTAGATGTTAAACTCTCAAATGTAATTCCTGATACCCCTCATACCGAATTGATATACAAATTGTACGAATTTTACTGTGACCACATAGTGGATCAACATAATCTTACGCCATTGCAACTTTACGATTTAAACCTTTTCCTCAAGACTTTCATTGCAGAAGCCCAACTATCAAAGGCACATAACGTTTTAGATTTTATTCTCCTGAGAAGACCATTAAATGACCTTTTAGCCAACACTGATGTGGAAATTCTAATACAATTCTTACGATTAAAGTGTGGTGCCCTTTCCAAATTTTGGAAGATTCAACCAGCATCTCAGAGAAATTCCACGGCTATCACATTAGGTGAAAAGGCATCTGATTGTCATTTAGCCAAAAGCTATAAATTTCAAAACGAAAAAGTTCTCTTACAAATCATCAATTCTGTTCTAGGTGAGCATAATTGGAAAAATAGACGTTCACCTAAATTGGATGCGGCCATCATTTACTCTCTTGGTTATTTGGGACAGACAGATTTGATTGAGAAATATGTGAATCGCACATGGTCCCCATCCAAAGATGAGGGAGTCAAAACGAACCCAAATTCTGACTTACTGGTAGCCGTCTTGACATCGTATTGTGTCAAGGAGGGGAATATGAGAAAGGGATTAGAAGTACTCGATAGGTTCATAAGAGATTATCCTGAGGTAGAATTGGATCCTTTGTTTTGGCGTAGATTACTTCAATTGAGTTCACTACTTTGGGATAAGAAAAGAGATCGTAAGGCTACTTTAAGCCATGGATGTTGGACTATTATGAAACAATGGCATGCACAGAGACAGAGAAAAATTCCATATGATTATGGTATTATGAAAGAACTCTATCCAATATTTGTAAGGACGAAGAATAAAAACGGTGCATTAGAAGTAATAACCAAAAGTTTTTTTGGTGCATTTATCCAACCGGAATTTACCATTCGTCCCAACGAATTGTCCTTGTTGTGCAAATATCAAAGATTCATCCTGAAGATGATTGCGTTAAAAGGCAATTATCATAAAGGTTTTGAATTTTGTCAAGAGTGGAGTTTTAGTTCCACGAATAAATTTGAATTACAGAGTTACTTTATGAAATGGCGTGGCATTCATGAACAGAGACGTACATCACAATCCAAACAAAAAGCGGCATTACAAGAGAAGTATGATGAGATGGAGGAAGATGATATGCTATTGGGGAGGCTCTGGTGAAGACTAAATATCTTGTATGTAATTACTTATTGACCACTTTAAGATCGTTAACGAACACAAATCTCGAGAACGTCCACCAACCGTAGCGGAACCAAACCATTTGCGATTTATGTGAATGAAGCATAGAGGCAAATGAAAGGATGTAGCTTGAGTAATCGCTCATCAACGTAATCTCAGTGGCAGGCTTGTTCTCATTATAACTCGATGTAGGCAAAACACGATGCAAGAACCAATCTCTGGTCAATTTCCAAATTTCCCAGAAGAATGCACTGTATTTGAGTACAATGTTATCACCATAACTATCCAGGTAGAGAGCTGCTTTTACATTGGATTCATCCTGTACAAGGTTTGAAACGGCTTCATGACATGCAATGTGGTTGACGTGCTTGGAAACTCCTTTATCATCAAACGTTAACAGTACACTTGATCTTCTACCCTGGAGAACTGAATCCTTGATGGTTGACTGAACACTTTCCTGATCCCAGGTTTCTTCATGTCCATCAGGATAGTCATGCTGTTGCAATTGGTACTGACGTTTACTATTAGCTAGCAGCAGATTCACAGATTCCTTTAATTCTTGAACCCTAGTATCACCTAATTCATCAGCGCCACCTTTAGAAAGACATACAACATTAAACTCTACATTGGGAGGTAACCTAGAGTCCAATTCTAGTATAGTGGGTGCAAAAAACATAACCTCATCATCAGGATGTGCTACTACCAACGACAAGGAATCAATCTCGTCTAAGAACTTTAAATTATCGTTGAATACAGACCCATTACGAGACTTAATCCTGACACTGAACGCAATGAATAGAACCCACAGTAGGAAATACACCTTGGGAAACTTTATGGCCACCACCATACTGCTGTAAATTGCCCTCGAGAATCAACCACTTGCACTATGGTGAGCACGGCTACAATAGTTAAGAGTGATGAATTAGGGTTAGCATCGGAGCATCAAAGGGACTCGTAGTTATATACGGCTCGAGCCTCTACGGGTATATACGATCTTCAAGACATACAGTAGATCAATTGCAAACTCTCTGAGATGAATCAACTGCCCATCTTCTACTATTCCAAGCCTGCAATGCCTATATCCAATAGTTTTCAAGAGTGTTGAAATTTTTCTCTGCGAATCATATCCCGCGAATACTAAACTACACAACCCCGAATAGAAGATCTTCGAGGAGGAACCTGCAGAAAGCGAAATGTCTATGGGCATGAGAATTCCAAGGGCTACAGTCTGCATCAATCTTATGTTTTGACTCTCTTTGCCAGACATCCTCTCTTATGCCCTTCTTGTCCTTGCGCGTGCCGTCCCCTTTCCTTAGTTGATCTTGACAAAGTTGGCTAACTAGCCAAGGTTGTTGAGTCAAGTACTCACAACATTATAGTCACGATTTTTGGTTGATTTTAATATCGAAGTAAAGAGCAATAGAGGAGGCAGCAGAGCCTTTAGAAGAAATTTACAAATAAGAATAGAGCTGAATAAGTCTGAGATATAGTTATTATTATTCAAGTATGAAGGATGATGCAGATACTCGAGAGAGTAATGGAAGCACTAGAGTTCCAACTACGGGCGCGATGCAGGGACCTCGTTATATAAGGACATTAGGCTCACAGTCGCTAGGAGGTTTGGCAGGTAGCAATAGTAGCAGGAGTTCAACTTCTCCACCATACGAACAAGATGATGATTCAAAAGAGTCATCATCAGTACCACAGTCGGCCTCAATGACGGGCTCATCATCACAAAATGCACAAAGGGAAGGTGGTGGTAATGGAAGTATAGCATCACCAGCAGGTTCTCAAAATTTAAGAGTTGCACAGGCCTGTGATAGATGTCGTTCCAAAAAAACGAGATGTGACGGTAAAAGACCTCAATGTTCACAGTGTGCCGCTGTAGGATTTGAGTGTAAGATAAGCGATCGTCTATCCAGAAGAGCTTTTCCCAGAGGCTACACCGAAACTCTGGAAGAAAGAGTCAGAGAACTAGAAGCCGAAAACAGAAGACTAGTTGCCTTATGTGATATCAAGGAACAACAGATTCACCTTTTCTCCCAGCAACACTCTCCAGGCGGTAGACGTAAAGACGATGAAAGGATGTTAAGAGAATTGCAATCGGCCAATGGTGGATCTTTGAACATTTCCTCCACTAATCTTTATTTACTCAATACAGGCTCGCATCAGAGACAAGGACCACAGGGACCACAACAACAAGAACAATTAACACAACAGAAGAGACAACCTCACGTTTGTGATGGACTATGTTGTGCTGGTAAATTACATGTAAAGCCAGTATCAACCAATTTAAACGACCCAACATCCGTTTCCTTTGAACAGAGTGAAGCTCCTGGTTTACCGGCTGTACAGGCTCTAACCTCAGTTGCGACCCGGGAACAGAGCAACCAGTTAGCCACATTGGTTGCATTATCTGTACCTCGATCCACAGAGGAGATTCTTTTCATTCCTCAACTATTAGCGAGAATTCGTCAAATATATGGTTTTACTTCCAAACAATGTCTCTATACCGTTTCACTATTATCTTCATTGAAATCGAGCTTACCAGAACCTCATTTGGTGAAACATGAGCCCTTGGAAACTCTAGCATCAACAAATTTATGGGAGATGGACGATTTAGAACAATTTTTTGCGGAAATCTTCAAGTTTAAGTTAGAATCTAAATCGCCTTCCTCTTACAAGGGCGGTGCTCAATTAAACCTTTCAGAAATTGAAGAATTGATATCTATTTTCTTCGAACACTCGTCAATCCATATTCCCATTTTGGTAAAAGATGAATTTTACCACTATTTCAATCAATTTAAAGAGAACGTATTACAAAATTTAGAATTTTTGAAAACGCCCCTACAGGGTCCTGCCTTAACCGCCAGGCGCGGCAAGATTATCAGTTACAAAATCTTTGGATGTATTATTTTAATGTTATGTCAATTGGGGTTATTATCAAAGATTAAAGCGGAAAATTTGGGAGCCACCAGCAAACACCATAGGCTGGCTTCTTATTACCACAAAGCAATTTCATTGGTATACATGAACCCATATTTTGGCGTCTTGTCAACTTCTTTACAATCCTTACAGTTTTTGTCACTGGTTCTATTCTATTTCCTCAACATTGGTAATGTTTCTGCGATTTATGAATTAAGAGGTAGGGTGGTATCCATGGCTCAACAACTTCGTTTACACCGTTGTCCTAGTGCTGTTCTTGGTGGCGCTGGATCCACCATGAATAAAAGGGAGCAAGGTGATCGCCGTGTTTTATTCTGGGGGATCTACTACTTGGATGTATTTTCTGCATTACAATTGGGCGTACCTCGTTTGATAAAGGATTTTGAAATTGAATGTGCCTTACCTGTAGCAGACAATGACGACAGGACTGTTAACTTAGCGGGACAACAGATAAGACTAGAAGGTCAGGTTACAAACTACTCATTAGCCATAATAAGATTTTCTAAAGTCCTGGGTAATATATTGGACAGTATCTTTAAAAGAGGTATGACAGAATCTATCACGAAGCAAGTATCTTTGATTCATGAAAATGCATTAGATAATTGGAGACATGGTTTACCAAAGGAGTTGATATTCGAACTGGATGTAAATGGTACCATTAACATCGATGAATTTAACAGACTAAAGCAAATGAATGTCACTGTAGAACGTTCAGAAAACATGACTCTTTTGGTAATGTACTTTTTAGCCAAATGTATGATTCATTTACCAGTGGTAGCCACTAGGCCATTGCCCACGAACGATTCCAATGACACTGGCGAAACTTCTAATGCTACCTCCAACGGCAATAATGTACGTGCTAGAGATCCTTCCACGGAAAGGAATCAGGCGGCCGCCGACAGATCTTCCTCATCTTATGTGCTTTTACAACAAGCCACTAATACAATGTTAAACGTTCTAGAATCACTAAAGACACTTTTCTTACCGTTACCACTCAACATTTCACGTACCAAGGCTCGTTTCGCATTGTTAAGCGCTAGAGGCTCTTTAGAATACACTAAGGGTGGTGCACTTTTCCTTGATAACAAATCGTTATTACTGGACGTGATAAAGGATCTAGAAGAAGATAGAAAATTGGATTTACCAGGTGTCATCTCTTGGAACAGTTTGAAATTACTCGATATGAGTATTAATCTGTTATTACAGCCGCCCAACACTGAGGTCGGAAAGTTGGACAGATTGTTGAAGAAGAAATTGAACTACTACAATAGACTCATGGGTAGGCCGACGGTCAAGCAAGAACCGGCTTCAAAAGGTCACGATCTGACTCCTGCAAGCTCCAAAGATGAGGAGGATACACCTGCAGCTAAGAGGATTAAAATAGAAGAGACTTCGATTCCATTAGCAGTGCCACAACAACAGCAACACATGCAAGCACCAGCGCCAGTGATGGTGCAGGAAAAACAACAACCCCAACCCCAACCTCAACCTCAACCTCAACCTCAACCTCAACTTCAGCCTCAACCTCAGCAGTTACAACTCCCTCAAACGGCTTTTGCAGAGGCTTTACAATTAGATCCAGTGCTTAACAGTAACGTTTCATTCCAAAATGCTCCACCAACAACACTGTACGATGGACCTCACGACCAGCCACACCAGTACCAGCACCATGCACAGACTCAACCGCAGGATCCTCATCTAGATACAAGAAGTAGTGACAAATTACATGGTCTTTTTAAAGTACCTAGTACCGCGGATTTCCTGATGGATGATTCCGCTAATTCTCAATTAAACTTTTTACTGGGCACAACAGAACTAGGAGTTTTAGATCCCTCACAACCATCCTACACCAACAATCCGGGTTCCGGTAGCGCAATAGGCATCAACAATATGCCTTCAGGTCTTAATTTAAGCAATTTATTTGATCTAGAGGGATCTACAGACCAACCACCTACGAATACAAATGCAACTCAAGCTACTCAAGCCAATTCTGGCGGATTCAATTTTGCAGTAGATGCATCACTAGGTTTAGCACCGCTTTTAGCATGGACACCGGACCATAACGGTATTGTGCTTGATGTTGTGGAAGATGAAGAAGGCTCAAATTTACAGCAGGGACAACAGTCACAAGAACAAAATCAACAACAGCACCAGCTGGATCATAATCTGATGCAACCGCACATGGATATGGACGTAGATATCGATCAAGATCTCAGCATAAGAAGAAGACCCGACAGATCCAGAGGAAGGGGAAGACCCCGCAAACATGAAGAGAACCTGCATGATCTGTTCTGCTGGCAGAACTCTAAATAAAATGAAAACCACACAAACATCAATATAATACAAATTTTTCAAGTGCTGTGACTCTTGACACAAACCCAATGGATACACACAAAAGAAGCCGAGACGAATTTTGAGTCAGGCCGCACGTAATCATATTCTTTATTACCAGCACTAAACATAGTAACTGGATACCAAGAGAGAAAGAGGAAGAAGAGGAAGATCCCCAGACATTTCGAGGCGCGAGATCTCAGGCCTATGCACATGCACAAGAACAATTTGCAAGAAGTAAGGAAGTATCAAAAGGAAAGTTCGATTGCAACACGGACAACCAATCCCACTTGTCCCTGAACGCAATAAGATTTTAAATTTAAATTTAAATTTAAATTCAAACCACCAAAACTTTCGTAGTTTTTTACTTTAAAAATTACTTAGAGTCCCAAACAAGAAAGAGGCCCGAACGGATTAAAAAAGAACACAACAACAAGTAAAAGTAAAAAGACGTCTTATACTTCAAAGGCAAAGGAGATACGTGTTTCTTCTAAAAAAAACCCATTGGAGTCTGTCTTGTAAAGAGAACGTTTGAGTTTCAAATCCAAGTGTCAGGGTGCGCGTTTGAGGGAGTTAGAAAGAGTACCAAGCTGCAATTGATTAATTGATTCGGCGACTGATCTGGTTTAATTTTGAGTTTGATTTAAACCTTTGTACACAGCCTAGGATCTGGAAAGAAGGAGGAAAGAGGAACAAACAGGGCCAAACTTAGCAAAAGACAGGAAAAGAAAAACACACCCCACTACTATTACTACCGTTGGTTTTAATATTACATTCGGTTTTTATTACTGGCTTTGGTTTATAATTGGAAGAGAATTCGATCACTCCTTTGTTCCCCAACCAATTCAATCTTACTTTCAATTCGAGCTCGATGCAGCAACAGCAACGACAGAATCAGCAACATCAGGGACATTGGAACGCGCCTTATAGGTCAAGAGAGAGAATTCAAGAGCATCAGCATCAGCATCAGCATCAGTATCAGTACCAACAACAGCATCCTACGAGAGTTATGGCGAACTCTCCAATGGCATTCCCACCGGTTGGATCCTTACAAGCTCAGTATGCACCTCCTCAACCAGCTTATTATGCAGCGGCAGGACCACCATTGATGAATCCACCACCAACGCCGTTTGATACGGCTTACGGAATTACGTTACTTCCATCGCATCTGTTGATCGGATCTCCATTCGTATCTTCGCCAGATCTGTTTCAATCTCAGCAACAATCGCAACATCATCATCATCATCAAAATCATCAACATCAGATAGGGATGGTTAATTCCAATGCATCTCATCAATCTCTCAACCAACGTCATAGAAGATCTGCAAATCAAAGGAATAAGGGTAGTTATAATAATAACAGTGATACTAATATTAGCACTAATGGTCATTCAAGATTATCAGAAGCTTCTTATCCAGTACCACCGCCCTTGAAGAATCCCCCCGTGGTTGCTAGAAATCGTCATAGAAGAAGAGCTCAAAATGAACAAGCTGATAAAATGTTTAAAGAACCTTTTGTTGTTACATATAGAATGCTTCCGAAGGGTGATGATGAATATCGTACCAGATCCTTACTTTTTGAAAACGTTAATGGATCTGTAGATCTTTACTCCTTTGTGAGTAAATATTCCAGATATGGTCCTGTAGAATCCATTTACATGTTTAAGGATAGAAATGACAAGACAAAGCATAGCGTTCTACTAAGCTTCTTGTCACGTAAGATCTGTCTGGATTCCTACAATAGCGTTTTACAAAGATTAGCGGAATTCAAAACAGGTTTAAAGTCTAAATCTCTAACCGTTAGTTTTGTCTCACTAAAATATAGAAAACATGTGGATGAAAACGAAGTTGACCAAAATGATAATTCGTCATCAACACCAATGAATGAAACGGATGATACTGATGCTTCTAAGACACCAGTTGCTACTAGTAATGTTCAAGATGATGCCTATAATGTTACAGTTGTCGCATCTTTACAATACGATATCGTTAATAGAGGTGCAACCAGATCGGTGGCATTAGAACTAGATGGTGAATACGATAAGACCAAGTTGTTAGATCAAGAGTTAGACTTCTTATCTCCAGCCAATAATCAGAGATATGTCCTTGAATCTATCTATTTGATCAATGCAAAAGAACCCTTTAAACATTTCCCCAAAAATTATGCGATTTTAACATTTCTCAATATATCAATGGCTGTAGAAGTATTAGATTATGTGAGAAATAATGAGACAGCTAGATCAAAATTTCAAAAATGTTTTTTTGTGTCAGTATCATCATGTCCTCAAACTAGCTCTGATGGAGGTATCGTTACTACTAGTAATTCTATCACTCCAGTGGCTAGTGGTGGTAGTGCGGGAATCGCTACCAATGGAGATCTGGGAGGTTACACTAGTAAGAACGCTAGCCTCAGTAGTCTCAATTCAGTTGGATCTTACATTTCATTAGATCAAGAGATCGATTTCCTATCGTCTTCTTTAAAAGGTAGTCATACAATTACAGTGGCGGTTGATGAATATCCAAAGCCATTCTTCGCGGAATTTTCAGACCATCTCTCAAACGCTAGCGTTTTAGAGGCATCTGCACTTGACACTCAAATTTCATCGCCACATCCTCAAGAAGTTATTGTACCGTCTCAAGATTCACCACTTGTTGGGGGTGCCCCGCCTTTGGATGCTGTCCATCCTGCTGCTACGCCTGCATTATCTTCACAAGTCTTACCATTACAACCTCACATGGCCATGAATTCTGGAATTTATATGGAACCTTTTGGTCGTAGAAATAAAACCATGATTAAACCTATCACACAAAGTTTACAGAAACAATTTGCTACTTCTGCAGAAGTTGCCAATTCAATGGGTGGTGGTATTGGTAATAGAACTGTTTACATTGGTAATATTCATCCTCGTTCTAAACCTGAAGATATTTGTAATGTGGTTAGAGGTGGAATTTTGCAAAGTATCCGTTTCTTACAAGATAAACACATTTGTTTCGTTACCTTCATTGAAGCATCAACGGCAGTTCAATTCTATACAAATGCCTTTATTGATCCAATTGTCCTTCATGGTAACATGCTAAAAGTCGGTTGGGGTCATCATTCTGGACCATTGCCTAAATCCGTCTCTTTAGCGGTTACCGTTGGTGCCTCTAGAAATGTTTATGTGAGTTTGCCAGATTTTGCATTCAAGGACAAGTATATCAACGATCCTCAATATCAACGTTATAGTGACGAGTACAAATTACCTGCAGAAGAACAACTCCGTAATGATTTTAATCAATTTGGTGATATTGAGCAAATCAATTTTCTCAGTGATGGTCACTGTTGTTGGGTTAATTTTATGAACATTTCATCTGCTATAAAATTAGTGGAAGAAATCAAATACAATGATGGTGAAGCATTCCATAAATCATTCGATAATCGTTATAGAGGTCTCATCATCGGTTATGGTAAAGATCGTTGTGGAAATGTTAATAAGAATCTCATCTCTGGTAAAAATTCACGTTTTTATAAAAAAGTTAAAAAGCCTAGTTATAACATTCGTTTAAGCAGAATGGAGGAAGAGAGGAAAAAACATGAAGAAACTTTAAGATCGCAAAATCAAAATAACGATGAAAAAATGCTTCAATTTGGTTCGTTAGGAATTCATTTGGAGGGCAATGATAACAATAAAACCAGTTACGAGAGAAGTTTAAATGGCGAAGAAGAAGAAGAACAAGAAGAAGTAGAACCGAATGAGGCAGAAAAGGCAAATGGCGAGGGTGGAAGAGAAAAAGATGAAGACAATAATCAGGAGCCAATGAATCCAATTTCTAAAGATGGAAATAGTGAGAATCATGGCAGTGGTGAAAAGTATCAAGAAGAGGAAAAAGAGTTACTCAAATTGAGTAATAAGAGTCAAATTATAGATGGACTTGGAATTGCTGCTGTTGCTGGAAACGGCAAGGACATGGTTGCAAGTCAAGACCAAGATATTCTTGATAGAGCCCATGAAAGTGGTGATGAAGAATCTTTAGATTCTGGCGTGTCTTCCAACGTGGAATTAATTTTGCATTCACCTTTGGAAGGTGATTCTAATAATCAGAAGAAACATGAAAAAAACAATAAGCCCTTTAAATCAAAGAAACTTGAAAATGTTAGTGCTACTGGTACTGGAGATGTCAGTAATTACAATTCATCTTTAGGTGAAGGTGCTTCGGCGGTTTCTAATCCTTCTATAAGCATGAACCCACCAATTGCACCTTCCACAATTTCACGCAATTATTCTTTAATGATGAAGACACAAAATGGGCACCCTCATCCAAGGAGAGATTCATCTGACAGACAAAATCAACAACAGCAACAACAACAACAACAACAACAACAACAACAACAACAGCAACAGCAACAGCACCAACAACAACAGCAGCAACAACCCAATCCAAGTTCATCTCATAATAGTGGTGATCGTATGTCCTCACATGTTGGGAACTCTCGTGGTCAACAAGGCAAAGGACGCAATAAACGTCGCAATGCAAAGGCAATTCCTGGCTCAGATGTTATGGCGCAATATCTCGCACAGCTACAGCATTCCACCTTTATGTATGCCGCTAATATTTTGGGTGCAACTGCTGAAGGTGACGTTGATTATTACGAGGATAACACTGAGAATTGAATGAGGCATTGAATACACATTTTATATTTATAGAGGTTCAAGATAATAATAACAGTAACCTTTTTCAAATAAGAAAAGCCCAATTGACAAAGTATCTCGCCATCTTCATTCGCAAAACAAAACTTAAGTAATTTAGTTATTAAAAAATTTACAAACTGCATTTGTCGTTTCTTCCCGTTGAAGATAGAAAACATACGCCTTGGCGGCAATGTATTTGTATGTTGAAAAAAATTCAACAAGACTAATAAGACAAGTGACTGGAATATATGGATTCGTATAATTAAAACAGGAGAACGAAATGCAGGTTCCACAATAATAACCGTAATAAAAAATAAAAAAAAATAACATAATAGTAGGTTACACGGAAGAACGCGACAAAAAGATGCAACTCTCGATACCAAGGTCGAATTTAACTTTCAGATGTCCATAAAGTAACAAAAGGATTTTTTTTTTTTCATTTTTCATTTTTCAATTTTTATTTCTTATCTCATTTTTTTCTTCTATTCTGCTGTTGTAACAATGTGTCAATCAAAAGGTAATTCTTCATTCCCTTCTGCTTTCCCTTTCCTTATTGGCAATTTCCCTTAGATCATCATCGCTAGGCTCGTAGATATGCCATAATGTATAATGTGGCAGACCCCCAACTCTATATCCCATCTTCTTGGCCATCTTACCAAAACCTTCCGTTTCTGCATGATTTTCAAAAGTAAATGCTGGGAATTGAATACCACGTCTAAACAATTCCGCCTTTGCCAAGATGGAAACACCACCGACACCATCTAAGTCTAAAATCTCGTTAGGATCTTGTGTTGGGTCACGGATATAAGCCAGATGGACTCTATAAGTGGGATACTCAGCATAACCTTCCACAATAACGTCGTCTTCATCTAAAGTCTTCGCCAAATTAAGGGCCTCGCCAGATTCCATCCATGAATTCAAGTCGTATGGTTGTTCACCGTCCAAAAATTGTGGCAATGGTCTCCAAACGTTTGGCACAGCAACATCATAATCCTTTGACATTAAATCTTCAATAACAGACCCTGGACATAATTCAACGTCTGCATCTCTCCAGTAAACCCAGGAATGATAAGGTTTTAAAGCATTTGCAGTTAACCAATTTCTTGCTCTACCCATTAATTTTCTTCTAATACCCTGTACCTTGACTGCGTGTCTATCGCTGAAACCTTGACCAATCATTTGACCGAAATCCTTTTGAAAAACCTGCACTGATCTGAAAGGTTTATCGTAATTTTCATGGAATGGTGGACTAAATGATTCTTTCACGGTTTCCAAATAATCTGGATTCATATATTTCAAATATAACTTCTCCGTTCCTTTACTTGCTTGTTCAGCCTCTGCCGCAGCTTGATCCATATCCGCAAATACCTGTGAAAGCGTACCGCTTTGCAACTGACGTGAATAGGCAATCAAGGCATCTAAAGTTTTATCGTCTTCAGTACAATCACTAACCAAAAATGCTAAATCTATCAGTTCGTGTGGATAGGTCAAATTCATCAAATGTTTGAACATTAACGGTAATACTTTTTCAGCATCTCTCAACGGAACACATAACAAAACGTGTTCACCATTGGCTGCACCATTGGCAGATCCTCTGAACATACTTAGATCGTAACTTTCCACTGTGGATGACAATAGCATTTTTTGCTCTCTTTCGAAAACTTCACCATCTTGTGGGGTTAGCACATCATTACCAAATTGTGTGATTAGATAGTGTTGAACACCTCCGTCAAACTTTTCAATAACTTTGGGATCAATATCTTCAAAATCGTAATCGTAGTACGCATCTTCTTCCAAAACTTGTCCATCGTTACTTGAAGTATTACTGCCGACCGTTTTCATAACTTCTCTACCACCTCGAACAACACCTGAGAACGCTTTATATAGTATTAAAACCATAACGGTGATTATTACCCATGATACTATCTTTCTATTCTGCCAGCTTGATCTTTTACCCTTCGGGCTCAATTTAGAATGTGATGTAGGTAATTTATAACCATCATCATCATCATCAGCTTTCTTTAGCTTCTTCTTTAAACTCCAAAATGCTGCCATTGGTAAATAAAACGAATGGACGGGTATCTATATGTTGCTTTGCTAATCCTTTTGATAATTATTGAGTACTTCGTTTCTCTAGTGAATTTTCAATTGGATTCGCAGATATCTCCGCTAGATCTGAAATATACAGCGCAACTCACCCTATGTTATTTAACAACAAAGCCTAGTCTAAGAGGAGTGGATCCTTGACACGTATTTATTATTTGAACTTTTTACTTCCCTTGTTTTGGTAACAAGTTTATTTTTCTACGCTGCCGTTGACTTGAAATTTTTCGTGAAAATGGCTGGCCAAGATCACTTGAACTATTTCAACTATTTAAAAATGGAGATGAAGAGTATTTAGCTGGTTAATCTTGCTGCCCTGTTTGTGCTCTAATTGCGGTCTACAACTTTACAGATTTCTTGAATGTCTAATGGAGTTGTTCTGCAGCATCCACCGATAGCGCGGGCTCCAAATTTCCTATACTCTTGTACTAGCGATGGCCATGACAACCTATGAGAATCTAAGCCTGTTGGCCTGGACCACGTCTGAGTCTTGTGATCATAAATCTCACCGCTGTTTGGGTATACCAGTAGACCCATTGGTGTTGATGCCAAAATTTCGTTAAGATGGGATAGTGCTTGCGATGATACGGATAAACTACAGCAATTGATCCCCACGAGCAGCAGATTCTTATTGGATCTGTTTGCAAACAACGGCACTAGTTGCTCTAATGGAGTACCATCACGTAGGTTACCGTCATCACCCACGCAAAGACTCACATAAAATGGTTTACTGATCTTGGTTTCGTCCCACGATAAGATTGATTTTAATTCATGCACGTTTGGGACCGTTTCTAGTCCTATAATGTCGATGGTTTCATTACGATTGAAGTTAGCCACCTGTGGCTCGAAATACTGCCAGTAGTCGATTTCCTCAGGTTTCGGACCGTAATCACCTGTATATTCTGCCCCCACATGTGCAGCATAGGGTCCGATACTACCGACTAAATAATGATCATCCCCAATGCAGCGACGACAAAATCCAACAATTCTGTCCAGTAGTTGATCGTACTGTGTCCTCGTGTGGATATCTGTATGAGCACAGATAGTCTTGTAACTCGTCTGGTAGGTCACTGTAGATAGCAATTGAGCACCTGCATCAACATAGGCCTTAAACATAGAATTCACAACATCTCTATCAGTATAGGGTTGATCAAAATTCCAGAATTCTTCCTTAGTAAACGGGACTGTTGACCAAATGGGACCACTGATGTTCATACCTCTGTTCTCCAACTCGGTCCCTTGACCACCATCCATAACTAGAACTCTATCAGTATCTCTTAAAACCTCGAGCAACTGCTGACGCATGGTGATATGTGGGGCAATGCTCTAATTGCTTTACGACCCTATCCATATGTAGTTTGCATATAGAGCTCTTCTTCTCTTGCAAGTGCCCTTGGCAGCCTCATCACACAGTCATATGATACGGATAGTCATTGCATGCGGATGATGATGATGACGGTGATGACAGTTAGAACTTAGTAGTCAAGCCAGGTCTGTTAAACCACTCTTCTCTTAGTATGTCCCAAGTCTGTCTTGCCAATTCTCTGGCTCTTGGATCACTTTGTGCGCCGGCCTCTATGTAAACCTTCAATTTAGGTTCTGTGCCTGATCCACGTAGCGTAAACCTCACATGCTCTCCTGATCCACCACCCTTTGGTTGTGCTACAATGGTTATCATTTGTGATGAAGGGTCTACATGTAGATTAGGGATGTTGTTGGGGGTGTCGGATTGATATCCAGTAGTTAGATCCCGAAATGTCTTTACTTGTAAATCGCCAATGGTTCGAGGGTAATTCTCACCCTTTGGAGTATAATCTTCCCTAATATATGCAAAGGTTTTGTTGGTCAATGAGGGTTCATCCACCAAATAATAACCGTTGTACTCTCTGAAGACTCCGTATTTGGCGGAGGCTTCATCAAGGATATCTAACGGTGATTTCCCCTGAGAGATCCAAGAATGGTAGGCCTGTAGGAAAACCACTGCCGCACTTATACCATCCTTATCATGTTCAGTAGCGGGAAACATGTAACCAATGGCTTCTTCAAACCCAAATGGTACGTAATAGCCGCGAGCCTCTAATTCAAGTGCACGGTTACCAATCCACTTGAATCCAGTTAAAGTGTCCTCATGGTGGAAACCTTCCAAAGCAGCCATACTGTTAATCATTTGAGATGAAACTGTGGAATTAAGCATTGCCAAGGGATGGGATTTCTGGTATTCAGCATCGAATCCCCTATATTTTTGCAACTCGTAGTAAGCAAAAAGAAATCCAATGTCATTGCCGCTTAACTGTTGCCATCCATGGGGTCCTTTAAATGCTACGGAAAATCTGTCAGCGTCAGGATCACTAGCAATAACGAGTTTAATACCATGGTTTTCTGCAAGTTTAATAGCTAAATCAAGGGCACCTTTCTCCTCAGGGTTGGGGAATTGAACGGTGGGGAATTCAGGATCAGGATTTAGTTGCTCAGAAACCACTAAGAAGTCCCTGTTGACCTCTAGTTGTAAAATTTTTGATGCAATCTGATCAAATACTTGATAACCGACACCGTGCATTGGGGTATAGACGAACCATGGCTTACCTTTGGGCAGAGAATCAAGTTCGGTCACAAAAGAATCCTTAACACATGATATGTATTGTTCCAACATTTTATCACGTCCGTAGATGAGCTTACCTTCATCTGCCGCCTGCTGCATGGTTTGATCCCAATCCCAAACACCATTGCCCGGCTCCAAATTAGATTCAATGCTTCTAGCGATGGCAGAATCATGAGGTGGAATGATTTGGCAACCATTGGCATAATAAACTTTATAACCGTTATCCAGTTTTGGATTATGACTTGCAGTTATCATAACCCCTACAGAAGCCTTAACTCTGTCCACCGTAAAGGGAACCATTGGTGTATGCACATAGGAATCTCCCTGATTCAAATAGTGAACTTCAAATCCAGCCTTGAGGAGAACTGTAGCTGTAGCTTTGGCGAAATCCATCGAATTGAATCTGTGGTCATGTCCAACAACTGCCACTAGATGATCTGGAAATTGCTTCTTAATGTATTGAGCCAAACCTTGTGTCGCCTGAATGACTACCAACGTATTCATACGACTAAATCCAGCCTCCATACGAGCTCTCAAGCCAGCAGTACCAAATTGTAATCTTGAATTTAATCTCTCGTGTAATTCGGACCAGTTTTCAGCATCACAAAGTTCAGCTATCTCCTTGCAAGTCTTCTCATTACGATCCTGAGCAAGCCACAGACTGATGGGCTGTTTTAGATTTTCTGGGATGTTAGAACTCATCTTCTTTACTATTAAATAAAAAATATGTTATATATATACGTAATTGAAAGTGATCGACCTTTTAACCTTAGGGACATTCAAGTTAAGAATATGGGGAACCCGAGATCATCTAACAACTGAACAATTTGAAATGATGATCAGGTATATAACACGTGACCCAGTTGCCGACCATAGCGATATAAATTGCTTGGTTTATATAGTAACGTTGCCTGTATAATACATTCCCCATACGATTGATTGAGTCCGCTTTAGTGGACTCCTACCTGCTTGACGACATACCTCCGAAAATATACTACGGACGCAATAAAAATCAAGCATCTAATGCATTGAGTAGTTCCTCTTCCAGATCCGATTCACTGTCATCCTCACGATTACCCTTCGAATTTTCCAGATGGACCTTCTTTTGGCTCGGTTGATCTTCTGAAGATTGTGAATCTGAATTTTGTAATGCCCTTTTCAGAGATTCCGGATCCTTTGTTTGTTCCTGCGGTTTTTCTCCTCCTTGGTCTTGCTTTTGATCCTGTTGATCTTGCTGATTTGTAGGTGCACGATCACTATCGTTCTCTTTATTGCGGTTGTCTTCGTTACCTCCATCAGGAATATCATTTGCACCATAGCCGCCATCAGCAACATCTTCCTCCTCCTCCTCCTCCTCATCATCATTATCGTCCTCCTCATCTTCAGAAATTTCTTCATCCTCATCATTGAGCCATGACGTTCCGCCTGCAAACAGATTAAGCGTGCTATCCTGTGCCGTTTTCATTAGAGCCTCTGATTCGAATTGCTCTCTACGTTGCTCTTCAATTAGATGACGCTGTTCGATCTTGCGTTTGAAATCTTGAATCTCTTCTTCTGTTGCTGGATCTTGAATGATTAATTCGTAGGGTTTTTCATCAACATGTGTCCAAGTGACCAAACATTCAAATACCCAATCCGGATGGACTACTTTAACGTTTTCATTAAAACCCTTGGCAATTCTTGCCTTATAAGTACCCGGTGTCTTTGTTATAACGTGTGTTGTATTTTCATCGATTTCTGATGATGTAATAGCACCAAACATTCCAGTCCAAAGAACAATATCTGCTCTTCTAATATTTGTGCCCAACGGTATCAAACCTGAAAATACAAAATAACAATCTTTGAAAACCTGTCCTTTCATAGTTGGCACTAAGGATTGGATATCTGCACTGTTTTCATTACCTTCATCTAGAAGTTTATAATATTTACGATGTATTTTCGCCAGAGTATCCTTCAAATAGTATAATTCATCATCGTCATCTACCAATAACCTCTGATTATGCATATGTTTTTGTAAAGTAGCTAATGGTCTATTCTGCTGTTGAACTTCTAATGATGCGGAATATTCTAATTTTTTCGTCAATTGTTCCTTAGATTCTCCTTGAACTGGTTCATCATTGGTGGTCAATTGATGGCTTAATTTTTCCTCTTGTCTTTTGACTTCTTCATCGATCTTTTCTTGCAATCTTTTCTCAGTATCCATAATATCTGTTAACAATTCATCAGATTCTTGTGGTTTCTTATGCGTTCGCCTACCTAATTGTAAAAGACCTGATTGTTGCCTAGGCAGAAAATTTGAATTTATATCACCCACACCGACAAAGAAATTGTACGGAACCACTTTGATTAAATTTGGACACCAATTCCAAACATCACCTCTGTCATCAATGACAATTACCATGGATTGATCTGTTGGAAATAACCTTTCTAGTGACTTTTGAGTTAAAGAACCATTTTCATCTCTTGATAAAATTCGATCACCGAAAAGCGATCCATCAGGATCGATAATCTTAGCAATCTCAAGCGCATAGGTTCTAGTGGCCATGGTATAAATATGCATTTCATATAGTGGTGCCAATTGTGCAAAGAATTCCCTTAGGCCAGGTCTAACTTTAACAAAATACCAACATTTTCTTTCAGGTAGTCTCGGTCCCATGTACATGGGCGGCACAATTGGTTCTTCCTCCAGTGAAAACATTTGGACATCCTTAAGAGTTTCGTAGTTTGGATTGGATGGATCTTTCTTCCACTCACCAATAGTTGGATCAACACCACAATGTATCACAGTTTGGTCCAAATCAACTACTAGTACCAATTTTTTAGATTGTCTTAATCTTTGTTTTAAAAAATGTTCCATATCCTCAGCCTCCTTACGACTAACTTTCAAATTGGTATCAGTATGTGAAATGGCTAGATTGGCTTCCATTTGATCGTTTTCATCAACTTCTTTACCACACATTGTACAAAGCCCTCCATAAACAACATCGTGATTGCAAGGTCTCATAATTTCACATATCACTTGTCTTGCAGATGCAACTTCATCGCCTCTATCCACTTCCCAACTTACGAGATCACCTTCAAATGGTGATTCAAAAAATTCAATTGATTCTCTGACCGTCTTCTTTGAATGCTGTGCTCCACCGTTACCATCATTTTCGTCAGGGGAGCTAGCAATTTCAACCATGTACCAAAACTTGTAAGCAAAGAGCCGCTGCCCCTTCTTAACGGTACTACCAATGGGTGCTATAAGCTGATCAATAGTAATCGGATATGGAAGACTTTCAGGCGCTATCACCGGTGTAGCCATAGTACCAAAATAAAAGAATAACTAAATCAAGATTATAAAAGAAAAAAAAGGAGAATCTATGAAAAGGTGTTATACTGCTAATTCCTTCACTTGTAATTCCTAACCTTTTCGACAACACACTCCAGTATATACCCTTATTCCTATCAGTTTAGTTTTGTTTCCGTGCATCATCGTCAAGTTGACCGAAACTTTGTCAAATTTTTCGCTTAAGAGTCTTTAAAAAGAATCATGATGATGATGAATGAACAATAAAGACATAAGGGACTATCTCGAGAGATGTTTCGCGTCGCATGAGGCAAGTAATTTTTTTTTATACAGGATATGTAGAGTTATTTAGATCTTCATCTTCTGATGGGTTAGATGATAATTCAATAGAAATATCTTCCTCCTGTGGGCGGCCTTGCAAGGGTTCTCCTTGGGGTTCTTGTGGAGGTAAATCTGCGATTTCCTGGGTCGCTGGCTGAATTTCTTCCCCTATACGCTCTGGTTCTTGTACTTGTTCTTGTTCTTGTTCTTGTTCGTGCTGTGATTTCTCTTGGACATGTTCTTGTATAAGTTCTGGTTGCTGTGGTTCATTCTGTGCCGTTTCTGTTTGTTGCGGTTGCTCTAGCGGTGGTTTATCTACCGTTGGCTCCATAACTTCTTCATCGCTGCTTTCCATGGCAAAGAAATCTTCCTGATTTTGATCCAGTTCATCCAAATCTAGCACATCTCTTTCCCCTTTCTTCTCCTGTTCCTCTCTTTGAGCTCTCAATTCCTGTAGCCTTTTACTTCTCTCTTCTTTGGCTTTTTCTTCAGTCTCCAATTTATTTCGTTCTAACTCTGGTATACTTTTAACCAGATGGATAAATGATCTTTGTAATGCCAATTGGAATTCTCTATGAACCTGTTTTTTCGTAAATTTATCATTACACTGTGTAAACGCTATTCGTGAAAGTTTTAGGAAGGGATCTTGTTGTGATTGTAATTGTCTCTCTTCAAATTCAAGTACCTTCTTTCTGGCCACCTCGATTCTATTATGGGCATATTCTTCCACGCTAAAGTTTGTCTGCGGAAGTTTGGACAAAAGATCTGCTGAATTTGCCTGTGGGTGTTGAGTTTTCCTTTTCTTGAGTTGTGATCCGTAGATTGCCAAAGTTTCTTGTTCAGCCAACTCTGAGTCGTATTGAGACCGATTAACAATATCATCGGTTGGATTTTTCTTCTGTGAAAGGTGTGATAACGCTAATTCCGATTGCTTAGCTTCTTCAACAATTTGCCTTCTAATTGTTGTTTCGTCGGTTATAGGATGACTGTATTGAGGAGTAAATTTATAGGTATGATCTGGTGGAAAATCAGGTAACCATTTGGGTAGAAAATCTTGTAGTGGATTTGTTGGCGGTACTAAAACTGTAGAAACATTTTGTCTAACCGCTTCTTGGTCTTCAAACGGTACCATTTCATGAGCCAATGATGACTGTAAGTCTCGTAAAGAATGTAAATGATTAAATTCTTTAAAATACTTTTGAGAATAGAATTCTGAGATTCGACTTTGTAATTCGATTGAAGAAGGTGAAATATTGAAACCTTCCATTAACATAGAAATATCGCCCTTGGCAATTGTTTCACGTCTCTGTAAATTACTCATTCGATGTAATTGTGAAATCATATCATTTAATTGACCGTCAACTAATTGTAATAACCTATCGAATGCAAATTGAGTAATTTGTGCATTCATTGGTTTCAGTTGTAATGCAACAGACTTAGCCAGCACTTTAACTACATTAGGTTCTCTGTCCTCATGTTGGAGTTCTTGTAAAGTCGGTAGCTTAGTGATTTGAATGTAATTATCCATAACGAACTAATAAGCCGCTCTCTTACATATTCATTTCTCTAATGTTAATACAACTATCCTTTACTTACAACTTTTTTCACTATCGATACTAAAGAACGAACAAAAGAAAAAAAAAAAGGCAGCAGACTACAACGAGTAATAACTACAGAATCAGGTACTACATACATACGAAAGAGTGTACATAAAGTAGTAGAAATGAAGATATATAAAGACGTAAAAATTGTTTAACATCTTTAGATTTAGACGTCACCGTTTAGTAAAGAATCGAGGGCTCCCTGAACAGACCCGCCGCTTCGTCTTAGGGCTGCAACGTTCCTATCAAAATCGAAGAAACCCATTTCGTTTAATTGTCTTAACTGAGTTTCATAACGTTCTTCTGGTGGTCTATTATCTTGTGGTTGTTGTTGTTGTGAAGGTGCACCCAACATCGATGCTAAAAGTTGAGGATCTAGACCGCCCGGTTGTTGTAATGGTCCACCACCACCTAGAAGAGCAGCAAATGGGTTACCAGCTGGGGGAGCTCCGGCATTTGTGGCGGCGGCAGCAGGATTACCACCATCGTTAGCACCTGCAGCGCTTTCACCCTCTGTATTTTCGTTACCTGGAGCTGGGAACGCATTGGCAGCATCATTTTCACCTCCACCTGGGTTCATCATTCTTGCAAATTGCATACTCTGTCTAATCATTTGAGGGTTTGTCAACATTTGTCTAAAGAAAGGCGATTGGAACATCTGTCTTGCTTGTGGTCCCATTGCTTGTAATTGAGGATTCGATTGAATCATAAAATCGACCATTTGTGGATTTGAAAGCATTTCATTCATTTGCGATTGGAAAATTGGGTTATCTAACATGTTTAATAAATCTTCTTGATTTGGCATATTGGTTGCACCACCATCAGGTCCGAACATATCGGCTGATGGTAACGAGGTAAAACCTGCATATCTTGCTGACGTTAAATCTGCTAATGGATTGAATCCACCACTCTGTCCAGCAGACAAATTACTTGGTGCTCCTGTCGTTGGTGTTGTACTAGCATTCCCGCTAGGAGGTACAGCAGATGCGCCACTGCCAGCTGTTGCTGCTGCAGTGCTACTACTACCACCGCTAGCGTTACCAGGTGCTTTACTCGATTTTACCAAGTGAACTGAGTGTCCATCTTGCAAATTGTAAAATTGCAAAGTTTGATCATCCTTAAGGATCTTACCTGAATAGATCAATCTTTGACTTGAGGCGGGAATTTCTGAAACTTTACTTATTTCTTCTTTAAAAGTCGAAACGGTCGATTCAGGATCAACGGTAACTTCCCATTTATTTTGACCACTCTTTATTTGAACAGTAATCGTAGACATATCGCGTTTGGATCTACTGTGATTTTTTCTTTTTCTTTTTTGCCTTCCAATTAGACTAATTCCTTGTATGAAATAAAGGAGGACTTGAGGAATCAATGACTATCGTTGTGATTAGACTTTGATATATTTGTTCTCCGTCTTGACCTTTAAGTGGCAAAAACGTATTTACACCGAGTTGTACAATAGAGTATTTCAGTCTACTGTAAAGATGATAGGCAGCGAAAGCTGAACGAAAACTTATTATCTTATTAACCCCTGGAATTCAACCAGAATCTCAGTTTAGTCTTTGATATTCTTTTGAACTCTTACGACGGTGATGGTAATGAATTTGTCCCTCTGTACATTGACAGAAAATCTACGTAGAAAGTTACTAATGAACATAAGAAGTGCCTACGCTTTATAGTGAGTGGGATTTATTAAATGAGCCCTTCACTACATTTAACTACCAGTAGCACTAGCTAACCTTAACATAGGTACCATATCCCTATCGCACAATAATAAAAGGGGAGTCTTAGATTTGAGCCGATTTTTTCTGTTTCTTGTTCTTCCTCATTGTCCGTAATCGTTTGAAGGTGAACTTCATCGCATACATACACACTACCAAAATTAGGCTTGGCAGAAGTTTAATCTACACGTGAATATCACGTTACTTATTTACACGTGATATCCACGTGATTGGATCATCTACATAGGCACGTGACAGAACTTGAGCGGTTAAGTGATTTGAGTTATATCGACTTGAACGCACATCGTCTACACAGAGAAGTAGCTAACGCTTACGGCCTCGAAAAGGACACCGTGCTAGTTGCTGATTACGCCTCCCCTTATGATTTTCCATATCTTATATGTTTTAACTAAAATTGCAATTTTTCATGTAAAAAAAAAAAAAAAAAAAAAAAAAAAAAAAAAAAAAAAAAAAATGGTGTTTAACAAATAGAACTCGTCTCATCTCATCTCATCCTTAGAACCAATTTCAACCTCTGTATCTAGCTCGTTAGAATCATCAAATTAACCAGTATCATCATGGCAAAGACACTTTCACAAGGTAGGAAGCCTGGCAGTGGACGTAAGCCAGGTAAAGGCAAGACATTAAGAAACGGTAGGAAGCCTGGCAGTGGCCGCAGGCGGAGGGACGACGATGGCAGTCCATCACCACCACAACCACCGCCACAGCGATCCGTCAATACGGGTAGTACATATGGTAAAACTACTGCTGCAGCTGCAGCTGCAGCTGCAGAAGCAGCAGAAGCAGAAGCAGAAGCAGAAGCAGAGGCAGAGGCAGAGGCAGCAGCTGCTGCTGCTGCAACAGCATCCGCATCTGCCGACGACACCACTGCTAATTCCTCAAGCACGACTAGTGCAAAATCACAGGTTTCTTCTCGAGATTTAGAAGCTATTGATGCACTCCGAGAGTTGAACAATTCTCCACCAGAACCGTTGACACCGACGTTAACGCCGACACAATCGAAGGGAAGACATACAGAAATCGTACAAAACCATACTAATGAAGGCCCATTCGTAACGCATACACGATTACTCTCAAACCCTTCAGCATCTTCGAATTCGAATCCCTCCCCAGCATGGAATTCATTAGCACATCCTCAACCCGTTAATGGATTAGTCGGTATGAATTCAATAGGATTGTCGGAAACTTCAACTCAACAAGATCAAAACCATACTCATAGTCATCACCATTCACAGTCCAAAGAGGGACCTAATGGACTTTTAATTAGTTCGTACATATAGCATATCGTTTTCTAGGTTATCAAGTTAATAAATTAAGATTCATCTCATCGCGTGGAAAGAAAGAAAAAAATTGTACCAAGTGAATAAAACATACATCTTCATTCAAAGAGAGATATTCAATATAGCCGTTATGGATTCTTTTGAAGCTAGGCTACAATTTATATCTGTGATTAAAAATTTGCAAAAGACCTTAGGTGTTTCTAAAAGGTTAGACAATGATCCGGTTCAGTTCTACTTAAATCATTACGAGCAACACTATGAGGATTTCCACCAGTGTCTCTTCGACACTGCTGCCAAGATGGATTCATTGGATAGGTTGAACGTCGTCATATACTACTCAAAAATCGTTCAAGTTCTACATGGTGAACAAACAGAGTTAAATGCAAGAGTGCTCAACCAGTTACTTCTGCCGTCGATAGATTCCATGCTTCTGCTAGCGTTACCATCGCAGGATTGGAAGGCCCTTACGAATCTAGATGCATGTATCGATATTTTCCAGAAGTGTAACAGTTTAATGGGTGGTATAGTGGAACTAAAAAAACCAACGATGGATTCCCATTTACCGCTTGATAAACTACAATGGTACACACCGTCAGAACACCCCTCTATACACTACCACGAATCATTCCAAAGAGCTGCCACCCTTTTGCAAGACAGGTGTGCCAAACAACAGCACATGTTCCAACAATTTAAACTATTTGGCCTGTGTCCGGTAACGCTATCACGACCACAACCATCTACACAGACAATTATACACAGAATGGAAAGCGACCGTGAAAAGCACAAGAGATTAAAAGAAAACATCTGGGTCTTACCGAGACCCCATGCTAGTATATTGAACGAATTCGAATTCAGAACCCTCTGGGAATCAACTCCACAGGAGGGTCTGACAAAGGGCGATTATAGAAATATGTCAGACATGAACAGAATAGCTCATGCCAGTTACAGCGTGAAGTAGTGAGGGTACGATATGGATGAACAAGCTCATCCACGTGAGTTTAGTTTAATGCATTTTACGATGTGTATAGTCAGGCAACTACATACTTTTTTTTTTTTTTTTCTCTAATCGAGAAAAAAAAAACGAGGACTCGATAAGACATTACATGGACATGATTCCGGAAGAGTCGTTAAGGATAGATCTTAACAACTTTATGTGGAACTGCTTGACTAGGGGTTAATAACAAAAGAGACTAGTTCAAAGTTCAAGGAAATATCTTTTTCTCTTTCTCTTTCCTATGCCAAGAGATTTGTCATTCCACAACTCTCATCTTGGAAGACCAGCCTTGGCCGCTTCCAAATCTGAAGTTTCAGGGATTAGACGTGGTCGTAGACCATTGAGAACACAACCACAGTCGGAACCATGGATGAGAAGTGTTAGTACCGGAACTGTTTTGAGAAGGAAACGGGGGAATGGTCGAAGTCCATCACCAAACGATGAATCTAATGTTCGTGGTGGTTCATTGACTCGCTCGAGGAATACTCAAGAGAACGTACTAGTTGACGTTTTGCCATCGTTTGAAATGTACAATTCGTTACATAGACATATTCCCCAAGGTAACATTAATCCGGATTGCCACGATTTCCCACCTTGTTACCAAGAAATAGAAGCCCAACAAAATTCGATATTGAGGAATACCGATCAACCAACAGAGATTCAAGCGCTGGATTCGCAAAACCCACAACAACGACCGGATTTGAGAAGAAGCTCGTCGTCCGGAGTTAATAATTTACAGGCATTTTCCACACAACATCTTTCAATTCAAAATACGCAGTCAATATTGCAGGAAAGTTCAGAACCAATCGAAGATGATTTTAACGATTCTGATAGTATCAATATCGATAAATTGTACAGTTTACCAAAGTTATCTACGCCCATCGAAGTTACCATACGCTTAACTAAAAACCCGCCCAAACCTCATGTAAGACCGGAGGAGGAATCAATTTTAAAAGAATACACTTCAGGTGACGTTATTCATGGTTATTGCATAGTTGAAAATATGTCTTCACAACCATTACCATTCGAAATGTTTTACGTCACTTTAGAAGGTTATACATCTTTGATAGATAGACAAGTGGGAAAAAGAACGCTGAAAAGATTCCTAAGAATGGTCGATTTAAGTGCAAGCTGGTCGTATACAAATATTCAACTTAGCACGGGGGTCAGCGTAGTGGTTGGTGATGTAGATTACGATAATTGCGTTATAGGTCTTACGAACAATAGAATTCTAGAGCCGGGCGTCAAATACAAAAAGTTCTTTACGTTTAAATTACCCAATCAATTGTTGGATGTCACTTGTAAACAGGAACAATTTAGCCATACCCTTTTACCTCCTACTTTTGGTGTTGATAAATTCAGAAACCATGGAAAATATTCTGGAATCAGAGTCAACAACATTCTAGGATGTGGTCACTTGGGGGTTAAAGGTTCGCCAATTCTTACCATCGATATGGTTGATGAAAATTTATCCATAAATTACACGGTGGACGCTAGAATTGTGGGTAAGGATAAGAGGACTCAAAAATTAAACTTGATGAAGGAAGCTGACTATAACATTAGAGTCATTCCATTCGCATTTTGCTGTCCTATTATTGGTAAACTCAGTACAGGTCAACAATTAGCTCAGCTCAAAAGGGATGCAGAGAAGAGAATAACAGCTCTAGAAAATGTTTTTTCTAGGTTGGAGGCTAATGAACCTATACAACCAAGAGATGTCAATGCTACAGATATTGCTGGTACCGTGGATAATACTTCAGAGTTGGATCAAACTGATTTGCTACGTTGTAAAATGGATCAGTTACAACTTCAAAGACCGAGGTATGTATCGTCAAATTCAGATGATGGTGGAGATTCAAAGGCAAAATTTTCAGATCGTGACAAAGTGGAAACGCAATTTAGCTACAAGGTAAGATCTAAAAGTGCTAGTGGATTAAAAAATGGGATTTTTTCCGGACTGCTAGGTGGATCCTCGTCTAGCTCAGTGAAAAAGGAAGGCACCAAGGAGAAAACTGAGAAAGCAGGGCTCATTTTATTTCAAGCCAAGATTCCAGAATATTCGCTGCCTTACCGCCCACCATCTTTATTGAGAAAGACGAACAGATTTGATAATAAAAATAGTTATGATCAGGAAAATTGGTTACAGCTGTTAGACTTAGTCCCAGAAGAAATGAGACGTCCACTAGATCATTTAGATATTGACCTTACCTGCATTCAATCTAACAATAGTAAACCAGGTGAACCTCCAGAGATTCAGTCCATTACCACTGAACTTGTATGCATAACGGCAAAGACTGACAATTCTATACCGATTAAATTAAATCCAGAACTGTTAATGAATCAGAATAAACTGAATGAAGTGAAAAGGAATTATGCGGCCATGAGTAAAACCGTATCAGAGTTGAGTAAAAGATTTGAGGCAAATGCTGCGAAATTGAACGAATTGTACAACATGCACGATAGTACTTTGGCGCCTCGTGAGCTTAGATTTAGCGATTTCATACCATCTCAACTGCAAAATAATTTGGAAAGTTTAGCAAATTTGGAAGCCAAGGTAGTTCATCTCCATGATGTGTTTAGGAAACAAACGCACACTCTAAAGGATTTTGCTCCAACACAAGACACGATCTCTGCCGTGCCTTCCAACGGATCGGCATCCCAGTCAAATTCTGGTAGCTTCCTAAGCTCTACTTTCAGTCCATCTTCAGAACATTCGCGTTCTTCTACGTCATTAAAGTTTGTTGATCAAATTGCTCACGAGTGGGTTAAGTGTGAACCCCTCAAGTATAAGAGAACTGTTACGGTTAATTTGGAATACAATGACAATATTAGAGAAACTTTGGTACCGACTTTTGAAAGCTGCCTATGTGCACGCTTCTATTGCATTCGTGTCAATATCAAGTTCGACCACCATGCTGGCACCGCTACAATTGACATCCCAGTGGACATCAAGAGCTTTCATAACATTTAGAATTTCCGTCATTTATTTCCACACGTAAATATATATATTTACATACATACGTTAGCATGCTTAGATAGACAATCATACGTCAGGTAGAGATGATAAAATTTTTTGAAATTCAATTCCTTATACCTTGACACCCCAATGGATGGCACAGACACCACCAGTTAAGCTCTCATATCCAGCCGATTTGAAACCAGCTTGTTCTATCATATTTTTAAATGTCTCTTGATCAGGGAATTTTTCAATGGATTCCACTAGATATTGGTAAGAATCGTAATCATTGGCAATGATGGACCCCATCACAGGCAGGACCTTGGACCACTGCTGATACATTAGATCCATCAATTGATTTTCAATCTTGGAAAATTCTAAGCAGTAGAAAATTCCACCAGGTTTCAAAACTCTATAAGCAGCCGCAAGACCTGCTTCAACGTTGGTAAAATTTCTAATACCAAATGAAATGGTATAAATATCCTTTGAGTTCGATTCGATTTCATCTAGAGATTCACCATTTTGCACCAAAAAGTTCACTCTGGGGTCATTGTGGTACTTGTTTTGTTCCATTGCCCTTTTTTCACCTTCTTTCAACATATCTGCATTGATATCGACTATATGCATGGTAGATTCAGTATCATGGAATTTATGTTCAGCATGATCCAAGAGTCCAAAAGCAATATCACCAGAACCACCCGCGACATCAATAAAATGTAATGGTTCTACAGAAGTTGGTCTTTTACCTGCATCCAACTTATTGATAAAATGGTCCTTCCAGCATCTGTGAATTCCTAACGACATCACATCATTCATAACATCGTATTTGGATGCAACTGAGGAAAAAACGTTGCCAACAAGCTTTTCCTTTTCAAATTTGGGAACCGTTTTTGATCCAAAATGGGTATAACCATCCTCTTGTTTCAAGAAGCTGGTTGCACTAAATGTACGAAGAATTGACTTATGACCACCTGCGATACACTTGGGTGTATGCTTTACAAAAGCAGAGGAAATCATTGAGCGTGGCAGTTTACAGAAGTCACAGATACTTTATTCTCTTTTCAATTGAAAGTGAAAGGTGTTCTTCCTTAAGGTCCATCTTTTCAATCCTCGGATATGCATTTTTCATCGCTAGATGTCACAAAATAATAAGAATAAATTAGCATTAATACAAATAAGCAGAATCAATTTCCTGCTTCCTAATAATTTCTTGTTCCTTCTCAGAAACTATGATTTAAATTATGAGAATTTTCTCACTTTGCTGCTATACAATACTTTGCTTTACAACCATTAATTTGCTAGTATGGTCGATGCCAGTGGGAAATTTTAGCTACCAGAATCAATTGATTGAAGATAGTCTCCCTTGCCGTAGGCAGAAGCTTGAGGAATTGAAAGAGAGCTTGAGGAGTTCTTCGCGATTGCATGTCGAGGAGCAGGCCTCAGTTTCACAGCAGATCGACCAAATTACTGCCTCACTTGAAGAATTGGAGAAAGAACAGAAGGGGAGCTGTGCAAAAGTGACGTGGACGAATGTTATAATGCATACGCTCTTTGGTAAAAACCACCTTTGTGTATGAGATCTTTTTTAAATAGATGGGCGCTTCCTTTGAGATTCGAACCGAGCGCCTTCACCCAAAACTCGTTATCACTTTTACATAAAGATGCACAGCCAAGAAAAGTTGATATTGCCCAACTCCTTTGTCTATAGGCTATACCAATGATTTCATCGGCTTTTCTAGTCTCACTTTACGTTTCTGTGTCCTATGTGGCAGGTGTATATGCCACTGATGTAAGCGTAAACAACTATAGGAGTGGTAGAGATGATCCTCGAATTATTATTCAGCGTATGGGACGAATTTCATTGATACTAATAGCGAATCTGATAGTAGTCCCTTTGATTCTGTATCAGTTTGGCAGTGCAAACTCATTCCAAGATGCATTTTTAAGATTGGGGATTTGGCCTCAACATAGTTCTTACGTGCTCGAATCCTTAAAAGCATTAGTGTTAATGGGATTACTTTACGTGGGTCCTCTTGCGGATTCGTTGTTATATTATATGTTTGTCCCCCATAGTAACCTTCTACAGGAACTCAAGGAGGAATTGCTCAATATTTGGGGGTTTCGTAACTATGTCTTTGCACCCGTCACTGAAGAGATTTTCTACACTTCGATGATTTTAAACTGCTATAAGTTTCTACCTCATGAACCCGTCTCTCAATTGAAGCTCGTCTGGTTTACTCCCTTTTTCTTTGGATTGGCACATATACACCATGCCTACGAGACCTATCAGAATACGAGAACGACTTTGGCAACTGTGATTTTGACTACCCTCATACAAGTGACGTACACGACTCTTTTCGGCTGTTTGACAAATTGTGTCTTCCTCAAGACTGGTGGGAATCTATGGGCTTGCATCGTCTTACATGCATTTTGCAATTACATGGGATTCCCTGAACCTTCTCAATTGCATATGTACTATACGGATGTCAGGAAACCACCTTCTGAATTAGTTGCTAAACTTCTCACTTGGTGGAATAGATTTTATTTTGTCTTGTTAATCTTGGGAATATGGCTCTTTACAGTCAACTTCAACGCATTACTAGTTTCTCCCTACAGTTTAATGTGATAAACAAGATGAACAATATACCTATCAAGGGCAAGATGACTCAAGAATTAGAAAAATAGCACATTTGTTCCTCTTTTTTTGAAAGTTTCTTCAGTCATTACTATTATTATTTCTTCCCTTTGTTCTCCATCCCTCATTGTCGAGGTGAGTTTGCATGCAGATCCGAACGTGCATAGAATTTTTCTAGAACAACAGTTTTCATGCATAGAAAAACTTCCATGATGAAAATCTCCAAGTAAATTTATAAAGTAGACCGTTAAAAAAGAAAATGTTCGAGCATTATTGCTCTGGTAGGCGTGTGAATACAGATATTTTATCAAGATAATGATCTGAATCCAAGAAATCCTTATTCTACGATTAAACATGTGGCTTTCCTCCCAAAATGCGCCTCACTTCAGTTTGTAGAAGCGTATCAGTGATCCACTAGCACCGATGCGCTATCTAATAAATTCACACTTCCACCTAGCAGCACGAATTTGAAATTGGTGGTACGCCTATGCAGCATTAGTGGAAATTCGGATATTCTATATTGGGGAGCCACACTATGGAGTTCACCTCCTCTCTGAACAAATCTCTATTACATACTTCCTAATTAAAAGAGCAAAATAAATTACATCATATCCCGTCAGATCAATATCAACTTGATTCAATTTCGAGTTTCGGTTACCTCAGAAGTTCCTTGAAAAATCGTTTTCCAACAGGAAAAAAAACTTCAAAATGGTTTTAATTCGTAGATTTCATTCCCCAAAGCCAACACCAATTATTAATTTGACTTCTAGACGTGTTGTTCTAACAACGTGAACTAGTTGAGATGACTTTTGGCATCGCTCGCTATAAAAGGAAGTCACCATATACGAAGGAAACTGAGACGCGTATTGGGTCAAAAACCTATAAGCACCTAAGTCGTGGTTCGGTATGCATTGTAACTTAGATAAACTACTCTTGGTTATAGAATAGAAGTAGGAGTTGAGCTAGTAATACCATTGATTCAAGGGCTGGAGGTTGAGGAATCTGAGTGAGGAATAGTTTTGGTTCAGAATACCTAACTATAGTCTGTTGTCATTCCCTTACATACAAGCATCCACAGACGAAGTTTTAAATACTGTTAAAGGTTAGGAGATCTTTTGAACGTAGCTATGGACGCAGATCGGAATAGCCCACATGATGGGCTGAATCAACAACATGAGAAGCACCAAAGTCAAGATCATCAACATCAGCAGCGTCTGCAGCGTCATCAGCGTCAGCATCAGCGAGAGCAGCTTCCACTCAGGGAGAGAAGAAGCACGAATGATACAATGAAGGAGAAAAGGAAATCAGAAGTCATGATTGCAGCTCAATCACTGGATAATGAAGTACAAAGTGTGAAAAACCTAAAGAGGATCTCCATTGGTTCTATGGATATGCTGTTGGATCCAGAATTAGAATACAGAGTTAGTTCTAATGCTGGTAAACAGGAGAATAGGAAATCATGGACTTCAGGTGTCCCTGCGCGTCCGGCTGAAGAAGTAGAGAACATGCAAAATAGGGCAACTGTTCGATATACTTATCCATCAAGGGCGGTTGAAGGTGAACCAGACGAATCATTTGAAAGCGAATTATCAGAGATCAGTTTTGACGTTACAAATTCGGAATATTTGGAAGGTCTTGATCCCAATGATGATTCGAGTATACAGAAGAGTGAAAATGATACGACTGATTTAAGGGGAAGTCAAAAATCCCAAGTCTCATCATCTGGAAGAAGCATTAGTGGCGTGGGTACCTTGAAAAGGGGTGCAAGTAACATACCGCTAAGAAAAACTTCAACGAGTTCAGATGCCAGTAGTGGATCTAATGGTTCTTTGACTAAAAACTTGTTGTGGGTTCCAGCAAATCAACATCCTAACGTGAAACCAGAAAACTATTTGGAATTGGTTCAAGACACTTTGCATAACATTAGGCTTGAAGGTAATGAAGATGAACAAACTGGTAATGACATGAATACAACGACAGCAAAGGTAGAACATGGTACCAACAAGGAAAATGAGGATAAGGGTTATCTACCCCGTAAGAACAATTCTCTTGTGCGAAAACCATCGCGTTTGAGAAAATCTTATACAGAATTCGATGAGGAAAATGACGATTATCTAGACACGAGTGGGTTTTCGAAAAAGAGATCTTCTGAAGATGTTGAAGATGCATCTAACTTGACGATCTCTTCTACGAATTCATCTAGGGCAGTTTCCTTAAGGGACATTACAGATGAGCTGACCAAAATCTCAAATAACGCTGGGTTGACCGACTCTGATGCCATTACGCTAGCAAGAACACTAAGTATGGCTGGATCCTTTACAAGTGATGAACCGGATGACATCATTGAAAACAGCCGCGGTACACAGGGAGATGATTTGCAATATTACAATGAGGCTGATGCCATGGAAAAAAAAGAAGATGACGCTGAATTTGCCTCTAACATGTTCATGAAGAATGGATTTGTAATTCCTGCTAGATCTTCATTGAGGAGAAGTAAATTTAATACTTATCGTGTAAGGTCAGCCAGTGACGAAAATTTGGATGAGAACAAATCTATTAACTCTGGATTGAGTGATCACCACGGTCATACTCACAGTGTTTTACCATCACAAACTGATTATGTACCTACTCCATCTTCCCGAGAAGAACGTTCAGTGGATTCCAAATCTTCACAGGACCGTCGCCTTGAGAATATGAAGGAAACGCCGGCAGACGAAGACTCAGCGGCAAGTGGTGCCTACGTGAAGCAGCAAGATTACTTGGGTACCCCCGGAGATCAACATAGTCATGGGAGTAAATCTCCTTCACAATTTATTGGCGAAGACGGGTCAAATTTGACGTCTCCAAGTACCATCAGCGATTTTCAAGATATTTATGATCATTATCGACAATCTAGTGTGGATTGGGAAAAGGAGTTGAAGAAAGAACGTGATTTTGCCCAACAAATGGACAGTTATAATAAACCAACCACCACAGAAGTACATATAGAGCCTCCAGTTCCAGAGGAATCCCCAGATCTTGCAGATGCATCAGCTGAAAATCTAGTCGTCTCGAAGGACGACAGTCTTTCTTCTTCTGAAGTTTCAACTGATAGCGTCTTGATAAAACCGGAACATGGTCAATCTTTCGAAAGCACTGTGCCTCAGCATTATCACACACAACAGGATACAGCAGAACAACAAGCCGGTAGTAGTTTTGTCACTGAACAGAACAAATCAGAACCGATTGCATTTAAATCCCATGAAAGCAATACTAGTAATAGTAGTAACAGTAATAGACAGGCTCAAAAAAGAGGAGGATGGGCTCTCTTTAGTATGGGGACTAAAGATATCTTGGGGGGAGATCAAAGAAGTGACAAAGACGAAGATAACAACCAAATGGAGGAGTTCCAATCGGAGGAGTATGTGCCAAAAGAGAATGCTGACTTCATCAAAACGAGCACTCACATGAGAACTGACTATGAGCGCGTAGCCGCAGATAGAAGTAATCATTCTAAGAACCGCCATTCTCCCATTTTTACGGAAAACAATAAGAAAGAGATTATGGAGGAGTCTAGGCCAGAGCTTCAGATTGAACCTAAAATTGAAGACGTCCCTACTGAAACTGATGAACAGATGGAAACGAACTCTGAGTACTCGAATTCTGATTCCTCGAACTCATTCTCAGCTCAGAAATTGGAGAAAAAATTCGTCAACCTATTTAAGAGAAAGGGCAAAAATAAGTCCTCTAGCAGCAAGACTGGTAAGACTCATAAGAAGCTTGAATTGACTAAAAAGGCTACAAACAACACTCTTCCAAAATTTAGAAAAGCTGCCAAAGGCCAATCCAAGCAAACAGAACTTTCTGAAAATGAGCAGCTCTATGACGCATCATCGGATGGTGCTTCTCCCGATATTAGTTTGGGTGAGCCTGTTGACGACGCTGTAATGGACACTAGTGCAGGTTCCTTCCAAGACGCTTCTGAAATGAGGCAAGAGGAACATTTGTCCCTACAGCCTGCTGTCAGCGTACAAAGCACAAAATCTAGTCCTGGTATAGTTGTCGAATCAACCAAACAGCTCGAAAGTAATGAGTCCCGAGAAGTTAGCGCTGATAATGTGGTTGCTACCCAAATGGAGACAAAGAGTGTTCAGATGAAAAAACAAGCTTCATTAGAAAAAGAACAACAACGACAACAGCAGCAAAAACAGCAGCAAAAACAGCAGCAAAAACAGCAACAACAATACCACCACCACCAACAACAAAAACAACAACAAAAACAGCCACAGAAGCAACAAGTTTCTAATGGTCAACAGGTACATCCTACTCCACCTGTTCAAAACCAACCACAGCCTTTACCGGCTCGTAAATTAACATTTAGCGATGTTAAACGTTTAGACAGACCTAATGCCCCTATGCAATTCACCGATAGCGCCTTTGGATTCCCATTACCCATGCTGACAGTTTCTACAGTAGTTATGTTCGATCACAGGTTACCTATTAACGTGGAGAGAGCCATCTATAGGCTAAGTCATTTGAAATTAAGTGATCCCAAGAGAGAGTTGAGGCAGCAAGTTATGCTCAGTAATTTCATGTATGCCTATTTGAACTTGGTGAATCATACATTGTACATGGAGCAAGTAGCTCAAGAAGGTGGACAAGAAATACCTACTGCATCTAAAACCACCAACGCTGCTAGTACTGCTCATACCGGTTCAGGCTCTTATACCACGGATCAAAATGACGCCAATGGCGCGATATGCATACCAGATATTCAAGGATAATTCGGAAAACAACGGTGACGATGATGAACTAAAGATGTTAAAGCTAAAACTGTTTCAAGATGAACATGAAGAAAAAGACCAAAGAAAAAAAAACAAAAAACAAACAAACTAGAGACGAAAAAATATGGTAAGATAAAATAAAATAGAATAAGAATTGTTTACTTATTTTTTTCCCCTATTCAGCTTCTTTTTTCCTACTATTAAGGATAGATCGACCCCCTGTATACCAGGAATATCTAGTAGTATCTACTAAAAAAATTGCATGATTTGTTTTATTTTAACCGCCCAAAATATCGGTATACCTATCGCTTCAAACGAAGTAGCTTCATTTTTTTTCCTTTTTCTTTTTTTTTCGTTTTCACTTTGGCAAAATTTAAGCGATGAACATCAGAATATCTGCTTATGTGCACTACAAGAGCAAGCAAATCGCTTCTCTGCCTCAATCTCCAAACCGTTGAAAGGACTCCTAAACACTATAATCTACCATGAGTGGACCTGAGAACTCATATCGAATGCTAGTATTGCTGGAAGAACCCGTTAGTGGTTCAAAGCCTGAAGATGAAAAGAAAGTACATGAATTTATGGACGAATTGGTACTGCCCTTCAACGTTGACGAAATAGATCAATTAAATTCGTGGTTTGACAAGTTTGATGAACAGATCTGTATACCGAATGAAGGTCATATCAAATACGAAATTACAAGTGATGGTATTATAGTACTAATCCTTGACAAGGAAATGGAGCCACTTGTGTCTCAAGTGCGTTCTTTTGTAGAAAAACATGGCAACCGTGAAGATGACGACGACGAAAAGGAGGATGACTGAATTACTTCAGGGATGGTCGTGAAATCAAGCAATTACGGGAAATAACATAGATAAGCAGATATATATTATACTTTTGGATATAGAAATAAAGCCTGGTGAGCTGGAAATGCAGTTGCTGCTAAACGATTGAGGAACAGCTCCATAGAGCATAAGGGGAAATTTACCTTACCGTAACGATCGTGCCATCCTTTTCGCTGGTGCCGTATTTTGTTGGTTTCTCTTGGAAGCTCATCACCTCACGTAATCATAGCTACATGCGTGGAAAAAGAGAAGAAAATATCGTAACCGTAAACACTACTATAAACAGCGATAAAATTCGGGAGCTAGAAGTATAAATTTAGTGTTTGTAGTTGAGTCTAGTATATTCAGAATTCCTAGTACCACGAATACAACATCAATAAGTCATGTCTACGAAATCTCCCACTCTTCAGCTGTTTTCTCAAGAACAGCTTTCAAAGCACAACAACGAGAAGGACTGTTGGGTTAGTGTCTATCAAAGAAAGATCTATAATGTCACAGAATTTCTGGATGAACATCCAGGTGGTGCTGAATACATCCTAAAATATGCAGGACGGGATATTACTGAAGTTTTAAAGGACAGAGATGTTCATGAACATAGTGAATCTGCTTACGAAATCTTAGACGATAACTATCTGGTGGGGTATTTGGCTACTAAGGAAGAGGCAACGAAATTGTTGACTAATAAAAAGCACCAGGTGGAAGTTCATCTCACTGATCAAAATAATAGCGATTTTGATTCTACTACGTTTGTCCCAGAATTACCAGCAGAAGAAAAATTGAATATTGCTACTGATTATGGCAGAGACTATAAGAAGCATAAATTTTTAGATCTAAACAGAGCATTATTACCCCAAGTTATGTTTGGTAACTTTTCTAAGGACTTTTATTTGGATCAAGTGCATAGACCAAGACATTACGGTAAAGGTTCAGCGCCATTGTTTGGAAATTTTCTGGAACCTATTTCTAAGACTCCATGGTGGGCAATTCCAATTATTTGGATACCAGTGGTCAGTTTCCACTTTTACGTTGGCTTTACCAATATGAATAAGTTATTTTCGACTTTTTTGTTCTGCTTGGGTATCTTCGTATGGACATTAATCGAATACTGTTTGCATAGATTTCTGTTCCATTTAGATGAATGGTTACCTGATAATAACGCTGCTTTGACCCTGCATTTCCTCTTACACGGTGTTCATCACTATTTACCCATGGACAGATACCGTTTAGTAATGCCACCAACTTTAGGTATCGTTTTAATGGCACCTATTTACAAGACTGTGTTTGGATTATTACCTACTTATTGGGCTTACTCTGGATTCGCAGGTGGTCTTTTCGGTTACGTTTGTTACGATCTAACTCATTATTTCTTACACCATGCTAAATTGCCTTCCTACATGCGTAAATTGAAGAAATACCATTTGGAACACCACTATAAAAATTATCAGTTAGGATTTGGTGTCACTTCATGGTTTTGGGATAACGTTTTCGGTACTTATTTAGGACCAGATGCTCCATTGGCACATATGAAATATGATTGAGTGACGTATCATGGGGTGAGGAACATTTTTTATTTATTGAAGAATATTACAGATGTCTGTTAAACTGTGGTGAAATTGTTTTAAAGTTAATATAATTTTTACATGTACTATATAGGTACATCTGATGTTGCAAACTAACAAATCTGTTGCCTGGTAGTATTTACCGGTGTATTATAAGAGCCACGAATTGTATACAATAGTCCTCTTGAGTTCGAACGATCATCTAGATCGACCAAACCCTCCCAAGTACGATTTTTGTTGACTCCTATGTACCAATGAGCAGATAGACAACTGTGTTGTTCTAGAAAATAGTTCACAGAATCTACCACGGTTTCGATTTGGGTTGATGGATCTGTATTCTTATCAGTAATTATAATCATATACCATCATCATTATAAGCCTTCGATACGGAGGGACTTGCGATACACTGTCCTAACGACTGTAATCCGAGACAATTAAGCAATTGTACTAATCCAGAAAAATTAATCAGCTGCATTATGCATTTTAATAACATGCTGCTGACAGCAAGAGAATTGAACTCAATGGTCGGTCGAGCACCAAGATTTATGTCCATTATATGATATATATCCTAGATCTTTTAGTAGATATCGCACCACGTAACTAAGCATGCGATCATAAAGAAGATAAATATATCTAATTTACCATAGCAACCGATTGCTGGTAATGCTGATTATTCGCTATGACATTTCTCGAGGATTTTTGATCAAATACATTATTTGTCATAAACTGAGCGAGTATGTGGCCTATATACGTTACAGAATGTTACTTAAGTATCACTTGGGAAACTTAATGAAATCATTAATTTAGCAGAAAGACATGGTCAACAACTTTTATTTCTTTATGTACAAGGAAGCATATAAAGTGCAAAATTGAAAACGTCATTGAAAGCCTTGCGCTTTAGAACACTTCAAAAAACAACTCTCCTCAACAGAGTTTAAAGGTCCTATAGTGTAGTGGTTATCACTTTCGGTTCTGATCCGAACAACCCCAGTTCGAATCCGGGTGGGACCTCTCTTTATTTTTACATGATAAGTCATATAAAGACTACGACCCTAATATAGTCACCATTTGAACAAATCTCATAATAGAATCACTCGGGATACCGTCCGCTGTGTATCACTACAGCTATTCTGATTTGAAGTAGATTAAAAGAAAATTATTTGATAGAATGGCTTTGGGCAACAAAAAGGAAACAAAAAAGGTCCTACCCGGATTCGAACCGGGGTCGTTCGGATCAAAACCGAAAGTGATAACCACTACACTATAGAACCAGATATTCTGTTAAATACAGAAAAGTATTACAAGTTACACACGTCCAAATATAGTCAGATGAGTTTGTGAACATTTAATAAAAAAGGTTAGCACCTTTAATGGCACTTACTAGTAATGGACCGCCTGTTTGATTACTCCCCAAAAAAAACAGGGAAAGAAGGAAATAAATTAACTGGGCCTATTGAATTTAGGAACAAAAAGGTCCTACCCGGATTCGAACCGGGGTCGTTCGGATCAAAACCGAAAGTGATAACCACTACACTATAGAACCAGCTATCTGTTGTTAAGTTTTATCTCAATGAGCAATCCGACACTACAGATATAGTCATACGGTTTTCAAAGGCGGGAGATGGTCCTTCCAGACAGAATGTGTATACTTGGTCGATTTATTGAAAGCGCATCCACAGTGCATGCATAAAGCTAATACTGATATACAATTGAGTAACCAACCAGGGGCATAACTATAGCCCTGTGAAAAGTGGTTTCAACTGGCAAAATATTGATTGTTCTAAATATGAAAAAAATTAGGTCCTACCCGGATTCGAACCGGGGTCGTTCGGATCAAAACCGAAAGTGATAACCACTACACTATAGAACCATCAAACTGGTCGGTTTCACGTAGATTTATATATACTACTTAACAGACAGCTAAAATCAAACAATCCTCAACATACCATTAACGCTTATACTCTACATAGTTTCGAAATAATTTTCCAACAGCTTTAATCTACCATTAATGTCCTTATCCATTGGAAGTACAACAGATTTTTCAATCATTTCGCCCAATTTTTCACAATTGTAATATTTACACCATTCAGCATGAAAATTAATTTGATCTCGTAAAATGGATTTGGTAAAAGCTCTTTTATGGCATCCAGTGCACTGCACTACATCTTCCTCCACTAATTCATAACCTTGCAGACATAACTTTAAGGACTCATCGTCGATTTGAAATAGAGATTGCAATTTCCCACTAAAAAGAGCAGATTCTTTGCTCACTCTTGATCGACTTATCCTTTCCAATTCACGAACTAAATTCCATGACTGTAAATAGTACTCATTGACAAGATCAAATTGATTCTTCCTCCAGGGACAATCAATCGAATGCTCCGAGGAAACGTACTTTTCCCAATACCTTTTATTGAGTTGAGACCCCGAATTTAACTGCAAACAAAGTGTATTCGAACAAGTAACACATTTGCACACCAAGTTCCCATTTTGCGAAGAGCTAAAATCCCAACCTTTGGAAGAAAGACTAATTGGATTGATCCACACGTTATCCCAATCCAACCACTGCTCCCTGGTGCCATCTTGAATTCTCTTACACCTGTCAATGAGGTTATCATAAGAGTGTAAATTGAACCCTGGACAATTCTTCCTAACGGTCAGGACAACATTTTCATAGGGACACAATTTAACACGGTCTAGAAATCTATTTGATCGAGTTTCTCGAGGTCTATACTTCCATTTCTTGAGTATTTTATCACTTGGACTCACCGCACTAAAACGAACCTTCCGGGATATTTTTGAGGGGTCTAAAATCCATTCCAACTCCGCACCCACATTATCGAGCCTGTTTTGTAACTTCCCATCCATATCGAAATGCCATAAGATGCACTTAACAGTGCATTTGCCCATGAAAGTGATCCAATTTCTGTCAATATTTAGTAGTTCATCGCCTTAAATTTCATGTTGAAATCATCTGACGTACGAAGCGATTGGAATTTGATACGGGAAAAATTTTGCAACTATTTCCGGGATGAAAATTAGAATGACGATATAAGAATAATGAGACCTTTGTAAGTTCAAAGTGGAACTCAACAGGAGGAGTTTTGAGGAGTGTATTTGTGTTGAACGGTACTGAGGTTCTCCCCCGGTTCTCTTTTTTCTATCCATCTAGTTTGACCCCAGAAGCGAAAATATGCCCGCAGTTTTAGAGGATTACCAAAAGAACTTTTTGGATTTGGCAATTGAGAGTCAAGCTCTCAGATTTGGTCAGTTCACTCTCAAAAGTGGACGTAAATCGCCATATTTCTTCAATTTAGGGCTCTTCAATACTGGTAAGTTGTTATCGAATTTAGCAACAGCATATGCGATTGCCATTATTCAGTCCGATATAAAGTTTGATATTATCTTCGGACCTGCTTACAAGGGTATCCCATTAGCATCAATCGTTTGTGTTAAATTAGCAGAAATCGGTGGATCTAAATTTCAAGACGTCCGTTATGCGTTTAACAGAAAGGAAGCTAAGGATCATGGTGAAGGTGGTAACATTGTAGGTGCATCCTTGGAAGGTAAGCGTATTTTAATTATTGACGATGTCATGACTGCGGGAACTGCCATTAATGAAGCATTTGAAATTATTACCGCTAATAAAGGTCATACTGTTGGTTGTATTATCGCTCTTGACAGACAAGAAGTTATCAGTACGGAAGACAGAGAAGGTTTGAGTGCAACCCAGTCTGTGAGTAAAAAATACGGTATTCCGGTTTTAAACATTGTATCTCTTTCACACATCATTAATTACCTCGAGGGCAGAATTTCTGCGGATGAGAAGAAAGAAATTGAGGAATACCGCAACACTTATGGGGTGTAGTTAGTATTATTTTTTTTTTTTTTTCCCTCCTTTTTTACTTTTGTCCTTTTTACTATTTCACTTTGTAATTTCTCACATTGATTTGACCTAATCACTATTATTACTATTATTTACTTGATAAAGCTGCATTAACGATTTTCCTTTTACTTATTAGTTATGACTACCTTCTCAATACCTTGACTTTATTCTTGGGCATTTTGAATTGTTTTTCAGGTGCTGGTTGCTTTACAGGATCGTAAATAGACTTCGTCATTGGGTGAGCCATCAAATATTCACTGTGTAACGGTACGATATCGTTCATCTTGAAACCCTTGACATTTGGTACCTTTTTAAATTCTATACCGTCAAAATCAGGTCCGTATGGAATCTCTCTTAGGGAAGCAATTGTAGTAGGGTGCGAAACCATATATTCACCAATTGCATTAATTAGTTGTTTCTTACCACCGGCGAACCTCTTAGCAGTAGCAACTAATTGTCCGTCCTCTTTAAATAGTACACGAACCCTACCTGGATTACCAAAATCTTGTGGATGAGTTTTATCACCTTCAAATATACATAAAAGCCCCAGACTACGGACTGCATCTGCAACAGTCTTTGCCAAGGGATTTTCTACTGCCAATTTTAATGGTACACGTCTACCTTCAGCATGAGATCTTCTTTTATCGAAATAGCATGGGTACAATATTTGGAAATTTTTGATTTCATCCATTTCTTTCCGACTCATCTTTGCACTGCTTTCCACTTTACCAGTCTGTGGGTTGATAAACGTCACCTGGTTGGGATCATTACTAACTTGTTCAGACTTAACCTCTTGGTCCTGACTTCTAACTACTGTCGGCGTAATCTTGGGGGCAATTGGTGTCTTTAAAGATGGATCAAGCTCAGCTAAATCCATCTCTAGATTATCAATATCATCGTAATCGTTAAGCTCCTCTAACTTGGGCATCTTAACAACGGTATGCACCTTCTTTCTTTATGAATCTACTCGGTCTTGTTGTTTGTAGTGTGTGTTGGGTAAATTTTGCAAGGTCCATTAAAAAATCTTGGCTTGATGCTCATCACCAGGGGAACAGCCCAATAGAGATGAGCAGCAGCGAGGAAGAACCGTTCGAGGGATCTGCCAGAATTGGTACTGCTGACAAGTCTGTTATTGATGGTGCTAACGAATTGTTAGAGTCCTTGGAACAATCCCATCGGGCTGATCTGGCATTACATCTTTATTCATCTTATCTGCTAAAGAATCTGCTATACAGAGCTAACGAGAAAAAGCACCCGTATGAAGTGGATCAATTCATCAAGACCCAGATAAAGGATAATTGGACCAATTGGCCAAGTTCTAAGACAGTTATCGATCCTCAGACTGATAAATTGTACGAAGATGCTATCATATCGAATTCGACATATGAACCCGGTGAAATTTCACCAAATGCCCTTACACATTCTGCTTCCATGTTGAGACAAGAGCTAGATTCCTACTGGCAAGGTTGTTTGGCCCAATGTGCTTCAGCTTCGGAGGATACGCTTGATGTTGACAAGATGGAAATGCCTTCAGAATTGGCTCACAACGTCATAGGTAAGTTAGATCGTTTCTTCGAAGGTTTACATCATAAAGTTGCTAAAAAGAATAAGATTGAGTTACAACAGGATTCAACTTCTAAACAATTAACAGTTTCGCAACCTGAAAACGAAACTATCAAGGGCAAAAGACGTGTGCAGTTAAGATATCATGATATTATATCTAGAGGTTGTGAAATGGGCGAAGATATGACTGAAATTTACATGAAATCACTAGAACTCTACAACGATATCCCAGGGACCATTAAAAAAAATCAATTTAAACTGCCAAAGACTGAATTGAAAAAATATCGTCCGGTAAAGGGCGGTAAATCGAAGATTGAGGTCATGAGGAAGACAAGGGAAAATTATCTGGAATTGGAAAAATTGTTAAAAGATAAAAGATTAACTGCTAAGGATAAAATGGAATTGAAAAAGATGACAAGGAAGAAAATCGAGTTATCGTTAAGCAAAAAGAATTTCTTTCAAGTGAAAGGATACGGACTGGACGATGATAATGACGAAGAAAGTGATCCAACTTCAAGCAATTATAATGTGGACGATGCTCTCATAAGAATACCGAGGAGAAAGTAAATTTTTCATTGCTCAACTGAATGGTATCCCATGTCGTCATCACAGATCTCATCTAGGACAGTATCCATAATCTCCAGCAACAGGCTTGCCATTAAAAACTGATTTTGGACCATGCTGTGAATATTAAAACCAGCCTCTCGAGCTGTTCGAAGGCCAATGACTTTACCACAAGTCTCTGCGAATAGAGACTGCAAAATCGCTTGTGAATCGGCCTGAGTCCTAGCTTTCTCACCTTTGGTACGTTCATCATTGGGAGCAGCCATGCCGCTTCTAGAAAAAACACCTTCGGGCCCCCATAGAGATTCTTTCAACAAAAGAATTGTTCTCAATATTTGATCTTCATCTCTCAATTTTCGAATACTGTTTTTAACATATTTCTCAATCGTACTCCCGAGTAATTGTTGTAATACCGTAATTATTGTCTTTCCCCTGAGCCAGCCAGAGTTGCTTCTGTTTAATGAAAAAACAGATATGAAAAGGTCACATATGGGTTTGACAAATGATTTGTTTTGTGAATTTCGGCCTGTTTCCTTATTATGATAAAAGTTGCGGTCATCTTCGTAGAAATTTAACTCTTCTTCGTAATCAGCATCAATTTGGCGGGTTTGAAAATCTGTTGAAGACTCCCTCTTGTGACTAAGATCTGTACCGGAACCTTCGAGCGATCTCAACAGCGGCTTACTCACCACTTCTTCCTTAGCATTGAAGCTCGCAGAATCGGTCAAGAAAACCCTAAACAAATTATCTTGGCAGATTTCAGGTATAGCTAACAGCTCTCGAAGATATCTTTCCAATCTTTCTTTCCTTTCCTCATATAAAAGCACTTTGGATACATGATATTTTAAGGACATCTTCACCTTCTCAGGGAATATATCTCTTTTTTGCAAATGCTTTACTTGACTTTTATACTTTTTCTTAAGTGTAGAATTCAATTTGAAGAATTCGTTAAATCTCCTTGGGATTTCCCATGCCGTTACCTGACCTTGATGTGAATGCTCGACATTTATCAAATAATAGGCAACTTCGTGACCATGTTCAAGCTGTGTATCAACGTAATAACTTCTTATGCAAATTTTTGTTTTGCCGTATAGGCTATTGGCATTTTCCTGGACCAAACACTGTTGCTTTAGCAATTCTTTATTATCTAAGTCTTTTAAGAGAGCTTTCTGAGATTTCCTCAAAAGCTTTAACTGGTTTTGGTTGTTAGTTAAATCAGCTTTCAAAATCAAATGATCCAGCAATTCCAGTTCTTTCTCTATATCATCAATTGCAAGTGTCAACTTCGCAATGTCATCCTTTAGACTGGTAAATGTATGCGTACTATTTTGTAATTTGTCGCTAGAAATTTCTGAGTGGGCATTAAGACCTGAATTGATACTATTTGACAGGGATTCAGTAGAATCTTGGGTTTCTTCTTCGTCTTGGTTCCCAAAAAATGATTCCACTGCTTCAAACCTATCATCATTGTTGAAAAGAGTATCGTTGAATATTCTGTCGCCGTCACCATCATCATCATTTCCAAATAAAGTTTCCCAAGAGTTCTTTGGCTTACTTGTAGATGTTCGACGACCATTTTTATCGTTCAGAATTCTATCTAATGCATCACTTATGTCAGGATGCGTCAGTATTCTAACGGCATCAACCGACTTTTTGGTTTGAAGCTTTGCATCTGCTTTATCAGCGGCTGGAAGGTCTATCAGTCTAGCATAGACATCCGTGGATGCAAAACCTGGGCTCGAAATCATTTCAAGGAAAAAACTCGATTCTTTATACCGCTGAAAGAAGAATCGATTCAAAGCTTCTTGGGACAGATCTTGCAATAGAAGCATGCTTCTTCTGTTTGAAGACAGCATGGAATCATCGATATTGACCCCCTTAAATTGAAGGATATCTTCGACAAGCCTCCGGTTCAAGGAACTCATAGTGGCTAGATGATCTCCTTCAAAAAATTTTAACACTTGTGTTTTAAAGTTTGACGACTCCGTGTCACATATAGATACAGAAATAGATTCAGTGACGGTGTTTTCCAATGGGTTTTTTAAGCCCTCCACTAGCTTCCAATATTCTAAGTAGGCAGAACCTTCTTTCAAAGAGTTTTCTCTTATAAACTTCTCGAAAAAAGAGAGACAATAATTTTCCTGTAAGATATCCTCTAAACTGATTGTCCCCAAGAATGCCTCAAATTGTTCTAATTCCTTTTCAGCATCGAAAGCACCTCGAGTGTTAGGATCTCGTAATCGCATCTTCTTCAAGTAGCCTTTGTCATTTACATATAACAGTCTGGTTTGTACCAAATTGAGAGAGAGATATAACCTTTTATTGTACTCTAACAGGTTTTTGGATAGTCCATTAATTTTCTTTAATTGTAGAAGTTTTGTCAGCAAAGAGTATTTTGTACTTTGTAGATCGATAAAAGACGTAAAGCAACTGATCTGCCTCAAGAAATCTTCAAATTGTTTATTCGATAAATTAGGTACTAATTCCAATGCCATAGGTTGTCTTTCATTTTTCACAGTATCGCCAATTGGGTTTCTCTGCTCTTCTACTTCCTTGGACAGAATTTTACGAATTTCATCCACTTGATCATATTCTTCCAATATCTTTTCTGAAATTGAAATAAGTTTTAAGTTCCAAGCATCAGGATCTGAAAATTTAACTATTATTGGTTCCGCTATGCATGAGCTAAGTATTTCACGCAACAGAATGCAAACATAGGGGGAGCTTAGCTCTTTGGTTCCAATAATAAAAGAAAGGAAATTTTCCATTCTAAGTTTCACATATTGGCTAATATCACGATTTAAATAGTTGGAACGCAGGGAAAGAGCTCTATGCAGTCTAAAATTTTTATTAAATTCCACGGCAACACTTAATTCCGCATTTGTGTCTTCATCTCTGGCAAAAGTCATATCCGCCATAACCGCTTCTCTAGCCAAGCAGAATTCATCAAAATATTTGCTGATTAGTGGCAAAAGCTTAAGAACTATTAAACTGGCTTCATCTTTACGTTGTAATAGAGATTGTAATTTTTCCACGCAACCTAGCAACACAGCTCTTACGGTTTGGGGGAACTCTGATGACGGATTACCATTGATATGAGAAAACCAAGTGTCGATGAAATCACGAACTACTAAATCGATAATATTCTCAACTTCTTGGGAAATCTTTGGATAATTCGAGAATAGATTTCTTTTAACCACTGACGCCTCTGAAACAACATCCTCATTGAAATCATCATCCTGTAAAAGTTTGGGAATTGGTGGATCTAGAATTGGTAGGGTGATTGATGCGGCAGAATAGAACAGAATTCCAATCAATGTTATAATCACCAAGATTAATTTCCCCCGGAGAAAGACCAATAGAAGCAGCAGAAATATGCGTTTTGGTAAACGTATCTCAATATTGACATTTCTCATCTAAGTAAGAGTCCGCTTGATTCAAACCCAGATTGTGCTACAGTTCTTTAGAAATTTATCAAAGATTACTTATCTATAGCAGTGGACTGTAAAGTAAACATGGCCTTTACACCTTTTATGAGAGCGAAAAAGCATGTGATCAGATCGGCTATCCATATTTATTGAGATCTTCATACCTTCCAGTTCTATTCTTACCATATAATTTGGATTATAGCTGTCTGTATCATTAGTTTATTCTAATACTATCATGTGCTTTACGTATGTAGATGTATTTGCATGCTATGATGACAATATAATGAAAAAAAAAAAAAAAAAACTTCTATCATTATATTAAAATAATTTTAACGACGTTTCTACTTCCTGCCAATATTCGTTGAGATTACCTAAAGTCTGATTTCTTTTGGATGGTTGGAATTTAATCTATCAAAATTGTTTTGAGCAATCACGCATTCCCAACCCTTCTAATATACAATGCAATTAAAATACAGGGGAAAGTTCATAGAGACTGATTTGTATTTTTCCACCTTCTCGAGCCCATATGCTCGTTGATATTAGTTCTTTGTCTCGAGATTTTTATTCGTTTTGTCCTTTTTCAACTTTTTCTTCTCTTTCTTCTCTTTTTTTTCTTTCTTCTCTTTCTTCTTTTCTTTCTTCTCTTTCTTTTGCTTCTTCCTCTCCTTCTTCTCCTTCTTCACCTTCTCAGACTCATTCCTTCCATCACTCTTTGATCTTTTGGTTTTCCTCTTATCACCATCACCACCATCATCTGCTTTCCTCTTGCCTGAGACTACGGAAACACTCTTCTTCTTCGAATCTTCTTTAACATCTATAGTTCCCTTCAGACTTTCTCCTCGAACAAACCACTTGTACAGAGGAGAATCGTTCTTAGAAACACCAGATGCCGTAGCTTCCTTCTGATTAAAAGTTATGCCATCACCGCCATTTGAACCCACATTGACGTCTAAATTTTTCAAATGTCCATCGAATAGCCTTTCCCACCATGCTTCACCATCTTCCTGACCTACAGCACCACCAATACCCTTCTTATCATATTTGTGCTTTACCAATACAGGCTTTTTTAAGCCGCCCTCTTTCAGTGCTTCACCTTCTCTCCAACCATAAGACTTTAAGTACTGTCTACCATCCATTATTTTTCATGGACAAAAAAAAGATCAGATTCAATTTATCGTAATGGATTGCAATGCTTTTATCAGTATTAGTTTATGCTCATCTCATCTCATCTCATCTCAAAAATTTTTCACTGATAAAGGTCCGATGTTCAAAAATGATGCGATGAGCTCTAATCAGATACATGTAGCAGGAGTATAATAGAAATACGGAGAACGATGAAGCATCATTTGGATGAAGAAGATCCTGATGTTTCTAAAAAACGCAATGAGTCTTATACTAGAAATAGAGAGCTTACTACAGTTGTAGCATTTAATCTGCCTAAAAGTTACAATCAGGGTAAAGTTCGTAGGTTATTTAGGGATTGTGGTGTGATCTCACATATTGATGTCTGTGAATCCGCAGATAAGAATTACAGATTGGCAAGAGTTGAGTTTACCAGATATGATGAGGCTCTTTCGGCATTGACTAAATCCCATAAGCAAATCGGTAATAATGAAATTGAAGTAACGATGTTAGAAAATAGCACGTTATGGATAACCAATTTTCCTCCCAGGTTTAACCATCGAGAAATTAGAGCTTTGTTTAACTCAATTGGTGTTACAGTTTTAAGCGTACGATTGCCTTCCCTACGGTATAATGCCAATAGACGTTTCGCATACGTTGACGTTTCCAGAACACAAGAAGTGGAAAAGGCTCTAACGCTTTTGAACTCAAAAGAAGTTGAAGGGTATACTCTAGTTATTAAACAATCTAATCCTTTGGAAAAGACAAAACGTACTGACGCTAGTGTCTGGGAAAGAAGAGAGATTCTGATACGACATTTGGATTCCAATAAGGTAACAGAAGATAGCTTGAGACAACATTACTCGAAGTATGGAAAGATTGAACATATAAAAATTCCCAAGAAATACGGGTCTGACGTTGTGAACACATACGCATTCATATCCTTTAGTGATCAAAACGCGGCGCATCAGGCTTTAGAAACTAATGGGACACAATTTGAAGGTAATGAAATTAGTGTGACCTTGGCTGATAGGAAGGCATATTTGGAAAGGCAGGACGTTAAAAAATTACTCAACAAGACTCATCCAAAAGATAGTGATCATATAGTATCATTATTTCCCCTCAGCGACAAAGTGAACAAAATACATATTCAGCAATTATTGCAAGAGAGAGCATCTATAAATGAAAACGATATCAGGAAAATATACCTAATAACTGACCTACATGGAAGTTTAATCATCTTAAAAGATCAGAAGATCGCTGCAAAATGTTCGCTAGCACTAAATGGTATATCTTTCCAGAATTCAACAATACAATGTGGTACTATTTCTGATCTGCGTAATAGCACCAAGAAACCGAAGAATCAGGAGTATAAGCAACAAGAAGGCGAAGGATTGTTTCATTTGCCTGAACACCAGCCTACAAAAAAACAACTTTCAAACGACGATTTTCGTAAAATGTTTCTAGGGAAATAGTCCATGCATTATTATAATTTATTATGATACAAAATTCCTTATGTGTCCTTAAAGAGCGATTCCTGTAATTTTTTGATCTCTCTACTGATGTGTTTGACGAACTCGACTCTAGTGTGTTCCTCTTCCAACAGTCTTGCCTCTTCCAAACTTGTTGGTACAATTCTGGAATTTAAATACTTGGGGTGTGTCAAAAGACGATTCAGGGCAACGCTCAGTGCTCTTTTCTCTTGATCTGTATCCAATCCAGGTAAGAGTTCGAACAGTTTCTCGTTCTCGTCAACCAAGTATTGAGTCTTAGAATTTAGCAAATAACTTTGATAATCTAATGCACTTAGCATCTTTTGAAGCAGTACCAATTGGGAAGTCTCTTTGATCAATGCTGTTGAAACAGCAAGTTTGCCATCAGACCATCTTAAAACTGCAGTACTTACTTGCTCAGTGAAATACGATATGAATAAACAACACTCAGGTAGTACTTTGATGCCAAATTCACTTAATAGTAGTAATATGATTGATAAAAGCCCGTTAGTCCATAGGTTGTGCAAACTTGGCCTGCTCTCAGGTCTGACATCACCTTGTTGAATAGCCACAGACACTGGACTTTCCAGTAGAACTGCAAATAGGCCGTTGATAATAAATTTCTCTGCAACATTTTTAATCGAGCACAGCTCTGACACAAACGTCAACGTCAGTGGTCCCAAAATAGCTTCATCGTTAACCTTCAGCAAATGAGAAGTCGAGTATAAGCTCAAAATGACTTTAACAGTACCAACTTCATTCAAAGAAGAAGCAAGTATCAAGTTAAACGACTCTGAAGGCTTCAGCGCCCTAATCTTGGTAAACAGTGAGAGCAACAAAAACAGATCTTGTATTCTTGATGCCATATTATAAACCACAGCCTGTTTACCATTGGACGTTGAAGTACTGATATCAGACAAGATTTCAGATAATATCAAATGGAAACCCTTGCAGAAAGACAGTTCAAAAAATTCAAGCAGACTATCAGATGCCAATTCAACAAAATGAGTTCCGGTGGTAACCAGATCCAGAAGAATTAATGCACATCTCAAAATGGGTCTGTAGAAATTCCTGTTGCGTGAGTGAGATATGTTACCCAAATAATTGACCTCATCAGATTTGAAAACAATGATTATTTGATCGAGTAGTTTGAGCAACTTCTTCTCAGGAACAGGTTCCGCCCTCTTTTGGAAAGCATAAAAAATGTAAAAGGACAATTCTAACCTTTCAAAATAAACCTGGGTAAGCAGGGGTGATTTTATTCCGCTGTCAATATTAACTTGTAAGAAGTGTGATACTAAGTCGATGAAAGTATCTTTTAGTGGTTGTGTAGTCTTTTTGATGAATGTTGTTAATAGAGCACCCCAAGCCTTAGCAGCTGCAATCTGTTGACTCACATATTGTAGATTAATTGAGGCCTCAAATACTTCGTCTCTATATCCTTGTATCTCACCAGTTCCTATCCATTTCTCATCATTGCCAAAAAATTGATCCATCAAAGGAATTGCAAAGACCATATCATTCGAGAATCCGCTTGATTGGAATAGAGGGGACATAGTAAAGCATGTAAGCTTGAGCTTAGGCCATTTTTTCTCAAAATTTTCGTGTAGATTCTCATGAAGGGTTTCATTATAACCATCGATTTCGAAAAATGGATTTATTATCTTTGATAAATCTGTATGATTCAATAGTTGGAATATCTGAGGGTCAACGTCCGCAGAAATGAAAAGATAAAGGGCAAATATCTCCACCACCCGTGAAATCAATTTGTATCTGCCTGACAGGGCAATCATGTCTTCCTTAGTAGATGCAGGAGTGGGTTGGAAATTTTTCAAATGGTTAAGTAATGCACTGATAAATTCAGAATCTGCTTTAGAATCTTTAGCGTTCGCCCAGGTATTAAAAGCGTATGCTATCGCATCCAACAAACAACATCCCACTGATTCAGGAAGCTCATCAAGGTGTAGTGCATTTTTCTTGAGAACACTCAAAATGGATTTCTTATCAGCAGGTTGTTGCTCCTGTTCTTCAGTTTTATTAGATGCAATGTCACCAGTCAAGAATAAAATGGATAACCCATCTTGTTTACTCTCCATCAATGCACTGAAGAACATGTATATATCCTTTGCCAATTTGTGATCTGCGAGTGGACCCTCTAGATCAGTTGATATAGAGTTCAATAGCATTTTTGAATGCCTTTGACCCAAGTAAGATAAAAGGAACAAATAATCGTCAGTCCAAGGAACTTCCACTAATGATTTGAATAACCTGACAATATAACGCTTCAAGGTCGGTATTGAATTGTAAATGTCTACCAAATTTGAAGAGGCACCGAAAATCATCCTTTCTAAAGTACTGGGATGCATCTTTAATGAACCACGTATTGATATTAACAAAAACGCCAATTCGTATGAATGCTTGACCAACCTCAAATAGATAAATCCGAATGCCTTATCACCAAGCAAAGAAATCTGAGAATTTAGCGGGGAGTTTAGAATATTCAACAAGGACTTTGCTGCCCGCACATCAGGAGATTGAGAGCCTAAAAATGCGTTCACAATACGGTACCCCGGAGAAGCTAAAACATTTGTAATCTTTTTATCAGGTGGAGAGGATGGATCGATGCCATAGACATTGTAAAGAACCTTCGTAAACAATGAATTGAGATGGAACCCTAATTCAAATCGTTGGATTACATCTGTGTATTTCCAAAACTGATAACTTTCGTAGACATCAAGTAAATGGGTAATTAGTTTGTCCAACATATCTCTTTTGGTTTTTAGAGGGAAATCTGATTTTAAAGAAACGGCTTCCGTTACCATTTCATTAGCAAGTTTAATCAAAGATATAGTAAAATCGTATTTTCCAAGCGGTAATTCTATTGACCCGAGAACCACTTCTGCCATTCCGGTTTTCCCATTTCTATCAAGTAAATCTGATCGAGCCCAATGCGACCAAACAAATTGTGGGAAATTAGAGAAAAGTGAAAGTACAAAATTAGAACAGATGCACAGTACTTTATAGTTCCTCTTGTGTAATGAATGTTCGAATATTTTGAATATTACGGGTACAATATCATTTTCCCTGGTATAACTCGACAAATGCTGCATGATTTCGAGGGATCTCTCATAAGAAGTTCTTTTGGAAAAAACATTTGAAATTAGGTCCAAGATAGAAACCATTAAGTATTCTGTAGATTCATCCAAACCATCACTACTTGCGAGATAAGCATCGCAAATATTTTGTAATACGAAGCCCAGCAGGGACCAACCATTGTAATTGTATAGGAACACAATAACATCGTCATCACCACTCCTTGGTGTTGGCAAAATCTTACCCTTGGTATCTTCTGGGATCGAAATCAGGGCCTTTTCGTCTATATTGAAGTATGGTTTTACCAGAGCTTCTTTCTTTAAGACAATGAGATCCATATTTGGTGCATTGGTATCATCATCGACTATATCATAATCCAACTCACCCAGTTTAAATTTCGTTGTATAAGTGTTTAATTCTTTCCATTCAAAATTAGCAAACTGGGTATGAGCAGCACTGATATTAACTAATGGTAACAGCGCTTCTTCCAAAAGAGGTAACTTAGCTCTTAAGATAGTCAGTTGTTTTTCGAACGCATCACTAGTCAAAAACTTCTCCGTGAACTCTTTTGGTGTCCTCAGTAAGACTTGTTTAATCATATCTGAAGTTTGTACGTTGATTGGAATGAAGTTTAGAGAAAGCGTTAAGAAGGAACTTAAAATTGCTGGATAAAAGCTTTCCGAGGAAAGAGATTCGGAGACTTCTTTAATTGACTGTAACACACCTGTGGATTCGGCTCTAGCTGCAAATATCGAAGTTAGCTGTGATATTGGTGTCTTACCGAACACTTGTTGAATGAATGGAAGTTCAGTATCTGGACTCTCTTCTAGCATAAAGGATTTGGTGAAAAGCACGAAAGACCACATATACAGGATAACTGGATTTGTAGGTTCATCTTTCAGAACATCGTGAATGTGCTTGAAACAGTTAACATCTGAATAAAATGGCGCCTCTAAATTTATCGAGGATGACGTACTATCAAGCCCCAAGATAAGTATACTATTGACCACAATGAGAGATTCTATAGTGCGACCTATTAACTCTGGCACAGAAGAGTAAGTAATATCTCTTAAAAATACTACCTGATTTCTAGTTTTGCGTAAAAAGGTAAACCACTGATCTACAATATGTGTAGGTGTATTTGTATTCAATGTCAAATAAGTCAACGTTCTCAGAATATTCGTAACAAATATCAGATCCTGGGATTTCTTCAATTGCCAAAGTTCTTGCCATTCTCGTCCTGTTAATTCATCAGTGACTTCAGAAATATCTGCGTCAATTTTCGACAAAGTATTTTGTAAAATTGAAATTAAGTTTTCGCAAATGGTAAAGTTATTAGTAGCTATTATGGAAACGAAATCTGATTGTATTACAGGGAGATTACCACTGTTTAAAAGTAATAGCATGGTGGTTAAAACTGCGTTTCTTTCACGGTAGATAGAGTCCGCTAAAGACATTAGAGAAATTTTATCGTCAGTTTTCAATTTCGTCTGAGCAATGACCCTCAAACACTCATCGTAGTTTAACCCCAAATGTTTGGACAAAAGAGATGCTTGTTCACAACTACCTTTATCAATATTGCCATAAGTAACGCCTCTTAGTGAAAGGGAGCTCACAGGAGTAGTATTACCACCAGTTTCATTAAATTGACCTACATCTACAATTAAATCCTTGAACTTGTTTAAAAAAGTGTTGATCTTTCGGAAACTGACTTCTGCATCTGATGGATTTAACTGGTATGAATTGAGAAAATACTCCACATGCACAAATGAAAGCGCATCATCACCCAATTGTGCAGCCATTGAATAACTTTAAGAGAACCTCTGCTCCTGACCTTTTAGATTCTTATATCTTCGCCGCCATCAATAAATATGTATATGTATGATACGTTCGAATCTTTTTTTTCTTGTCTTCCTACCAGTAGTCGAAAATGCGAAGATTTAAAAGCCGGGTAAGTTGAAAATATATATACACGCATATATATATATATATACGGGGTATTTCAGACATAATGCCAAACGGCAACTTCAGGTGGAATAGGTGTCTGTTCTTCTTCAGCCGATGCCAATGTAATGCCTTCACCAGCTCTTTTGATTTTTGGTATTTTCTCACCCAGGATGTTTCCTGAAATTAATCTTTTCCAGGCTTCATGACACTCTTGTACGGTATTTATAGTCTCCTGGGCATTTTTGTACTGTCCGTTAAATGCAAATTCATTTGGTGGTTTTCCCGTTGGAATCTTGTAATCTCTAAACCATTCCCTGGTTGCCGCCAACAGTCCTGGCATGTGAGTATCTACATCTTGCAAATCGTTTAGTTTATCGGCTAGCGGGTCCTTTGAATCGATGGTAATTACTTTCCAATCAAGTTCACCATCGTCAATCAACGCAAGAGATCCCAAAATTTTTACATCTTTCACGTCCCCCATCTGTAAAATGCTAGACCCAATTTCACAGCAGTCCAATGGATCGTTGTCGCCTCTAGTAGACCCAAATCCAGGAATTTCTCTCGTAGGATCTTCCCAAGTTTGTGGAATGGCACCGTAGTTATGAATATATCCATGGTAAGGGAAAATATTGTTAACAAATCTAACTTTACCTTTCTTCACATCTTGTACAATAGGATTAAATTCAATCTCCTTTGAAATCTCAAATTTACCATTTGACCAACGTGGTACCTCGACAACCATACGGACTGTGCTATTTTCAAAGTTCAATTCTAATGGAATATCGTGAAAATATGAACCGATTTCACCATTGGCTAATTGTAAATACTGCTTAAAATTAGGACCATGCTTAGAACCTTGCCTCAATTGACTGAACTGTCTTTGTACTCTCAAAAGATTACTAGTATGCTTTAACCTTTCTGCCATAGTTAGAGACCTTATAACCCTCGAGAACATTTCTTATTGGACCTTCTTACTTCTTCCCCACATTTTTAAATGGTTCAGTATAATAAACCTTGAAAATATTCTATTGGGTTAAATGATTCGGAGTTAGCACCGGTTGGGAAAAAAACGTACTATTAACTGTTTGGCAAATGAACTTAAAATAAAAGTCTGTATCTTCATAAAATTATTATATATTAATTTACAAATCAATGAACAAATGAATAACGTCAGTAAAGAGTAGAAGCAATAAAGAAAAAAGAAGAGATCACAAGAAGGATCCTACAATTCATTTCACAGTATAATTTTCTGTAGATTCACCTTCTTCCAACGTAGATTCGTTTTCATCCGTCTTCTTGTGAGGAGGTTTTGGCAAACCTGGTGCAGGTGGATCTCCTAGCCAGTCAAAATGCCCGTCTGGTCTTACAACAGCATTTTCATCAGATACAATTACAGCGTCTTTCAATTCTTCAATCAGTTGTTCTGAAAAGCCAAATGGATCCCTTGGTAACCATACAGAAGGGCATTGGGATGACACTGCGGGGTAATTGTATGCGGATGCATTGGCGGCATCTGATTCTGGAGTTTCTGGTTTTAATAAACCGTAACATTCTGGTAATTTGTATTTGACCGCTTTGAAAGATGCATAGATGTGTGGTAAGAAAAATCTAATGTAAAAAGGTGCTGGCGGTATGCGACCTTCTACACCATCTGCTAATAATGGCACCCAAGAAACCTTGTTTTCTGACATTTCATAAGTTTCTGATGGTAATGGGTTGTAATGTACCACGCTTTCAGCATATGCAGTTTCTGCCGAATCATCTGTTGCACAAATTGCAGATGCTCTATTGGTATCGTAAGGAGAAGGAACGGGATCATCGTTGCCATTAGCTTCGGCAGACGCGCTCTTGGGTTGATATTTGGGTAATGGGAAAGGTGGTAATTCTTCAAACTCATCACACCAGCCCACTTGTTCTTGATAAATGTTTTTGAATGATGGAGTATCATGTTTCCCATTTAATGATTTCATAGTGTCTACAGGAACATATTTCATGAGACGGTCAAAAGCTTGGTTTAAATGAATGTGAACGATAACCGTTACAGCCAATCCAATTGCCTGTATGACAATTGGACCCCAACCTTTACCGACTGCAAAAAGCCCTAATAGACAAATTTGCCCCAAATAGAGACCAGTAATTGTTTGGAAAAGAGCCCTTGGATAGTTTTGGCCTCTACTATCGGAACCTTGAACCTGGACGTAGGTTAATGTATAAAGCCATGCAATGTACAGTAGGAAGAAACCAACAGCGGCAAAAATTAAGATTAAGGGTGATATGATACCATATGCAAGTGTGATCACAGCCAAATTGCAGTAAACTGGATAAGTAAACCCCCATCCAGGTGCGCCTATATCTTTAAAACGTAGGTATTTTCTCCTTGGAGTTGTATCAGTATGAGGGCCTATGATGTAGAAAAAGATAAAGGGAAGGATTTGAGCTAGGATAGCTGAAGACACACCCATCCCTTGTAGTAGAAGGTACGAAATGAAAAAATTGGAAGATTTGGGTAAATTACCGGCTAGAAGTGACATGGCTTCCGATGGGTATTCTACGATTCTAGTCACAGTGGATGTAGCCGCGGAGGTTATAGATACCACTAAGAACACTTGGACCAGTTGAAAAGCGAAAAATGTCTGTTGGACAAAATAGTCTAAAAGTTGGGATGTGGCAAACCCAGCGAATTCAGCAAGCATCCTAATAAAAGTTGGTAAAAAGGACATCAACCATGCCAATGCCACGGTGGGGAACAATGAGGTTAACAACCCAAGTAATTTATGAGGTAAGTGGTAAATGAAACGTAACCAATGTACTTTGTTAGTCAAATAATCGATATTTGAAACCATACCAACGAAAGCGACCGGGAAAGACCATAAAAGTACCAAAGCGCAGACAGCAACGATACTACTCATACTTCTAATCATTTTTTCCCACCAAGACATACGCATATTAGGCCAATGCACATCGCTAGGTTCAACACCAACATGAGCAGGAGAAAGTGCTAATGGACCATGGTGACCAACCACCTGAGACGCTACTTGAGCTTGATATTGAGACTCAAATTCAACAAATACTGAGTTAAATGGCGGTGCACTGCTATTATTCTCCTGCATGTAAGTAATCTCCGCATTGATTTTGGGTAATTCTTCACAGATATAATCGATGGTATCAACTTTCTTCTTCCAAAATCTTGGTCTGTGTCTGGGTCTTTTCTTTCTGGGGATATAGTTATTGATATCATGAACAATTTCATGATCAGGAGTTTTCTTTAGCGTTTTTCTAACTTTCTTCAATGCATTTAATTGGTATTTTACGGTTGCGCGTTCCAATTTATCTACAAGCCCATCTCTAATTCCTATTTTTTCTTCCAGCTTCTGACGATTTCCTCTTGCAATCCAAATTCTTCTAACACCTTCAAATAACTTTCTGAATTCTCTTTCACTTAAATATTGACTAGGTACACTTTGGAAGAGGACAGTACGAGACGAGAGTTTACGGCCATAACGGGGTGATGAAAGGACGATGCACCTTAGTGAATTGTAATAATAAAGCTCTCTGTAAATGACAAACAAAAACACCCAATAAAAAATCCATCCACAAAATGCATGAGCATAGTACCTTTTCTTATTTTTAACATTCTGAAATGCCAATTTATCCATACCATCTTGGTTTCTACCGTTTACAATATTCACGGGGAATAAAATTGGAAATAACCATAAGGCGGAAATTGCAAAATAGACAAACATTAGAAACAAATACCTTAGGAAGAAATAGCCATCAATGCCAGCTTGTTGGATAACAAAATTATCAGATTTTTTTAATAGTGGTAGTAACCATTGCCAAAGTCCCTTCGGCAGCGGTTCAGGTTTCTGCTCCTCATCAACCAAATCATAAGTAGACCTGGGCTCATATAATCTCTTCAATTTCAGACGAAATACGAAGAATATTGTCATGAAGATACCAAAAAAAACGGCATTATATGATAGAGCTGACAGAACCTGTGAGCTCGATGTACCAGTCATAGCGATCTGTATCTATCTTTCTTCACTTTTTCTTTTCCTCACACTTTTCCTTTCTCTAAGGAAGTCGTGCAGATCGCTTGTTCTCTTATTCCCAAAAATTCGGTATTCTAGACTATTAGCTATGTAATTTAATCTTCTAGCGTTTGTAATGGTTTGAGAGATCGACAACTCTGCCTCTTTGTTATTACGTATGTTTTACCAACTTCCTTCCTTTCCTCTTGTTTATGTTTTTGTTTTTTTCCTTCGCTCGGTTCGATAGCTTCGCGCCTCGTAATAAAGAAGGAAGATTTACGAGGGTTTTCAGGCAAGAATCCAATGTTAAGTTCAAGAGATTGGCAGGGCATAGAATGCACAAACAATTATACGAACAAGGAGTGATCCTAAACTCTTTACTGCCTTAGCTTTCTCCAGATTTTCTGCTTTCATTGTATTGAAAAGATGTAGCGTATCCTTACTACGTATCTCTGATTTCCCATACACCAAGACAATCGCATTACGTAACGCGGGGCAACGACGGCGGGTCAACAAAGAAAACTTCCTCGAATGGCACTAAACATCAGTGCACCAGGGCGAAGTGCCTATATCGAGTTTTCGATGTGAAAGACACCTGAACTAACCTAAGACAGCTTTAGCTTACAAGAATTGCAAGAATAGTGTAATTACAGATACGCCTCAGAATCTAAATTTCCACACCGCGAAGCCATGGGGTCCCGCATTGGATAATGTAGATAAGTTTAAAGAAATGGTAAATCATCATGGCGTAAGTCAAAAGACTTGCTGTGTTATGAAAGAGAAGGGAAGAAGTAAAACTGTCGAAAAAGTTTTTCGTCTCTTATATACATAAAAAAAATAATAGTCACGTGCCTGGTGAAAAATACTGCCAGGTATACAATACAATGCAATGCAGTAGTAGGATTAGCCGCTGAGTACTTATGCTTAGTGTAGATGAGATTAACATGTTGATAGATTTGACAAGCGCTCAAAGCATACCCCCAGTGAAATGGTCTTAGTACGCCGTTCTTGCTTTCGAACCCCGCCCGAGTCACTGGGGCTTGAGCATTCTCTTTTTTTCGACCGAAGGTAACCAACGCTATTAGCGACAGATATGATGAAGAGTATAAATAAAGTTAACAAGAGAGGCTCAGAGTCTCGAATGTGTATTGTTCGATCAGCAACAATGCACAAATCTTTACAGAGATGGAATAGTTGTTCTCAACTTTTAAGTTTACCCCCTCAGGATACCCATGTTAGACGTATTCATGTTTACGATTTTGACAATACATTATACCTCTCACCTCAACCCAATCGTCAGTTTTATACAAAGCCTCTATTAGGCACTCTTTATGGTGGAGATTTACTCAACGGTCGTGATTGGTGGTCAGAACCACTTTTTCTCGAAAAATCTTTTAATCAAATGTTAGCCATTGAAGATGAGTCGACTAGAGAACAAGAGTTTTGGAACAAAGAAATTGTTGATTTAGCAAGATCCTCATTTGAAGATGAGGAAACCGTATCCATTTTACTTACAGGGAGGAAAGAAGAACTGTTTGGGCCACTGTTCGAAAAGACTTTGAAACAATGCAATGTAACTTTTTTCAATGCAGTTTGTCTTAAGAAACCCGGAGTTGGTAATAGCACGATGGAGTATAAGACTGCTGTCTTTAGAGATCTTATCGATGAATACGAGGGTACTCTAGAGGAGCTTACGGTTTATGATGATCGATTGTCGCAAGTTGAAAAATTCAAGACTTTCTTTGATCAAATAGGTGGTACTTTCCAGACAATGGCAGTACCAGTAGTACCTCGTTACAGACCTTTGGATAATGAAGAAGAGTGTAGAATGATCTTAGAGTTAGCAGGACCTGATAATGTCAGATGGACTCCACGTCAATGCGGATTTTTCCTCAATACACAATCTCATAAAAACCTTCTAAGTTTCACTTTTAGCTTTTTCCAAAAAAAGTACAATTGGAAAGTGTTACCGGAGTATCCAATGTATATACCATGTTGTCAATTGGATCAAACTCCGCCAGCGGATCAAATTGCTCGCATTTGGACTAATGATCAATCGAACATAGACATACAAGAATGTTTGCAAAAATTCCAATCACAGGATCCATCTTGTGAAATTAATTTTAACGTGGTAGAAATTGGGTACTGTGGCCGTGCCCATCAAAGGATACATGTTTTCTTTAGGGCTGAACCATGTGATAAATCCAGATACCTATGGTCACAGTTTAACAAGTTTATCGTTGTTGGTCGCCGCTACGATTCCAGTGACGATAACTCACTTTTACGAAGAGTCGTGGAGGGCAACCAATCCTCCGTGCGGTGGGTTAAACTAAGGAGACCTATCAAGATAAAGACTTATTTTGGACATTACGCAAGACTTGATAAAGGTGCGAAACTGTAAGAACGGACTTCCCTTGACCCCATGGCTGTAAGAAAACGAGCCTTGGGAAAAGTGTTCGACGCATCGAACGACGGGAAGAACCTTTCTGCATCTATTTTAGCACAATTTCGGCACCAGCGAAACATTGTAATGGTGAACTCGCTGGGAATTTGACATATGTGCTGAATACAACTACGGCATTTCGTCCGCTGACGAATTGATGTAGAATCTTGATTACTTCTGCTTGTATCTAATGTATTTTGAAGTGAGATGAGATGAATTGAAAAGAAGTGGAAGAACGAAATTTTTCACCTTTAAAGATCGATGAGCTTGGTCGTTAAGTACGGAGAATTTTCATCTCAAGAATATTGGCGTTAGAAGCATGATAAATTCATTCATTAACATTTATAGATCTGGTAATCCCTTGTGCATTCACTGTCAGTTGCATAGTTTACGTTTCTCGAAAGTAGAGCACACGGCTGGTTCCATCGTCGAATCATCATAATGGAAGCTTCCAATCTTCAGATATACTGGCACGAGTCTCAACCGATATACAGCGTTTGTTTCCAACCTAATGATGCTAAGAGACCTAAATTGCTTACCGCTGGGGGTGACAATCGTGTTAGAGCGTGGATGCTAAATTTTGAAAAGGACAACCATATGAAAGTGGATACTATTGATTTCCTATCGTCATTAACTCAGCACGAGCAAGCAGTTAACGTGATTAGGTTCAATTCTACAGGTGAAGTTTTGGCTTCCGCAGGTGATGATGGTCAATTGCTACTTTGGAGACAAAACGATGAGATGGTAAAAGAATTTGGCATGGACGATGTAGAGTTCGATGATTTCAAGGAATCTTGGACTGTATGGAAAAAAATACGTTCTGGTAGTGATGCATTCGAGATATACGATTTAGCGTGGTCGCCGAATGATCGTTATATTGTAACTGCATCTATGGATAATGCGGTTAGAATTTTTGATGTAGAAGCTGGAAAACGTGTTGTAAGCGTATCGGATCATAACCATTATGTGCAAGGTGTAGTATGGGATCCATTAGATCAATATATCTTTTCACAATCTGCTGATAGAGCTTTGAACGTCTATGAGATCGTTAGAGATAGCGGGGATAATACAATTATTGGACTCAAGTTGAAGAATAAAATTATCAAGGGAGACTTACCGCAACGTACAGATACACAAAATTTTGATTTAAAGACAACTAAAAACTGTATGCTTTTCCATAATGAAACGTTACCGTCATTTTTCAGAAGAGCCGCCATATCACCTTGTGGTAGCCTATTATGTGTACCGGCGGGAATCTTCAAATCCGATACATCTAATGAAGTCCATAATTCGGTTTACATCTACACAAGAGCAGCAATTGCCTCCAGTATCAATCGCCCCATTATGTGTCTGCCATTTCTAAAGAGGCCTGCTATCGCGGTATCGTTCAATCCTAACCGCTATGCGGTGACGACTGATCAAGCATATGTTCAACTTCCCTACAAGTTGGTGTTCGCAGTAGCTACTTCGAACGAGCTTCTGATTTACGATACGGAGAGCGTGCAACCTTTGGGAATCGTCGGTAATCTTCACTATACACCATTAACAGATTTGACTTGGTCACAAGACGGTACATTGCTGATGATTTCCTCTACCGATGGGTTTTGCTCTTACGTAAGCTTAGATCAATCTATTCTGGGTACTAAAATAGGGACTGATTCATCATCTTCAGTACGAACTCAGGCTGAGGGAATAACTACAACGCAGGAAGGATCAAAGAATGTGGTAAATATCCTTCCAGTGAAGAGGGCTGGACCCACAAGGGACCAAGGTTACGGTACTGGTCCGAAACGTATTCACCCTATCTTGATCCAAGACGATCAACATGAGGAACAACAACAACAACAATAACAACAATAACGATAAGAGAGAATCAAGGAGCTAACGGCGCGGCTTGTTCCTACAGGCACAATTTCTGCAGACTGGACCATTGTTATACATAATGAGAGCTGTAATGGGATTCAGAAACGTTTCAGAAACGATTAGGAACGCTATCAGATGGTGAGAGTAAAAAATAAAAAGATGTAAAAAATGCTACTGTTATGTTACTATTTATTTACTTACTGTTCTTGACCAACGACTGCAAAACTGTATCCGATTCTAGTCTTTTCTCCATATTTTTTCTAGCCTGCCACACTAACAATCTCTTGCGTTCCTCCAAATCTAGCTCTTGGAAATCTTTCCCGCTCATATCATCCTTTGGGTCTACTTTGAATTTGGAAAGTAAGTTATCAGGTTTAATGTTGTCTCTTTTCTTTGGATCGTTTGAACTACCATGTTCCTGCTGTTGAGCTGCCGCAGGTGCTCTGAAACCTGGTGGGAATGGGAAATCATCACCTCTTAAAAATCTCTCCACTGTTTCTTCCACTGATCCTGTCTGTTGTAAACTGTAACGTATCTGTTCCTCGTGTAAGTGTGGTGCCAAAGATTGAACAACTTCAATCATGTCTGGAGTAACGGCTCTTCTGAACCTAGGAGAACGTTGTCGCGTAGATGCTGCTTGTTGAGATCCCCTACTACTAGGGCTGCTAACGCCACCAGTACTTGCCTGGTTTCCTGTAAGTGCCTGAGCGGATGGATGTTGATCAGTCTGTGTGAACCATTTGACTAAAACGAATCCAATTACTATCGTAACCAAAAAGGTCAATGTCGATTGATCCATGCTTCTTAATCGCTAGAAATGTAAATTTTAAATTTCTAAGTCTAATTCAAGAAATCACAACTTATCTATTGGCCTCTATTGGTGTTATACGTGTCAATCTCGTGTTTTTAAAGCAGTTCGTATGCATTCGGAGCTGATACAACTTTAACCATTATTAAAACGAAATCTTGCCTACGTAAGAAACGACCATTACAAATGTACTATACAACGCTCCAGAGCCCATCTCATTGCAGCTCAGCAGGTTCTAGTTCTTGAACCACATCTTGAACTTCTTCTTCTGTGTCTTGACCTTATATATGAACTGCGGTACGCATTCAGTTTCCTTGACGTTGTAGGAGTTGAAATGGCGCTTCACTTCAGAAGCTAGCTCCTTTTTTAATACACGAGCTCCTGGTGTTCCATGTTGGTTACGCTTGCTAGAATATGTCTTTGAGCCAAGTTGAGAACCTACCAAATAACCTTGTATCGATAGATGATCCTCTACATTCAATTGGAACCTGTCCTTGTAACGACGTAGGAAATCATCTGAATATGATTCAAAATCCATAGGATCTGGTTTCGGCGTGAGATTGGGGTGATTGTTTGTAACATGGGTTCTGACCAGATCTTTCAAGTACTGTTGCTGTGCGGTTGTGAGTCTCTGTTTGACATGAGAACGGGACCCTACACCGGTCCCCGCTGTAGTATTGGCAGCACTACGAGTCTTGATGTTAGACTCGGATTCACTGTTCGAATTAGCCGTTCGAGCCATTGTCTGTTATGTATGTATTCCGTATTATCCTTTTTTTCTTCCTTCTCTTGTGTAGTGTAGAATGGATGTTTAAGTTTAAGTTTATTACGATAACGAGTACTATTCTATAAATCTACAAAAATTGGTATAAACAAGTTGACGAACATCTACAGTATTGTCAAGAGCAGAGTCAATTTGATCACAGATGCAATCGAGTTGGTCTGCCAACTCACTATTGTGGCATTTGTCTATGGGGAAATCTGTTTCTGTGAGTATACATTTCAAGGGTAGCATCTTTACCAAGTTCTTGCCCTCATCAGAATCTTTGAAATTAATCCATTTTGAAAGGCTAAAGAACGTTGATCTGCCATATTCTTTAATCCAAATCTGTAAAGTGTCTAACGATGCTGTCACTGAATGAAGGCATATTTTCACATCATGTGGCATCAACTCTTGACGACAGACGTCGTAAAGGAGTCCATGGCATTTAACACCATGTACAGAAACAGGTTTCCCACATTGTCTGGCCAATTGACAAAATCTTGTGAAGACGGCAACTTGATGTGACATTTTAACTCTAATACGACTCAATGGACCACCTCCTTCGATATAAAATCCAGTATTCTTGGGTAATCGAAACAGTTTGTCGAGGCCGATTTCACCAATTACCGTTACCGACTGAGAATCGTACTCTTTTGCAATATAGGTATCTAAGTGCATCGGGTCCGGTAACACTTCCACTATGGCATTGAAGTCATCCTGATCCTTCCACTCTAAAACTTGCTCGTAGTGAGACCTCTTGTCAACATGCTCCAATGTGAATAGATGAGAATACCAGGGATGAATCCCGAAGCTTTTCTTGACTCCATCGACCTTTATTTTCTTCAACGCTTGCCAGTCGTTATGATTGGTAGACATAACGCATCGAAGATGACTACTACGCAACTGCTCATCAGTAGCAGAGCAGTGGTAGCTCAAATGACAGTGGGCATCAACTAGCATCACGTCCTTGTAATTCAATGGGAAGATTCAATTCTGGACTATCTCTACACGTCACGTGGGACACCTCGTTTTCTATGCAGTAGTGTGAAGGATGGAAAGGGAGTTGTAATGGTATTCGAAGTTCTGAATCAACACAACACCTTTAACTGGATTTTAAGGAGACGATAAGGTTCAAGGACGGGGTGAGAAACGATCGAAACTTCAGATCTGAACTATCATTAATCCTAGATGACGCTTATCATTGCCTCTTTGTTTCTACCACACCAGCCACAATTTGAGTTAAATGTCCAACAAGGTGATGGTTCTGAATTGGTTGATTCAAATTTAGTCAAAGTCAATAACCAGTCTACTGAACAATTAAAGAAGCACAGAAATGGATCTGTGAATTCGAATACGACACCATTTAGCGGTGCTAACGCATCTCAGGAGGCTTTAGGGTCATCAGAATCTGACCAAAGTCCTCAGTCGGCTCAGTACAGTTTGGAAGGGCCTATGAGTTCTGAGAAGTTCATGCAGAGTTTGACTGCTAATGCTACTGCTTCTCAATCACCAGCAAATCCTGCTGTAGGGAACAGAGCACATTCTGCGGAAGCATTTTTCAATAACCCAGTTAATGAACAAAGAGTGACCTCTGGTGGCTCTTCAATACCAGAGACTCCAGATTCGGCTGCACAACAACCAATTAGTTCTCATGATTCTACTGCCAACCTTTTGAGAAATGTCAATAAATCCCTTTTACACCAGTCAGTACTCAATAATGCTAATACTTCGCAATTTTGTGCTGAAGGTGCTTCTAAACAACCTACTGGTAATTCCAACAGTACCGTCGTCACCCCTAAATCAAGATCTGTGCCTTCTGTGAATAATGCTGTGGTTAATTTTGCCAAAGTGAAGAGGCAACAACAGAATGCAACTTTACCTTCGATGAGAAGAGTTCCGGCAAGATCATCAGGTGGACCTCCAGCACCTTCTAATTTGAAATTCTCTCAGATGGCAGGTACCGATTCACATGAGCATGCAGTATTGGGTTCAGACTCAGAAGAAGATGACAACGTTGAAAATAGTGATTCTGATTTGGAGGCAGATGGCAATCACGAATACTATGTGCCCAAGTTTGGTGGGTATTCAAACGATGCGAAGATAAGAAGTTCGATTTTGAAAACTTCTCAAGAATTATTTTCAAAGATCCCTTGGAAGATTGTTCCCAGTGATAAAGGCAACGGTGCACTAAAAAATGCCATCTTCACAGCAGTTAGGGAGAGACTAATTAAGGATCCAGTTAGATTCGTGGGTACAGCAGGTATCCCCACAGATGAAATTCCCAAAGATATTTCGGCAAAGATTGTTGAAAAATTGGAAGATGAGTATTCGTCTTCAACTGTGATTGCAGATGACGTTACGTTCAAGGGTGCTTATAAGAACTTCTGTAAACAAATCTTATGGCCCACTTTACATTACGAAATTCCAGATAATCCCAACTCCAAGGCATTTGAAAACCACTCTTGGAGTTATTACCAGAGGTTGAACCAATTGTTTGCCGACAAAATCGTTAGCGTTTATAAAGAAGGTGATACTATATGGATTCATGACTATCATCTGTTGTTAGTGCCAGAGATGGTCAGAAAAGAGCTTCCACATGCTAAGATTGGCTTCTTCCTTCATGTTTCTTTCCCCAGTAGTGAGGTGTTTAGATGCCTTGCTCAAAGAGAAAAGATACTAATGGGTCTATTAGGTGCCAATTTTATTGGGTTTCAGACTAAGGAATACGCTAGACACTTTTTACAGACTTCAAACAGATTGTTGATGACGGATATCAGTGAAACGGAGGCAAAATACAGAGGTAAGATTGTTGCCGTTAAGTCTACCCCAGTAGGTATAGATTTTTTCGATTTGAACTCCCAATTAAGAAATGAAAGGGTATTACAATGGCGTCAATTGATTAGAAACCGTTGGAAGAACAAGAAGTTGATTGTTTGTCGTGATCAATTCGATCGTATTAGAGGGTTGGAGAAGAAAATGCTTGCCTATGAGAGGTTCCTCAAGGAAAATCCTGAATACGTGGAACAAGTCGTTTTGATTCAAATTACCATGGGCGCTGAGAAGGATTCTATTTCTGAACGTAATATTATGCTTGTCGTTGATAGGATTAATTCGTTATCACCAAACGTAAGTGACTCACAACCAGTGGTATTCCTTCACCAAGATTTGGATTTTGCTCAATACCTGGCGTTATCTGCAGAAGCTGATGCTTTTATGGTAAATCCTTTACGTGGTGGTATGAACTTGACTTGTCATGAATTTGCCTCCTGTTCGGAGGATAAGAACTCACCGCTATTATTATCAGAATTTACCGGAAGTGCCAACGTTCTGCGGGGAGCTATCTTGGTGAACCCTTGGGATATTAAGACCGTTGCCCAATGCATTAAGAAGGCACTAGAGATGCCACTCTATCAAAAAAGACAAAACTGGAAGAAAATGGTCAAAAGTATTATTGAGAATGATTCCGACAACTGGATTACCACATCTCTACAGGAAATCAATTTCGCCTGGGAATTTAATAAGGAGAGATCAACGGTGCTTAAGCTGCTACCAGATCAAATCAAGAAAGATTACCAAGCATCCAAAAAGCACATCTTCTTTTTCAAAATTTCTGAGCCACCAACTCCAAAGACACTTTCCACTTTACATGATTTAGCATCTAAACATTACGTTTACGTGTTGAACTCCTTTTCTAAGGCCACTTTAGAAAATTTGTACAACCGTGTACCTGGCCTTGGTCTCATGGCAGAAAATGGTGCATATGTTAAAGTAAACGGTCTTTGGTACACAATTGCAGATGAAACGGATTGGATAGACGATGTGGTTAAAATTCTAGACGACAAGATGGAAAGATTACCAGGTTCTTATTACAAGATTTCGGATTCTATGGTTAGATTCCATACAGAAAATGCAGAGGACAGAGATCGTGTTGTAGGTGTTGTTGGTGAAGCCATTACTCACATCAACACCATTTTTGATGGACGTGGTATTCATGCTTATATCCACAAGAATATTATGTTTGTTCAACAATTGAATCTTTCACTAAGTGCCGCTCAATTCGTGCTCAAATTTCACAGAAGCAAAACTGATCCAAGCTCATCCTCACCTGTGACACCTACAGATATAGCAGCTTCTCCATCCCCTTCACATTTGGGCTCAAATGATAATAGTGGCAGCAACAGTTATTTCACCTTCCCTGCGAAATCTTCACAACACCATTTAGATTTTGCCTGCGTCACTGGTTCTTCGTCACCAGTGTTAGAGCCTTTATTCCAGCTCATAAGAGAGGAGGTAAAACGTGGTTTCCTCCGCTACGGTTACACAATTGTTTATGGTAATGCTACTTCTACTTATGCCAAGGAGCACGTTGATGGTCTCAACGAACTTCTATCTATCCTCGAAGGCATCAACCGGAAATCTTTATAATCACATCGTTATTACTACCAATAGATACTTATGATTTTTTGTCTAATTAGCCATCATGACCACTACTACGACTAACCACTATTAATATTTTCACTAGTACTACTGTCGCTCTAGATCATCGGTATTATAGTCACTATCTACGAACTCAAATTTTTCACCATCTAAAGAACTTACTAGACAGATGGAAAGAAAGAAACTTGTTACAGCTACCTTTTAACTTGTAATTCGTATTAATCCGTAAGAGACCTTATTCGTAGCATTAGCCATGGGTAAGAAGAACACCAAGGGTGGTAAAAAGGGCAGAAGAGGAAAGAACGACAGTGGAGGCCCAAAGCGTGAACTTATCTACAAGGAAGATGGCCAAGAATATGCTCAAATTACCAAGATGTTAGGTAATGGTAGAGTGGAAGCAACCTGCTTCGATGGTGTAAAGAGAATGGCACACATCAGAGGTAAGTTGAGAAAGAGAGTTTGGATGGGTCAAGGTGATATTATCTTAGTTTCGCTAAGAGATTTCCAGGACGACCAGTGTGACGTTATTCATAAGTACAATTTGGATGAGGCTAGAACCTTGAAGAACCAAGGCGAATTGCCTGAAAATGCCAAAATTAATGAAACTGATAACTTTGGTTTCGAATCTGATGAAGACGTTAACTTCGAATTCGGTAACGCCGAAGATGATGAAGAAGAGGAAGATGATGACGAGCTGGATATCGACGAAATCTGAAGGATGTCATGCTGCTGTCGTTTGTATGCATTAAATTTTAAACCTGTCTTAATATATATTATATAGAGAAACCAAACAACATTTAAAAACATAGAAAATTGGTTCAAGTGTTTAAGATGCTTGTTTTTTGTCAAAATATTTTAACGTTATAGATCGATGAGGTCGGAAAAGAAAGTTTTCTTTTAAAAGTAAAATCTTGTAAGCAAGAGGTCAAAGCTAGTCTTCATGGTTGATCAGGCTCAGGTCTCTGAGATTAAGCAATTTTTGCTTGACCATAATCCTTCCAAGATCCATAATGATTCCATATTTGAGCACTTCATAAGCGGTTTTTCAGTTTTATTTGACGCCTTTGAACATCAGACTGAGGGAATGGTAGATTCTCAAAGGTTACTCATAATTGATACCTTTTCCATATGGGTACTAAGATCTACACAATGTCTGTCTAATAAAAAAATTGATACTACTGGTTACATGAATAAATTGAAACAAGAGCTTTTGACTATGGAGAACAGCGGAATCATATTTCAATATGTTATAGATTTTTGGACAGATGGTACAACTGCGTTTACCAATGCATTGAGAGAAATGTTTAGCAAATTTTTAAGATTGTTGCATATGGTTTATTTGGTACAGGATAGAATGATACTTTTCAATTCGTGGTTAACTCAAATTTTAGAGATTTCTTCCACTCTACGAGTACAGTATTACTTGATAGATTCTTTATCCCCTGAAACTGATCTTTATGTGATATTGGAACGCAAACCTGGATTTGTTGAAAGTTCTTTAGCGTTAATGTGGTCAGATTCCCTTTCCAATCCTATCGGAAAATGTATCACTAGCCTTTTAATCAATATCTATAAAATCCATTTCAAAGAAAATGAGTCATTATTAGATGAGTGGTTAGATCTTTGGCAAGGTTCTGTTTTGAAATATCTTCAAGATGTAAGATTTGCAAAGCCGACTGAATTATACATTCTGATACCTCTATTCAAAGCTATGCCTAGAGAGGCATTCGTGAAATTTATTCAAGGATCATCATCATTTGATGCATCACTTCTCATCTCGTTGTTTAGAATTGGTCAAGAATTGGGAATTGAAGAGGAACCATATCACAACGACAAATTGATTCCACTGTCTACAGTTGAAAATTTACTGCAACAGGATGAAAACAAGTTATATGCGTTTGAACTTTTAGCTTTCTCTATCAAAACATCGAGGCCTGTAAATTCCTACATCTATGAAATGCTTAAACGTAATTTACGAATTTTTTTCGTAGATACTAAGATTGAAACTAGAAACTATTTTTGCAGTGCTCTGAAACATTTTATTCTAAGAATTAGAGATTCCACTTATTCCCTGAATAGAGATCGTAACAAATTGATTAAAGCTAGGAAATTTCCAGAGGAGCAAAACGAGAAATTAAATCAACTCAAGGAATCGCAGGAGTTCCTCGAATGGCTTTTTGCCTTTCTAAAGACTCAAATTTGCCCTGGGACACAGTACCAAAGAAATACCTTGGCTTTTAAAATTTTGGTTATTTTATTAGAATCTGGTGTTGATAAATCTACGCCAGAAAAATACCTGGATTTAAGGAATTTTAGACCGTATCCATTTTCCATTGGGTTTTTCGAAGATGAGGTGTTGCTGAGATTGTTGATAGATAATTTGACCAGTAACTACGATGATATTCGTCAAACTGCTAAGAAGTTATTGACCATCGCATTTGACAATGACACTTCGAATTCTATGAAGGCCAATTTCAATTGGGAAAAACTACATCAACGGGCCACAGAATATTTGGAAGTATACCAGAATACAGATATCGGCGCAGCTTTACAGGATTTTCTTTTCTCTACATGTGGCAATCGAAAAAAATTCATTGACGATCTAATTGATGAGTTGCAAAAGAAAATTGAAGAATCTAAAAAAGACTACTTAAAGCATCAAGATGACCCTGTAAGCGGCTATTTTGCGGCACTAACTTTAATTTTAAGAGATAACGAATTCGATACCCAATATTCTAAAGTTGTTATCGCTAAGTGTATCTCCCTCATTTTGAGTAACTGGGATGCAGTTGAGGAACCGGTATGCCGTAATCCCTCTGAAACTAAAAATTCTGAAGTATTTTCTAAAAGTGAAATGAGTGATCAGTTTGTTATTGCCAAGGCGTTTAGATCTATTAAGGAATCCTCTTTATTGCTAGAAGTATTGGTAACAAGAGCATCCGTTACATTTGAACAACTTAAATCTGCAGGTGATCTGATGATCACTCAACTGTTCAATTTGAGGCATAGCGGAGCCTTCCAATCAGTCCTTCCAAGTTTTATTGCATGTTGTACAAAAGTTTCTAAAGACTATCCTGCACAATTAGAGGAATGGTTGAAAATCGTTCTTGACTCATTAGAACTAAAGACTCAAATGATCACAAGAAGGTCTGGTGGTATACCGTCTTTGTTAACAACCATTTTAGCGGCCGAAAGAGGTAAGGAGAGGCCTCTGCTTAAATCTGCATTTAACAATTTGGAAAGGGTAGCTTCTCTGCCCGCTATCCAACATCTGGAAAAAATTGATCTGCCTCAAGTCAATGCATTCAATTGTATCAGATCAATTTTTGTCGAATCAAGACTATCTGAGCCTTGTGCCCCTTATGTTCCCTCAGCTTTGAATCTTTCACTCAAACACTTTACTTCGGATATTTACTCTTTGAGGAATTGTTCTCTAATGCTATTCACTTCTTTGCAGAATAGAATATTTGGTAAAGCTGGTAAAAGTATTAGTGCCCGTCTGTTTTTCACAAAGTATCGTGGAGTTAGGGAAGTTCTGTTGAACTTCTTGGAGGATTCTTTGAAGAAACCTTCGGATAATGACCAAGGTTTTGTACTTTCTCAATCTCGTGTTGAATCCATTTTCCTCGTACTTAATCTTTTACTAAGGCTGCGACCAACTCCCGGTTATGATGGATTAGATATTTTCATTGAAAAGGTCACCCATTGTTTGGAAAGTCCTCACTGGAACATTAGAGAGATGGCGGCTAAAACCATATCTTCCTTAACCGATGATCCTTTGGATCAATTCGAGGCACTTTTGAGCACTGCTTCGATTACGAGGCAGAATAAATTACATGGGCATCTACTGGCAGCTAAAGCTATAATGTCAGATAAGAGAGACGTTCTTGAAGAGAAGAAAGCTGGAACCAGAATATTTGAATTATTGTATTCCATGAAACTCCTAACCAACAATCCTTGCTTTGTAACTTCTAAGGAATATATCGAAGCGGTGGAATATGTTTTGTCTTGGAAAAATACGATTGCACATGCCAAAAAGGATTTCGTAGCTCGTCTGGGCAATTTCTTCCTTTACCATAATGAACGCTATTCTATCGATGGTACAAAGCAACTTTGTTTATCTGCTGCGCTTAGAACTTTGCTAGTATATGAGCAACCTGAGAACATTCAACCATTATGTGAGTTAGGCATATTATCCTCCTTCTATGAAGTTCAGGAAACTGCGGTTAACTATGTGGTTGATAATTTGGATTTGAAACAGAGCGCCAACGAGAATGTTGCAATCGCATTAAAGAATGCTTTCATGGAAGATAAGTTCAGGCCCTCTTTGAAAGGTCGGGTATTAGGGGCTTTAAGAGAAACAGATTATCTGTTTGATTTTGAAACTATTAAAGATCTAATTTTGCAACCTACCAATGAGGATCTACAGCTATGTGCGATTGAGACAGTAGGTTACGTCGTTGGTTCAAACAATATGGAATTCATGAATGCCGTTATTCAGAAACATACAAGAGACGACATGCCAGTGGATTTCAGAATGGCATCATTAAATTGTTTGAAAAATTTCTTGAGAAGAGTAGTTGAACCCAGATTGCTTTTGCAATTACACAAGATGTTGAACGATGACGATGATGAAGTGAGGGAATGTGCGGCTGAATCTTTGAATGAAGTGTTATTGGGTGAACCAAAACAAGCAAGGAGTCCTTCGGTTACAGGAGCTTTGTTTGGGGAGAAGTACGTGGAAAAATTCCATGATTCCTCTGAAGCTGCTCAAGATGTTGCTCAGTGTTTGAAAGAATTTATGAACTCCTATGATATCTGTATTTCGACCACCAAGAGCATCATTGAAGGTTTATTCGAAGTAGAAAAAGATAATCAGTTTAGAAATGAAATTGAGGAAAATACTCAACGCATCAACATTTTGAAGAAAATGAAATATTTCTCCAAGGAATTCGTATCGTGGATCAATAACCTCATTGATCGCCATATAAAATTCCTAGAAAACACTAAGGTAGTTGACGGGCCCTTGGGATGGGCCTCTAATGCTGAGGTATTTTCAAGACTATGTATTTTGAGGACTCTCAGCAAGACATATTCGCCTGAAAAGTTTTTGGAATTGGAGGGATCATTGAAAGATCATAATGTGCATCCAATGATTTTTGAATACCTTCCTGTAGATTTTTGAAGAAAAATCACACAAATACGTATCTAACTATTAGAATTGTCCCTGTAATATACCTAAAAAAAACACTATATTGAATCAAGTAGTTCCTAAATGGTGCTAACTTGGCGGAAGTATACAGATTTATACATTGAGAATGGTTCTCGAAGCCCAGTGATAGCATGAAGATTCTTTTACATGTGTTTATCATGTGACTTATGATTACGTATGGCGCTTGAGAGTTACACTCTATAGAGTGCCCTCAAATAGACTCAATAATCCTCTAGGGTAAATCATTATGTTGAATATCTTAACGAGCAAAGTCGAACCAGCCTAGGCGTCCTCCAGCAATCATATTCAAGGGCATCTAATGTCAAGATAGAGAGCGTATAAGAGTACAATAATACCACTTTTCATCACAAAATTGTTCATATATTGAGGGTTCAATAGGTATAGCACAGCTGAACAAACCAATGAGGATTATATCAAGACCAGACTGTTGTTCTCTGTTTGTGAAATATTTTTCTTTCTCAACAGGGAGACATCTTAATCAGAGACTCCGTGGCCAAGCTGGTTAAGGCGTGCGACTGTTAATCGCAAGAGCGTGAGTTCGATCCTCACCGGGGTCGCTTTAATTTTTTAATTTTTTTTGAACACATAACAAAGTATTCGTAATCTCACGCCTTGGCTCGTATCCTTCGTTCACGACAAACAATTTCGTAAGTACATATAAAGTCTTGCAACTCAACCTCGTTGCATAGTCTTTGTTCGTGGTGCTGACTGTCTAGGATGTGTGTAACCCCGTTGTAGTTCTTGACACCATGTTAAAGGATCAATTATTAGCAGCTCTGTCGAGTGCTTCGTATTTTTTAAGCCAAAATGACCTTTTAACTTTGGCCCAGGTTTCGAGACAATTGCATGATGATTTCGCCATTAAGGAGTTATACAGATATATTCATATTACTCGAGACTCAGTGAATAGGAGTGAATTATGGTATTTAGATGGAGGTAAGAGTTATTTGAGCGGGTACAGAGCTATGAAAAAGACTGGAGATCAAAATGATTTGTTTCTTCACGATAGAATTGAAAGATTGTCAAATTCTCCACATTTGGAACTTGTAGAAGAGCTTATAGTGGATGATGATTTGTTTACAGATCGTGAAGTTTGTTTACCCGTGTTGAGGAAACTTCTGGATCGATTGATTTCCTTGAACAAGTTGAGAAACCTTGAAATTAGAGATCCTGAGTTATTTCAGGAGTATTACTCAAGATCTTTAGAATTGACTGGTTTGAATAGAATTACCATAGCTGATACAGATCCAATTACTTCTCTAGGGGCGGTTTCAAAACTAAACAAGTTGAAATGGGTCTTGCTAAATTCTGAAGCGAAAATGGGATCTCTTGGTTCTTCCACGAGGCAAACGTTAGCCAATCAGTTGCAGGAGGCGGAACTAGTGGCTGATGAAATAAAATTTTGCAGTTTAAATTTATTTCAATACTTGCAAAAAGAGGGAATTCGGCTCAATGCATTGAAATCTTTAAAACTCAATTACACCCATAATATTGATGGTTATAATAAATCGTTTGTGGAAGATCCAGTTAAAATTATAAGTTCAGTGGTGGATGTGGGGAAATTGGAAAAATTAGAATTGGGTATCTCGTGTGAATACGACGATTGTGGTTGCATGGATGCATTTATGGATGGATTAGCTCCTAAATTGACTTCATTGCGTGAATTATCATTAATCGAAAAGACTTCTACAGAAACCACAAGCCACGAGATGAAAGAAAGTTGGGATATTGTGGTTTGTAGATTTATTATTCGCTTGCCCTCTGTTGAGAAGAATTTGAAATCTTTGAGTATTAGGCACGCTACTCCGTTGAATGGTCTCTCCGATAATAGTCTTCCCGGTAACTATGTCCGTAGAAGAACCCTCTATGAGACGGTTTTGCCGAAGCTAAGTTCTTTACAAAAGTTGATCGCCCCTAACATTTTACAATGTCTCAGTGCTTATGAATATTTGATGTGTGATCTACTGTGGAACGGATGTGAGTGCCAAAGTTGCCAAAAATTTCTCCCCATTTTCGATCAGTATCTGATGAACCATCAGTACTACTTAACAAGTGAGGGTAGGTACACGGATGTTATACCTACGGTTTTCTTTGCATATGCAGGTGATTTTCTGATGAGAAGATTTTCCGATCAAATTGATTGGGATTTGGATATCCTCAGCGTTGCGCCATTGGAAAGATTTTGGAATTTACATGGGTATGAAGATTTACGCGATTTCGTCGATTACGAATGCTTTTTTGATGAGACTACGTCACCACCATTGGCTCTTGTAATATCGCATTTTTTCAACGGTTATATGGACCATCTAATCCAACTTTTGCCCAGATTAAAGACCGTGGTCCTTTCCGGCATATATTACACAGTGGATAATTCCCATAATTATACATGTGTTTATGATTAAATAAAAGCTTATTGTAAAAACATTGAATGTATTAAAAGCCTACTAGAAGTCCCATAACTTCTTCCAGTGGATATATATGTAGGTACTCCTGTCGGTGTCATGTGATGGGTTCCTACCGGCTTTTTTTTTTTTTTTTCAGCTGATCTTCTCTAGATGATGAAAATGTTAAGCCAAAGTTAACTTTCACTAATTCGAGGTCAAGAGGAAGAGTATAGAGGGTCCTCGAGGTGATTCGAGAATCATTAGAATATTGGATGGTAGAATTTGTTGTATCTGTGATTGTTTCCTCCTTTTAATTCTACTCCTAAGGTTTTTATTACATCCTACTCTCGTCGGCATCTCACTGTATATAGGCAATTGTCCCCCCATTGCCATTGTATGTTTTCGAGGAAATTGGATTGCCTTTTATTTGTGCCATATTCCAGAGAGTGTTTTAGTATATTTTCAAATTCATTTTGTTTTATCAACCACTATAAAAAGTTACTTGTCGATTTATGACTACTCGAGGTATAAATGTTACGAAGGTTTTCGGTAATATACTCGGCAGCACGAATATTACGAACACTAGAGCTACAGTCCAGTTTATTTGTTCCATATAGTAGAGGATTTTCATGTTTGAGGCCTACGGATAGTCAACAAAGTAAAGATGATATTGCCAATTGGATGAAAAGTAGCCTCAATGACCCAATCCCCACACATCAAGTCTCTTCTGCAGTGGAAACGCAAGATTCGACTTCAAGTAAGCATCTATCTCACCATCCTTTTGTTTTCATAGTCTCACAGGAAGATTACCGTCGTGATTGGTTTTACAGGTTTAATTCTGGTGATCTTCGTGTGGTGGAAAATGTTCTAACGTTGGCTAACGAAAAGAGTACCGTATTTACATTGGCACAGATTGAAACACTTTTGAGGAGACTAAAGTATCTGCGAAGAAATTTCGAGGCTCATGAAATTTTTTGTGCTTACCAAGGTTATCTACGACATCTGCGAAAAAACGATATGGACCAGGAGGCCTACTGTAATTTTTTAGAGATTGTATTAAGAGTGGAAGATAGCCTGGGGAATTACGAAATATGTGAAGAGCTTTTCTCAGAATATATCAAATTTCCGAATTTAAACGCGAAGATCATTACTATTGGGTTTAGGTCATTTATAGAGAATAACAACTTACAGTTGGCTAAAGAATTTTACATTCAAGCACTCAACAATCCCGATACGTTCCCCCTATCAGAAAAGGAGTTAATATTATTTTTGAATGACTTAGATGTGCATGGAGATTACAAATCTGTTCAAGCATTTTTCAATTTGTGGTTAAAAAAGAAGAGTAATGATGCATCAGGATATCTTCCGAGTCGTGAATTGCTATGCGTGGTTCATGGGATGTATAGGAAGAACCGCAACGAAGAACTTTTGGTAGATTTCCTATCGCATGAAGCCGTTCAGAAGGCAGGTTATCCCAGTGACATATTTTTTGAACTTAACGAATTTTATTATAATTTGCATTGTCGTGATATTTGGTCACAATCTAAACTTGAATCCAAGATAAATTATTTTATCGTCGAGTTACGTTATTGGAAGGAGAAAAGAGAGGAGTTTTATTTATTCTTATTGAATTTTTTCGTATTGTCAAAAGATTTTGGAAACATAAAGTTTGTCCTATCGCTCATTCAAAAGGACCATATCATTAGATTGAAACCCAAATTCCATTTAGCCATTGCCAGATATTTCGTCAATGAAGGAATGCTTCAAGATCTAATGGGCTACTATTCGGACGTATTAAAAAGAAGAGGTGCAGACAGTGTCCATTTGAGAATAAGTATTATTGCTCAATTATACAGATGTGCTCTTTTTGCCCACCCAACATTATCCAAAGAGATTGCCAATGAATTCACAGTTTTATTAAACAGAGATGAATATGTTCGTCAGTTTCCTCGCTTGAGGGAGTTCTTGAAAAGGTTATCCAGGATACGACCCAAAGGTAGGAAGACGGTGGCTCAATATACTGGAGTGTTGGAACTTTCTCCAGTGGATTACGAAAGGCTGGAAATTTTTGAAAATCGTGTCAACCATGGTGATTTGGTAGGTGCCAAATCATTCATTTTAGAAAATTTGAGAAGAGGGATTCAGCCAAGCTTCAATTTACATTATTGCATCTTACAAAAAATTTTGAAACTCCAGTTGCCCACTTTGGCCAAAACTTTGGATGAGTTGTTCCTGAGTGTGTACCAGAGAAATCCAATGAAATTAAAGATCTTGTGGTTGAGATATGGCATTATGAATGAATACAATGCGTTTCAGACAAGTTCGGAGTCGATTTCTTTGGCGAAGTATAAAGTTTTATCCTCCAAATTGTTAGATTTCGAAAGGCATCATCAATCCGTGTTGGACTTCGTCAACTACATGCAATTGACACAGATTTGTTTACAAATCAGGGAATACGAACTAGCCGTTGGATTACTACAGAGGGGTGCAACGTTGATTAATGAAAAGGATAAAAGACATTGGCAGATTTACTACATGACGGCTTTGAAATTATCAGCACGAGTCTATGACATGGAGGCCTTCTCAAAACTACTTCAAGAGTGGAATGAGAATTCTAGTGCCTCATGGATTGCACATAGTAGTCTGCGGCAAATCAAATCTTACATAAAATTGTTTGCCAAGAGGAGCAACCGTATTCCTAATTATGATGAAAATACCATGCAAGAAATAGTTGATGCCTGTGAGAGCCTGGTGCACAAGTACGCCAATTTGAAATTTGAAGGGTTAGATGCTATGCATGATTTGATGAATTTTCTAAAGGGCTGGCTAGATATAGAGATGCAGAGTCAGCAAAAACTGTTAAGTGATAGACAAGCTATTCTTTTGACTAAATTTTCCAAAGAACAGAGTACGATAGACAATAGCATAAAATAAGGGGATCTTTTTTTTATCATTCATCTCATGTAAATAACAATTGGTTTCCAATATTTGAGTAAATAGTTAATACATTCTAATTTGCATAATTAATATTTATTATTATTACTGTTATTATTCTGGTGTTATTCGATATCTGACGTTGTGAAGCGTAAATCGGACATGAAAAACTAAAATGGTGCTAGCGATGAGCTGACATCAAGGACAAAAGAACTGTAGAAAAGCACCAGAAGAAGCAGTTTAAAGATTATTAAGAGAGTTGTTTGAAAATGAGTGGTGTGTTACAAGCTGGCCTTTTAAAAAAAGATCAAAGGGTTAAAGATACCGTGCTAGTTAAGCTGCTAGAATCCTTGATATGTTCAATATGTCATGATCTGATGTTTGTGCCTGTAATGACTCAATGTGGCCATAACTACTGCTACGATTGTCTATCGAGTTGGTTTGACAGTAATTCCAATGAACTAAGTTGTCCGCAGTGTAGAGCTAGTATTAGTGACCCACCATCATTGAACAGTGTCTTGCAACAATGGTTGGTCCATATTATCGAATTGGTAGGACCTGATGAGGATAGTGAAGAATTCAAGACACTGTTAAGTGCTAAAGAGTCCAGTGAAAAGAGTTACAGATTCGATGAAAAGAATGATCTGTTTGGGGGTGTTTTCAAGACGAGCGCCATGGGTGTGGTAGATGAAGATGATGATGGAATATTACGTTGTAGCAATTGTCATTGGGAATTGGAAGATGATGTGGGAGATACATGTCCACATTGTAACTCTAGAATAAGAAGTAGAATGTCACAACCAAGACGTGGTGGATTCGAGGATGAAGAGGATGAAGAAGATGGTGATGAGGATAGCGAAACAGGAAGTGATATGGAGTTGGAAGATGATATATCACGATCACTAGTTCATTACAGGCTCCGGGTTAGAGAACTAGCGGACACGCTGCGCAGAGATAGAGGCCATAACGATAGACAGCTTTTCATGCAAGGCACAACCGCTGCAGGAGTACCATTTTATTTCCCTGATTATGCGCTATACTTGTCAACCGATTACAGTTTATCTGAAGAAGAGAGATCAAGACGTCTAAGGCTAGTGCGGAATTTAGAATCTGAATTGGAAGAAGATTCACCAAACTCTCCAGGGCACGGACACACGCATTCTTATTTCAATCCTCGGACCCACAACCATCAATACGAGGACGATGAAGTGTCTGAAGATACGGATCATATAGATATGGATTATGATGATGACCGTGATGATATGGATGATATGGATGATGATCACGCGCCAAGGGACGATCCAGAAGGTGGAATTATAGATTTGGAAGCTGAAGTGGATGAAGATGAGGATGAAGGATCAGGCCGTGATTCCGCAGAGAGCGGCCATGATAGTGACTACTACGAAAGGCACGACGGTGGATTTGTCAGTGGGGACAGTCTTGACGACGCACCGGTGGGAGAGGACGCACTGGAAGACGAGGAAGACGAGGATCAAGAAGATCAAGAAGATCAAGAGGAAGATAACTCCGACGATTCCCACGACAGACAAGAGTCATCGCATAGACGCAAGAGATTCCATGTGGTCCTGGACAGTGAAGACGAGTGATTGAATTGAATCCTTTTTAAGCTCATCGCTTCTCATTTTGAAAAAAAAAATCTGTCGCTGATTGGCCGAAAAATCGCTACTATCAAAAAATCCCGTTATGAAAGAAAAAAAAGTCGGTCGGCTTCAATGAACTTCACTCTAAGACTGAAGTTAACTTTACTCTTTAACGATTTTGAGTGGTTATCAATATTGTCGTTATTGAACTGAATTTAATCAGCGATGGCTAATAGAGTGATTGAGTTACAAAAGATTTTCCAAGGTTCCGGTAAACCTCTTTGGTGGAGACACCCAAGATCTGCCTTCTACTTGTGGCCATTTTACGGTATCTTTACCGTTGCTCTTGTAGCACCATTTTTGTACATGCCTAATGCTGTTAGAGGTATCAAGGCCAAATAAGCGGATTCTTTGGATTTTTCATTTTTATTTCAATCTTTTTTTTGTTACAGCAGTTGATCAGTATTTATTCTTTCCAATGGCAGTCTGATATGAATTGAGATGGTACTACAAGATTAGTTTCCATTATCTAGAGGTATATATACAACGAATATATATGTATATATGTAAAGAAAGTAAGAAAATGGACGATAATTCGTTCCTTGGGCTTTTCGTATGTCATCTGCCTACAGCGTAGCATGAGTTAAAGGGCGCTATGCAGAATGGATATAGCGTTTCTATTCAACATTATACAGCAAAAACGACGGCCATGAAAACGTTAAAGATTTGGAGACCAATATTCCAACGTTGGTTGGGTAAGAAGGGTCCTGTCGATCCTCGATACGTTTTTTCAAGGCCACCTAATAATAAGGGACAAGATGGTACCCATTTCTTTACAAATCCCCAAGATGATAATGGTGGCGATAACAGTGGTGCAGAAGGTATAGGAGAAGCAATAGCTAAACAGAGAAGACAGAAACGTACTAGATTTGCATACAACTTATTTTGGGTCAGCATAGCGGGGGTATTGGGATATTCAATTGGATACAAAGTCATTTATAAGAAAGAACAGAGTTTCCTACCACTGATGCCAGCTTCAAGAGTGCACAAGTTAAATGATCGTGATGCAAGGCGTATAGGGATTGATAAAATAAGAGTTCTATCACGTTTGAAGGTTTTGGAACAACTGTCACAGCATGAAATGATTAAGGAACAGTATGGAGTACCATTGCTAAATGTAAATACTCATGAGACTCCCAACGTTGATGAATTAACCGTGTGGTGTGAAGACTCTGATCCGTGTGTTACAGGATTAGTATTAGAGCCCGATGACGGCAGACCTACCATACATAATTGGTATCGATTACCATACGTTTTCAAATGGAGACTGACCCATAGGCCTATTAATATCCATAAAACTATAAACGATATTTCACAAAACTTGGGGCTAACGCTATCAGACGTTTTCCAAATAATTACACCAGAGAAAGTTTATGGTTCATTCAAATACGAATATCCATTAACTAGCGACGATCATTACACAAAAATTTGGTTCCTGGGGGAAATGAAACTAGGCGACGATTCACTAATAATATACAAGGGTAAATTCCATCGTGATGTTACTTTAGAACAAATCCATCTATTAAGAAGAGAGAATGGTAAACTAATCCGCTATATTTTATATAAAAATGAATAATGAATAAATGGCTAAACGAATACAATAAAAGTCCTTTTAGTACTGAGTGTCATACTTTTAATGACTTGTTTAATTTTTCAAGAATTTGATCCTCCTCATCTTCGTCCCAATCCAACTTATCATCACTGTGAAGGAAGCTCTGTAGAAGCTCCTCTTGTTGTTTCTTGTGCTTTTTCTGCTCAAGGATACGTCTCTGTTCTTCAATACGCTGCTTTAAGAGATCTAATTTGGGTGATTCTTCCCTTGATTCTCGTTCTACTTTTTCCACTTTAACGTCTTTCAAATCGGTATCCTTGGTACTGAACACCAGCCGCGTTTGGGGATGAGTATGGGGACGTGGATGATCATTCTTGGGTTGCGCATGAATGGTTTCTGGTTGACTACGTGGTCTTTCAGGACTCTTGTTACCCTTATCATGACGGTATTTCTTCTTCTTATCTTTCTTTGCATTGTTATGGGGGAGTGATGTTGGCTGTTTCTTGGTATTCTTTGGCTTCACTGGCTCCGGTTCATCGGGGGCGTCAGCCCATTTAGATTCCAACACCATCTAATTTACGGTTAACGCCTCTGTGCAGTCAATACTTGTAGTCGGTATTCACAAGATGACTGAACCCTCTTAGCCGTTCGATAATTCTTACTCCGGGGTTTTTCCGTGATGAATGATGCATAAAAGCATGTTTAGACAGTCCACCTGGATGATCGAATGTCATCTACGAAGGGTCTTGATAAAAATGGAACCTTAATCCTTTATGACTTCTTGGTAATATGGATTGAATTGCTTGGAATTTGAACTTTTTTTTTCAGCTAGCATACACCCAGCCAAAAGCTTTCGTTACCAATGTGCTGTATTTTGGACAGCGGTCCTTCACAGTTGTCTTATTGAATACATTGCTATATAAAGGTTTGTAAATTCCAGAGAATATCCGCCAGTATTTTTAGTAGTATCGGTTAAACTTTTGATGATTTACAATGATTTTCACCTCGAGATGCCAAGAATTTTAAATGACCGCGGGGAGCAGCGCCTGGTAAACATATAAAGTACCAAGAACAGGACTAAACATAAAAAACGGACAAGTAGTAAAGGAATATAATAAAATCACTAGATATACAAGAATCAAGATTCTGAACAAAAGATATGAAAACTAATCCTAATAACCGAGTAATACTGTTACTCTAAACCCAAACGTTCGTCTATAGCGATGTGTCAAGAGACCTACGTCAATGATCTAAAAGAAAGAAAGAAAAAAGAGATCCGACTTAAATCCACTACAGACAAGCAACTTCGATGGACCAAAATCCCAACCCAGAAGGATGGATAAGGCACCAGACGCGAGTTTTGAAAATTTACCGTCATCCTCCCATGAAGAACCTTTACCGGAATATCAAGGTTCCCTTCAGCGGTTCTCACAGGACTATCTGAAACCCAATCTGGGGTTGGTCTATTTAATAGCCGCACAGTTGTTCAATTCGTTGATGGTTGTTTCCACAAAAGTGTTAGAAACCGATAAGACCATTGATCCTAATACCGGAGACCCCTTGAAGCCCATTAAACCGTTACAAATCCTTTTGTCACGTATGAGTATAACTTATGCAGGTGCTCTATTATACATGTTAATCAATAGACGTTCAATACCAGATGCACCATTTGGAGCTCCTGGATTAAGGATTTGGTTATTCTTAAGAGGTGCTGTCGGATTTTTCGGTGTATTTGGACTGTATTTTTCATTAATGTACCTAACGGTCAGCGATGCTGTTCTGATTACATTTTTAACTCCGACCGTAACTGTAGTGTTAGCAGCTTTGATCCTAAAGGAAAGATTCACCAGGGCTGAAGCCGTCGGAACACTCGTATCACTGTTAGGTGTCGTATTGATTGTAAGACCTTCTTTCCTCTTTGGACAACCCGATGATCCTGATAATTCACCTGCAGAATCTGCAGATCCAGCTAAAAGACTCTTAGCTACATTGGTTGGATTACTAGGTGTATTAGGTGCAAGTACGGTTTACATCGTGCTTAGATATATCGGTGATAGGGCCCATGCTATTATAAGTGTTGCATATTTTTCATTGACGGTTACTATTGTATCAAGTATCGGCATTTTAGTAATACCGTCAATGCAATTTAGCTGGCCTCATGGTTCTCGTCAATGGTTTCTCCTGATAAATTTAGGGGTTTGTGGATTCATTTTCCAACTTTTATTAACGATGGGAATTCAAAGAGAAAGAGCGGGACGCGGTTCCGCTATGTCGTATACCCAACTAGTATACGCAGTGATATGGGATGTCATGTTATGGCATCACTGGCCAAGTATGTGGTCATGGTTAGGTATGCTAGTCATTGTTGGTGCAACCGTTGCAGTTGCACGCTATAAGTCTAAGGAACCAATTCCTGAACTTCCATTAGAAGAATCAATGGAGTTAGAAGACATTTAAAACATATATACAGATGTTAAATTGAAAGAAAAAAGAAATACCGCCGATATAGTGTTAAATATTCCCAAAGGTCTTCTATAGACATCGAAACAAGATAATCCGTGATAGTTTTAGGGGTCAGAATGGGCGCTTGTCGCGTGCCAGATCGGGGTTCAATTCCCCGTCGCGGAGTTGTAATATTTTTTTGCCAATCCTATCGCCGAATCTCCCTGCTTTTGAAACTCCGCACTTCCACCAACCTTAGTCGCTTCTTTTTCTACGTTTCTCCTCCTCTCCGACGCTGATTGCCCCGCTTCTCCGCCCCTAAGCGGGGTAAACGGGCCCTTCTCTATTATCGTACCACTCACTGCCCACTGTTCCCTCCTCTTGGCAATCGCAATCTCCTCCTACAGAGTTAATAGATCCACAAGCCCCACAGCACGGAAGCTTACTCCACTTATCGTATAACTCTCCCTCTGTGTATGACAATATATAGGATGGGAAGAATATGGACGAAAGAAAACTTCAAAAGAGTTTCATGTTGTCTAGCACATACAGAAATATACAAGGACATACACAGACATACACCACGACCAACCCATATGCTTAGAATACTAAGATTCAGGGCAATCCGTCCACCAGCCACAGATTTAAGAAGAGCTGCCGATCCTTCGCCCTACAAAAAATGGTTCGAATTGTCAACGGGTGAAAAAGACGTCTTTGTATCCACTTTTAGAGATATCTACAGAAATAGGTACCCTGCCTCTGGTACAAATTCTAAGCTTCATACACTTCTGCCAAGAACCCACGACCCGTATGATACTCCATCTCTGTTTGGCATCTTCTACGACGATATATGGAAAGTTGTCAACAGGACCAACAGAGATAACCATAGATTCAGCGATAAATCATTTAGGGGTCTTTTAGTGCGCAGGCACACTTAAAGCCTTGCGCGGGGTGGGGTTTTTACTATAATAGATGATGCACATAGTTTATATACGTGGTTGCTTATAGAGGGCGCTGGCCGCCTGTTACTGTTAACAAATTTTGTGTGATTCGAACATCTTTCTGATCCTCCTATTGTTTTCGGAACTCCGAAACAGAAATTGGAGGGACTTGTACAGCCGCCATCATATCCTACGAACAACTGTATCTACGTTTCTTTTCCATTTTCCGCATTCGATCTCTTGTTGCTTTTGCTGTTTATTTGCCTTTCGGCTGTCTCTTCCCACGAACCGAATCAAAGCCTCCCCTTTGAAAAGCAAAAAAAGTAGGGGTAAGGGTTTTGTTCTTTCCTTTCCAGAGAATCGCACAGAGTGACGTCTTTTTAAGGGGGCGGCTCAGAAGAAGCTCCCCTAACAACGAAAGTTTTCTAGGGGTAATTTCTTTTTTTTTTTTTTTTTTTTCCGCCGTAGTGCCCAGCAATACTAGCAACAATAATTTCCCCCTCCGGCAAAACAGTGAAGAACAGGTAGAATAACCGAAATAGAAGAAAAAGGAAAAGGATCTTTCGTCTTCTTCACATCTACATTTCATTTCCAAACAAACTGCAATTCTATTGACTATAAGTAATCGTCAATTGATCCTATTACCATTGTCGATTCTCTGTAAGGAAAGGAAAGTTTAGGTACACTTTTAGTTTAGTCAGTCCCGACAACTCACTATTCAATTCGTTAAGTAAGAGAAATAGAGGAGTTTAGTTTAATAGTTATAAGTGTTAACAAAAGGTATACTTAAAACACAAGAAAAAAGGGGAAAGACAAGTGTGGAAAACGTTTGAATTTCGTATGGTCTGAGATAATGTCAGGAAACCTCGAGCAATTAGACCCCAATTACGTCGTTGCCTTTGATTATTCAAAGGACAACGTAGCTAAGTTGGTGTCAGAATTTCAAAACCATGGTTTACAAACGGTAACAAGACCAGGTCACAATTCAAAAACCGTCTATGCATTTACGAGGGTTGACGAGCCCGGAGTTTTTGAGAGCGGTGAAGGTTTTGCCGAAAAGCATCCATCACAGCAACCCTCGAAAAGTGAAAAGCCAAGTTCAAGTTCAACTACAGGCGCAGATACAGGTGTAAGTAATTACGATCAGCAACACGCTAAATCGACTACTTCTGGTGTTGATAATAGCGCCGGTAGTCTGGAAAAAAAGGGATTTGCTGGCCAGGACAGACCTGATTTAAGTTCCGCTTCTGATGGTAACACCGATATTTCCGGTGACAAAAAGAAGAAGCAAGGATTCTTGTCTGAAGCTCAAGACACCGTTAAGGGTCAAGGTGGTGTTCAAGGTTTAAAGGACAAAGCTGGTAAAGTTCCAGGTGCCGATAAAGCCGAAGGTAGTTTGAAAAAGAATGTCCCAGGTAGTGATAAGTTAGGTGGACTTGGCGGTGCAGGTGGTATTGCAGGTGCTGCAAGTGGTCTCTCCGGTGGTGGATCTGGATCTGGTGCCGGTAAGAAGGGTGCAGCTGACCAAGCCAAAGGTGGCCTAAAAGGTTTTAACAAAGACGATCTAGTCAAAGGCGGTAAAGATGTTCTTAACGGTCATAAGGATGAGTTAACCGAAGCAGGTAAAAAAGCTTCTAAAGGTGATACCTCTGGTCTAGAGGGTGCAGGTAAAAATATCGGTCAAGACGTTGCTGGTAGAGTCGACAAAGATCAACTTGTAAGTAGCGGTAAAAAAGTGTTTTCGGGTGATAAAAAGGATATGTTGAAAAACGGCAAGAAGGCTCTTGCTAAAAACCAAGCTGAAAACAAAGGTAAGGAATTTCTCTCTGGTGCTGGCGGTGCTGGCGGTGCTGGCGGTCTCGCCGGTAAAGCTGGTCTAGGTGGTAGCAATGGTGATAGTAGTAATACCAAAGAACCCCTATCTAAGGGTGCAAAGAGTTCCACTGGTGGTGGTGATTCCACTGCCTCAAGAGATGCTGGTGGATTTGTGGATAACGCTACTGCTGCTCCAAGTGGAAGTAAAAAGGGTATAAAGACAGATACTGAACTGCAAGGTTCGGAAGATGATGTCCCCGCTGGTACCGAGAGTAGTATGCGTTCCGATGCTGCCGTTAAAGGTTTCCCTCGTGATTCTAGTGCTTCTCCAACTCCTCACGACGAGAAATCTGCTCCTTCCTATACTGGAGTCGATACTGGTAGCAAGAACTCATCGACGAGTGCTTCCACAAATGAACCACCTGTTCCTTCTACTTCTGTAAGTGGGGGCAGAGCCACTCTTTTCGCTATCGTCGCTAATTTTGATTTCGTTCAATCTGTAACTCCAATTTACGACGTGGAAAAGAGAAAGAAATTGGATGCTACCGTTAATAATTTGGTTCAAGCTTCTACTTTGGTTCCAACCGACCATGATTTGACTAATTTGGAGCATCTAACGAGAAACCCCCGCGAGATTTTGTACTTCTTTTATTTCAAGAATTATATCCGTTGGCTATTACCAATCTCGTTGGTCGGTGTCGTTTGCAGATTCTTTTCTCGTTCCGTGGCCCCATGGGAGTTTAATATCACTTACACTTCTATTTTGATTGTTTGGTCTCTATTATTCACCTCGTCTTGGATCTATTACTTCGAACCCCTTCATGCTAAAAAATTGGGTAAAGTTTTGGATGTTGTCACTCCAAGTGACAAGAAGTTGAGTGCTCCTCATGAGGTTCTTTACAAGAAGTTTGTCTTCTTACCAGTTGCACTATTGTTCGCTGCTTCTTTGGTCGCTGTCCAATTTTTGTGCTTTTTTATTGAAATCTTTGTCACCCAACTGTACTCTGGTCCATTCAGCGGCATCTTGGCTCTATTGCCAACTGCTTTGATTAGCGCTGTCGTCCCAGTATTGACTTTGATCTACAACAAGTTGTTCGTGGATCCATTGGTCAAATGGGAAAATGGTCCTAACCCAAAGAAGTCAAAGACTGAGAAGAACTACATTTTAACCTTTTTGACTAGTTATGTTCCATTGTTCATTACTTTGTTTGTGTACTTACCCCTAGGTCATAAGTTCACCCCAGATTTGCAAGGTGGTGTTGCAAGTTACGCTAAGAAATACCACATTCCTGTGATTGCTTCTGATTTCATCGTTGATATCAACCGTTACAAGAAGCAATTCTTCTACTACACTGTCACTGCCCAAATCATTAACATGGTTCTAGACAACGTCGTTCCTCTAGTGTTGGACGTCTTGGTGCCATCATTGGCAAAGGATGGTAACAGAAGTCAAAGTGATGTTGTAGCTAAGATCGATTCTGTGGTTCAATCTCGTTACCCACAAGACTTTGACTTGTGGAAGAAAGTCCAATTGTTCCATTCTAGCAACTACGGTGAGTTTGACGTCGATCAAAATTACAGCAAGCTTGTGGTACAATTCGGTTATATTGCTATGTTCTCAATCATTTGGCCATTGGCTCCATTGATTTTTACCATCATTGACTTGATTATCTTCAGAGCTGACTTGTGGAGAGCATTTACCAAGAGTAAACCTTCTGGTAACCCAACCGATTTGCAAGTCGCTAAAGGAGGTGCTCACAAAGTTCACGTTTCTTCTTCTCCTTGGAATGGTATCTTGGAGAAGACCACTCACTTGAGTTTCATCGTTTCCGTCACTTTGTTGTTGATGTACAGATACAGCAACTTGCCTGGCGTTGGATTGTCCACTAGTTTAGAAAAACGTGATAACTGGTTCAAAGAATCTCCATTAGTATATTCCTGGCCTAAGATCCTTCTTGCAGCAGCAGCTGCTGAGCATTTGGCTCTGTTGGGTTACCTATATGTCAAGGATATTTGCTTATCCTATCAAACCAAGTTCGAACCTGCTACTTTACCATATGTGAAGGTCCAAGCTAAACCTGTTTACAGCGAGAAAGTCGATGAAACTGCTGCTATTATGGAAGAAGTCGCTTACGAACCTGTTGAACAACCAAAACCAAAGAACGAGGAGAGCCAACAACAGACTGGTACAGACAGAGGTGCTAGTTTGGATACTTCTGACAATACCTTCGGTGCTCAGTCTACTGGCGCTGGTGTTCACGGTGATGGTGGTTACTCTTATGATTACGATGGTGGATATGCTCCTAGTGGTGAACGTAGTGCAGTTGGTGGTGTTGCCGACGATAGTCACACTAAAACTTCTGGTTATAACGATGGTTACAGGGCTGGTTACGCTAAGGGCTTCGAAGGTGATCACGAAAGTGATGCTTTCGCCAACAAGGGTTCTGCTGCCAGTGGTTTCAACGATAGATATGGTAAGGACACATCTTCATCTGGTTCACAGCGTAGGGGTTATGGAAAATCTGGTGAAAACAACTACTTCAATGATGACGTGACTGCTGGTGCTGTAGGTGGATTAGGTGTCAGTGGAGCCGCTGCTGCCGCTGCTTCTTCCGCTAACGGTGTCGCTCGTAAGACAGGTTCCTCCACTCGTGACAGTGGTTCTGATGTAGCTCGTAGCCGTAGCACAAAGAGAGCCAGCTCTCACGGTGGTAGTTCTGCTGCTGAAAAGGGCCGTCCATCTGATAAGTCCTCGAAAGAATCTGGCAGACATACAACTTCTACGAAAGAATCGAACTCGTCTGCTCAAGGTAATGGTAAGAACTTCTCTGCTCCTCATGTGGTTGCTGACTCTGGCTCTAGAGAAATTCCAGCACAATCCCAAGGTAAAAACGATTTAACCTCTGCCTCTAAATCTGCTTCCTCCAAAAACTCAAAGGCATTTGGTGTTGCAGGTGGTGCTGCCGGTGCAGCCGGTGGCGCTGGTCTTGCTGATACTGATCGTGCTTCCTCTGCCAAACAACACTCTAACAGAGAATCATCTTACTTAGAAAGTCCAACTCCAAGTGAAGATGCCGGTGCCACTTTGCCTGATACTATCCCAACCTCCAAGAACTACAATTCTCGTTATGATAAAAACGATAAACCTGTAAAATCTGCTGCCCAGTCTGAAGCCAGCCCTTCCGCTTCTGGAAATGGTGACGGTGGTGACATTGCTGGCGGTGCTGTCGGCGGTGGTGCGGCTGGTGGTCTAGATGGGCTAGCTGCAGGTGCTGCTGGCGACCTGAAATCTGGTAAGGTTACAAAAGAGTCTGGTGATGTCGGTAAGGATCTAAAAAAGGATGTCGGCTCTGATTTGAAATCTGGTAAGTTGCCTAAGGGTGCTGATGTTGGCAAAGATTTGAAAAAGGATCTTCCAGAGGATCTTCCAAAGGATCTTCCAAAGGATCTTCCAAAGGATCTTCCAAAGGATCTTCCAAAGGATCTTCCAAAGGATCTTCCAAAGGATCTTCCAAAGGATCTTCCAAAGGATCTTCCAAAGGATCTTCCAAAGGATCTTCCAAAGGATCTTCCAAAGGATCTCCCAAAGGATCTCCCAAAGGATCTCCCAAAGGATCTTCCTAAGGATCTTCCAAAGGACCTTCCAAAGGACATTGGTTCTGAATTGCATTCTGGTGGCAAATCTCAAGCAGGTGGTGAGAGTGGTGCTTCTGGTGCCTTCGGTAATGTTGCTCAACAAGGTGGTAAGGATGCCACTCAGAATCCATCTGTTAGTGACGCCATGAAGACCTTGGACCCAGCTGCTGTTGCTGGTTCTGTTGGTAACATTTCTAAGGACCCCTCTGCTGCTCCACAAGAGGTTGGTAACTTGGCTCAGCAGGGTGCTCCTGTTGTCTCTGCTGCGGGCGCTTCTTTGGGTAAACACGGTTCTTCTCGTGGTGCTGCGCAAGGCGGCAAGTCTACTTCTGGTCTTCCTCCTGAAGGCGGTCATGGCGGTAAACATGCTTCCGGCTATAATGCTAATGAGGGCACTCATGGCGCCGGTGAAGGTGCATACACAGGTAGCGATAAGCACGCTGCTTCTCGTAACGGTGCTGGTGGTGCTGGTTTCGAAGATGGTGGAGTCTACGATACTAAAGAAAATATTGATGACAGTAGATATGCTGGTGGTTCCAATGGTGCCACTCACGGAGCTTATGGTGCCGGTGGTGCCGACCCAGAGTCCCCTGCTGCTCAACAATTTGGTCGTGACGTACACTCTTCTAAGTCTGGCAAAACCTTCGGTACCGCCGAGTCTAAGATTGACAATTTGACTGGTGCTGCTGAACAACCTGAGGGGACTGAGAACGTTGGTGCTGCTGGTGCTGCTGATGCAGGTATTCAGAAGACACCACAAAGAAGTGCCACCAAGCCTAAGACGGACGCTGCCCGTTCGAAGGCTGGTACTCCATCTCGTTCCAAGACCATTGGTCACTCCTCTCAGGCCAAGAAAGAGGCCGCCAATCCTAAAGCTGCCCACGCTACTGAAGCTCATAAGGGTGCTCCTAAGGATCCTAAGCAAAGATCTTCGAATCCTGAATTGAGAGCTAACCAATCAAACTCTACCCCTGAAAGCAAGGGTAAACATAAGAGCGGTTTATTGCACAGAATCATCAAGAAACTTGAATAATGAATGACGTCCTAATACGTTACCGATTCGTTGGTTGTAAAATCTGATTAATGAAGTTTATTCTGTAGACCATACCAAAAGAAAAAATTACAAAAAACAACAATAAGATATCGATAAGAAATTAAGTGTGAATAGACTTTAGTCTAGTTATTGTATATGACATTATATTAATATTATTATTCCAGTATTTTTTTAAGGTTTCGTTACTTAATCCTTTTCATATGGTTATCAAGTCTACCCTTGCCCGCTTCCATACGTTGTGCAGGTACACAGAACTTTCCCCCTTTATCTCAGTCAGGAGGCCACTTTCTAAATCAGGACTTGAAATGGTGATCTGTGCATATGTTCCTTTTGCACCTAGCGGCTTGATAAACCTACCAGGATTTATCATAACCACATTCTGTACCACTCTTGCAAATTGGGGGAGTTCACTAGGGATGACAATAATATCCGGCGCAAACCCATCGACGAACTCAGTTAAGCCCATATAAGCGACCTCAAGATCAGCACCAGAAATATGTTGGTAAGTTCTTTCACTATTTGTACTTGATGGAAGTAATTTCTTTCTTACACCGCCAGGAAACACAGGGTAAAATCTTCGTTGTTGAAGAAGGTGTTCAGAAATTCTGTCAAATCGGTTTCGTAAAAATATGTTACCACCTCTGGTGACTTCTTTCATGTCTTTAAATATATCAACATTTGAACAACCAAAGAAAACTTCATTCAATTGGAAAGTGGAAGGATTGGCAAAGCATTTGAAATTCTTCGGTAGATGTAGTGCCTTTCTATCAAATGAGTCCTGCGGATATGCAGCATGTTTACTTAAAGTATCTCTTGTAGAAGGTATCATGATTACTTGGATTTGAGAATCGATATTTTTCAAAATAGGCGCCATCACCTTAATAAATATCTCATCAAGCGTCTTTGGTTGGATTTTTAAATTGGGGAAAATCGGTATCGTTCCCTTAGCTATCATGGAGTTAGTGTAATCGATGAACGGACCAAACATGACTAAAACATGAGGTTTTATTTCAGTGTTTATCCGTTCAACGAAATTGTCCAAGTTGATCATGCTGAAGCTATTGTCGGGAATATATGGACCGCTAGTTATTACAATTTTGGACGGTTTACCATTCATAGAATTAGAAGTTTCTTGTAATTCTTCTAGCGTTGAAGTTGGAGAATCTGGATATGGAAGAGATAATACTTCACTCACCGTAAAATATTCGTCATTTGCATTTTTACCCTTTAATGCCACAATTTGGCCACAGAAAAATGATACTTCGTTAACATTAGACAGATCCAAACGTATTCTTCTGCCGACACCGCCCATTCTTGAGGTTTCTAATGCCAGTGATTCTTCATTCAAATGATCCTCAGAAGACGAGGAATCTGGAACGATCCTACCGACTGTATATAGTTCAGATTGTGCTTGAATCGTAGGATCTCCGAAATCTGACGCTTGAAGTTGATAGTGGTTTTGCACTATATTGGAGAGGATTTCTATTTGTTCATCCAAAACATCGGCCACATCAATCAAACTTTGTCTCATGGTTCTGAAATGGTACTTCTCGGGATCATAATAGGGTGAAATCTTTAATTTAGTTCCGTCGGTTACGTCAATTCCTGTGGCAATTTCTAAATTGTTCGAATTTAATGAGTCTAATATTTTACCAGATTGGATATCGTCTTGAGAAGGTATTGCCGCCATGCTATTTAAATCGGGACCAGGAGTACTGTTAGCACTGAGAGGGGTAGTGGAAAAGTGAAGTGGTGATGATTTGCTCTTACCATCTGATTCCAGCTCATCATTCATCTTACGTCTCTTCAAAGTAGGAGTTTTTGAGACATTTAATCCAAAAAGTGTTGGGCTTCCATTGACAGACCTTACAGGCTTAGGTTTTCTTGCAACATTGGTATGGTTAAACGTTGTTGGAGCCTTGGCGGCCCTTTTTTCTATTTGCAGTTGAAGGTACTGTTTGAAGTTATCTAGATTCACTGGATCTAAATTGGCATTCTTGAAATTCTTCTGATTGGAAAATTGTTCCCATTTAACGTAAAGATCATCTATAGTCAAGGCATGAAGCTTTGTGAGATGTTCCAAAGCAGATACTATCTCTGGCTTATCGGCTGCTGGACCGAAATGAACAACGATCTCATTCTTGGTATTCATTTTTATTGGGACAACGTGCACTCTCCCTTAACCTTGCTGTCGAAACTAATTCAATAAAATTTGATACTCTATAAATATACCTTACCTTAGCTTTCTTATGTACAACTGATTCACACACTCTTTGAAACCTTCGAATTTTGAACAGTTCTTTCGTAATTCTTTATTAGTGAGACGCGTAAAAAAAAGAAGATAGCGCGTGAAAAAAGTTCGAGCCCTAATGAGAGGATAGGGCTTGGATGACACGCTGCCTACCATGTGACAAAGCTTCTAATGAATGTTGAATATCAATGGGATGTTTATCTGGCATTATACTCAAGTGCTGGGAAATTTGTGATAGGACTTCACAACATGCAAGACGCCAATCTGCCCTCTTGCTCTCCACGTATAGCTGCATCACTTGCACAATTTCTAGAATTTGAGTAGATCTCAGAGCTGTTTGTGCCTTGGATACAATAATTGCTAAAGTTTCCATTAGAAAAGTTTCTTTAATACCCGATGAGCCTTCTTGCACTTCAGTAATTAGAGCATGCAACATACTAGTGATGTCCTTAGTGTCAAAGAAATTAAGGAAAACCAATAGATCTCTGAGTTCTTGTAGTAAGCAGTAGATCTCACTTGAATATTCTGGTAATTTGTTTATTAGTGCAAGCGCATCTGCCCAAATCGTTTTGAATTCTGACGAAGAAATGGGAACCACGTCATGTAAATAGTTGTTGACAAGAACCAGACATTCTATGAGCACGATAGATTTACACGCTAGATTCACGGGGACCATTTCGGTTTCATCAGTGGAATGGAATAAGGTCTTACCCAATTGCAATAGTTCATAATAACCATTTTCTGATTCCAACCAATTTCGTAGGCTTTCTTCATGAAGACAGCTAATTAGTGGGGCTATCAAAATGTTCAAATGTTTCATAGTGAAAGACCTACTCTCAATTCTAGTAATTGCTTTCTTCATTTGACTGAGCATCTGTCCAATATCTTCAAATTCATGAGTCACTAACATTGCATGAGATATTTCATGGTAGATGAGAGAATCACTAGGAACTGCTTCCAACAAATCGAATTCAGATGTTTTTCTATCATCACTATCATTTTCTCTTTCCCTGATGGCATTTGCCAAGATTTCAGCAGATAAATTACTACCAACTTTAGCCTCATGCGACAGTGAGATCTCATGTTTCTTCCCGAGTTCGATACTATTGATTGCATTACTCAACTCTACTGATTGATGATCAGTTAAAGGTGTTACCGGCGATTTATCCCTCTCCATAGAAACGTTTCTTGTTAAAGTACGTACGTCATCGTCCCTAGTGTTCTCAACACTGGAGGAAGGAACTCTACTTGAGTTGATGATCTTTGGAGGATCTTTACTAAATTTGACAGTCACCTCACGATCTTGTGAGTTACCAAAGATATCACTCAAATTAACATTAGGTTCTCCCTCCTGAGGAACATCCAACATTTCCACATCTTGATCAGACTTAAAAATATTTCTATTCTGACTTCCATCATCGTCTTCCCGATCTACTGGTTGATAGATACTCACGACCTTGGTAATTTCAGACAACCTTTTTTGATCTTCTTCTTCTATTGGTTCAATATGATGATCACTTTCCGGTTTTTCATCATCGTGCCCTGTATGGGCGGCAAATTCCGGAATGCGAGGATCATGATGAACTACGCTACCACCACTTGCGGTTCGCATTTGGTTAAAAGGATTGACCATTGTCATTTCCATAACTCTGCGATCATCCAGAATTTCATTGTCTCTAGGTTCCCCTTCGAATAACTGATGACGTTCCATGCCATCTAAACTTTGTCGACTAACAATGGCTTCACGGCGGAAAATCTTATCCTTATCTCTTGATTCTAATTGATCGCATATTTTTAATTTTGTTGATACGTATGTCACTTGACGTATTTTTTCCACAAATAGAATTCGATCATACTGATAAATTTGATGTAAGGTATCAAAATATAAAGTTTCATCGTATTCTTGCCCACAAATCTGAGCCAGTTTCAAAATACATTGACCGAGGAAGTCTTTCAATAAAATTGAATCCACATTTGACTCATGTAAAACCTGATTCACCAGACGGAAACAGAAATTGAAAATAAATTGCTTGTATTTCATATAATGGAGTGATAATGAAGGTGGCATTTCATTTTCTTGATCAACAACACTGGAGTCAAGGCTTTCCAAGGTTTCGAAAATGGTCCACAACAATGTATCTGGTGGAAAATAGCTGAGAAGTTCATCACTAAATGTCAAATGGTTAATTGCATATAATTCTATCAAGTACCGTAGGGGGATTGACTGCCAAAATTTGGATATTGAAAGTAATGGCTTCAATTCTTGTGGTAATCTAATCATGACATTTCTAATAAGTGGTGATAATCGATCAAAATCCAAAGTTTTCCCTTCGTCATTTTTATTATTACCTGTAGATGAGAAATCCATGAGCAAATTGTTTTGCAAAATCTGTAAACCATCTTTTATTTTCAGAGTGGAAGGTGATTCCAAGTATTGATACATGGTTTCCAAATCACGTTTACCGTCCCCCAATTCATAGCCTATATGTTTCTTGATTAAGCTGCTTGAATGACTTGGGGTAACGTCACCTGTAAGATCAATCTGCAACGAATTATCTGTAGTTTCCGCTCGATGAAGAGGTCCAGGATGATGATGATGATGACGATGGTGATGATCTTCTTGTGGATCGATGGTAGTTAAGGATCTTTTGGCCAACTGTGGCGGAGCGCTCGTTTTTCTCCTATCATTAGGGGTATCATTAGCCGTTACGTTAACGTTATTTTCGCGAAGGACGTTTTCGCTAGTAGATCTCGCATTAGCCGCTCTTTGTAAAAAAGAACCTGATGCAGAATTCGAGGATTGTGTCGGTTTTGCATAACTCGGGAATTTTCTGGGGCCTAAGCTTGTCCTTCTAGAACTGGGGAAAGATGATGAAACTTGGTAATCAATTTCAAGTTTTTCAGGTATAGATAATTCAACAGCTTTCCTCAATTGTGATGACAACTGAGATTGCAAGAATTTCTTACCTGGAATGGGATAGCATTTATAGTAATACCAAAAAGTTTTCCTCATAGATTCTCTTACTGACGTTTGTGCATCCGTAATTCCTTTTTTTAACCATTCTTCGATGTAGACCATAGAATTTTCCAATTTCGACGTATGGTGAAATTTGATGATGAATATTCGAAGTAAAATGGCGGAGCAATTTTTCGGCAGAACTGATTTTTGATTAACTAACATAAAACAATTTTGGAAAAGTTTGTTATGGAAATCGATGTAACTAAACATGATTACCAAGCAGTTGAAGGCATTAGTAGATGCTATTTTTTTCGCAGAAGACAAAAGAGTTCTCAGGAACTCAAACATTTGATCTAAAATTGCAGAATCCAATTTGGAGGATAAAATTTGTAAAAAATCCTTTATAACGAGACATGCAGTTGTAGATAAAGTTGTCCTTAGGGATAAAGCTGCTTTCCCCACACATTCGATTAATTGCAAATCCTTGCATATCCCTAGAAATTCCACAGGATGCTGCTTATTGATAAACTCATTTCTAAGCAATTTTCTCAATTGTATTAAATTTTCTTGCCGTAATTTCCAATTTTTTTCAGTTTCCTTTGGTTGTTGGAACGGTATCAGTAGAGCTTCTGCCAAACTTTGTACTGCTTCCAAAGTATTATGACTCAATTCGTAAACGCTAACAACATTATCATTACTGTAATGATTGGCAAAAATCTGAAACTCTTGGAAAATGTTCTGCATTTCAGCATCAATATCAAGGGAAGCTGATGATACCGATGGAATGGTTTCTGATGATGTACTGGGACGAGATGATTGATCTAATGATGCGGCCAATAGGTCTCTATGATTCTTCTTATTCAAAAGTGATATCCAATGTCGCAGTTGAGTCTTATCTCTTTCATTTTTTAAAATTATATCACAAGCCAACGGATCCAAATTATCATTATTGTTATTATCCGCATTGTTCAGCAAATCTAACAACGCCGATATAAAATTCCTCCAAATCTCTTGTCTTATATTAGAATTCTGAACTTTTTCACTAATTTGTAACACTTCGTCCATAATTAGTAAAATTTTACGCCTCTGTAAGGAAGCATCTTTCAATAGTTCCAAAATACAATCTTGAACCTTTAAAGGTTCTATTAACTCAATTGCTTCTAACGCTCTAGTAGAGCTAATCCAAAAATTTCTACCTTCGAGGTGGACTGAGCCATGAGAACCCAACAGGAAAAGGTGAATTATCAGCTCGGTAACAGTTTCATTATCTTCTAAAAAGCTCGGACATTGCATGGCAACTCTTTTCACTAAATAACAAAGTGATGAATGTGCTAGTGTCACTATACGCGACGAATCATCTGAACTGTACTTTCCTTCGTCCAACACATAAAATAATCCTCGGAGATAACTTGGTATCGACGGAACATTTACAAGCTCCTTCTTAACGTGTCCTTTAAACTGAGTTAAAACTGAAACTATTTCCAACTCTTGGTGTGGTAATTCCACCAACTTTTCATAGAGGGGGAAACCAGCTGTGAGAGACTCCGACATGCGGGCTTCTTTTGAAGTTTGTACGTGTGCGTGAATGTATGTGATCTTAGCCGCTGTGGCCTGTTATAGGTGGCAAGGGAGATCTGCCGCTTTGTAAACAGATCAGGTTTTTTTTCTCCTTTCTCCTCTGACCGAACCAAAACAAACTCAAAAGAAGGGTAACCCGCCTCTACCTGCTATCCAGATACTTGTTCACATGATAGCACTCCACTTGAAGTACACCACTTACCCGGACCAATGGACATCCAGCAATTTGTCCCCTATGCAATGCTAGTCATGATTACAAACGATGACCTCACTCCGAATTCCCAGATTATCACCGCTCCCGTCTGGAAATTATTAAGCGCCTCTTGCTCTTTTGCCCCAACCCCTTTGTACGAAATTTCTTTACGCCCTTCTTCCCCTTTCTGAGGCGTTCCGTACGGTTCCATTAACTTTACCATATTGGGCGGTAGCGATCGATTCGCAGTATATAAAGAGAAAAGGTAGTATTGCTAAGTCTTAAGGTTGGACGTTCCCCCAGCACATCATATAGAAAGAAAATTAAGTGATCATGTCTTCCACATTATACAAGCAATCAACAAATTTTACTCACAGCACTGGTTCGTTCTTGCAGAGCGCGCCAGTCGAATTGGTTACCGTTAGCGGGTACGAGGAATTCATTGCCAAGAATGAAAAGCACGATAAGAAAATCTCTACGATCTTAAACGAAGATAAGTCTATGGGTTACGCAATGCAGGATGGTCAAGTCGTTGCAACTATTCATGGCGAAGCAAAGGATCACTTATTGTCCTTGGGTGGGTTTTAATTCATATAGAAAAGGTGTATATTTATAGATCGTATACTCGGTTTAACGAAGATTTATTTAGGATTGGAATCCTTGTGTCTTGTTTTTAACGTAACAAAGAAAAGAAAAAAGCGAATAAAGTCTGTCCTATACCAGAACGTTGCCTGGTTGGGTAGCAGAATGGAGATTCAATGGGCTCTGTAACAAATGTCCCATACGCTCGATCTTTGTCCTTAGGTAGCCTTCAACTTCCTTAGAGTGGATGCCTTCGCCTTCTTGAGTCCAATGAATGGGGACCATTGGAACACGTTCAACACAGTTTAATAGGGGTGGGTGAGATGCCTGCTCAATTTTCTCAGGATTATTCGTCAAGAGTCTGATATTTCTAATACCCAGGTCGATTAATATTGATTTACCGATTGAAAAATCACGTCCATCAGCAGGATGTTTTAGAAGAATATTTGCTTGAACGGTATCAGCACCCAAATCTTGTAAATTATAAGCTTTTAATTTTTCACTCAAACCAATACCTCTACCTTCTTGCCGTAGGTAGACAATAACACCGTGACCACTACCACCAACAATCCCTGTTGATGCTTCCCTTTCACAGGCAATTAACTTACCTGCACGATCGAATTGTTCACCGCAATCACAGCGTGCCGACCATGCTGTCTCACCCGTATAACATTCGCTGTGTACACGGATCAAGGTATCATTTTCACCGTTCCATGTAGTTTGATTATCTGTTATTAAATTCCCAGCTTGATCGAACTGCAGTGCGAGGCCTTGACGGTCGTCAATATCAGCATCAACACGTCCTGGATAGAGTTTCCCCACATATGCACCTCTAATCATTCTATCTTGTTGTGACTCTCCGTTTCTCCGACGAAACAACGACCTTGACCTTATATCCTCACCAAAAACAATAGCTAAATGCTCTTTGTTATCCCTGTCATTAGAGTAAAGATGTAAAAAAATATCAGGACCTTGAGTAGTAGGGATTCTTGCCCTTGCTACACACCTCACCTTGGGTAAAATAACTTCTTCTTCAGACTGTACCATCACTAGCTTTTTAAAAATTTTAAACTTATCCTTTACCTAACCTTTCGTTACTGTTACCGTTACCGTTACCTCTTTGATGACACAAAGCAACTCTTATCTCGAGCACTTTTCCCTGTAATATATCTAAAACAAACTAAATTAAAATTCTAAACTCTTGAGCCAAGTTCAACTTCTTTATCTCTCTCTGTGTTAGTTTTTTGGTTGACCGCGAAGCTATATGTAAGCCTCACCTTTATTCTGGGTTGAGTTTAGTATTTAAACAATGTTCAACTTCGAACACTTACCAAACATTAATAATAACAGTAGTAAGAATAATAATAGTATTAATGAAAATAATCCATTTTTGTCCGAGCGAATTTTTAGAAAAGCTAGAAGGAAAAAGAAAGAAAATTTCACCCGTCCGACATCCGGGTGAAAATCCTGATTATGAGAACATGCGGTGACACAGACACAGCGGAAGAAGTAGGAACATAAGATATGCATGGATTACACATATTACGATCTTGGCGCACTCAAGACTATATCGTTTTATTATTATTTAAAAGTGGGAAAGGTTGGCTAAGCTGCGAGACCCCACTGGAATATGTTAATGGTGCCATTCGATCGGCAAACAGTGAATATCACACGTAGGGAAATTCGAAGACGGAGTTTTTCCCCTGGTGAAAATAAGAAGGGCGAAAATGACGTCGGAGGTACAGCCGCTTTTATTTGTCATTGATACTACTAGTATTACTAGGGCATGGAATAGTAACAAGAAGACTCATCCATGACTTTTGTCGTTAAGAATTTGTTTCACCTTTCTAGTTCAATGACGTGTAATAATTTTTCTCAACAAATGTCTACGACTAGAGATATAAGAGGAGGAGGAAAACAAATAGAAGGTTGAAATCTAACTGATGTCGAGAAACAAGTTTCTTCCTTTAAACCTTTCCTAATCTTCTCTCGTGACGCCACTGGTATGCCGGCAGTTTGTACAAGTGGGATTTTTTTTTTTTTTTACACTGTTGGAATGACTTGTCTCAGTGAATAACCGCCAACCATCATCACAACAACGCAAGTGATCAGGCGGGTAGGGATCTGTGGTTTCCGCCCTCCTCGCGACTCTCGTATAAGAAGATCGTACTGATCGATTGCGAACGGTCTTGTGCTAACGCCGTTAACGGCTTTAATCGGGTTCATCCCGTGCCTCCGTGCTCGCAGTTTCCACCACTTGAGTGTGGTATGCCCCACCACCCAACAGAGTTCTGTAGCTGTCAATCCTCCGTTCACCCGATGATACTGCTTGAAATTCTGAGGGACGAAGCTCGGTTCGCAAAGTGATCCGTATTGTAACCGTTGTTGTGAAGGACAATTGAAGTGCACCCATCTGGAGTAACTCGCGCCGAATTTACCCCATGGGGCAGTCACACCAAAAGATGATTTCCATCGTTGATCGAGTAGGTCTAATCGCCGCTCATGATGATGCAATATGTGTAAGCAAAACAAGGGAAATGGGAGCCCTAAATAGTTGAGCAAAGGTGATGTAAACAAAAATCCGTGACACACGACAATGAGGAATTTTAAGAGCATCAGGAGTCACAAGACGACGGTGGCACAATGGCAAATTGGGCTTGGCTGTGTATGATTCACTGCCAAAATACGCTTATACGATCAGCGGCTCGGATTTAAACACAAGTGACCGAACTCGCCAATTCCCACGTCGTTTTCTAAGGCAACCACTCTTGAAAGTTTTTTTTTTCCATTGCTCAATGCTTTTAGCTTTGCGTCTTGGCTTTCGCTTTCGTGCCTTCATTTCTTTTTTATCTCCCCTCTGTTGTATTTTTCTATTACCTGTTTTTTTCCCCATTAATCATCATCCCCTCGCAATCTCCCCCAAATCGAAAAACACTGAGTGGCTTTTTGCCTGCAAGATCCTCTGAGGAGGTAAAAAAAGAGGATTGGGTCGATTACTGCATAATAATATCGACCAGCCCAAGATATTGGAATTAACTATTCCACTGATTGAATTGATGATTATACTTTTCCGCGGGTCTCTCCGCCACCGTCTCGGGCTCTGGTACTTCCTACAGCCCTTTTCTTTTGCCATCGGCATCGTATCACATTAGGAAAGGTACTGCCGTCATACCGTATCGAGTCTCGAGCTTTATTTTTTCTTTTTTTTTTTTTTACTTACTGCTCTTCTACTGTTGCTGCTATGACTACTAGCTACTTCACTAAGCCGCTTGGTAACTACGCTGGAACGAAAGCTAAAAAAAATAATTAAAAATTATACGGTAAGCTTCATAAGCCTGTACGGTTCCGGTTCCCCCCGTAAAAGAACTACTTTACTCCCTTTCAACTTGATTTAATTCAACTTTATGTGTTTTTATTCATTACTGTTGTTAGGCATCCCATTTCTTCCCCTCGGCATATCTTGTCGTGAGAATTCATTTGTTTGAGAAAAGGGTTTTTTCTATTTTTCTTTTCGTTGTTACTTGTCAGGTGGTTCCACCACATTAGTTCCACCACATTATTTCCACCACATTAGTTCCACAACGATAGGGTGATAAGCTGTGTGGTAACGAGTGTTTTTTGTTTGTTTTTTTTTTTCAACAACAGAAATTCCATCGATTAAATTCTTTGCGTCACGCCTGTCAGAGTCGAAACTACAGATCGATACTTTAGGACAAATAAGAAAAAACTGAATCAAACTTAATTGAATTAAGTTTAGCTTGATTAGATTAGATTCTGCGTGGAAGGAATAGAAGCACAGAAGACTGAGCAAAGGAAAAGAATTTGGAGAGAAATAAAAAATAATAAAGCCGAAAAAGTATTCCAGAAAGGGAAAAGAATAAAACCTCGGGAATCAACAAAGTTTATTCGAACTTTATTTTATATTATTGGCTATTTGTTGTTTCCCTTCATTACATTCATCAGTTTACTCTAATCTTTCAATCTTACCTTTCCTCTAAAACTTTAGGGTTAGTATCTAGATTTGGGTTTTCAAGCTTCTTTTTTTTGCCTAGGGTCTTTTTTTCCGTTTTTTTTTTTTTTATTTTTCCGCCTAGGCGCTGAATATGTCTGATATTAACGATCCGAATAGTATAAGTCTCCCGGTGGGGTCTTCTTGTACTAGCAGAGGTGCAAGCACTGAGACGTTTACAACAAGTAGGTCGACGACCCTTTTCTCCTCACAACAAGAATCAAAGGACGAAGGAAATGTAGAGCTAAGGGAATCCATAACTCTTCCTACTATCAACCACAGAGTGCTTCTATCATTAAAAGAATCCGCCAAAGTAATTGGAACTAAAGGTTCGACAATTCAAAATGTTAGAGAGATCAACCATGTTAAAATTGGGCTTTCTGAAAAACAGCTGGGTTGTTCAGATAGAGTTTTAAGTTGTGCTGGCAGAATAATTAATGTCGCCCATTCGTTAGGACAAATTGTTTCGGTCTTGAAAGAAGGCTCAACAGTATCGTCAGCTGAGAAATATGCATTTCATTTTCTAAATCCAATTCTACCACCGCCAACGAGGGACGAATTTCAAGATTTAACTTTAGATGAAATTAATAAAATTGGTACTTCAAGATTAATGGTAACTAATTCTCAATTATCATCGATTATTGGTAAGGGGGGTGCAAGAATTAAATCTCTGAAGGAAAGACATAGAGTTAAAATTGTTGCCTCCAGGGACTTTTTACCTGATAGTGACGAAAGAATCTTAGAAATTCAAGGTTTACCCAATGCAATTACAAACGTTCTTTTACAAATCAGCAAAATATTATTGAATGAACTAGATATCACTTTTGCGTCAGAAAGAAGGTATTACCCCCATTTACGTTCATCCTCACCATCCAATGCTGTTTCATTAGCAGCCTCTACATCAGGTGTTCAAACCGGCGCTTCGAATTATCTAAACAATGAATTTAAAGCGACTTTAAAGATTCCTGAATCCTACGTGGGGGCTATAGCCGGCAGACGAGGTAATCGAATTGCTAATTTAAGAAAATTCACAAAGACAAAAATAATTGTTGAAAAGAAAATTGATAAAACTGTAATTGATGTAGATCCTGATAATCGAACATTTATTATTTTAGGTGATCACTTTAAAAATGTCAAATTAGCAGAATCGATGCTACTAAAAAACTTAGACGTGGAAATTGAAAAGAGAAAGTCACGCTTAGCTAAAAAATGAAATTCGTCGATCTCCAGCAAATCCATCTTCTGCTTCACCACCATCCATACAACTATCACAACAGTCGAATCGACCTCGATTCTAAACTATTCTACTACCTTTCGAAGACAAAAAGGAAGCATCAATATGTGGAAAAAGAACAAGAATTGTAAAAAGCCGCTTACGTCACATGGTTCTGGCTGCTGCTATTCCTTTTTTTTTTTTCCATATTACCACCACCATAGTTCACCATTAAGAGCATTGCATCGTCAACTCACATAAACCTAACAGAAGAATGTAGACTGACGCACTTACGAATCCTACTTTACTGCACATACCTCAAACCTCTTACGATTTCCATTTCCATTGTAATTCTTTTCCTTTTCTTTTTTTTTTTTAACCTTTTGATGTTAATTGCTCCTATTTGTTTTGATGTTCCATCCAACTTTTAATCCTGCTTCATAGCATCCTATTTGTCTTCATATCACCATTTGCCTTTACACTTCCATCTTCACGACCATCATAATTCATCCTCACATTTCATCATGACCTGATACAATTTTCCATTTTTTTTTTTAACTTTCTTTTTTTTTTTTTTTCATGGACTCATTACTACTGCTACTATATATTCCATTCACCTGCATCTTTCCATTTGCATCTACTTTAATACAACATCCATTAAACGTTTATTTCGGTTAACACTTCGTCAAATTATATACATGTATATGTATATATATAATATAACATAATACTATATTACATATATTTTATTCGTCATTTTAAAATCTCATTTTCACATGACCCAGTTTTGCCTTGTTTTGTTTTCGAGTATTCGATTCATCGACATCTCTGCATAGTGAAAACAAACAAACAAGCCAAAGCACTCAGATATAAGATATTAGCTACAGCACTAATACAACTTAATGGGAAGGGGATGCAAAAGGATATTGATGCGATAGGGAGAGTTGGTGTAACTAAGCGCATTGGATCATCAGTTCTTGATGAGCTAGATGAAAGGGCTGGTGAAAAAATAAGCGAATTAAAACCAAGCGACTTTGATAGTAGTAATGCAACTGATGATAAGCATAACGAATTGTCAAAACATTTCCAGAATGTTCACGAATCTCAATTCAATAAAATGGAATCGCTAGAGTCTCATTACATCAACAATGCATTACCACAAACACCGAAGAGACATGTTGAAAACAATGATAGTGAATTCAGTAATCCTAAAAAACCAAGGATTCCAATCCCTTCATCGCCGCCAGTTCATGATATTACAAGGAGAATACGAAGGTTAAGATTAAGAAGTTCATTAACAGGTGGAAATTCAAATCAATCAAGAACCCCATCGCAGACTGCGTTGAAAAATACGCCATTGACAAGGCAGAGACCAATGGATCCGCCAAGATTTTTAAGACCAACTATTAATTCGTTGAACAAGAAGAATGTCGATACCCAACCAATTATAAGGAATAAGGAGCCGCGTGAGGAAGTTCGAGGAACAAGTAGACCAGTCCTGAAAAGTCAATTCAATCAACCACAACCAATACAACAGAGAGAAAAGAAACAGATACCAAGATCGCAGTCAGTCTTCGAAAGACTGTACTCACAGACGACAATTGCAAGATCATGTTCGATGGGTAACGTTTCAGTAAAAGCACAATCGCATGGCATACCGAGTCGGACACGTGAGCATGAGAGTAACACTGGTACTAATAACAACAGTAGCAGCACCGGTAGGAATCCTAACACAAGGGTTAATTCAAATTCAAATAGGACTAGAATGACAAGAAGCCAAACGAGTGAATCGTTATCGAGCCAATTGGAGCGGCCAGCATGGAAGTGATAGATAGGATCACGTGAATATATATAGATATACATGTTATGAAGTAATGAAAAAAAAAAGATTCTTAAGAATAATCAATTATAGACACAAGGTCGATTCGCTATTTACTAATATATAGTGAACATTATCACAGGAATAATAACAAAAAATGATAAAAAGGGATTGGCTTCTTTACCAGAAACTAGTACCAATTTTCCCCCCTCTATGATTTATCAATTAGCTTATTTGAACTTCTTACCGAAGACAATCATTTGCAATTGGTCGTACAAGGAGATGACACCTGCACCAGCAACACCTCTCAAGATGTTAGCAGCACAACCTCTGAACAAGGACTTAACACCTTCAGTGGCAACAATTTGCTTGAAAGCGTCGAAAGCACCGTTGTATTTAACAGCTTGACCAGAAGTCATCATCATTCTTCTTCTAACGGTATCCAATGGGTAGGAAGCGGTGGAAGCACCAGTGGTGACAACCCAACCCAACAAGAAGGAAGCCCAGAAAGAACCGTCCAAAGAACCAGTCAACAATAGAGGCTTAGCGGAGTCGTAAAGACCAAAGTACAAACCTCTGTAGACAACAATACCAACAACAGATGGACCGAAACCTCTGTAAAGACCAGCTAGACCGTCAGAAGCAAGAGTCTTCTTGTAAACATCGACTAGACCGTTGAATTGACGTTCACCACCCTTCTTTTCGTTCTTGGAGTCAGCAGCCAATCTGGTTCTTGCGTAATCCAAAGAGTAGACGAACAATAGAGACAAACCACCAGCAGCACCACCGGATGCAATGTTACCAGCGAACCATTTACCGTAACCTTCTTCCTTCTTGAAAGACAACAAAGCCTTGATCTTGTCCTTGAAAGCAAAGTTCAAAGCTTGAGTTGGGAAGTAACGGATAACGTTAGCGGTGTTACCTCTCCAGAAAGAAACAACACCTTCGGCCTTAGCGGTTCTGGTGAAACAGTCGACGATACCGTTGTATCTTCTGTCAAGAGTACCTTGTTTCATCATTTCGTCTTGGTTTTGCAACAACAACTTAACTCTTTCGATGGGAGCGGCACAGGTCTTGGCCACAGCGGCGGAGACACCACCCATCAAGAAGTCGATCATAAAGTTAGACTCAGTCTTTTCAGCAACAGCAGACATTGTGTATTATTGTTGTATAACCTACAGTAGTTAGTTCTTTGGGACTGCTACGATAAAATCGAGATAGGAACAAGACTAATACAAAAGAGAGAGAGAGGGCACAACAAACGCAGATCGAACTACATATGTGCTCGACGACCACCATATATATATGTGTATGCTTTCTATGAAAAAAGGCTTTTCTTTTTCAAAAGAGGTAAGTGAAAACGCGCTGAAATTTTTTTTTTCTTCAAACCGTTGGGAAGGGTAACCCCCTTGCGCAGTTCAAACTGTTATAAAGAAAGGTATGTGTGCGGGGTAAGGGTGCTTGGCATTTGGAGGACGGTGATTGGTCGAAGCTTAGGTTTCGAGACGAAACGTATCGTCTGTCACGGCGCAGGAATGCTCCTCGAGTGCAAACGACAAAACAGAAAAACAGAAAAATCTAAATTGCGCAGCTATTCGGAGAAGTATCGGATTATTACTATTACATAGGAGTTCGCACTTTAGTACGACAGCTTTTTATTATAGATATCATTATCGTAACTAATATTATTACTGATGGGGTGTTTGGGTGGTACGAGGTAACGTTAGTGCCATGCCCAGGGCTCACTATTACGCTGGCTTATAACATTTAGTACTCCCTTCGCACAGGCCTAGTGCTTTTCAGGGAGTGGGGCTTGAGCTGGCTGTAGCATCTGCTGCAATTGAGCATCGTTACTGAAGTCTTGACGCCAGCCACAGATATTACAATGCAATTGTTTACCCCAATGCAATGGAATTAGTGGTATGAACCAAACTGTGAAAAATTCTCTGCGTTTGATTGGAGATACACTGTTGTTGTGACAGTGCGGGCAGAATAGTCCAGCATGTTTTGGGTTATTGTCGTATGGTTTGTTCCAATCGTGCGTACCGCATACTATAGGAATACATAAAAACATGAGCGGCTGTTAAATTCAGGGGAGGGTAAACTTTCTTATTACGTTATGCTAGGTCGCCTGGGAGAGTCTCTTCTTTTTTTTTATGGGGGGTTCTCTGCGAATGTTATCTTCACCATAGTTATATATAATTGTGTTTCTCATGCGGCTGTAAGAGTTCTTTGCTTTCAGAAAGAGGAAAACTACGCCCCCTCCGCGAGAGCTTCTGCGTTCCCGAAGGGAAAAAGGCAGAGCTAGATTTCGGCCTGCTATGGGACCTTTACTTTGTACACTCTAACAAGTAATTAGGTGGTTTTGTGGTCTAGTCGGTTATGGCGCCTGCTTTACACGCAGGAAGTCCCCAGTTCGATCCTGGGCAAAGCCAGATTACTTTTTTTTCTTTTCTCTTGTCTTGCCATTAGCACTAGGTACGATTTCTTTCTTAATTCCGTTTCCTGCATCGCTCCATCTCGGATCTCGGTGTAGCGGCTTCATGTTTTTCCGAACCACACGATGACTACTGTAGCGGGTTTTTACACATCCGCTAAGTAACCTACGTACGACCTCGCGCCTATCTACACATTTCTTATCTACTCATGCACGGCCCGACGGTACAAGAACCTCTTGGCCATCTTCGTTATACGAGATGCCGACTCGACTCAGAAACTACTGCACAGTGCTGCCGGGATCCCAATCGGTGACACATATCACTAGGGCCAGTGTCTATTGTTTGTTGTCTCAACGACCGGAACTCTCTACTATGTCTCCTTAACGTTTCTATAACGGTTCTCGCTCCATTCACTTTCCTCGGAAAGAAATCAAGAGTCAGAGATACGGGATATTCAGAATAGATCAGATTTTCCTCTTTCACGCAGCTCCAGTTATAATTCCAAGCACGGTGTTAGATCGGACACTTTCGCTACGATCGTTCTACGGGAAGCTCCGACTAGTACCTAAAGGTCTACTACACGCTGACACTTTTTCCTTTCTTATTCCTAGTATTTCCATTCCATCAAGATAAGACTCTATAGGGCTCAGTGTCTCTCGACCGTTTGTAGTGCTACTTTATCTAAAATCCTAAAATGGAAAGAATCTTGGCAACGATAAGCATGTGTCATCTATATAACTGAGGGAGGTGGACAGACTCGATGGAAAATTTAAGATGGCATTGAAATTATTTCCATTAAGTATCTCGAGCACATCAAAGTGTCAAATATTATTTCCTTCCCCTTATTTGCTTAAGATTAAGTTGTTCCTACAGATCCCATATGTTCCTAGAAGAGTGGCAGTTTTTCGAAACCCCATTCTTTGAACCATTGAAAGGGTTTAAAGATGTACCGTTGGATGATGGTGAAATAGATTTTTTCAATTTCGAAGACCCTCATATTCATACTCATAATTATTTCAATAATAATAATAATAATAATAATAATTTCAGTAATAATAATGACAATAGTAATAACAGTAATGGTAATAATAGTAATCGTAATAATGTTAATCGTAATTATGATGAACAAGAAACTAATTGTAACAACAGTAATGGGTTAATGGAAGATTGGTGGCAGTTGCCAACGCCTGACAGTGAGAGCGGTAGTGGTTATGCTCCCCTAAGCGATAGCGCCGCAGGTTCGCAAGCCACACCTGTGGATTTCTCTCTGCGGACCTCGGCTTCGGGAGTCCTAGAACCGGCACCGGTGCCGGCTTCTTCTTCAGTATCATCATCATTCCTGGTGACTGATGGTTTTTCGCTGGACAATGAGCAACTGCTAGAGCAGGATCAAGAGTACGGACACGAAGAGGAGGATGAACATGAAGATTCACATGAAGATTCAAATGAAGATTTGAACGAAGATTCACACGTGGGAGGGACACCAATTCTCACCCCAACACCACGCTATGTGAAACAACCACGTCAAAATCGTTATTCAGGTAGTTCACCACCAAAGGGTAGAAGAGTCTCTGATTCACGTCTATCTGCACAGGGGTTAGCAGAAGTTTTAAGACTAGACTCGCCGGACGAGGCATTAAAACGTGAGAGGTTTATTTTAGACATTTTCGAAACCGAACTTCATTATCCATTAGGTTACAAGACATGGGTTAGGGATACCTCTAAAGATTACAGACACAAGTTAATTGATCAATTGTACGATAGAGTCAGGGGTACCTATCCTGAATACGACAGAAATGTGCTAGAGACAATTATTAGAAGAGCCACATATTATATCATGCAAAGCAGATTAAGAAGAGAAAGACGTGCGAAGGCCAAGAGTAGGCGGGAAAGTTCTTCCTCGAGCAATTAAGATTCTGCTTTCTATCTTCATTGTTGTTCCTTCATTTTTGGTCTTTTCGATGTTGTGTATTTGTTATTTGTTTTTCGGAGGAACTGTTGTAACGGACGTGTAGATTGATTTAGTTTTCGAGCTGCTTTACCCATCCTCCCATTAGTAGTTTCGATTTATTTATATAATAGAATGTGGGAAGAGGACAAAGAATAAATTAATATATTTTAGAAATCCGATGGGATGCGACTGTATGTATATTGTACAAAAAGATTAATCACTCTATCTAGAATTTGAAATTCAAACTTCAAAAGATTCAAAAGCTTGTCTTACTACGCTTCTTCTTATGAGCTCTACGCCAGTTTATATGGTTAGCATCACGCCAGCCACTCGTACTTATTTTAAGTGGTTTTTCAGTGGTTTCTTCGTCCATTTTCCCTTCATTTTCCTTCTTTTTTAATTCTTCCATCTTTTGATTCACCAGTTCCTGCTGACGTTTTTCTGATAATCTTGCCTCTCTGGCATCATAGGCCTTTTGAAATTCATTCTGACGCTTGGCAGATTTAGCTCGTAGACTGCTCTTTGCACGTAGAGATTTAGCCATGGTATTACTCTGTTCTTATTCTTATGATTCTCCTATATCTCCTTGTACATTGTAATGTGATGACATGGGATGAGATGAGATAAGTTTTTACACAGATACCATATGGAAGTTTTTGCAAGTGACTGTTCCTTCCGTACACCCGTAGCCTACATCCGTACCTTTTCTCTGTGTTTTTTTCATGAAGAAAAAAGAAAACAATTATGAGTCGGCCATCGGTGAGTCGGTCAGTTTCTACGATGGTACCGTTGCACGGTGCCAGTGGCACCACGCGTGTCCCCCTTCCAACTCCTCCCCCCCCCCCCCCACTGGAGGGAGCGCCCGTCTAACCACAGCACTCTCCTTCCACACTAGCACGCCTATTCTCCCACGAGCTCCTCACCGCACTCCTCGACCCTCTCCCGTCGCTCCTTCCAGCTCCCTCCACTCTACCCCCACGCAACAACTTAGGCAGGTCTCTTAGATCACTATACTCGTCATCGCTAAAGTTCATAAAATTTCACCTTAACACTGGAATCACTTCCAAGAGAACCAAGGAAAAATGTATGTATTAAGTGATACCGTAACGTTGATTATTTTGTATGCGAATATGAGACTAACAATTTTAATTCAGGGCTAACTTGCGTACTCAAAAGAGACTCGCCGCTTCTGTCATCGGTGCTGGTAAGAGAAAGGTCTGGTTAGACCCTAACGAAACCTCTGAGTTGGCTCAAGCTAACTCCAGAAACGCCATCAGAAAATTGGTTAAGAATGGTACCATTGTGAAGAAGGCCGTCTTGGTGCACTCCAGATCTAGAACTAGAAGATACGCTGCTTCTAAGAGAAGTGGTCGTCACACCGGTTACGGTAAGAGAAAGGGTACCAAGGAAGCTCGTTTGCCCTCTAAGGTCGTCTGGATCAGAAGATTGCGTGTTTTGAGAAGACTATTGTCAAAATACCGTGACGCTGGTAAGATCGACAGACACTTGTACCACGTCTTGTACCACGAAGCCAAGGGTAACACCTTCAAGCACAAGAGAGCTTTGGTCGAACACATCATTCAAGCTAAGGCTGATGCTCAACGTGAAAAGGCTTTGAAGGAAGAAGCCGACGCTAGAAGATTGAAGAACAGAGCCGCCCGTGAGAGAAGATCCCAAAGAGTCGCTGAAAAGAGAGAAGCTTTGTTGAGAGACGACTAAGCAATTTTCTCCAACTAAAACCCCCATAATCGAATATATCTCTTTTTTGTCATCAAAACAAGGTTTCTTTTTTCCTACTAATTCTGTACGTTTATGTAGTATAGGCTCCCTTAGAGTTTAACGGTTCTGCCGCATCATCGTCCAGTTCGTCATTAATCCCGTCATGTAGTATTGGTATGTATTCGGGTGAGCCTGATATGAATTGATTAGCTACAATGGCTGGGAAGAGGATGTGTCTCTTTTGGACACGAGTTGAACCACTAGGTTCACTTGGTATTAATTCGAAGATCCATTCAGAGACATGCGTTATCATGGATCTTCGATTAATTCTTGTTGTAAAATTCTATATATACGTGGAATAGATTCTTCTATCCCGTGTATTGTACGAACTCTAAACCTCAGAGGTCATGGAAGAAAAACAAGGCCTTGTTTAAATACTGGTGATGAGGACGGATGAATAGAAGAAAAGGGGAACAGAGTGTATTAAGAGAACAGTTCGTTTAAAAAACAGTAAGAAAAAGGGAAGAAAAAAAAATCTATAGATTATCTAGAATAAACCTTGAATATTGCCATCATCATCAACTTCAACATTCATGTAACCTGCATAGGTCGATAGACCTGGTATAGTTTGAATCTCAGCCGCCAGTGCATACATGTAACCCGCACCTACGGAAACTCTTACATCGTTAATGGGAAAAGTAAATCCTTGAGGTACACCTTTCAAAGATGGATCGTGTGATAAAGAGTATTGAGTCTTGGCAATACAGACCGGTAAATCACCAAATCCTTGATTTTTGTAGGTATCAATTTTAGCTTGCGCCTCTGGTGAAATACTTAGATTAGCAGCGCCGTACAAGTTCTTTACAATACTTTCCATTTTAGCTTCCACTGAATCGTGGAGATTGTACAAATACTGGAAATTTTTGGGTTGGTCAGTGGCTCTAATAACTGCTTGAGCTAAATCAATGGCACCCGAACCACCTTTTTCCCAGTGATTAGTAGCCACTGCATCAATAGCACCTGCCTCTAGTGCTGCCTTTCGAACAGTTTCCAATTCTAAATCACTATCAGATTGGAACTTATTGATAGCCACCACTATAGGTACTCCGAATTGTGAAGCATTGGAAATTTGCTTACACAGATTGGAGCAACCTTTAGCTACTAAATCCACATTTTCTTGCACATATTCTTGTGGTAAAGGCTGACCTGGTTTAACATCCGATCCACCACCATGTAATTTAAGAGCTCTAATGGTAGCCACTAGGACGATGGCATCGGGTGTCAATCCAGATGCACGAGATTTGATATTACAGAATCTTTCACCTCCCATGGTAAAGTCAAAGCCTGCTTCAGTGACCACATAACCAGCGTTTTCAGTCTTCGAAGTTGAACCCATAAGCTTTAGGGCAAGCTTATCTGCAATCACGGAAGAGGCACCAATGGAGATATTGGCAAAGGGACCGGCATGAACCATGACAGGTGTTCCTTCGAGGGATTGCATCAAGTTAGGTTTCAAAGTATCCTTGAGTAGAGCGGTTAAAGCACCAGCGCAACCAATGTCTTCCACAGTGACAGGTTCATCATTAACATTGGACCCGATAACCATACGACCAATACGTTGTCTCATATCCTTCAAATCGGTGGATAAAGCTAAGATGGCCATCAGTTCAGAGGCAACTGTAATGTCAAATCCTGTAGTTCTTTTATGGCCCTTTTCAGTAGGTGCTTCACCGATAGTGATACGTCTAAGCATTCTATCATTAACGTCTACGACCCTTTTGATGGCAATTGTATCAGGGTTAATGTTCAATCTAGCGAACTTGTTAATTTCTTCGGGTGTCAATTCATCAGGATTTGTCTTTGAGATCCCCAGTTTTTGTAACCTTTTCAACATTGACGGTGTGAAAGTACGACGACCATTCTTCTTGGGAACTAATCTGTTGTAAAAGGACGAGTCCTTCTTTTGGGTACTCTCATGAAAGATTCTTGTATCTATGGCAGCTGCTAAAAGGTTATTTGCAGCACCAATGGCATGAATATCACCAGTCAAATGCATGTTAAACTCATCCATGGGGATAACTTGTGAATATCCACCACCTGCGGCACCACCTTTGACACCAAAAGTAGGACCCATTGATGGTTGACGAACATTGGCAATTGATGGTTTACCGCAATGAGCGGTTAGAGATTGTACTAAACCTAAAGTGGTTGTAGACTTACCTTCACCCAATGGAGTTGGTGTAATACCTGCCACTAGTACGTATTTACCATTTTCACGATGTTTTAGTCTGTCAAGAACGGAAAGTGAAACTTTTGCCTTGTAATGGCCAAAGGATTCTAATTCACTGTTGTGGATCCCCAATTCTTCTGCTACTTGAGTAATAGGTTTTGGGGGTTGATCTCTTGAGATTTCAATGTCGGAAGGTACCGGATTTTGTAAGTGTAAAGGAAGAGGTTCAATTTGCGGTATTCTATCACGTTGAGCCAACTGTCTTTTTGCTGCTGCCAAGACATTCTCAACTAACATCGCGACTGTCATGGGGCCAACACCACCTGGTACAGGTGTTATCCATGATGCGCGGTCCTTAGCAGAATTAAATTCAACATCACCCACCAATCGCTGGCCAGTTTTTTTCGTATGATCCTCGATATAATTGATACCGACATCGATTACAATAGCATCTGATTTCAACCATTCACCTTTTACGTATTCTGGAATCCCGCATGCAGCTATGACAATATCAGCCTTGGAAACGATTTCTGGGGTATTTGTGGTATGGCTATGACACATGGTAACTGTGGCATTACGATTTCTTAAAAGAGACGCTACAGGATTTCCTACAATATCAGATCTACCGATAACAACAGCGGATTTTCCAGCCAAATCAATTTGAGTCTCTTGTAACAATCTCATACAACCAGCAGGGGTGCATGGCAAGAAATAAGGGTTCCCCTTTCTCTTTGCTAATTCACCAGCGTTATAACGATGGAATCCATCAACGTCCTTTTCAGGAGATACGGTATTAGCGATCAAGGTTTCATTTAGATGAGATGGTAATGGAACTTGGATTAACAATCCGTGCATAGATTCATCTTCATTGACTTTACGAATTTGATTTAACAATTCCAATTGAGAAATTCCCTTTGGTAATTTTTCTACAATACAATGAACACCACTTTCCTTAGACGCCCTAAGTTTCATACGAATATACGTACTAGAATCGGGTCTATCACCAACTTGAATAATCTTCAATGTTGGATTGAAATCAGGATGCTTCTTACGTATTGATGTAATCTCGCGATGAGCATGTTCCCTTATGCTTTTTGCGATTTTAGTTCCGGAAAGTGTATGATAGCCACGAAATACGGAGACATGTAAGGCACGTCTCAATGACCACCACATGCTGCTAATCACTGGTATTGAAGTCCCTATGGATGCTTCTATCAGTATTCAATAACTTACGCATCTTCTTTAGCATCTCGAACTCAAATTCCAAAACTCAAGCCGTGTCCGGACAAAGTGCATGTTTCCCCCCATGAGTTGGGTCTGATAAAAATTGGGAAAAAAAAAAAGAACATTCGGACATCAGCACCGTATGATCATGCATAATTGAATTGGCCCCTCGGTTCTTACTCCGATATCCTCGAGGAAATCGGAGTTACAGAGTAACAATGCCACCGCAAGCCCCACTAAGGTTCACTGCAAGATTTTGCTGTGAGCGAAAAAAAAAATAAAAACATGCGTCAACATGTCGTAGATATCAAAACATACTAATTTTCATTACATATTAAATCGTTATAAGTTTATTATAATGCACAACTTTTCTCCGTTAGACTTCACCTAACGATCTCTTTGTACCTGATGGGCAGTTAGAGGTTCCGGGGTCTGCAGCGACAACGGGGACATATATTTGAGGTTGAAAATCGGCTAAGTGTAATTGTGGAAGCTGCGGCAATTGCGGCAGTTGTGGATTTGCTGTAGCCATCGTTTGAGTCGGAGATGCTCTTGCATAGAGTTCGTTAGATACAGGTGGCAATTTTAATGGTTGAGGCTGGGTTGAAGATGGTTGTTGAGAAGAAGAAAGGTTGTCTATTAATTGTCTTTGCTGCATTTCTAAATCCTTAGCACTTTGTAAAAGTGGATGTGTGTTTGCCAAAGTGGCTGCAGATGAATTTATATTGGGATTACCACCATAAATGTATTGTTGAGATAGTGGTGGTACTTCGATGCCACTAATAGTATTACTACTACTAATTGAACCATTGCTACCACCAGTATTGTGGTGACCAGTACTACCACTAGCAGATCTCAATGGCTCCTGTACCTTGACGGGAACACATTTATAAGTCTTCAGATTTCCATAAATCGATTTTGCATAATCGATAGGAGTTACAGGAGCAGATGCTGGTGCGAATTGCGGTACAGGAGGTCCGGTATGACCAAAACTTGTCATACCGGCACCCCCTGTGGGATAATGATGTGAGGTTGCAGGTGTTAACAAATAATCTGCACCACTATTTCCTGTTGTAGACGTACTGGGACGGTAGAAATCAAATGAACTACTGTTAACAGCTGGAGCGGAAGCTCTGCGTTGTTGCGACAAATAATTTACAATTTGTTCAAAAGTACCAAAAAACAACTTGTTAGCTTCATCTGACTGAGTTGAGCCATCTTCAATCAGACTTAACATTTCACGATCTAATGCGCTCAACTTGAAATTCCCTACCATTTTATTAAGGATACTTTTTTTCCAAACTTGAATATGTGAAGAGATTTGTTTTTTCGTTCTCACCTCTCCCGTATAGTACTCCACATACAGTGAAATTAATTCATTACGACCATAATTACGGTCAAGGATCTTGAATTTGGATGTGCCATTCTTTATGATTATACGCAATGCAGAAACAAACGCTGATTCCATTTGACTTGGCCATTTATCAGTTTGGCCATAAGCAGCCGATGGTGTTATCCTACCGGCATCGGATGCACGGATACCGGTTGTAGATGCGGGTACGGCGGTGTGCGGAGGAGCAGGTGGAGTAGACATCCGCGTGATTGCCGCTGAAGCTGAATTGGGACCCATTGCTCCAGGAGCAGTAGCTGCCATGTTCGTCGATGATGATACATATGATGTTTGTAAATTCAATGCAGGTGTCACTCGCGGTGGCTGTGACTCCACTTTCCGTCTCTTTAGGCGCTCGAAAAACTCAGGGGTTAAAGAAGGAGCCGTACGACCGGTACCAGTGTTGCAGAGCTCAGTAGTACCACTGATTAATGAAGGACTAGATTCGGAATTAAAATTGTGCCCCGAGGAATCCGCGGTACTTGCCGGTCCCGCCGCGTTAATACCGCTACCGCTCGTGATGCAGTTCTCCGCCAAGTTTACCCCAATAGCACAGTTGTTATTAGTAACATCGGTAGTATCGGCGCGTGTATTGCTGTGGGTGTCTTCATTATTAGTACTAGTACTACAACTACTACTACTATTACTACTCTCATTATTGTCATCACCTTCACCATTCACGTTATTGCCGCCATTGCAGGAAAAGATATCCATTAATCCTTGTCCGCCTCCCCGATCGCCACCACCGGCCATGTACACATCGAAGACTCTAGTTTGTGCCGGGTTCCAGTCGGCATTCCCCATGATGAATTAGTCGGGCGTACAACAACTAAGTAGCGACCTGAAAAAGTGAAAATGAAACAGGAGTATTAAAAAAATAATAGAACAACTTTTAGTTTCTCCGGATGTTCAGAAATTATGAATAAAAAAGTGCCTCTAACACGACTTTACCTAAACCATAGGGCGAGAGCCTCAAGTTTCGAAAGGGCAATGCTTCACCTTCTTAAATACTTTAACCGTCGTTCAAAGGGAAATGGACTGATAGGATATAGTATAAACTCCAGTAGATACACCAATAAAGCCCTTGGCTAAAACGGCATGAGTAACCCGCGGGGGAAAAGAGAGTAGCACCATTTCTTAAAAAAAATAACAGGTAGTTAATAGCAACAATAGTAATAATAATAACAATAGTAGTTTTATGTACATAAATACTTTAGTTCTCTTCTTATGATGAGCGAGACCGAAGGAAATCACGTACTATAGGCTCACGATGCCGATTTAGGATCTGGACTCCGCTCTGTTCTATGTAGACTATTCTACGTATGTCTCTAAATCCCTGCAGGGTTTGCTTACAGAGTGTGATAATAAGTATCGAGACCGACATCGACAATATGGCTGGCCGCGCATGCTCACCGTACTAGGAAAACGACATTCTTGAAGATGCGACAAATGTCTGGCGAGGATTTACGTGACCCGATAAGGAAAGCCATCCCAGCTGTGTTTCAACATTCGACAAGATGTTACACCAGAAGGGCACACCTATACCTTTCATTTCAACAGATGAGCGTAGTCGTCCACGGAAGCAAATAGCGGTAATTCCTTGAGTCGGCGCTTTTTGTTCTGTTTTTTGTCCTTGTCACCCTTTTCATCGGACTTTGGAGCCGGACGCTTGGCATTGCCTAAAAGATTTTCGTCATTGGCCTTTTCGTCATCGTCATCTGAATTGTCTGAAGGAACAATCTCCGTCTCTGAGCCGAAGGAAAGAATGGTTTCAGGCAAATCTTCCTCATCATTTTCGTCAAACGAAGGATAACCTCCTTCGTCCTCCTCCTCTTCTTCCTCTAATTCTTCTTCTTCTTCTCCGTCATCGGAATCCATATCGCTAAACCCTATCATATCGTCCCCGCCGTCACTTGAATCACCTTCGATATCAGGCTGGGATTTGACAAGGGCGCTCCAGACCTGGTCTTCGTCTAGATCTTCTTCATCTTCATCGCCCTTAGCTGTAGTTTTGGGTTTGTTGTCTTTTTTGGAAGATTTAGCTGCTTTTTGCTTAGTAGTGAAATACTTGTAGAAGAATTTTTCGTCAGGTCTAACTTGTTCAGCACGTTTGTCGAGCCAGTTTTCAGCATTGACTGGGATGTTCTCTCCTCCTGCAGAACGATCGGATGAACGCACAATCAAACTGTTGCTTAGTTGAGAACCACCGAATAGCGGCTGCATGATGGACGTACCTCTTTGGGCTGTTTTTTGCTTAGCATTTCTGTAGACGAACCTATCGAGGAAATGAGCAAGAGTAAATAGCCCTAAATCTGGTTTACCAACAGCATTTAAGTCGTTCTCCAAAAATGCGTTCACATATGTTTGTACAGTTGGATGGTAGTGCTGGGTAAAATGAATGATTTCCCAAAGAGAAGAAGTATCTGCATGGGCATATTTAGGATCACGCTTACGACTGTCATAAACTGGAAGTTTCTTTGGTTCCTCCGTTTCCTCTTGGTCTGATTGATATTCAGAATCCGTTGGAGTATTGATTAAAAGATTTCTAATTTGTGGGACGTCTTGTACCAACTGAAGTAATAAGAAAAAGAAACCTGAAACTGTACCAACATTTAGCCAATGGGAACAAACCTGTAGAATACGTTTAACAAATGCTTCTACACGTTCCACTTGTGAGACGTCTTCCTTTAAAGATTTGTAAAGTAAATTCAAGTAAATTCCCTGTTTTGACGATGACACTAGACGAGCATCTAATAAAGATTCGTAAAGAGTTCTGTAATAACGATCTTTATCGAGTTGAGCACGAGTAACAATTTGGTGTACTAAAACCAATGCCTGTACACAAGTGTTAAAATTGGAAGAATGGGTAATTTTGAAAAGCGTTCCCAGATGAGTTTCGTAAACTTGGGATGGTAATACGGCAAAGGGGAATGCACGGTTCACACCAGTTAATAAAGCGCTAAACATTTTACTGTTCTTTTCATTAATCACATCAGTTTCGGTCTTTTCGTTTTTCTCACTTTTACCACCATGTTTACCTTTCTTGACATTGCCTTTACGTTTAGATTCATAACCGCGCACCTTTGATTGCACGCCTTGGTTATTTTGAGCTTCCGATGAATCACTGCTAATTAAGAATTTTTCAAAAAGTGTAAAATACGTCTTGATCAACTTGTTAGCCACATCGTCTTCCGTTCTCTTCAAAATAGTTTGATTTAGTGTAATTGTTGAGTAGTAGGTGGTATGATAATCGGCACTTGGTCTCAAAGCAATATCGACAATAGCATCGATAATTACACTTTTCATGTTAGGGTGAGCTTGTTGTAATTTTAACAGTTGGTAGGATGCCTTTGAAGAAATCTTAGAATCGATATCACCTAATTTATTGACACCGAGACGTAAAAGATTAAATTCTTGTTCAGGCTTAGCCGTTAAAAGATCAAAGATGTGGGTAATGGTTTGAGAACGAACATAAATAATAGCATCATGTGTTAATTTTTCAAGACATTCTAAAATGTTGAAAAATTGACGTTTGAGGAAATCTTCAAAATAAAATATGGCCAAAGTACGTTTGTTTAACATCATTGATAATCCTGGTTGATTCTTGAAATGACGTAATTTTCTATCTGGTAGTAAACCACTAACGAAAAGATCCTTTAGGGCATTAACACTCTGTAAAACTGATGTTCTTGATTTCTTGTTACAGAATCCCACCAGAGTTTCCAAAGATTTCAGATTGTGCACAGGAGACTCTTGAATCAACAGGGTCAATGCGGAAATTTTATCGTTTAAAGTACCATTAGACAAAATTTGTGACATGAACTTACGTCTCGAAGATTCTTTGACAAATTCCGCCTGGAAAGTCGCATTGTCTGCATCTAGAGCCTCCTTACCACGAGAATACAACTTTTCAATTTGTTCTGCAGTCAATTGAGTATCACCATCTTTGATGGTTTGTTCAACGGCAGGATCTAATGAAACATCATACCATTGAGTGTCATAGGGGACGGTCAATTTGTTAGAATCCATCACAAATTCCCTTGCGACGAATCCATCTTTCTCTTTTTGAGAACTAAGCTGTTCCTCGGAGGATTCTTCACCAGAAACGTCGGCGGGTGCATCTTCATCGGATTCTGGGTTGCCTTCATCTTCATCTTCATCTTCATTTTGGGCCTCCTCTTTATCCTTAGCATCATCCACCTTATCTTCATCTTTCTTAACATCCTTCTCTGGCTCTTCAATGATTTCCACTTCGTTTTTGTTTAATCCGATGTTCTTGATAAATTTTTGCAAATCATCTTCGAATCCAGTATCTGCATCGGCTGCCTCATCAAATTCTTGTTCACTAGCGTCTTCGTTATCACTTAAGCCTTGAACAAGTTCCAAATCATTCTCTGTAGCTCCTAGCGATAGCGCTTCATTACGCAATATATCATCTTGAGGGTTCTTATTATTTGACTTCTTCTTTTCTGATTTTTTGAGTTTCTTATTATTACTATCTTGTAATTTAGCAGAGATTTTCTCCTTCAAAGAGGAGAATTCTGGATTGCTCATTGCTAGCAGACACTTGAAAGATTGTATATATTCTCGCTGTTTCTTATAATGACTAGCTCATCTCATCTCATCGCTTCTCATCTCATCGCTTCTTTGATAGCTTAAAATTTTTCTGTCGAGTCATGTGCAATTAAGTTACCCGGATGCCAATACACTAGTTCAAAAGGTAGAGAAGTAATCGATTCGATGGTAAGGGTATTCTGGAAAGTATAAGATCCGCCTTGCCCTAATTATTATTCATAATCTCTAGAATCTGTGAATGCTATCTTTTTTTTTTTCTTGTTCCGCATTTGATGTTTACTTTGATAGATGCGTTATCTCAAGACACTTCATTTTGAACTAAACGTGAAAAGAATAATATGATAATGCAAAAGTTGAAGGGGAGGTAACATTAGAAACAGTAGTATTTTTAATCCAAATCTATAATTTATTATCCGTCTGTCAGTAATTTCCACTGTTATTATGATTTCAATTGAACGTATATCATATTGAATTTATTACAACCAAAGTGATCCTATTGTCTCGAATTAAGTAGTTGATACAGCTCACATAACAACCAGAAAATTTGTCCTTATATGATACTTAACTCTGGACATTTCTTCCAAGACGTGCGAAAAGAGTAGAAGAATTCTGTGGCCCAATTGGTATATATATGCAGAGAACATCTCAAGAATAACGCATCACATTTTTGGGACAAGTAGCTCCGCGGGGTATGTGCATAAATGGAGGTGCAGTCTCATGCATTACATTCCTCCGTCGGACCTCTGTAGGTAATTTTAACCATCTTGCCTATCAAGTCATAGAAAAAAGAACAAAAACGGGAACCCTTCGGATAAACCGATGATTTTTCCCCCGGCGCTAAGTCTGTATCTTAATTTTTTCGAAAGGAACAATGTGATCCCCGTACGTCCCAAATGCACTTAGTAAATAGACTGGTAATTTAGTTGAAGCGTTGTCACCTGACTAGAGTAATAAACACTGATAACACCGGGTAACCGTAATAGTGTCATGAGATACGGAACACTAGAGGAATTGTAAAGAAAAATAAGAGAAAAAGGAACGTAACGCCGAGACAGGAATCGAATGGCAGCGAGTTTTAGTTACAGCGCCTTTGAAAATTCAAGTTGAAAAAAACGGTTTTGCCACTGAACAGTTACTGTTAAGACTCTTTATAAAAGAGAAAAGATATAAAAGTATAGAAGTTTGATAACCCACTGTTATCATATTTAGTAGACTTATCGTTTTTGACATCAAAATAGCATAGATAAACTGGTCAAAGTAAATTATGTCTTTGAAGCGTATCACTAAGGAACTAAACGATTTGGGAAGGTATGTTAGATTTTAATTAAAGAAAAAAAAATCGAAATCGATAGTGTGTTTCGACATGAGTACTAACCTTGTTTCCTTTTTTTACCAACAGAGATCCACCTACTTCATGTTCAGCAGGTCCAGTCGGTGATGACGTTTACCACTGGCAAGCATCTATAATGGGACCACCAGACTCTCCTTATGCAGGTGGTGTTTTCTTTTTGTCGATTCATTTCCCAACCGATTATCCATTTAAACCACCAAAGATTGCCTTCACTACAAAAATATACCATCCAAACATCAACGCCAACGGTAACATCTGTCTAGATATATTGAAAGATCAATGGTCACCAGCTTTGACCATCTCTAAGGTGTTGTTATCTATCTGTTCACTTTTGACTGATGCAAATCCAGATGATCCTCTGGTTCCAGAAATTGCACATATTTACAAAACTGATAGAGCCAAGTATGAAGCACAAGCTCGAGAATGGACTAAAAAATACGCTGTATGAATGAAGTCTTTTCACTCTGGGCCCGGGATGCTGCTCTAGTATATTGGTTTATATAGGTATCATATTATAATATGATAAAGCATGTAGAAGGAGCAGTGACTGAGTAACGAATTAAAGTAGATGATGTTACTAAAAGCGAGTGGCACTTTGAGGTCTTGTTCCTGCTTTAGAAAAAGCTAATTACTTAGACATGGTTATATCTTCAAAAGATTCTTATTTTTTAAACTCTAAGGTGTAGCCAATTCACATCATGTGGCACCATATCAGAACTTATTACTTTGTTGTTGATTTGTGTCAGACACATGTTTATTAAGCTGGGTCGAAGTCTTGCCTGTTCCGTTTTCAGATGCGGACATTAAACAACAAAACATTAACTTGGAGCACATATTAAGTACACTAAGACAGTAAGAAGAAAGTATATTTAGTAGTTGGAAATATTGATTTTCATATGAAATGGTGAGATAGAACATATCTTCTACTTGAGCGCATTCAAACCCTTACTTCTAGTGAGGTCTTTGCAGAAACATTCGGCAAATAAAAGTAATGTCAAGACATATATATGTAAAGAACACTGGGAGAAGTGAGAATTAGGGAACGCTAGTAGTCAGTATACCTCCCATTTCAAGCGATTGTTTTCTATCAAAAGGTAGCAAAAAAAATGACCGCCAAGGTTAGTTCAAAAAGTAATCTCCGCGACGGGGAATTGAACCCCGATCTGGCACGCGACAAGCGCCCATTCTAACCATTAAACTATCACGGAAATGGAGAAGAAACAAGCTCATGGCGGGGGTCGAACCCACAATCTTCTGATTAGAAGTCAGACGCGTTGCCATTACGCCACACGAGCTACTTATTTCTTGGAAAACGAAGAAATGCTTTAGCTTACAAATCAAGAAAGCGGTAGTACGTGATTACGACTTGAGTATTAGAAAAGTACAGTATCAGATAAAAACAAAGCTCTTATCCACAAATCACATCTCTGAGGAACACTCAATGATCTGTCTTTGATCTTCTATTTTTTGACCCATTTTTCAACGATCTTACTTTTTTTTTTTTTTTTCTTTCAACTCGGCAAGCGAAGAGCGTTAGTATTCAAATTGAAAGTAATACCTTTTGATGATTCAATAATAGATTTCGAAGACAAGAAGAGACTGGAAAGAAGGTGTTATTCGATTTGAAATCACAAATTGTGACATTTTCGCGAGAGTCAGTTTCCGAAACTTTCTCTTTGGTCTTTTTAGATTATCTTTTTCAGTCAACTTAGCATATGGGAAAGATGAACGGCAAGATTCCCATCATCAACTATCAACGAACTAGTACACGACCTCTACTACAATTGACTGAGAAGCTTAACAATGAGCAATTCTTTGATTCATATTTAACTTCACAACAACAGATTGTACTCGACACTCTGCTCTCCATACCGGATCCAGATACAAAACTAAAGGTCTGGCATGAACTAATGCATGGAAATGCTACATTAGATGTGGAAAAAGTAGAATTAGCAGAGAATCCAGTAAATGAGGGGAGCGAGCAAGATGGGAAGCAAAATAATCAGAATGATGATGAAGCTATGGGAGTAATTGAAAAAAATAAGGATACTAACACTGAAAACGAAAATAATGAGGGTGGTGGTGTCACTGATATGAGAAACAATGAAGAAGAAGAAGAGGAGGAAGATTTTTCTCAACTCGATTTAGAAAATTTTAAGCAACAGATTATTGGATCCGAGTTCATTGGTAACCTTTCCTTGAAAATAAGGTACGTTTTGTGGCAGTGTGCTATAGACTCAATGTACATGGATGAAGCTGATGAACATAACGATAAGGGCGAAGATATCTTGGACTACGTTTTACTGGATGATAGCGCTCCTAAAGAGGATCCGGAAGGTAATGATCAGTCACAGGTACGAACCGCCGCCGCGGAAGCACATGAGGAAGATGAAAATTACGATGATGACGATGATGACTATGATGGTGAAAAGAAAGCTAAGGATCAGCAATCTGGGAGTGATCTCCGAAATACAGTAGAAATCCGTACAGGGGAAAATAATAGGATGGTAATCATTTCGAAGATATCTAAGGACGTACTTTCCAAACTACGAACAAATAATGTCGAGAAAATTATGAAAAACTGCAATAAAATATATCACAATTTCGAGCATGATAAGGAAACGATGCTGAAAAGATTGAAGCTAGAAGAGACCGATGAGCTGCTGGACCCTACGAAGAAAAGAACTCACAGTGACATAGAAGGAATGGAAGATGATGAAACTGGAAATACTACTACCAATGGAACCAACGAGGGCACTGCAAGTAGTACGGAAGAGAATGTACAAGATGGAAAACGGCCTAGAAGAGATTCAATGAATCTACCTGTAAACCTGGGAGCTGCCAATCTTTCCTTAAAGCATTTACTTTCCTCCATTCAAGAAAATAAGCCAAAGTTGAAAATCACAGATTATGAATTAAAGCATTTAATTATGGATGTTCGCAAGAACAGATCTAAATGGGCATCCGATGAAAGAATTGGCCAAGAGGAGCTATATGAAGCATGCGAAAAAGTCGTTCTTGAATTGAGGAACTATACAGAACATTCTACACCCTTTTTAAACAAAGTGAGCAAAAGGGAGGCTCCCAATTACCATCAAATTATCAAAAAATCCATGGATCTTAACACAGTTTTAAAGAAATTGAAAACCTTCCAATATAATTCAAAACAGGAATTTGTTGATGATATCATGCTCATTTGGAAAAATTGTTTGACATACAACTCTGATCCTTCACATTTCTTGAGAGGACATGCTATAGCCATGCAGAAAAAATCAATGCAACTTATACCACTCATACCGAACATTGTTATAAGGAACCGTGTAGATGTAGAGAAGGAATTTGAAGAGATGGAAAAGGATAAGGACTACGAAGAAGAAGAAGAAGAAGAAGTAGCAGGTTCAGGTAGAAAAGGTTTGAACATGGGAGCTCATAAGCCTGCAAAGGCCCATAAGAGTCAAGATGGCGGAGGTGGTGATGAAAATTTACCTGCGGAATTTGCAGCAAAAGGGCACGTAGAAACTGCACAAAAAGGGCAAGTTAAACAAGAGGAAGAAGATACAAATGCTGAAGAAAAGCAAGCTGTGGATGGAGAGGCAAAGAAGCAACCCACAGAAGCAGACAAGGGCACCACTGAGCAAGCTGATAGCAATGAAGCTGGCAATACTGAAGAACAAAACCTTGTCGAAAGGGCTACTGAAAATAATCAGGCCGAAGTAGAAAATGAAGAAGAAGATGAGGAGGAAGATGAAGATGAAACTGCAGATTCACAAGCATACCTTGTCGAAAAGGATGATGACAGAGATGATGTGGAAATATCCGTTTGGAAATCACTCACTGCCAAAGTTCGCGCTGAGATCTGTATGAAAAGATCACAATATTTTAAGGACGGGAAGCTTAACAACGAGTCTAACGCCTTTTTGAAAGACCCTCAAAAGATGAAATCATTCAAGCAGCTTTATTCTGAGTACCAAGAGCAGAAGGAGCTCGAGCTACAGAGGAAGCAAATAGAGCAAGAATCAATTATGAAAAATGGATTTCGTACCGTTGTCAAACAAGAGGATGAAGACCAACTTCCTTTACAAGACAATCCCCTTGATGGTAATGACCCTATTGATAAGGAATCTAACGAATTAGACTTAGACAATGACATGTTTCTCCAAGAATATGATAGCATGAATTGTTTACCAGCATTGGCATACTCTGGTGTTGATTCGACCCTCTTAGACAAAGAGGAAGATGCATGGACCAAAAGAATGCTGGAGAACGAACATCAAAAGCCTAGTATATTCTTCTCAAATCGCGATAAAGGATTAACACCCAAGATGAATCGCAATATTGAACTAATACAACAGATAAGACATATCTGCCATAAAATCTCATTAATCAGGCTGCTTCAAAATCCCTCATACTCTCAAAGCTCTAGGGCAAATGTAAATCCAAATCAATATGCCAATAGTCATCAGTACAAATACAATGTCATAAACGATTCAATAGACCTGGATCCTGTTTCCCAGCTACCGACTCATGATTATAAAGCTAACAAAGCGCTCATGTGGAAGCTAATGTACAAGAATATAGGAAAAATTGCAATGTCCAATGGTTTTGAAACGACCCAACCATCAGCGATCAGCATGCTCACAGAGATTTCTGGTGATTATTTATCGAATTTGATAAAGAGTATTAAAGTGCATCATGAAAGCAATTCTTTGAGCCATACGAACTCAAGAGAAATCCTGCATATGAGTTTGTTAGAAAATGGTATTAACAAACCCGACGATCTTTATTCCTACATGGAAGCCGAATTTACGAAGAAAACTAAGAAATTGACAGATGTTAAGGGAAAATTAGAGACTTTCTTGAGAGATCTATTAAGACCTACGTTGCAAGAACTTTCCGAACGTAATTTTGATGATGAAAGCCAAAGTTTTGTTACTGGTGATTTTGCGAGCGAGATCACTGGCGAAGATTTCTTTGGATTCAGAGAGCTTGGTCTGGAAAGGGAATTTGGTGTTCTCAGCTCTGCAGTCCCCTTGCATCTATTAACTTTCCAATTTCAAGCTACTGACTCCGAAGATAAAGTTCAAGTCAAAAAGATACAACCAGAAGAATTTGACAGTGTCGTTTACAAAAAATTGGATAAACAAGATGTGGACGATAAAGTTCGCATGAAAACCCTCTACCCACTATTAATCAACTCTTTAGAACGTTCGAAGACTTACCGCTCAAAGAGTTCCAAGAATGTTAGTACTGATCAACCAGATCAGGCAGTAAATGGAGCTGAGGAGAATCAAGACGCCTTATTAGAAGATGAAGATATGGTTTTCAAGGCTAAAGCTGGATCAAAACCGAGAGTGCCACCCACTGGTAAAATAACAGTTCCCAACAAGAAAAAGGTTGTTGGTGATATGTTTGTTCTACCAGAGAGTGACGACAACGAAGAGAAACCACCCACATCGGCAGGGATGACTTCTTCCTTGAATACGCCACAAAAAGTACCTACATCTGAAATGGATACACCAAGGGGCAGTTCATTTAATTTGAGCTTACCAAGGTTGGACCAAGAAAATGACTAACGTTAATTTGATGTTAAACCTGAAACGAAAAGATGAAATAAAAATTACCTTTAATTACAATATCTAATCTTAATTAAATAGATACAGCTACAACTCATCATGTAAATGCTTTCCTGAGTCATGAGGTTCGTTCTGTGATTCTTGCTCCTTTTTATTCCTTGCTTCACTCTGTAATTCATGGTCTTCTTGTGAGGGGTGAGTTGCAGCTGAAATTTCCTGTCTATCATCTTGCAAATTGGTATCATGTTGAACTTGACCACCGCCAGATTCTATTTCTTGAAGGTCCTTAGATGCCTCAATTTCTGGTCCCTGGTTATGAACTTCAGTAGTACCTGCCTGTCTAAGTTCATCTCGAGGAGCGTTGAAGGCGAATTGAATTTCGTCATCTTGTTCTTCTGTTGTACCAACATATTTTGCAATATCTTCAAGAGTTTCAAACTCTCCAAGGACACCTTGCTCTTTAAATACTGCTTCAAGCTGCTCGGGAGTTAATATATGCTCAAAAAGATCCTCAGCGTCACTCATATCAAGAAATTGAGGTGCTCCATTGGTACTATCCATGACCAACAATTTCACATCTTTATCTGTTTCTCTTGAGTTTTTCAATTTTTCTACTTGAGATTCAGAATGGGAATTTTTTAATTTATTGTTCTTCTTATCCTGAGCAACTCCTTGTCTATGATATAAAAGATTCCCTGATTCTGGGAACTCAATCCCACTAGACAAAGAGATATCTGCTAAGGCATTTGAACTTAAGTTAAACTGAAGTCTTGTCAAATAATTGCCACGTAAATCGACTACATCAGAGATCCACGAAATTTCATCTCCCGTTTCATAAGCAGGTTCGCCCGGCGGCATGAGCAATTGTTGGTATAACATCCTACTAAATGCACTGCCAATATTTTCATAAAGTTCCGCATCACTCTCAACAAATCCATCCTTTACCTTATGTTTACCAGAATACAAAAGAACTTTTCTTTGATCATCAGTAGATCCAGTTTGTGGATCTAATAGATAGAAATCGCTGCCCACAAAAATAGGTTCATATTTACCTAGTAGATCTACTGTCCCTCCAGGCGGTTTTTGATCGACACATAACACTGGGTTAGACATTTTTTTATCTTCATTACTTGATAAAAGTTCCAATTCACATAATTTTGGCACTACAATTTGTACTTCATAATAACAAGTCTTAACTTCTTTTATCCATTGAATAGTTGCAGAACGAGCGGCAGTCCCACATACGTATTGGATCTCCACGACTCTAGGATTCCCCGTTACGTCACACACATCACCAGATCCCACTATTTCACTGATATAATAATCGAAATTGTTATAAAGAAGTTGGAATTCTCTATCTTGGTTAGATTCTTTCAATTTACCTAAAACATAGGACAGCGTATTTTGCGGATTATCGTGGAATTGTGAAAGACCAATCTTGGGACAATAATCGTAAGTCCAGAATCCACTCATAAACCTAATACATTCCTTGATTTCATCAAGAATAATATCCACTCCTCTTTGTAAATTATCTTCCAGCAGTTTTTCAAATTCTAGTTCACTTCTATGTCTCTTCACACTAGATGTATCATTAGACCCCTGTTGCCGTACGTAACATGACAATCCATCACCAATTTCCAATGTATAGCCCTCGGCAAGTGCACTTGCATTGTTCCTTATAGCTATTTGCCAATACTCTGGCGTTACGTAGCTTATTAAATACTTGTCTGATGCACTTGGGTCCTCTAATGGTGTCAATAAACCAATGGTTATGGGTAATCCGATAAAAAGAGTTAATAACCAGCTATTCACCCACATCGAAGGATTAACTAAACTTCTGGACCTTGGTGTATCTTTTCGGTGGAAAGTTCATCAAGGTTAAGGTGATATTTTCAACGCAACAACCGACTACTTAAACCTATGATCGCTACTCTAAGAGAAGAGGCAGAAAAATAAGAATTAGAGAGCCATGAAATTACTTGCTACCGCTCTTTTAGCATCTGTTGCTCTGTGCAATGAGTTGAAATTACAACTGAGGAATATCGAGACTGGTATTGCTGTTCCTTGGGGCCTTTATGATTATGACAGTGTTACGCTCGATGCTAGCACTTTGGAATCGCCAAAGGAAGAAAATAATGATCAAGGTTCCTATTGTGTGGATGCCATTTACGATGGTGAAACTATTCCATGCTTTTCCTTTTTGGATGTAGAGAGTCCGTTACATTACAATCTGGTCATCGATGTACACGACCAAGAGTTAAAGAAGCTTTCACTAATACATAACCCAGAGGTTAGAGGTATCGAACCTCTTGTAAGAAATCCAGTAAAGGGACCAGAGCCACCTGCTGTTAAATTGAAAAAGACTACAAAGACTTATCAAGACAAAAAGGCTAATAAAGAAGCAACAACGGCACAATTCTCATCAGAGGACAACGAGGACGAAAATAAGACTTGGTTCCAAAAGAATTGGAAAGTACTGCTAATTGGTCTTATCGTGTACAATGTGATAGCTGTAATGAACAAGCAAGGAGAAGTTAAACAAGAAGTCGAAGAGAACCAAAAACCATTGGGTGATTGATGTCATGGGAAGGAAAACCACATTTTTTTTTATCATCGAGCAATGCACAATATATTTACCAACTTGACCCAAAAACCTCAACAATAGGTTCATTTTAGAATTCCATTACTGCAACTCTAGTGCAGGTTTTGATATTGAAAGCTAGTGCAAGGCTAATCAAGCCTGTTCAGCTCCGCCAGATTTTATAGAGCACTGATGGTAGGACGCCCATGGACCTGAGACTAATGGTGAGGCAGTTAAATGGACCCATAACCTGATAAAATTGGTGAACTGTTATATAGAGCTTATTATGCATCATTTTCTACGTAATGTTTGATTTACTTCCAACTTCGAGCCTTTAATAAATACGGAACCAAGTGCTTAGGAGCACTACAATACTCTTATTGAGTGGTAGCATGGACAGATAAGACAGTAATATAGATGGAAAAGTTCAAGTTACCATTTGTTAGATCTCACATCCATCACTCGGCACCACCTCCAGATATGTCTGGTGTAGATGCAAAGCCGGTTTATTTGCAAGTTGGTAATTCCCCCAATAATGGCTATGCCCTTTCCAATGTGGTAGCTGTATCATCAGTGGATTTACCAGACAATATCTATGTTCAGGTGGATAAACTTTTCATTTTCACCACTAGGCACTCCAACGATGTGCCACCAGGTAAAATAGGGTTTAATGGTAATCAGAGAACCTGGGGTGGATGGTCACTAAACCAAGAAATTCTTATACAACCATTTGATCTCTTCAAGTATTCTGGTAAACAATCCTATTTGGGGTCAGTGGATATAGAAGTTTCATTTAGATCCAGAGCAAAAGCCGTGCCAACACCCTTTGATCAAGATGAATTGGCACAGCATTTTACCAAATGCTTTGAATCACAAATTTTCTCACCAACGCAGTACTTAATCTTTGAATTTAAAGGCAATATCTTCGATTTAAAGGTCAGAAGTCTGCAAACTATAGATTTAGGGGATGTTGAACCTTCTACACCTGTGTCATCAGGAATTGAGACAAAGGGTATTCTTACAAAGCAGACTCAATTGAACTTCTTCAAAGGTAGAGATGGATTGGTTAACTTAAAATCTTCCAATAATTTGCGTCCACGCTCTGATGCTGTTATTAGACCAGATTTTAAATTTGAGGATTTAGGTGTTGGTGGGTTAGACACGGAATTTACAAAGATCTTTAGAAGAGCATTCGCAAGTAGAATCTTTCCACCTGCAGTGATTGAAAAATTGGGTATTTCTCATGTTAAGGGTTTATTACTGTATGGTCCTCCAGGTACTGGTAAGACTTTAATTGCTAGGAAGATTGGTAAAATGTTAAATGCAAAGGAACCTAAGATTGTCAATGGTCCTGAAATTCTGAGTAAATATGTGGGTTCGTCAGAAGAAAATATTCGTAACCTTTTCAAAGATGCAGAAGCCGAATACAGGTCAAAGGGTGAAGATTCATCATTACATATCATTATCTTTGATGAGTTGGATTCTGTATTTAAGCAAAGAGGTTCGAGAGGTGATGGTACAGGTGTTGGTGATAATGTCGTTAATCAGTTGTTAGCTAAGATGGATGGTGTTGATCAATTGAATAACATCTTGGTCATTGGTATGACTAACCGTAAAGATTTGATCGATAATGCTCTATTGCGTCCTGGTAGATTCGAAGTTCAAGTGGAAATTCACTTGCCAGATGAACAGGGTAGATTGCAAATTTTAGATATTCAGACTAAGAAAATGAGAGAAAATAACATGCTTGAAAAAGATGTTGATCTTGCAGAATTGGCTGCTTTAACGAAGAATTTCTCCGGTGCTGAAATTGAAGGTTTGGTCAAAAGTGCAAGTTCATTTGCCATTAATAAGACTATTAGCATTGGTAAGGGAAACACTAAATTAAACCAAAAAGATATTTCTAAATTGACAGTTAACAGGGAAGATTTCTTAAAAGCTTTACAAGAAGTTACACCAGCGTTTGGTATCAATGAAGAAGATTTGAAAATGTGTGTGGAAGGTGGCATGATAAGATACTCGGATTCCGTCGATGCTATTTTGAAAAATGGTGACAGATATGTTCGTCAAGTACGTGAAAGTGCCAAATCAAGATTGGTCTCTTTATTGCTCCATGGTCCACCAGGTTCCGGTAAAACTGCACTATCGGCCGCCATCGCTCTAAAATCTGAATTCCCCTTTGTGAGATTGATTTCTCCAACGGAAATATCTGGTATGTCGGAGGCTTCAAAAATTGCATATATCGATAATACATTCAGAGATGCTTACAAGTCACCTTTGAATATCCTGGTTATCGATTCTATCGAAACCCTTGTTGATTGGGTTCCCATTGGCCCCAGATTTTCAAACAATATTTTACAAGTTCTTAAGGTGGCACTAAAACGTAAACCACCAAAGGATCGTCGTCTTTTGATTATGACTACCACTTCTACGCATTCGGTTTTACAGCAAATGGATATTTTAAGTTGTTTTGATCAAGAGATTGCGGTGCCCAACATGACTACGCTAGACGATTTCAATAACGTTATGATAGAATCGGATTTCCTCGATGACCAAGGCAGAGTGATGGTCATAAATGAATTGGCACAAGTGTGTCCTCGTTTCAATATCGGTATCAAGAAGACTCTAACAAATATCGAGACCGCAAGACATGATGAGGACCCTGTGAGCGAAATTATCGAATTGATGGTCAACTCCTCAGGTGTTTGAATGGAACTAAACTGCTGGAAAAATACGAAGTTTATAGGTTAACTCAACTAAATATAAAGCAAATTTCTTTTTACAATTACTATCACTACCGGCTGTTGCCGCCCATCACTCTTGGGGCGGGTAACAGAGATCGTCTATCTGAAAAAAATTTTCACCTAATGAAGAGAGTGATGAGGTACTAAGTAAGAACAAATAGTAATAGCTTTACAATAAAGAAAGGTATATTTTTGGACCAGCTACATTAAAGAGGGACCTATCTCGAGAATATGGCACCCCCTGCACTACGTCCTGAAAATGCTTTGAAAAGAGCCGATGAATTAATCTCGGTTGACCAGCATCAAGCTGCTCTTCAAACATTATATGAGTATATAACGGCAAGAAGAATCCGTTGGGCTGAACCATCTACTGTTGAACCTATTGTGTTCAGATTCTTGGAATTAGGTGTCGAATTGAAGAAAGGAAGATTAATTAAAGATGGTTTACATCAATACAAGAAATTGGTTCAAGGTACTCCTGAAGGTTTAGTCTCTGTAGGTGCTGTTGCTCGTAAGTACATCGACACGGTGGAATTGAAAATGTCATCTGAACAAGCTAAAGCTCAAGAGACTCATAAGGAGGAAGAAGATGAAGATTTAGATGGTGGTGTCACTCCAGAAAATTTACTTCTTTCAGTCTATGAATCAGATCAATCCATTGGTGGGTTCAATGATGAAGCTGTTACTTCTTGGATGAAATTCACTTGGGAATCCTATAGGGCTGTTTTGGATCTATTGAGAAACAATTCTCAATTGGAAATTACTTATTCTGGTGTGGTTAACAGATCAATGAATTTCTGTCTAAAATACAAGCGTAAGAATGAATTCAAGAGATTGGCAGAAATGTTGCGTCAACACTTGGACGCTGCTAATTACCAGCAGAGTAAAAGCGGTAATAACATTGTTGATTTGAGCGATCCTGAAACTTTACAACGTTATTTAGATCAACGTTTCCATTTGGTTAATGTCTGTGTTAAGTTGGAATTATGGCACGAGGCTTTCAAGGCTATCGATGACGTTTACCATTTAATGAAAATGTCTACACGTCCTACCAAACCCTCTACTTTGGCCAACTACTATGAAAACTTAGCTAGAGTGTTTTTCGTCTCTGATAACCAAACTCTACACACTGCCGCTTGGGAGAAGTTTTACAAATTGTACACTACCAACAAAAATGCTACCGAAGAACAATTAAGCAAGTATGCATCAATTATTTTGCTTTCAGCTCTAGCGGTACAACCAGATTTCCTACCCACTGTTGGTTTCGATCCTCAAATGCGTCTAAACCGTTTGTTGGATTTCGAAACTAAGCGTACTAGAAAGGATACTATCGAATCTGCTTTACGCGAAGATGTATTCAAGAGGGTTGATGCTGACATCAAGGAATTTTACGAAATTCTAGAAGTCAAATACGATTTCGACAGCATCAAGGAACAATTGACCCAGTTGCTGCCAAAATTGGAGCAAAAACCATATTTCAGTCAATACGCCGATTCCTTGAAAAACGTGATTGTCAGAAAGTTGCTTGTCAGTGCATCTCAAAAGTATACTACTGTGAGCACTGATGAACTTTATGACGCTGTTAGCCTACCTAGTCCATTGTCCATGTCTTATTGGGACATTGAAAAGGGTTTGTTGCAAGCTGCCATTGAGGATTACATCTCTTTCAGCATTGATCACGCTTCCAACACTGTTACTTTTGCCAAGGATCCATTTGAGATCTTTGCCAGCGGTAACGAAGAGGCACAAGAGACTGAACAAGCAGAAGATGAAGAAGAATCAGATGCTGAAAGTGTCAAAGAAGATGAACATACCGGTAAGGAAGGTGAAGGTGATGAAGCAACAGGTGAACCAGAACCAGTTGTGATCACACGCAATACCTTTATCCGTAACAAGCTTGCACAATTGTCTGAGAGATTGCAGGAGGAAGAGGATTTCAAGGATGGTTCTTATCTGGAAAAGGTCAAGGTTGCTCGTGAAAGTTTGATAAAACAAACCCAAGAAATTATCGATAACGCCAAGAAGTATGCTGAAGAACGTGCCAAGAAATCTCATGAACAAAGACAAAAGACTCTAGCCTCTGCTGCTGAAAATGCTGAGCAAGATGCTGAATTGAGACAACAACGTATGCTAGAGGAGAAGGCTGTCATCGAGGCTAAGATGGAGGAAGATGCTCAACGTCGTTTGGTGGAAAGGAAGAAGCGTGAATTGGAAGCTCTTAAGGAAGTCGAATTGAAGAAGTTTATCAAAGAGATCAACGACAAGGGTCATGCTCAAATCGATCCCGAGGATGCAAAGAATATGGACATTGCCGATATTCGTAAGATCATTGTGGAACAATTATCTAAGGATAAGAAGGATTTAGAAGAACGTATGAACTATTCATTAAAGAAATTAGATCATACTGAAAGAGCATTTAGAAAAGTGGAATTACCAGCGTTACAAAAGGAGGCTGATGCTATGAGTGCGGCCGACTCCACCAGACGTGAACAATTGAAGGCAAAGATCATCCAAACCGCTAAGGAGGAACATGAAAATAAGGTTGCTGATTACGGTCGTTTGACAGGTGTCTTTGAGGACTACAGGGGATTGAAAACTCGTTTGCAGAAGGCTCACGAGGAGAAGGTTGGTAACGCTCTCGCTGAAAGACGTGCAGCATTTGAAGAAGCTAAAAACGCACGTATTGCAGAAGTTCGCCGTCAACGCTACGAAGAGTTATTAGCTAAACATAAGGAAGAAGAAGCCACTAGAGAAAGAGAAGAACGTGTTCGTAAATTACTTGAAGAAAGAAAGAAACAAGATGGTGTTTCAAGTGAGCAAAGAGAAACGCAAGGTGCAGCCGTCAAGGAACAGCAACAAGCACAACCACCAAAACCTTCAGGCCAGCCACTTACTTATGCAGAAAAACTCAGAGCTAAACAAGCAGCAGCAGCTGCCGCTAACGCAAACGGCGGTGCTGCTCCAGCTCCAACTCCAGCTCCAACTCCAGCTCCAACTCCAGCTCCAACTCCAGCAGCAGCTCCAGCTGCGTCAACTTCAAATCCATTCGGTGCAGCTAAACCAAGATCAAAGGAAGACTTGGATAGAGTTGCTCAAAGACAAAGAGAAATGGAAGAAGCAGCTGCCAAGAAGCAACAATCAGCACCAGCACCAGCAGCTGCACCAACACCAGCACCAGCAGCAGCACCACCTGCAACTGAACAGAAGCCAAAGTCTGGTATGACATTTGCAGAAAAGATGAGAGCTAGAAGAGCAGGTGGACAAAAATAATCAATAATTACAACAATTAATTATAAATAGTTTTAAAGAACAACTTTCACTAGATTTTCGATTTTCGATTTTTAGATTCAGAACGGATTGTAAGCACTCATTTATCAATACTTTAGAATAAAATTTATCTGTATATTATATTACTACCCTGCTAATATTTACGAACCTTCAACCCAAAAAGATTCGGCGAAAAAGAAACACAAACTAAAGATCTGGGAAAGAAAAACATTGTTTTCGGACCTTTCGTTGTTAACTGATGAAAACAAATTAAGATGGTAAAATAAAAACAAAATGAATCATAGCTGGGTGGATGCGAAGAAATAAATTCGTTATCGAAATAACCATTGGTTCAATTAAATAAGAAATCCGCCCGCGTAAAGATTCCTCATGTTTCCCCGTCTTGTTATTCTCTTTTTTTTTTATTATTGTTATTATTATTATTATTATTATTGAAATGTTATGTTATTAACCAATCCACATACTATACTCCAACAACGTTGACCTCATCATAGCAAAGCAGCAGCAACAGCGGCCATAGCTCCCATTAGGGAACCAGCTGGGGCGAATTGAGCAGCTGCCATACCTTTAGATTGGTTACCGTCGTTAGAAGCGGTACTCTTGGAACCAGATTTACCAGAAGCGGACTGAGAAGCATCAGAGGATTTGGTGGAGCTTTCAGTCTTGGAAGAGCCACTGGAAGAGCTCTTGCTGGAGCTTTCTGAGGATAATTTGATAGAAGTGGATTGAGCACCGTTCTTACAGACAAAAGAGTCACCCTTGATACCACCCTTACTTTGCAAGCTCTTCAAAGAAGAACAAGAAAAGTTACCAGAGTTAGTTTCAAAGTCACCATCACCCTTAACGGAATTCAAAGATTCCAAGTCTAGATAAGTGTAGTTACCAACAACAGAGATGGCACCACCGACCTTAGACAACTTAGGGAAACCACCAATCAATTTGAAGTTAGAGTTGTTGGCAATGACGAAACCACCACCAACTTCTTCCAAGTTAGTAGCGTTAATACCAGTCAAGTTTCTGTTAGAGACAAAACTTAGAGAACCTCCAACAGAAGTCAAGTTCGACAAGTTCAAACTGTCAATAGTGTTGTTAATGAAACCTAGAGAAGAGTTCACTTGCTTCAAAGAGACGAAAGAAGCTCTGTGGACATCTCTTAGGGTAATGTTGTTAGCCCATTTCAAATCGTTGAAGGTAACATTAGCATCTTGACCGTTAGCGGAGAATTCAAGCTCATCTTCAACAGATTCCAATGAAGATTCCAAATTAGCCAAGTCCTTGTTGTTGTTCAAGTTGAATGATCTAACCTTTTGCAATTCTCCAAAAGCATGAACAGTCTTCAAAGAAGTATCACTGATGTAAACAACGTTTGCCTTCTTAACATTAGTTTCGAAATCATGCAATTGTGGCAATGCAACCATCTTAATGGTGTCAACTTCTTCCAGACCGTTGAAAGAAGCAGTTTGCAAGCTGGTAGACAATTGCAAGTTCAAAGAGTGAGAAATGTTTTGTAATGTGTCAGCATTGAATTGGACCAAGTTGCTGGCGTTGTAAATAGTCAAGGAACCTTCCAAGTTCTTGACACCGTTCAAACTACCGGTTTGGATTTCACTACCACTGACGGTCAAGTTACCAACCAAGGTTTGGCAACTAGAGTATTTATCCAAATCTGATTGTTGAGTAGCAGTAGAGTTTGGTTTAATCGTACATGATGATGGAACATTGGTTGTACTGTTACCACTGTCAGCAATAGCTGCACCAGCCACCAAAGAAGATACTAAAAGACTTTTTAGATTCATAGCCAATTTGATTCAGTATATGAGAAGTGAATCGTTTCGATTTTCCTTAATCTAGCAGAATGAAGTGTTGTAGAACGGATGAAGGAAGTAAAGAAGTTTTAGAATAAATTCACTCCTTTTATATATACGCGAATAACGATCTCAGTAGAGGGGAAATGAAGAGGATAATAATAACAATAATAAGACTAACGGAGAAAGGAACTGAGAAGCAAAAAGAAGAAATTAATTAGTTGAAACGAGAAGGTAAAAGAAGGAAAGATATTACAAGAACCAGCAGATTTCAAAATAAATAGATTTTCGTGCTAATTTAAATACGCGACTTTCTTTATTATTGTTGTTGTTATTACTGTTATGACGAGATCTTAGTATCTCTCGTAATTCGTCCATTTCATATTTGTAAAAATAGAACGCAGCTTGAGATTTCCCTAGAGATTCACGTAGAGGCGTAAATCACCCTACGGGTTCCTCTGAGGTGGAATAAAAAAAACTAATTAGGTCGGATGCTGGGCCATTGAAAATTTCGTATGTGTCTGAATTGGGGCAATAATATCCGAATCCGTCGATGAAGTCAGACGCGAACGCGTAAACTCCCGATCTGGAAGGTGGCACGTAGGAGAAACATTGACGGTGCGATCTGCAGCCATTTCAGTGCTTTTGCATTTTCGAAACACAGTTTCGAACTGGTTTCAATTCCTCCCCATTACGTGCCGAAGACCCAAAGTTTAACCGAAATGAGTTTTTCCTTCAATTAGTAAAAAAATGATCTACAGCGGTCCTCGTCTCCTCCTTTTCCCAGCGGGGGTTTCTCTGGAGATAATTGACTTAACAAATGGGCGGAGATCTACATGCATGAGATCCCAAGACCTAGACACTCAGAGGTGAGAAAGAAGACTCTAGGCAATGAGTTACCGCGCCTATTAGCTATTTGCTAGTAGTGTTTCTCCATGTCAAGATATACTGTGATTGGAGGTGTGAAAGCAATTACAAGGTCGTCATGCAATCGAAATGACCCGCGTTGTTGTCGTTCCAGCATAACTTGTCATATAGCAGTGATCAGCTGAGAAAACTTTCAAGTAGACTTGGTACCCTGGAGATAGTCAGCGTAATAGGATTTCTAGCGGTGAGTTGCAGAAGATCCCGTTGCGATACAGTACCATCGGATAAACAGTAGCTGACGTAGAGATTCACGAAAAACAAAGCTTCGTTGTCATGCGACAGGATCAGTCGTTCTCTTATTTGGGCGCTACGCGCGGCGCTATCAAACAGAGATTTATCGAATTAAAAATAGTCGTAAATAAACACATATATGGTACCAGTTAACGTCTACCTATTCCAAGGCTCTTTGTAAGAACTTCAGTTGCTGCAATTAGACTCTCGTCTTGATAACGTGGACCCGTTAGCTGCAAGGCAATGTGTGCACCTTCATAAGCCTTTGGATCATAACGTATTTTACCATCCTTATCGTTCCAATGCATTCTTTCAAACACGTTATCATATAGTGGTGGGATTTCTGTATCCTTAGCAGGATCGTGTTGGAATGGCGTTGGGAAAACTAAGTTAGGATAATCTACCAGATTCCAGAATGCAGTGTATCCCCAGTATTTTGAAAGTTCTGGAATCTCTGGTGGACCTGCATAGGCTGGTGATAAGATGAAATCACAGTGAGGGAAAACATTTTGGAAAACCTTGAGTTTAGTGGCGTCTCTAATCTTATTCAACTCATGATTCTCGTACACGGAAAGATGCTTACCTTCGTTGTGCCCGAAGAAGAATTCTGTTAGAGGTAAAATTGGTTCACCACTGGGCACCAAAAGTTCTTTTTGTGCGCGGTTACCATCACAGGTGTAAAGAGTAGAAACGGTCTCATTGGCCTTGATCATATCTTCAGCAGATAACCAATATTTTTTCAAATCGACCACCTCTACAGAAGGATTTTGTTTCAAATTTTCTACTACTTCATGCATGGTACGAGTTACCGCAGGGAACGGAGTCACGATACCATCGGTGAACAACACTCCCACGCGGATCTTGGCGGGCAACTGTGGTGAAGTGTTCCATGGCAGTGGTACACTGCTTGGGTCAAGCAACCATGGTTTACCATCGTTAATGTAGTGGTCCATAAAGGCATTCAGTTCAGCCGTTGATCTTGCCAATGGTCCCATAGTAGGAACAACACTTTCCTGACCACCACCACCAGAAACACTGTATAAACCAGAGAATCTCTTTGTAGTAGGTCTCAACCCATAGATATTAGCAAATGCAGCTGGACATCTAATGGAACCGCCGATATCTGAACCGATACCCAATACGGAGCCATGCATGCCGACGATGGCACTTTCACCACCGGATGATCCACCTGGAGAAAGCCTGGTGGAAAGTGGATTTCTAGTACGACCAATGACGTTATTGATGGTGTCAAGATGCATAATTGCTTGTGGTTGAGAAGTACGGACATGTGTGGTGGCCCCCATATTTTCCACCAGTTGAATAGAAACGTTGGTGTTTTTTGAAACGTGTTCGATTAACGAAACGTAAGAAGCATGAGTAACCGACCCTTTGATTTCCATGTGTTCCTTTAGGGAGATGGGAATACCGTGCAAGGGTCCTTTCAATTGCTTATTGGTTTTTAAAAATTCATCGGATTTTGCCGCCTGGGAAAGCGCTTTATCAAACATAAATTGCATAACACAGTTAGTGGCGATTTGTGCAATGATCGATGATTTGATAAAGGCATGTGCAATCTCTTTAGCTGTCAATTTACCTTCCAACTGTTTTGCCAGCAATTGTTGTAAAGTGTAGTCATTGACAATAGCAGCTTCTTTCTCTGAAAGTAAGCCAAAATCTGCCTTAACAAACTGAGTTGCGTCAATTGGTTCAGAATCAAATTCTTGTTGAGAAGGCAATTTAGCCAAGCATGCTGCATAGAATTTAGGGTCGTATTTTTCCATTTGATCATCTCTAGCCTTCTGATAGGCTTTGATTAATGGTTCATATTTGGCGAATTTTTCAGTCTTATAGGGGGCAGTCATAATGATGATGATGAGTGAGTGTGCTTTCTTTCTGAGGAGTGATCTTTAACAGTCCAGGACTTAACTTTGTCGTCTTCTAGCCCTATTTTATACAATTTCCAGAACACTATCTTGATCGAATCAGGACTCTAGTGCGACTAATTCTCTGGTCTCTTACAGCCCTCGTATTGCCGACGAAATCCGCTTTATCGCGGTGTCGAAACAGATACGCGCAGTATGAGAGGTGCGGCGCTAGCACTATTCTAGCATACGACCACTGACTGATAAAATGAGTTTCCTTTCAAGTACATAAGATCAGATAGCTGCAAGAAGGAATGCGCTGATAAAATCCCGACTTCTTCAAAGATCTATCTGGCTAATGGACAGGGCACAAAGTTCACATTGATCTGGCTACCTTCAACAGACAAGCACTTTCTCTTTTATCCCATCCCTATGTGCCTCTCATGTCAACAAGGTCCGCACGGCGCTAGCAGTAATTGTAGTTCGGAGCATATCGTATATCACGTGATAATCACGCCCGTGTTTTTCCGATAATTCCTTTTTCTACATCCTCGTACCACTCCCCATTGTCTCGTGACATCACAAACAAATCTATACACACACGTACATGTACATAGACATATACATTCCCTGTCTGTCGGCGGCTGCCCAGGCATGTATTCTGAGATGTTCGTACTTGATCATTTGCCTCGCTATGACAGCATAGTGGCAGCTGCAGCAGTCCTCAACAGGAGTAGCAGGGCTTTCTATTATTGCTGATGGGCTCGCTCGGACACCACCCGAAATTCTATTACGGACGCAGAAAAAGGATGGATGATTTAAAAGAGAAAAAACAAGTTTTTGGGATTATTGAACACTCAGTTTCAACATTTAGTTTAGTCACACAACACAAACGCATTAATAAAGGAGCAAAGTTTTTCTTTCTAGACAGGATTTTTTGTCAACAAGAAGATAAAGCAGAAGAAGAACAATAAGAGCTTTAAAGAGATTCCAACCTCATACTGAAAACTCGTTTCCCTCGTTGTTAACATAACCTAAACTACTAGAAGGAGAAAAAACCCTAACAAAAAAAAAAATTTAAAGCCGATCAACAGTCTCACACAGCAACACACAACAACACATAACACATAGAGGCATATTAAACAAAAAACCAAGAAATAAAAGTAGAATCCGTAATATTATGAGTGGACGTAGAAACACCGCAGCTAATTTATTGTTACGACAGTACAGAGAGCTTACAGACCCAAAGAAGGCTATTCCATCATTTCACATAGAACTAGAAGATGATTCTAACATCTTCGTGTGGAATATTGGAGTTATGGTCTTGAATGAGGATTCTATCTATCATGGTGGGTTTTTCAAAGCACAGATGAGATTTCCAGAGGATTTCCCCTTTTCGCCACCACAGTTTCGTTTCACACCGGCGATTTATCATCCAAATGTCTATAGGGATGGTAGACTTTGTATTTCCATCTTGCATCAAAGTGGAGATCCGATGACGGATGAACCTGATGCAGAAACTTGGTCCCCGGTGCAAACAGTTGAAAGTGTTTTAATATCCATAGTTTCTCTATTAGAAGATCCTAATATATCATCACCGGCAAACGTTGATGCTGCCGTTGATTATAGAAAGAATCCAGATCAGTACAAACAGAGAATTAAATCAGAAGTTGATAGATCAAAGCAAGATTTACCACCAGGCTTTATCATGCCAACTTCCGAATCTGCATATGTTTCTAATACGGGTAAAAAGGAGGAGACTGAAGATAATAAGGATATTGCAGACAATTTTTGGTATGATAGTGATTTGGATGATGATGAAAACGCAGAGGGATTGCAAGACGATTCTTTTGACTACGACGACGAAGACGTTTATAACTACCAGGGAACTTATGGAAACGACGATGAGGATAACATAGAGTTTGAAGATGACGACGAAAGCATGGATAATGACAGTGTAATGGATAGAAAGCAACCTCACAAGGCAGAGGAGGAAAGCGAAGATCTAGAAGAAGTAGAAAAGATTGGGAAGAAATAGTGATGTAATTTTTGGCGTTTTTATCTGTTGTTATGATTATCATTTTATTATTAATATTACTATTAGTATTACTTTTTTTTCTTCTTTTTTTTTTCTTAATACTATTATCTCATTCCCATATAGAATCTCTCGGATTTCTTCGTATTTGTTTTGATTTGGTCTACTGTTCTTCGTTTCCCCTGCATGATGGATTTACAATTGAGTTTCTCGGATAATGAAACTCTTGAAAAAGAGAAAGGATTCCATAAGGGCCCTTTCTCCCTGTAGCATTAGCTTCAGTCATATGTATACTCTCTTATAATAGTCATCGTCATCATAGTTTTATAATTACCCATTGTTACTATTATTTTGTTTGTTACTACACTTTTGTTTGAACGGGCGATTAATGTTAGAAAACCAACAACTTAAAGGGAACTAGTTGAACTATAAAGACACAACAGAAGGGTTACTGTGAGTAAGTTCTAGCTCAAAAAATGATAATCCAATCTCAAAATGTGAAAACAGTTTTGGAGACAACTTTAAAACCAGTTCATATAGATTACCTTTCATTTGATTCCGATCCATTACAATCTTCCATATTACTGTCCGCCACAAATGGTGCAGTACTTTCATTCGCAGCTTCAAACTCATCAGCATCGAGTGAAGTGCATTCTTTAAATAACTTAAAGATGATGGGCTTACTGATAAGAGACAAATGGTCCGAAGATGAACAAGAGCAACGATTACAGTCTCGTTATACACATTCAATTACCGTGAATAACGAAACTGTAACGACAAACATCTACACGTATGAAATTGAAGATCTACATGCTTGTACGGCTCAAATTCCTCAATCTGGTCTTCTATTACTGTTTATCGCAGATGTTGGTTTCCCCTACGGACTTCTCGTGATGAAGATGAAAGGTGCACTCGAGGCATTTAAGGATATGTATGGATTCCAACTATCATGAACAGTGTAAAATAAGACGACCAGAGAACACCATCATATTTGTAATACTACTATTATTCCACGTATTTATATGTAGTAGATAATAATGATCACGTGATATACGTACACGTGACTGACGCGCTTTTTTTTTTTTTTTTTTTTTTATTCTTTAACACCGAAAAGTTGACGCGAAAAGCTTGGTATTTTCAACATCTATTGGATTGAAGATCTAATTCTCCAAACTTTGAAAGATACACTACTCAGTGTTGGACAAAAAAACAGTAGAAATATCTCCTGGACAGCCAATTTCTACCTTATACAGAGTATTCTGCCCAGGGAAGAACTGTCATAAAATAGGTATTCACATATCTTTAGTGGTTCATTCAAATTTAACGATTCTGTCATAGGTGGTGTTGTTTTTGATATGACCACTAGATCTCCATTGAAAGAGACTGATGCCAACTTGAGACAACCTCGTCTCCATCTAAATAATGAAGATGAGAGTTCAGCTGCCACAAATAAGAAGAGAGCATTAGAAAGGTTAGAAACGCAACAACAACAACAGCGAAAGAAGCCAAAGGCCGAAAGAGCAAGATCAATTGAAGGAGCAGTACAGGTAGGTAAAAGTACTGCATTAAAGAATATTGAACAAAAAGTAACACCTAGTGAATTGTTAGAATGGCAAAACAACTGGAAAAAGATAATGAGACGCGAATCCCGCATATATTTCGATACAACCGATGAGAGCGATTGTAGCAAATTCATAAAGAACAGAATGGATAAACGCAGGGATCTCTTGAAGAAGGGGTTTCTTAGCCTGGGAGCCCAAATTACACAGTTTTTCGATTCCAGTGTTACAATCGTCATAACGAGAAGATCTGTGGAAAACATCAGCGCATTGTCAGATTCTGACATTCTATCAAGGGCGAAAAAGAATTATATGAAGATTTGGGGGTATGAAAAGGCAACAAGATTCTTAAAGAATTTGGACGTAGATTTAGATTTTTTGGAGAAAAGCAAGACCACATCATTACCGGAACCTACACTCTCCAATTTACTTCAAAATGAAAAACTGTACGGTCCCGCAGATAGAGATCCTCGGACGAGAAGAGATGATATTCACTATTTCAAATTTGCACACGTTTACATGTATGATCTGTGGCAAACATGGGCGCCCATAATCGTTTTGGAATGGAAACCTCCAGACTTGGCTGATCCCAAGAAAATACCTTACCCAGTACTAAAGATGGGTACATTCGGTAGATGCCCCTTCATAGGCGATGGTGCATGTGATGAAACATCTTACAAAAGAGTGGTAAAACGTTGCAATCGCGATAAAGCTAACAAAAAATATGCATTGAGATTACGTTTACTATATCAACACCATGCAGAACCTTCCATCGATTCACAAGAACTAATGATCATACCTCATACATGTCTCGATTCCGAACAATGCTACGAGAATTGGCAAAAGACTTTGGCGGCAGAAACAGACAACAATGAGGCTGCGGAGGCAGGATCTAAATGTATTTGGAAGGAGCCAGTACCTGCAACAGCACTCTCACTTCGTAAACCACTAGTATCTGGGGCCGCCAATGTGTTAACTAGACAAGAAACAGAGGATTTCCCCGATGACTTGTGCAACAGTAAGAAACAATCCCGTGTCACGCAAGAATTGAAGGCAAGCGGTGTACATCAATCCAATGACGTAGCGACCTCATTTGGTAATGGATTAGGTCCGACAAAGGCAAGTGTCACTAACAGAAACATTAAAAATTTGAGCAGACTGGTGGTAGATAGGAAATTGGGTACAAAGGCCCCCACGGCTGTCAACACCAATAAGATTACTCCTGCTACGACCACTACTACTTCCACTGTGGAAGTTCATGGTACCGGTTCTCATGAAGCTTCTCCTGTCGTACCCGATAATAATACTGCTGAGAAGGAAGCCGAAGAAGATTCCAGACAGAAGAAAAGGAAGACAGAAACTGCCACACCTGCACCAGTTGCAAGAAGGGATAATGCTAAAAATTCTGGTTACTGTGAAAACTGCCGAGTTAAATATGACCAATTGGAACAACACATCGTTTCTGACAAGCACCAGTCATTTGCACAAAACGATTTGAACTTCGAGATGATAGATTCTTTAATCGATAAGCTCAAATTTCAATTTTAATTTTGCACAAGCATATGCCCATGCATGACAATAGGAATGGGGAGCAATTGGGTTAGCATTATTAACAGTATCATGACAACACCGTCATTAATTTAATCGTTATTATCACGTTCATCATCATAGTCATTTTTGCATTTTTTTTTCAAGACGTATTGTATACTATTACAATTCTAATTAAACTCATCGCATTATTTTTTCTATCCATCTATAACGGCATGTGACTCATACAGTCAATCATGAAATCGAATCACATCTGTAGAAACTAAATGAATTTTCCGAAGGTAAATAGTTATAGAAACTAGAAAACAAATAAGCCTAGACCGAATCGTATAGAGCCTATTTCTATTCCTATAATACGATTAGTTCAATTCTTTGACCACACTCTTTTATAAGGTCTATAAAAGCACTCGCAAAGTGGCAGTAAATGAACGGCTATTAAACCGAGAAATTGAAAGTTAGGTTAGCTTTTGGGTGATTCAACAAGGGGATATGGATATGAACGTGCGGTACAGAGCTCGACGCTCTCATACTACTAGTATTTCCGGTAAAAATGTTGTACGGAGAACTGAAAAGCGCTCGAAGAGCGGCTGTTTGACTTGTAGAAATAGAAAGAAAAAGTGTGATGAGACCAAACCGCTATGTAAAGGGTGCCGAAGAAACTTCTTACAGTGCATCTGGCCTCAAGGGAATTCCAAAAGGAAGACCAATGATCAAAAAGAAGATTCGTATCAAAATGGTTTTTACAATCTGACTATACATGACATGATAGGCGAAGTGGAACTCGATTCAAAAACAAAACTCAACACCAGCATTCCGGAAATCAAGGAGCCATTTATCATGCTACACATGTGTAAAAAGGGTAAACTTTGGATGAAGCAAAAGGATGGGTCAATCTTATTTATTGACAATTTTCCCTCTGTTGAACAATTGAGTGTTGACGATGATCCAAGTTCCGAAGAAGAATTAGAACAGATAGATTCAACTGTAGGTCCAGATACGCAGTTTAAGGATTTATTTGATTTAGACTGGATTCCCGACCAGATCTTAATGGCTTCCGATTTTGCATTTAATTGGTTTACCAGAGAAAATATTACCGAACCACTTAAATTGCCGCCAGAGACTGCCAAACCGACTTTGACCGTGAATGAGGAACCCACAGGATGCTCTTACAATTTCTTTTACGACGCTAATGATCCATTAGCTCAGAAATACAACGAGGTATTCGAAAGATTAGAATCTAAGGATCTCCGAGAATTGAAAGACTACTCCAAGGATGAGAATTTCTTGATTTACGCATGTGTCACTAGATGGCTGCCAAGAATGGGACCCCAAGATACCCATCCATTGCTGACAACAGCGGCTACGTTCACCAGACATTTCGAGACGAATTACGTGATCAAAGAAGTATTTCTATGCTGTGGAGCAACTTTCCTCGAATGGTACGACCAGGAAACATTCAGACCTTTATCTAATCAACTTTACTCAAGTTCATTAACATTGATACGAAAGTATTTAAATGACAATCCCTTCTATGGGACAGAGGCATGGCTGTTGGCTTCTTATCAAATGTTATGTCTGAGAAATAAAACGACTAATACTACAACTGTAGATGATTGTGTCTACTGTCTGGCAAACTCCTATCGAATTATCAAGGCAACTTATTATGAGCAGACACAGAGTGATAACCCCCATCTTTTGTTTATACCCGATGAAATAGAGCAAGGTGCAGTTCGTAATTTATCCTATGAAATTGAGAACCGTGCTTTAGAAATAGAAGAACAAGTCGACAACGTTAAGAAACATTTAATCCTACAACCGCATGAACGTATGTTTTTGGAAAGTTTTATCTATAACTATTCAGTGGCTATTCTTTGGGCAAGTGATTTAACTGGTTTACCGAATCCATTCAGTGTTTTCAAAGAACTGAGTCATGTGCTCAAATGTCCCATCTATCACTGCGAGTTTCAATTCATGAATAATCCTGTGCTGGGAGCGGCTCCAGATGCCTTTGAAATATTAGCCAAGGCATCATACATTGCTCGATTGCCCATGCCGCTTTTACCGACAAATGTTTGGTATAAAAGAGCGCTGCAGTTACAATCAATGACCGAATTCTATACATCACCTGTACTACCGGGTAGATTAAAGGATTCAAGAGCTCATGAAAGCAGCCGTCTCAATTTACACGTCGGAAGAATTATATCGAAGGTTTGTTACATGATTCTATCCAAAATTGTTCAATTCGACACTTATAGCATTATGGATGCTCAGCCTGTTGTTTCCGATGTAATACAAACTTTAGCAAAGATTCCTCGTGATAACTTACTGTGGGGTATTTTGCTTTGGCCTACAATCGCATGCGGAATCTTTGCCACAGATCGGCAACACCAGCAACGAATCTTAGGTCATTTGAACGATGTTGCATGTATGCTACACATGCTAGCAATTTTTGAAACTCAAAATTTCTTGAAGAACATTTGGCTACAGCCTATTGAATCAAGACTAGATATCCTATTTCTCACCCGCCGTGCTTTTAGAGTTAACTGTTAACGTGTGGCGCAACCACTTATTTTTCGGCTGCTTTCCCTCATTGTTCATTCAGCCTTTGCGGCACTGGCGCTATAACTTGGCGTACAGAGCTCACGTACTTTGTGATATGGATACATGAGTTATACTATTGTCCTTGAAAGAATCAACTTGGAAGTAATACAAAGAAGAAAAGAAAAAAAGAAATTACTTCAAGCAGGTAATCTAATTACGTATCCCATGGTATTAGGTAATACTTGAAAATTGTTGCTCGCGTTCACTATCCCAATAACGCAAAGAATCTTCCATCTAAACTCCACCAATGTCCGCCATCTTCCTCTATCCTTTCTTCCCCTTCCCCTCCTCCATTCTTCTCCACATCACATTCCCTAATTGGTGTGCCTACGCCTACGGCTTGGCTACTACTGCTTTTCTTCCGATCTTTCCTGCTTTCGACCTCGAGACACGAAGCAGCCAACCGTAGATCCAATTTCCATTCCAGGTAAGCCATGGCAACCTCCTCCACGTGTATCCCGAACACCTCAAAAAGCCACGCTGCAGGCACTCGCAGCACCAGTACTACGAGTACTCCTAGCATCTGTTAGAAAACGAGGGACATTTAACGAGGGATGATACAAAAACCCGCAACATACATTCTTGTCCCTCAGTTACATGCTTCAGAAACACAATCAGAATAAGAAGAAGCAGTACAAGAACGCAATCCCTTTTTTTTTTTTTCTTTTGCTCGTCGATTACAAAATCATTCCTGATCGGGTGATGCTTTTAACTACACCTTTACAATAGGAGGGGTGTAGACAGGGCGACGCCATGCTTGTTCTTATGCCTATTGTCTACTGCATCATCTGCAACGCAGCAAAAAATTCCTTTTCTGTTTTAAGTCATCCCGTCGTAGACGCATATCCGAAAAGGAACTACTGTGCATTCCAGAACAATACGAATAACTTCATGTTTTCTCGGATAACACTGACAAGATTAATTGACATACAAACAAAAAAAGAAAGGTTAAGATAGGGTGTCATCTATACTAACACGGCTGGCGTTTGCATTGAAATTAAAGTAATGCAATTGCTCACTGCCAAGCCCAGCTACGAAGTTATTATGTCCGATTAACCTGTCTTACGTACTCGTTTGTCCTCATTGCAAGCATACAGACAAAGTGCAGATAATCCCTGGAATTTTTTTCGAACCGAAACAAAAAATAAAAATAATAGAAAGTAAAAAGAAATGGAGAAGAATTCGCAGACTGCAGGTTAACGTTATGCGATACCGTATTTTTTAATTTCCCGATGCGAAGCCTCTTTCGCACTTTCTTTTTGTTTCATTCTCTCCTTCTTTCCTTAATTCGTCATTCTTTTGTTCCGTTGTTGTTGTTGTTGTTGTTGTTGTCATAGGATAATAAGCCAAGTGTTCAGTCCATCTCGTCCTTCCTTTGACTTCCCCATACAAGAATTTTTTCATTTTTTATCCCATGTCATGCACTCCCTTCTTCGATGCTTTATTTCATTTCTTTTAAAAAAAGGGTTCTAGGTTCGATTTCATCATTGACGTTTCCATTTCTTTGACTTCACTTTTTGACTTTTGTTTGATTTGTCCTTTTAACGTTCTTTCTTCAAGAACGTACTGCTTCCTTCTTTTTTTTTTTTTTATTTCTTTTATTTACCTTTCAATACCACCATCAATGAATGAGATAGAATCAATGCATACAGATTTACTCCGTTGTTGTGGACGACTGGCGCTGGAGTCAAGTCTTTTTCCTCTAGCTTTTGAAATGTTAACAAGAGCACTAGACAGGGAGCCAACAGATTCTAATACCCTTTTGATGTTAAGCAAGGCTTATCTGCTGAGTGGTGATGCCGCTAGCGTTATTAGAATGTTGGTAAATGCAATTAATACTGGTGTTTCTACTATTGCATCTGACAGTAGGGTCTGGACAGTGCTGGCGTTGTGCTATGACCAGTTAGATGGGTTCGAAGATTCTTTGCATGCAGTCACACAGGCACTCTTACTAGAATCTTATCACACGGTAGATCCAGACTTGCACGTAATGCAATGCCGATTCTTCTTAAAGCAAGGTACTCATCATTATCCGTTAGATGCATTATTACCATATTTTGATAAAATGTTAGAATCTGTTAGAATGAGCGGTTCTACTCCTAATGTCCATGTTGAAGCGCTTGTGTCACGTGCACAGCTGCTTTACAAATATTCTGAATTTGAAAAAGCTTTAATTGATCTAGAGACTGCAATGGCACTTTTAAATTCCAAACCGGAATATTTCAAAGTTGGCGAGAGGTTAGCTAAAATTAGTTACACCTCTCTTTTAGCTTCAACTTTACAATTCCTAGCGAATAGACCAACAAATTCGTTAAAATTGGTAGAAGATGCAATTTCTTCTTATCCACACACGGCTAAATCCGTGCAACCGTTAATTTTAGCCAGTGGTATGATGAATTCAATTCTAGAAAAAGATTTAGCCAGTACATTGGATAGAATGGTCTTAGAAGAACCTTATTCTGCCAAAGGATCATCCTTTTTGATGAATTATATCATTGCAAGAATCCTTTTACAATTGGATCCAGTTCATAACGTCTATGGAGCATATGGATATTACCAGAGAGCACTAAATTTAAACATTTCTAAACCATATACATGGATTTCTATTGGATCATTATATCTGAGATTAGGTCAGATAAATGATGCGTTGTCGGCTTATACCCAGGGGAGTGTTCTGGCACTTGAATCTTCACAAGCTGCCGAACAAACTAGTAATGCAAATTCAAAATTTCTGATTAATTTCAATCATCTCTTCGGCGCATTGGCATGGTTTGGTATCGCACAAACTTATATTTTCAGTAGAGATCTAGCCAGTGCGGTAGAGGCATTATCACGTTCCGCTCAATTGTTTGCAAAGGCAAATAACCCTCAACAAGTTGATGAATTACAGAGACAAATTCAAACCTTATCACTTTATTTGAACAACCCTGTTAATACTGTTAACGTTGAATATACAATTCCTGATATCCCGTTCCAGTTATTATTAGATTTGTTGCTATATCATGATTCCGATGCATTTGCAGTTAAAGATCGTATTGAAAAAAGTCAACGAGATTCTATTTCAAGAGCAACAACTGCATACGGAGCAACACCAACTCCCAGCCCCGCTAATTCTTTTGTTAAAGTGGAAGAAAACGGTAGCAATATTCTGAACTCAAAAAAACTTTCTAGACCCAATAGTAGTAACAAAGTGGAGAAGAGGAAAAATAGTGTTGGTAATAGATCAAGAAAGAATAGTACTTCCGTTTTTAAAAGTGCGAGTTTCTCTTCAAGTAATAGATCACCTCTGTTGAACGGTACTGGTAATCTAGCAACAACAACAACAACTAGTACATCGGCTACAGCACCGACTCCAATTACTTTAGAAGCGCATGTCAGTAAATCATCGAGGAACTCACCAAACCTGGTTCCATCACAACAAAGGTTAACACCATTATTACCCAAAAATAATTTCCCCCATCAATACGGTGAGTATGCGAAACCAGAGACAGTTTTAAATCAGCAATCTCATCAATCTCATCACATGGCAAGCCCTCAGATAAATTCCGTCAATACATATTATCCACAGGTGATACCAGGTATGGGATCTACACCTTATCAACCTTCTCAGAGTAACGCCCCATTGGTTTATCAAAATGTGCTTGCACCTTCGAGACAAATGGGATCCTATGTTTACTACCCTTGAAGACGATATGCCACGTTTGTTTTTTTACAACGGTTTAAAATTTGATAAGCAATGCTGGATACGAAGATATGATACTTTTTGTTTTTTCTTTCTTATTTTTAATAACGACCATAGTATTGATAATGATATTAGTACGGATTACTTCTTATTTTTCAAATAGTATGTATTACTAAATCTACATCTAACGAATCTTAACCTATTATTGCTTAATTATTTTAGAGTTCAATACTTTGAGTAATAGTTAAAAGCCCCCTATCTCTATTAGCGTAGGAAACGTTTAGTGGTGAATACTGCAAGAGTTCATCAAAGGCAGGTAGCTTCCTCAAATGTTGACCATTTACCAACGATTCGGAATCATATTCCCCCCAGTAGCAAGTTACTTGCATATCCAGTTGGTCGTTGTCTTCATCTTCTTGACCGTCCATGAGAAGTATTTTGGGTAACCATTGTATGCCTACACGGTATTTCTGTTGGTCGAAGTCTAATTTGTGCAACTGTAACTGTGTAAATCCTTGGCTCGATTTAATTAAATCACTAGTGTTATCACTATGACGGACTGTTAATTGTCTTACAGGTGGACGATCCAAATGTTGATTTTTGAACCACAGGGTACAACCACGATTTTCTCTTACATTAATTTCCAATTCGGCATTGATGGGTGCATATCTAGATCTATCATGATCATTTTTATCATTGCTAACCACTTTAAGGGAAAAAATGTCTTCAGTCGAAACTGGTCTTTGAGAATCAAGCGGATTAGGTTGGTACCCAACATATAAACATCTTTCCATACCGTTAAGCTCATCCTGACACCATACATCTTTACTCATCTGCTTGACACTTGGCAAGTCCTGCAACATTGGTTGTAGAAATCCACCTTTCCTACCATACACATTAACAATTGCATCAGTACCATTATTAATATTAATCTCTTGAGAAAACCTCACCTTTAAAGGTGCTCCCTCAGTGAAGGGACTCTGTAGGAAACAAAGGCTTAAAGTAGTTGCAAATGCAACTAAAAATGACATGGCGGTTAAGTAGTTAAACTTGTATGCAAATGGTAATACCGGTAAAGTTAAAAGAATCCCACCTAAAAACACTAGATTCCACACATGTACCGTAGCCACCGCACCTTCTTGGATAGTTTGTTTTAGTGCATCTAAACCCAAATCCACGCACCCAAAGACAATAAACGTGGTGATGGGCACTGCAATGAGAAACTGGAGACTCCAATCATAATTCACTACAGAAACTGCTTTGATTTTCAAAGTATTAGTGATTCCAGGCTGATCAGCAACACTTGGAGGATTTGAACCTAACAATGGAGCTCTTTCTTCTGCATCGATATGTTCGCTGTTGTTCGTAGTGGAAACATCAAGAGGGCCCTCGTTATTACTATCTTCTAAATTTCCCGCAGATTCCTCTATTGCTGATGTTCCTGATCTCTGCTGTTCTTCATCTACTCCATGTGAACCATAGGGACGTGAGGAATCGCCCTTGTTGTCTGTGGACTCTCTTGAAATATTTCCTTTCAGAACCCTTCCGAATAACCCTATGATCCCTGCTAATGAAACGAAAGAGTATAAGATGACAATACCATAGATCCCCGTGTATTTGTATTCAGATTTGTAAAGCTTCATAGTACAAACGAAGAGTACGATCCAAGTTAAAATGGCTACTTGTCTAAGGGCAGTTGTCTTAAAATCTCTCGTGGGTAAAAGGTATTCGAAAAACGATAGGATCAGGTAGTTGCTCAAAATGAATTCTGTAGCTAACGCAATAAGTGGTGTCAAATGACCTCGAGACAGGATGAAAGTGTTGTGAGATGATAATAATCTTTCAGTGAACCTTAGAAGTAAGAGAGAACTGGCAAAGGACAGCGGCAAGCGGATTGATACCCCCCAACGATGCCTTTGATTGTAGCTTGAACGCTTTTGACTAAATGAAATCACATCAAAGTTAAAGGCTATTACGGGAAGAACAACCAAAATTACACAACACCATTTGAACAATGTTTTAGAGCTAGTCGAGAAGAAGAAGAGACCTGCCACATCGAAAAACACAGCGGGAGTAAAATCATCATCATTATCTATGGGCTCTCGTGCAATATACTCTGTTAATTGCCATGCTGTGTGAAACATGTGCCAGAGGGCCTCCCTTGAAGTGTACTGAACAGAATCTTTTGTAGTATGGTAAAGATCTCTTGGTTTGTAAAAAGCAATGTCGAATCCACGTAGCCCATTACTCTCGTAAATTCTATAATCGGTTTCGCTACCTACACCTCCTTCATAAAAGCCCTGTTGGAACAATGAATTCCCGAATGGATTAGACTTCACAGCGTTTTGGTATATTTTTGCCGTAGAGACGTCAGAAGTACGGAACAGGACAGCCTTACCGCCAATACCAGTACCTTCTAGATTGATCACATAGTGCACCAGTTTAGACCACGGATGCTCCATGAAGGCTACAGCACCCAAAAGTCCGAATTCTTCATTGTTGTTAAAATTGAATACTAAGGTCCTTTCTGGTTGGTGCCGGGAATAGTGATCAAGTATACCTAAGAGTGATACCACACCTTTCCCATCATCGGTAGCACCATGACTAGTGGGAACTCCATCATAATGAGCCGACAACAGCAATCCAGGCAGGTCAGTGTTTTTACCTTCAATTTTAACTACAATATTGGAGGATTCAAAATAGACGGCACCGCCGTCTACAAAGGAGTTCCTTAAGAGGACGGACCTGTTGTTAGAAGCATCATCAGAGACGCTCACATGGACTGACCTTTGCGCGATTGCTTCGATTTTGTTCAATAGATAATCGTGAACCCTATTATTGTCTCTAGAGAAGTAGGGGTGATAACTATAAGTAATATTTTGTAAATTTAACCAAGCATCTTCAACTAATTGAGGTGCATCTTTAAATCTGCTTTGTTCAGGTGTGACGTGCTTGTAATGCTCATGATCATAAAAGTATATCAATCCAACAGTAAGATAAGTCAACAGCAGTAGAATACTGACATTAGTCTTCCTAAGTCGGAAAAGAGATCTCAGAAAATCGACGAACATTGGGAGCACAATAAGGGCTAAGAGAATCTTAAGGCGACCAGTAACTTCAATTCTTGCCCAAAAAAAACGGCCCAGTCGTATAAAGTTCGAAGTTTCAGGCTCTTAGTTTAGTTAGTACGAGTTTCCCCTTAATTTGGTGCTCAAATTTCAACACTTTTCCCGAAAGCGAAGGTGAGCAACTTTGGCAAAATATAAAGCTCACTATTACGAATATTTAAAATCCTCGAGGAATTCAACCCAAGACAAAAAAAATATAAGCCATTGACACCTTTTGAAACCATATGCAGGAAATTCAGCGGGTGCAGTTTGCTCCTTTAAAGAATGATTTGATTCTGAGAGCCGCTAGAGGGGAAACAGTGGAACGTCCGCCATGTTGGATAATGCGTCAAGCAGGTCGTTATTTGCCAGAATATCACAAGGCAAAGGGCAACAGAGACTTCTTCGAAATCTGTCGTGATGCTGAAGTTGCATCTGAGATTACCATACAACCTGTGAAAAGGTATGCAGGGTTGTTGGATGCAGCTATTATTTTTAGCGATATTCTAGTCATTCCACAGGCTATGGGTATGAAAGTCGAGATGCTCGAAGGTAAAGGACCTCATTTTCCTGAACCACTAAGGACAAAGGAAGATGCCCAAAAAGTATTAGATTACAAGGTCGACGTTTTGAAAGAATTGGATTGGGCATTCCGTGCGATTACGTTAACTAGAAAGAAGTTAGATGGTCAAGTACCACTATTCGGATTCTGTGGTGGCCCTTGGACTTTACTTGTTTATATGACAGAAGGCGGTGGCTCTAAAATGTTTAAATTTGCCAAAGAATGGATTAACCAATACCCAGATATTTGTCATCAATTATTACAAAAGACTACGGACGTAGCTATCGAATTTTTATCACAGCAGGTGATCGCTGGTGCTCAGATCTTGCAGGTCTTTGAAAGTTGGGGTGGTGAGCTTTCCCCTGCAGATTTTGATGAATTTTCTCTGCCATATTTGAAGCAGATCTCATCTAAGGTGCCCCAAAGGTTACAAGAGTTGGGCCATAAAGAGCATGTGCCCATGGTGGTATTCGCTAAGGGTTCTTGGTATGCACTCGACAAGTTATGTGGCATTGGTTACAACGCTGTATCCCTGGATTGGTTATGGAATCCAGCTGACGCTTGCAAGATAAATCAAGGCCGTGTCACTCTACAGGGAAATCTCGACCCGGGTATCATCTACGGCTCAGATGAAGTCATCACCAAGAGAGTGGAAACTATGATTAAACAATTTGGTGGTGGTAAGAGCCATTACATTGTAAATTTTGGTCACGGTACTCATCCTTTTATGGATCCTGAAAAGATAAGGCATTTCTTACAAGAGTGCCATAGAGTTGGATCTCAGAAATAGCCCAATTCAATTTATAGAAATAAATTGAGACATTGAAGTCTATACGTTTATCCTCTGTTCTGATGTACGTCGTTTTTCATATATACATACACAAGCAAGAAGTGAAAAAAAAGCAAGTCATCTTGCAGATAAGCTTGAACACTGACGGTGCCAGTAATACTAAGTGACCAGCAGGACAAGATAAAGACTTCTCGATAGTTCCTTTCGAATGAGTGGTTTTAAAAAGAATGATTTGTACATATATGAGCTTTCACCGCCTGTGCTCAATTCACTTCAGTTGATGGTGTTTGATGCCACATTAAGAGAAGTACAAAAACCGTTAGAAAATGAAAGAGAGGCTTCATCTGTAGATGTGAATCAGCTACTGGAGAAGAGGAAGATTTCTAATTCATTACAATGTGGTTTGTGCTCTCTTGAATTTAAAGATCAAGACACAAGAAGAGGGCACTTTAAGACTAGTTTCCATACGTTTAATGTGAAAAGAAGTTTGAAAGGGTTGAATCCAGTGTCCCAAATCGAGTTTGAAGAGATTGTACAGGGGGGTAAAATCCAGAGTAAGACTCCTCCATCTGAATCTGAACCTGAATCTGAATCTGAATCGTCCATGGACGAGAAAGAAGATAGTGATAATGACGAATTGGAGGACAATAAGGAAGAGATCTTGGAGGAGACTATAGCTAGAGAGTTAGAACAACTGTCTTTGAATGGACAACAAAATGCCGAAGAAAGTGCCGTAAGTCATTTGGCTACGAGATCATCTCAGCTGTATTTCAAGTCTCAACTTTTGTCTGAATCCCAAGTGTTTGGGCTTTATAAATCATTATTTGATAGTGAGACCATAAAAAAACCATTTGAACAATTAAAAGTATGGAATGAAACAGAGGATCAGGCTTCTTCAATTTCTGCATTATTTATGATGGGTGGCGGTCATTTCGCAGGTGCCATAGTCTCTCACCAGAGGACCAGTGTGCAAGGCAATCCAAAGAAACAAGAACAAAGTTTACAGGAGCAAGCAGTCAATTTTATTGAACATAAGACCTTCCATAGGTACACCACCAGAAGAAAACAAGGTGGTTCTCAATCAGCAATGGATAATGCTAAAGGTAAGGCAAATTCTGCAGGTTCTTCCTTGCGTCGTTATAATGAAGCCGCTCTTAGATCTGACATACACAATCTTTTGAAAGAATGGAAACCATACCTAGCTAAATGTAAGAATATCTTCCTGAGAGCTCGTAATCCCCAAGATAAAAGGCTTTTCATTGAAATGATTTCACAGGGAAGTACTGATCAGAGGTTAAAATCATTTCCTTTCACCACTGGTCGTCCTAATGTAGCGGAACTAAAAAGGTCGTGGTGCGAATTAACACACCTCAAAATAGCTCCTAAACCGGAACCATTACCAATCAATGAGACACCTAGCGGAAGTACAAAGGCTTCCCAAAAAGCTCAAAAGGAAAAATTGGAGCCTATCAAAGAAATCTCACCAGAGGAAAAGCACACTGAACAGCTTTTGTCACTTCTAAATAAGGGTAGAGCGCCGCTAATCGTTGCATATTTGCGCAATAACAAGATTGACGTCAATTTCAATTTGTCTCCTGAGCTTCAGCATTTTGCCGCCCCTACACTGCTACACTATGCATCCCAACAAGGCTTAAAGCAGATGGTTACAATCTTGCTGACCAATTTAAAAGCCAACCCTTGTCTGAAGAACAAAGTCGGGAAGACGCCTTGGGATGTATCGAAGAATTCTCAAACTAGGTATTCTTTCCAAATTGCAAGACACATATTGGGTGAAAACTTTGCTAATTGGGAAGAAGCTCATGTAAAAGAGCCACTAAGTCGAGAACAGGTAGAAAAAATTAATAAAGAAGAAGAGCAACGTGCAAACAGCGAAGCTGAAGCTCTTATCAAAAAGGAACTTGATGCAGCTAGGATCAGACAAAGGGAGGAGGAAGAAGAGAGGAAATTGGAGAAGGATGCCAAAAGGGGAACTGGAAGAGTGTTGGACAGTTCTACTGTCAATAGAGAACAAAACTTGAACTCACTCACAGATGAACAACGTAGAAGGTTAATGAGAGAACAACGGGCTAGAGCTGCAGAAGCTCGAATGAACATTCGAAAATAAATTAATGGTGCTGAAAAAAAAAAAAAAATAATAATAATAATAACAATAATATCTATTATTTATGGGATGTTCCTTCTAGGTGGCTTTCACCAGGATGAACAAATGCAAAAGTTATATCATTTTGAAGACTCTTCAGAGCCTCTGTAGCCACGTCGTCCAATAAATCATGAGTTTTGTTTGGATCGATGTGTTTATATCCAATCAAACATTTCTTGATATTGCATTCCTTACTCTTGCTGGCACTCGCTTCAATCTCCTCCATGACTTTTTGAGCCTCGAAGGCACTATTCCATTTCGATAGCTTATGCTCGCGTGAACTTTCATAATTCTTATTGTTTTGTGAATCTTGGTGGTCTTGTAAGGTAACTTCTTCTCCAATACCCTCGCAGGAGCAGATCAAATCGTGAGTATTACTCGGTGTATCTACTAATACTGTGAATAAATCTTTCAAATCTTCTTTATTGAAAAGGTCATCATCTGCACTGCCTTTGGTACTTTTTGTGTCACTTAGAAATTTTTGACTCAAACAATTCTTCATGAGCTGCCGTTGCAGAATTTTTTCATCAATGCAACCAGTAGTTACCAAGCGGTATATGTAGCATGGCTTCTTCTGTCCATCTCTGTGGATTCTAGACATTGCTTGTAAATCGACTGAAGGATTCCAGTCGTTGTCAAACAGAATTAAACGACAAGCACCGATCAAATTTAGGCCTACACCACCGGACTTGGCACTCAAAAGGAATGCAAATATAGATGGATTATGATTAAAATTATTCACAATCGCATCCCTTTGCTTTGCTGGGGTAGATCCATCAAGGCGGCACGAACTCATACCCGCCGATGCCATCAAATTTTCAATAATGTCAAGAGTTTGGGTATAATTAGAAATTACCACAACTTTGTCGCTAGTTGTCTCAATTTTGATTTGATTGAGTAATTTCATCAAAACTCTTAATTTTCCTGAATTGTATTCATTTTGATATTTTTGAGAAATCCTACTATTTTGCATACTGGATTTATAGTAGGAATCCGTTTGTATGAGAGTGGGTGAATTGCAAATTTTTTTCAAAAGTGTAATTAATGCAAGGGAGGAATTGAAGTTCAGACGTTGCAAATCGATATTTGCCCCCTGTAAAATATCTTTAAACGCGGAAATCTGATGGTTCGTTGGTTTGCAAAAAAGAATGATATCCATTTTGGGTGGTAAGTATTTGCTGAGAATTGAATTCGTTCTTCTGAGAATGAACCTCCTAGTGATAGAAATCATTTCTTCCGATCTTTCTTGTCCCTTTTCCACGACATGGAGATTAAATCTATTGGCGGGATCTCTGGCCTTCGTAATGGGGGTCATAAATCTTTTCTTGAAAAATGGGTAACTACCCAATACACCAGGATTTATAAAATCGATAATTGTAAAAAATTCGTTAAGATCATTTTGAATTGGTGTTCCTGATAGGATTATTTTCCTTGGAATCTCAAGATTTTTCAGAATGTTAAGAACTTTAGAGGACCCATTCTTCAATCGATGACCTTCATCGCATACCAATAAATCAATAAGATTCTTTCCATTTTCTAGTTCCTGTGCTACTGATAACAATTTCTCATAACCAATAATTAGGACTTGATAAGTTCTTTGTACTCTTAGGAAACTTTTAACATCATAAATGTCCCTCTCAGCGTTGTTTTGAGGACTTAGCGTCAATATACCAATTCTAGAAAGGTTAAGCCATTTACCAAACTCCCTTTTCCAATTGGCAATCAATGTAACGGGACAAACGATAATAATTTTTTTACAGAGGCCTTGTAAAGGGACGCCATTTTGAGAACAGGAAACTTTGGAGGCCATAGGAGTTTGCTTGAGTAATGTCCAAATCAGGGTTATTGTCATCAAAGTCTTACCTAACCCCATTTCATCGGCTAAAATACATCCTTGAATGTCAGAATCATTCTCCAAAACAAGACTTTTCGAAGCAGTGTCAATACCATCGTCAGGTCTTGCTAAACCCATGACACAATCGTACATAAACTTAACCCCATCCCGTTGATGAGGTCTCAAGAGCTTGCTTAGCATCGGATCTACCACCACATCCACGTCGGCACGTAAGCTTTTGTTCATCACAATGGGGTTTTCAATCTTATCGATGTCAAATACAGGTAAGTACTTCTTGTCCCTTTGATCTTTAGTCGAGTTGGCATTCGTAGTTGGGGTTTGAAATTTGGATGGTTTAAGCGATGTCCTAAATTGCGTTACGACTTTGGGGGTCAATCTTGGCGGTGAACCCTTTGGTGAAGGCGCTAGTGAAGATTGGGATGTGGGTCTACCGCTTGATTCGTTACCGGTTTCAATCAAGCTGCATATTTTACTCAATTCCTTGGGATCCGAAACTTGGTAATCCAATTGAACTTCAAGAGATCCAGCTCTCGAAACGTTATAAAAGTACGATTCCAGCGATCCATTTACGCTGGTGCTACCGAAATATTTTCCAGTTTCGTTGTAAAATGCAAGTCTATTGCCCTGTTTCAATTGAGCAAACCCATCGCCATTCCAGGTCTTGTGTTTCTTTGTCGTTGGCTTACGATACATTATCGTGAAGTACTTGCGATCTCCCTCCATAGGTTGCGATTCCGGCTTAGATCTCTTAACATCTTTGCTCGGGGTAGTCTCAACCTGCCTCTTCAATGTGACATTAGAATCTGAACCAGCAGAATTAATCCTTCTTGGGGGTTTAAAAGGTCTATTAACGTACGTTGGAAGCTGCATCGTACTCGTCTTGGTAGTTCAAAGTGTAACGCGAAGAAGACGTTCTAGTTGAATATTCATCAAATTTAAGTCATTCATTAAAAACAAAGAGTATTATACAACTTGTTAGCTACTTAATGCCAAAACGTCCAGTAATTGTGTTCCAAAGTTCATAAGATCAGATCAATGCAATGCAGTTTAATCGAATTCTAAACTTGTACGGCAGTATGCAGTTTGTAAGGGTAAATCATAAATATCATCATCATCATACGAATCATTACAATCCAGTTGCCCACCAACGTTAAACAGTCTTTTACAGTTTTTAACGGGACTCGCAGATTCAGTTTCAGTTTCAGTCTCAATTTCTTCACAAAGATAATCACGAATTGACAGTGTACTTGACGAAGAGAAAAGTGATGAAACTTTACTATTCTGCGACGATAACGAATTGTTTGAATCCGGCGATGGTATTACGACTGACTTTCTATTTGATTCCTTTTTCTCGAAATGGTTAACCGCTAAATTATAATCTCTAACCAGCGCATTATCTAGCATGACACTACTTCTCTTCAAACGAGACTTGTGGTGAATTTTCGGTCTTGGAGTAACTTCGGGCACGTACTCACCTATGTTATCCAAAGATTTGTTCTTAGTCTGGTACATATACTTGCTAACTTCTTCTTCACCATCTCGAGTATTGGAAAGACGTGGTTTCATATCAAGAAACATGGAATGTCTTTTTTTAGTTGATGGTTTCGAGCGTCTCAACATCATGATGCCGTCAGTGTCTCTTTTAATATTCTTCTTGATCTAGTTTAAACTTTCTGCAGAATTGATTCAGAGACTGGAATGCATTGCATTCTTATACTAAAATAACAAGAATTTTGAAATTCTGGTCGATAGCTTTTTGTGAAGATCAGATTTTACCTAAAAGCCCACAATAATTGTTCTTTTCGTAGTAGCATGTTGCGCGAAACTTATAAAGACACCTAATTCATACTGCGACAATGGATATCGGTATGGGAGTAAACGAAAGTCATCTCAATTCAAGCATGGACGCGTCAGCCATTGTAGGAATCGGACTGCTAGTCTACACGTTTTACGTGTTTAGACTAGTTAGATCATTGCCATGGTTAAGATTGCATAATGCATCATCACGCAGCAATTCTTTTACGAAGAATGGACCACTGCAAATATTCGTGTTTCTTGGATCTGGTGGACACACTGGTGAAATGTTACGCATTTTGGAAAACTACGCACCAACACTTATGAACAATGGGTGTACCATTCATGTCGGTTACTCCGATAATGCTTCCAAGCTTAAATTTGAATCATTTGCCAAAAGTAGTATCGATAAAAAAAGTGGCAGTATTCATGCAGTGAAATACTACGAATTTGGCAAGGCAAGAGAGGTTAATGCAAGCATTTTCGAGTCCATTGGGACCGTCATTGCAACGCTTTACACCTCACTATTGCATGTGCTAACGATTCGCGCATCTTTGAGGAGTAAACCTCATCTGATACTGCTAAACGGTCCCGGTACATGCTGTATTCTAGCATTGTGGTTCAAGATATGGGAAATTTTGGACTTCACCACTAGCGATTCTTCCAACATGGTCTACGTAGAGTCGTTGGCAAGGATCAATACGCTGTCGCTGACCGGTAAAATACTCTACTACCTGAGCGACATGTTCGTTGTGCAATGGCCACAACTCTCGGAAAAATACCCGAGAGCTAAATCGTTTGGTGTACTTACGTAGTCATCATCATTCACACGTATAACGTATTAATATAACAATCTATATGCATAAAAAGAAAAAATCTTATTTCTTGTCTCATTTCCTATCACATTACAATCTAGAGTTGATGATGTCGACGAATTCTGGCTTCAAAGAAGCACCACCGACCAAGAATCCATCAACGTCAGCCTTGTCCTTGAAAGAGGAAGCGTTCTTACCGTTAGCGGAACCACCGTACAAGATTCTGATTTCAGAGGCAACCTTTTCACCCAACTTCTTGGCCAAGAATTCTCTGATGGAGTGGTGGATGTCTTGAGCGTCTTCAGCGGTAGCTGCTAGACCGGTACCGATAGCCCACACTGGTTCGTAAGCAACGACGATCTTGGACCAGTCGTTGCAGGTTTCCAAAGCGGCTTGCAATTGTCTTTCGACGACTTGTAGAGTGGTACCAGCCTTCTTTTCTTCCAAAGTTTCACCGATACACAAGATGACACCGACACCTTGGCCGACGGCGAAAGCGGTCTTTTCAGCGATCAATTTGTCGTCTTCGTGGAAGTATTGTCTTCTTTCGGAGTGACCAATGATAACCCACTTGGCACCGACGTCCTTGATTTGGTCGACGGAGTTTTCACCAGTGAAGGCACCGCTGGCCTTTAGGTAAGCGTTTTGAGCACCGACGGAGACTTGTGGGGACTTGGTTAGGTCGACGGTGTAGCCCAAGTAAGGAGCTGGAGGGCAGATAACGACCTCAGCGTTTGGGTCCAACTTGGAGTCGTTCAATCTGTCGACGATTTCCTTAATGGAAGCCTTGCTACCGTTCAATTTGAAGTTACCACCAATGAAGAAGTTTCTAGCCATTTTAGTTTGTATATTAAAGTGTTTATAGGGAGAATTATCTGGATTAGTTATATTCCTAGATGTTCTTGGTATACTAGATAAGAGGAACAGTGGCTAGCAGGTTTTGTCAATCTCTGTATGACTCTCTTATATATATACATTAATGGCTGTTAAGGTAACCGTGTGATGGGGGTGGCTTCCTCTGTTTGGTCAGTGGAAGCTAGAAAGAAGGAGAGAGAGAAAAGTGGAATCCGGGAGAAGACCGAAGAAGCGTGCGGATTGAAAGGGGATTTCAGGCGGGGTGATGGGTGTTGGAGAAATGTGGTGTGAAAAAAGGAGAAAGTTCGTGAGTTGTGACAGCGGCTACACACGCAAAAAAACATATACGTATATATATATACGTCAACATATATATATATATATATATATAGACTCAGTCCAACCCCCCGGTTCCTTGAGTCCACTTGGGCAAAGTCGTTCTTAAAACGTACCTGTCGATCGACTCGTCCAATTCCATAACAACCATGCTGCCATTCGGTATGTTGACAAACGATTCAAACTCTTCGTAAGTCCATCTGAACCATTTCATGAGAAATACTCTTGAATAAATACCATGCGTCACGAGCACAACCACATCTCTTGGTTTCCTGTCGGCTTTATCGAAGTGACGAAATAAGGTTTCTTGAAAATTTGCTACACGATCGTAAACATCGGCAGCACTCTCGCCTTCTTTGAAGCGGAAAAAAAAATGACCATAAGTCGATCTCTTCTGCATAAGTTCCTTCATGCTGTGACTCTCTTGAAAATTACCAAAATCCTGTTCCCTAATTCTCGGATCATCTTTTACTCTGTAACAGATGTAATGACGTGCCTGTCTACACGTTTTCGGGTGCTCAACTGCCCACACACCTGCTTTTCTCGGAATTTCTGGCTTGTAGCATTGGCTGTCCGGTAGATTTACGCCACTGTTTAATCCGTTGTACTCGTCAAATACATCCAGAATACCCTTTAACGTCTGGCGAGTTCTCTTGTATGGAGAAGTGTAAAAAACAACGTTTGTATCGAGAGATTTGTTCAGCCTCGCATAACCCTCCAATGGTAGCGAGTTGCATGTAATGTGGTATTTGTCGCCCAGGTTATCGACAATCTTGGGATCATCGATGTTTAACAGACGTAGAAGTTGTGCACCTGCATGTCGAGCTTGCGACCAACCTGTTTCAGTAAGCGGAATCATATGGTTGGGTGTATATTCATTGATGCTTTTGTCTCTATTTGACGCACTTTCACCATGGCGTATTAGCACTATTAATCTTGGTTTTCTAGATGCTTTCCCTTGATAATTCATTGTCTTGCCTCTGTTTCAAAGTGAGTTGTTCTTGTTCATACCAGTCCGATTGAATAAGCAGTCATGTGAAGTCGTTAAATTTTTTTTTCTGGGTTTTTTCTTTTCTTTCTTGCTTGAAGATCTGTTTGTAAGGGAGAAAAAAGGGCATCTGACTATCCTACAACAACAAAACAGATCCAGTTCTGGATTATAGACTGCTATGTTCTCGTCAATCTTGAACAAGTGTGTAAAACCAACTTTATTCACTGGAACTAGATCTCTCTTTGGCAACCATGGTGTTAGACAAGCAAATCAAACGTTTCTGTCCATTAGAAACGAGAATGAATTAGCCAATACGTTAATTGCCAGTGGTAAGACTCCGATAATTTTAAATTTCACCGTTCGTAACAACGCGATATGCGACAAATTGACGGGAGCGTTGGATCGTATAGTGATGTTCGAAACTGATAAGAAAATCAATTCAGTCGACGTGGAGACAGATTTTGCTGAAACTATGGATTTCCTGGTGAGATTCACGGTTAAGGACATACCATCACTGGTAGCAGTCAGGAGAGGTTTCCCGGTAGATTGGTATGCGCCCGACGACTTGAGAACGAGAGATGTTGATTGGATAAATCTGAAGGAATGGATTGAAAGAAATGCTGATGATCGATAAGGGGCAACGGTAAGTCCGGTTTCAATGTACTTCTGTATACTTTATTGTTTCTCTCCCCTTATTTTTTTTTTTTTTTTTTTGTTGTTCTTGTTGTTCTTGTTGTCAGGTAGTAGCAGTAGTAGGCCGCCGATATCACGTGCTCCGGGTATTCGTGTCTCCATCTCCGCATTCTTGTACCCCACGGCAACTTTTTTGTTCTCCTTTCTTTTTCATTTCTTTTTTTCTTTTGGTGCCACTTTTCTTACCGTTCCTGTAACACGCATGGAAGAAAAAAAGAACCCGTTAATGCACGGAACAGCCCTTCCGTACGAAAGAACGAAAGAACGAATGACGAAAACGAATGGCGAAAAAGAAATGTGAAGGTATCTCCGAGCCTACGCATAAGGCAGAATCATCTCATCTCATCGTAATTGCCATACCAAGGGCACAAACTGAACATAAAGAGAATATATGTGCCGTCCATAAGGCATTTTAGTAATCGATTCACTTTAAACGTGGGAAACCGGTGTAATGTGAACTATGTAATGAGTCTTTTTAGTGTTTCCGATGACCTGAATCGGCCCTTTAGCAATAAGGAAGGCAATGTGGGCGATACTTCCCTTGGCAAGAGGCATGGAGAGAACTATCTGCTAAGCTTATCAAAAAAAAAAAAAAATCACGGGCAATCCAATTGGAACTTTAATCATTATTCAGAACCTTTTTATGTTTCTTTTTTTTCATGTACCTGGTCCTTCAATATATATATGGGAGTAATAGTAATAGTAGTTATACTCCGAATTTCTTTAAACTCCCAGTACTGTAGTATAACCAAGGTTAGGTGACTTGAAATCTTTTCATTATTTTTATGGAGATGGCGTCATCATTCCATAGTGAGAAGCGGTCGTTTGACAGTAAGCATAGATTAGGCAGTAATACGCCTGTTTCTGAGGAGACTCAAATTAATGATTACAAGGGAACAGTGGAAAACTTGAGTGATAGTCCTGTGGAAGTTTCTAACATCCAAACTGAAGGTATCGATGGCCCACCAAAACAAGGATTTTTCCAGAGAGGTATTCTAGGTAGAGTTGTGGATTCATACAGAAGAGCAGACATACCAGGTCAAGATGATCCTGAAGGTGACATGGTTTCCAATGCTGGTCTTAAGCAAGCCTTAAAGACCAGACATGTTGCAATGATGTCTTTGGGTACCGGTATCGGTACTGGTCTTTTGATTGCTAATGGTAAGGGTCTTTCAAATGCTGGACCTGCTCCATTGCTTATTGGTTATGGTTTGGTTAGTGTCAACACATATTTCATGGTGCAAGCCGCTGGTGAATTGGCTGTTGCATTTCCTACAATCCCTGGTTCTTTCAATGCTTATACTTCCCAACTTGTGTCCAGACCATTCGGTTTTGCAACTACTTGGTTATTTTTCGTACAATGGTTAACTATGTTCCCCATGGAATTGATTGCAATGACGTTCGCGGTTAGATTTTGGACTACAAGGGTCGATGCAGATGTATTCGTGTTAATTTTCTTCGTGTTTCTTTTCATAGTTCATTTTATCGGTGTGGAAGCTTATGGTGAAACAGAATTTTTCCTCAATCTGTTCAAAGTTCTCATGGTTATTGGATTTGTCATCTTTGCCATTTGTGTAGCTGCAGGTGGTGCTGGTGATTCTGGTTATATTGGTGCCAAATACTGGCATGACCCAGGTGCATTCGTAAGTCATACTGCAGAAGGGCGATTTAAAGGTGTTTGTTACGTTTTGGTATCTGCATATTTCTCCTATGGTGGTACTGAATTGTTTGTTCTTTCCGTTAATGAACAAGAGAACCCTAGAAAGACAATACCAACTGCAACGAAGACAACGATTTACAGAATTATTTTCATTTACCTTTTGACAATGGTCTTGGTTGGTTTCACTGTTCCAAACAATCATCCAAGATTGATGGGTTCTCCATATGCTAAGGAAGGTGTTCAATCTGTCTCTCCTTACGTGTTAGCTGCTTCTTATCATCACGTTAGAGTTTTACCACATTTCATCAATGCTGTCGTCATGTTGGCTCTTGTTTCCATGTCAAATTCTGCCATGTACGCAGCACCACGTCTAATATGTTCATTGGCCCAACAAGGTTACTGTCCAAAATATTTTGATTATATTGATAGAAGAGGTAGACCAACTCGTGCACTAGTTCTTTGCTTTATTATTGGTGTTATTGCATTTGCTTCAAGCAGTGAGAAGAGGGAGACTATTTTCAGTTGGTTAAGTGCCATTGCAGGTTTAAGTGAATTGTTCACTTGGAGTTCAATTATGTTATCCCACGTTCGTTTCAGAGCTGCAATTAAGGTTCAAGGTAAAGATATCAATGAATTGGGTTACAAGTCCAACACTGGTGTTTGGGGGTCTGCCTATGGTGTCTTCTTTTCACTATTAGTTTTCGCAGCTCAATTCTGGGTTGCTCTGTCTGCACCAAATAGTGGTGGTAAATGTAGCGCTAGTGATTTCTTCCAAAGTTACTTGGCCCTGCCAATTTGGTTGACATTTTACGTCGGTTTCATGCTTTGGACCAGAGATTTCACTTTCCTAATTCCATTGAATAAAGTCGATTTGGATTCCTATAGGCGTTATTACGACCCTGAACTTCTAAGACAAGAAGATGAAGAACACAAGCAAGCAATGAAGAGTGCATCCATTTGGATTAAACTACATTCATTCTTCTGCTGATTTTAATGAATTTTAGCCCTGCATCATGATAGACATCTCTTACCGTCAAGAGACCAAATATGCACTTTATTTTTGTAATTGTTTTGTATTAAATATTTTCGTTATAATGATGATAATGATTTATCTATCGAATTAGAAAAATTGGACTGACAAATGCTGAGTATTTATATTTATTTACAAGATCGATGTTTCATATGTATACCATCTGTCCCACTTCGTTAAACCCAATCTTACGGTCTTTCTTATTATCACGAATACCAGCACCGTAACGGTGACCAACCTTGCCTACACGCGATTCCGTAAATTTGAAAACAGATCTGTCACCTTTACGAACTTCACCGTAAACTACTCTATTGCTTGGACCCTTCTGCTGGTTGTGATTTTCCGCATGCTCACCGATAGATCCCATCTTTTCCAAGGTTTGAGCTGCAGGCTCTAACTCCAAAACCTTGGCAGCATCAACTGGACCGAATGGTTCGGATTCTGCGATCGTTAAAAATCTTGATGATAGTGCTCTTTGTGGAACAGGAATTTCACTCAAGTTCTCCCTAGCGAGTTTTGATTCAGGTTCAAAAACTGGGAACATCTTGTAAAGAGTTGATGACATCACTTCCAACTCAGGAGTTATGCGATTCTGCTAATACTGTTAGTATGCTTCTTAGAGAAGAAAAAAAAAATAATGAGATAAAGAATCACAAATTTGTCAGAGCATAAAGTTGTAACCATACAAGTGTCTTAAAGACTAATCGAATATAATATTTTTGCTAATCTCATCATGCATTGTGATTCTCAACTCGGTAGTTCTTCCGTTTGCTATACATACATGTTTCTCCCATTTCTTTTCGATCTCCATCAACTTGACAATGGCTTCTACTCTTGGAATCTTTAATCCGTAATTCTGAGAAACCTGTTGTGTCGACAGTCCTTCCACCTGAATTTCGTTATAAATCCTCATTTTGAGATCTTCACTTATTACATGGTTCGTAAGACAATTTCTGTTCCCTGGGAAAGGTTGTAAAAGTCTTTTTTCTGGCATATTTTTCAGCCTACGGTTTTCTTCCACTTCACCAAAGGATCCATCGTATTTCTGTACAACAGTTTCTCCGGTAATTGGATGAATGAGACTTTGCCCTCTTTCTAAATCTGGTTTGATATAATTGGGCTGGTGATTACTTGGTACTTGAAAATACTTGTTCATAACGTATTCACCTTTGTAATTTCGTGGACCGAGGAATTGCCTCATTCCACTCTTTAAATTAGTATCATGTTTCTTTGGATGTTCTCTGCCCAGTCTTTTAAATGGATAAAATGGGTATGCAATTTTCCTTCTCGAAAGGTTCCTCACTTGCTGATAGACAACCACTGAAGAACCAGCAGTGGTAGCAGAACCGTGAATTGGAAACATCAGGATCGATCGAATGGAAGTCCATGAAAGAGAAAAGAAGTGAACGTCGAAGAAGGTAGTGGTCTGGTTATTTGTATCGCCTTGAAAAAAAAAATTTGGTGAAAAAAACTATTGTCCGGAAATTACTAGGGTAATAAGTTTTTTGAACAAACCCGGTTTTGTCGGACAACAAAGGTTTGGACAATGGGAGGAAGAATTGAAACAAGCCTAAACACTTGCAATCATGGCGGCTAATTAGCCGCTTGGGTGAAGTGTGGATAGTCAAGCAGTAATTGGCTTTATTCTCTTTGTTGTGGTGAAGCTTTATCATTTCACGTTTGATATTTCAATGGGGAGAGAGCCATAATCACAACCTAATTCTCGAGAGAATACGTTTATAAATGGAGGTGGGCCTTAGAGGAGATCTCTTCAACTCTGTACATGCTTAAAGTGACTAATGTTGTCTATTAGCTCCAGTAACTTTGGGTTGATGCATTAATAGTTGAATGGTTCCCTGTAGTCCGGATATCGACCTCCATTTTAAAATTAAGTGGCAGTGAATACTCTCAAATTTATAGAAGATGACTTCTCGAAGTTTCACTGGAAGAGCATCCGACTTGAGAGCCGATAGTTATCATAATCCTCTCCAAGCACCTCTCTTTCCAGTATTAAATCAGTATTTCATGGAATTTAATGGGAAAAACTGGAAAAACTTGTTCAATTTCTTTTGATGAAGTTTTCAAGTGTTTGGCATAGTTATCTGCTTATTCTGCATATTTGCGAAGTGCTACAAATCTTTCCATATATTTATTTATTCAATTTAATCCTTATATTTTAACTTCACCGCGCCAGTGTGACGTCTCACACGAAAACACGAAACAAAGGAGTAAGGACTCGAATGCTGAGCCAACAGCTAATCATCTTAACAACCACTGTCTTATATTCACTTCCTGGATCCAATCAACATACTTGTAGCATTGATCAGTGATGGATAAAGACTATTCTGAAGATTATCTGTACAACAAGTCCCTTTCCTCTGCCTATAGGGATTTGCTAATGAAACAAATGGGACGTCAAAATAATTCGATGGCGGTTGAAGGTGATGGGTCTGAAGGGGATTTAGAAGACATGAGTAATTACGAGGAGTACGACGTTGGTTTAGATCAAAGGAATAAAGATGACAATGATCCAGAAGATGATAGTGAATACTATAGAAAATTTAAGAAATCGCTTGTACTTGATGATGATGAAGGAGTATCAGAGATGGATGATGCATGGCTTGATGATAACAGTACTGTTGATGGAGACTATACCGATGAGGCTGATAGAAGTTTTTACGATGGTGACCATCAGACTGAAGAAGGAGTAGATAACGATGATGATGATGATGATGATGAAGATGATGAAGATCTAGAAGATGATGAAGAGGAATATCTGGAAGATGAAGAGGAGCACATGGCTAATAGGTATAGCATACGGAGATTAATTTGTTGGATTACTTTGGGGATGGTGTTATTCTTTGCCAGTCCACTGGCAAGCTCAGGTTTAAAACTGCTGGGAAGTAGCACTACACCTATTGCGGGGACACCAACTGGTACAACTAGCTTACAAAGACAAATCAATCATCTATATAATGAATTGGATCACAGAGATGACAGGTATAAAAGTGATTTTGATAAAACTATTAAAGTGGTAATATCCCAATTTGAGAAGAATATCAAGAAATTGCTACCTTCAAATTTTAACTATCTGCAAACTCAATTGGAATCTCTGACCAACAGAGTTAATAATATCAGCATAGCACTTTCACGAAGTGTATATCCCCAGTTTTCCATGGATAATGTCACTGAGTGGCAACAACAATTAGTACGTGAATTGGAAGCTCAGCTACCGCAAGAAATTCCTGTCGTAGTTGACAATACTTCATCAGTGCTTGTAATTCCTGAACTACACAACTATCTGACACGATTAACATCTAGTTTGATTGAAAATTCACATCCATTGGAACAGCCACTGGAGTATGATCTGAGTCTTTACGTCAAAGAAATTTTGGCAAACCAATTCCAATATGTGGACAAGGATTTCTTTATCAAGGAATTGAACAGGAAACTACAACTGAATAAGCAAGAAATCTGGCAGGAGATGGCAGGTAAATTTGATCAGTGGAAAATGGAAAATAATCCTAATAATGGAGTTCCCCAACAATATTCCACCATTCTTTTGAAAAAACTAATTAATCAAATCTACAACAGTAACCAACACCAATGGGAGGATGATTTAGATTTTGCGACTTTCTCTCAAGGCACAAAACTATTGAATCACTTGACTTCATCTACTTTAAAACAAGGCAATGGAGTCAATCCAATGGAATTATTACAGGAATCTAAATACGGGCCTTCCACCTATTGGCAGTGTGCTAGTCCCAAAGGTTGCTCTTGGGCAATAAGGTTCAAAGAACCTGTTTATTTGACAAGATTGTTTTACTCGCACGGTCGTTTCAGAAACAATCTTCAAATGATGAACTCCGCCCCCAAGACCATCTCCGTTTACGTAAGATTAGCCACTGGTGACGCTTCCAAAAAGTTGCTTGGACTCGCCTCTTCTTTTAAGATGGGTACAAGGTTCGCTGGTGATAACCAGCACATTCTAATCGGTCAATACAACTACAGACTCACAGATAATAGGATAAGACAACCACTGCCTCTACCGACCTGGTTCATCCAACTAAAACCTTTAGTGAGGTCTGTCGTTTTCCAGGTTGATGAAAACCATGGCAACAAACAATTTACCTCTTTACGCAAATTTATCGTCAATGCTGTAACACAACAGGATTTACAAATAATGGAATCCAATGCCTTTCCCTTAATATCTAATGATCCAGAGTACGCCTCGTCGTCAACTTCGGCGCCTCAAATCGAAGATAAGCCCCGTGTGGCTATTGCACATGACAATGACCAAGGTATCCCATCGTTTGGTCAAGACGAACTTGATGAATGAGGGACAGCTAATGGTAGTCCCATTGGGAACCGTCATGAAAATCTATTGTCATAGATTTCTGACTGTTCTCCAGTTTGAGAGAAACTACGCTCAAAGTTTCTCTGTTGGGTTAACTTTGGCAAAAAAGTGTTCCAAGAGGGGAACACCGTTCCCAAAATATGCATCATGTTAAAGAAATAACGGAGTCCACCTTCATTTGTCCCCCACTACTGCTGCGTTGCATTGAGTATCCTGCGCCTTGATGCTATCCAGTCGTCGGATTTGAATTTCAAAGATTCATCGTTTCGCAGAAATGATGTTTTTTATTATTGTTTTTATTATGTTAATCAAGAGAAGGTAAAGTTGGTAAAATTGAATTTCACCAGAGTTGGATCAGGGTCTTATTTCAACAGATTTTATCTTTGTTTTTGTCTTTTTGACATTTTACCTTTTTTGACAATCAGTCGTTTCGTAAATACTAGGGACTTCTCGCTGCAGATAAAAAATCGTATATCAAGTCCTTAAGCAGAGAAACATAGTGAGTAAATTGTTATTAAAACTGGCATCTGTACTGAAATTTATCTGGTAATACTTTTAATTTCGAGTCAATTTTCTCTCTGCTATTCTTTCTCAGCTTTATCGGATTCCCCCTAATTCTTTTGAAAGTTAACTCAAGTGAGAGAAGAAAAGACCAGACAGAGTCTATTAGTTTCTGCTATAGAAAAGTGGTGTATTAGAATTGCCAAACTAGTAAGCTGTACCTTCTCGTCATATAAGCTTTCAAATCAACTATGCGGGTCCCTGAATCCTTTAGACGTCCTGCAAATATTCTTCCATTACATGGCAGTGCCTTTAGGAACAAAAATAAGGATAAAAATGGTGAAGAGGTTATACAATCCAATCCTTTGGAAAGCTCAGATGAAACCCCGGGTGCTCAATACCCTATAGATGATTTTTCGTTTAAAGCAATTCCAACAGAGGCTTATCAATGTGCTAAACCGCTATTAGCTTTATTGAAAGCATTTGAATGTAAGGTTTCTTATGAGTACGAATTTGATCCCACTTCAAGTACCATTTGGTACGTCTCCTTGAAGGATAGACCAGATGAACAGTTGCTTGTCCAGAGGCTGGTTCTCTTTGGTGCAAGTATGATTTTAGAGGGTGATGATTTTGGTGTTTTAAACGTTGGTTTGCTCAATGAAATGGGGAATGCAGATAGGGGATTAGCAAATCAAGATGGATTAAGTTTTGAGAATTGTCAAATAATGTTAAGCTGTAGCGATTTTCCTACCAAGAATCACCTAGAAAAGTTACGTCTTCTATCAATTTTTGAGTATATGTCAATTTTCAAAGCATTAACAGGATCAGTTATTAGTACCGTTGGAGTCAGACTGCCAGACATGCATTTAGTGTTGAGTTCAGCATTTAATTTCAAGGATTGGTGTGAAGTTTATTTTGAGGGTCAAGGTTGGGTTAAATTATGGTGTCATATTAGAAGGGTAAAGAAATCTTCTAAAGGGAAAACTAAAAGTAAATGTCAAATTAAATTTTACAAAGATGATAAGTGTAATAATTTAGTGTGCTTTATTCCAGAAAATGAATATGTTCAAGATGTTTTCTTTTACAATGAGAAAAGTGATAAGTCTTCAACATATTTCGAAACTAGTACAAAGTCCCAATTAGATTCATTAACAACGATTAAGCTTTTGGGTAACGTATGCTACCCATCAGAGTCTCGATCCAGAAAGTTATTGAGATCACCTTCGAGTATGTCTTTTAGCCTTTCCAAGTCTAACACGATGACGAGTTTAGCTAGTATGGTTACTACAAATCGCAAAAGGACGACTACAGATCCAACTGATGGCACTCCTCCAGCGGAAAGTGTTTATTCTGAAAATTCAAGTGTTGAGGATTTATCTAAGTTTACCACCCAGTCTGGGGGTCTATTAATAAGGCCATCAGTCCATGGAGGTTTGGGTCATTTGGAATCAATGATTAGATTTATAGTACCCATGATGGATTGTGCTCGTAAGTACGGTCGCCCCGGTGATTTTAAAAAGGATAGATATGATGCTGATTCTCTAATGTTTGGCCTTCCAAGGTTACCGTCCGTGGACTACTTCGCAATTGAAGAAATGGAACAAGTATTGAACGAACCGTTATCTGAGGGCTCAGATTCTAGTGAAACTACTGCATTAGCAATGAGCCACTTCACATCCCTGCTAAATGAATGCATACAGAGAAATCCCGAAAGAGAATCCCATTTTCACTTCCAAAAGTTAAGTTCAACATTGGGCAGTGGTAACCACGAAAAACCCTCACAAATCCCACAGCCTAATGCCAATGGTAGAGCTGTATCGGTGGCTTCCAACAGTGCCTCATTGGTATAATTATGATCCTAAATCTAATGATAATGGTAATAATTGTAGTTTTAATTGTAGCATTTTATACTTTAATACTTTTGGCTCATCGGCTCCTTATACTTATCACTTTTAACGAGGTGGATTTTTTTCACTTTGAAGAAGAGGAAGAAGAACGGAAGTGTGTTCAAATCATCACCACCAAAACCTTTCATATAAGGAATAGAATCACTTGTGCAGTGTTTTAAAAGTCATTGGAACCATGCAAGCACCAGTACAGGCCCCTGTGGTATTTATGAATACCAATCAGGAGAGAACCACTGGAAGACAGGCTCAAATTTCTAATATTACAGCTGCTAAAGCCGTTGCCGATGTTATTAGAACATGTTTAGGACCTAAGGCAATGTTGAAAATGTTACTAGATCCTATGGGTGGTCTCGTTTTGACTAATGATGGACATGCAATTTTAAGAGAAATTGATGTGGCCCACCCTGCAGCTAAGTCAATGTTAGAACTTTCAAGGACTCAAGATGAAGAAGTTGGTGACGGGACTACAACTGTTATTATCTTAGCAGGTGAGATTCTATCACAATGCTCTCTCTATTTGATTGAGAAAAACATTCACCCTGTGATCATTATCCAAGCTTTAAAGAAGGCCCTTTCGGATGCCTTAGAAGTGATTGAGATGGTGAGCAGACCTGTTGATGTAGAAAATGAATCTGCAATGAAAAAATTGATTCAAGCTTCCATCGGTACCAAATATGTTAATCACTGGTCTCAAAAGATGTGTGAATTGGCTTTGAGTGCCATTAGAACCGTAAGAGTAGATTTGGGGACTGTACCAGAAGGTGAACCAAGGTTTGAAATTGATATCAAAAGGTACGTCCGTGTGGAAAAGATTCCTGGTGGAGATGTTATGGACTCTAAAGTCTTAAAAGGTGTTCTATTAAACAAAGATGTGGTACATCCAAAGATGTCTCGTCTGGTAAAAAATCCAAGAGTGGTTCTATTGGACTGTCCGTTGGAATACAAGAAGGGTGAATCTCAAACTAATATAGAAATTAGCAAAGAAGAAGATTGGAATAGAATCTTACAAATTGAAGAAGAACAGGTACATGCTATGTGTCAACAAATATTGGCCGTCAAGCCTACAGTGGTGATTACAGAGAAAGGTGTCTCCGATTTGGCACAACATTTCTTGTTGAAAGGTGGTTGTAGTGTATTGAGAAGAGTTAAAAAATCTGATAATAACAGAATTTCTCGTGTCACTGGTGCCAAGATTGTCAACCGTGTGGAAGATTTGAAAGAAAACGACGTTGGTGCTAATTGTGGTCTTTTCAAGGTGGAATTAATTGGTAATGAATACTTTACTTTCCTTGATGAATCTAGTGATCCTAAGGCTTGTACCATCATGTTACGTGGTGGCTCTAAAGATATTTTAAACGAAATCGAGCGGAACTTAAATGATGCATTAGCCGTCACCAGGAACGTCATGTTATCACCATCCTTGTCTCCAGGTGGTGGTGCTACTGAAATGGCTGTCTCCGTTAAATTAGCCGAACGTGCCAAACAATTAGAAGGTATCCAACAATGGCCATACCAGGCCGTGGCTGATGCCATGGAATGTATTCCTCGTACTCTAATACAAAATGCAGGTGGTAACCCAATTAGAATACTTTCACAACTAAGAGCTAAGCATGCTCAAGGTCAATTTACGACTGGTGTCGATGGTGATACCGGAAAATTAGTAGATATGGTTGAGTATGGCATTTGGGAACCTGAAGTAATTAAACAACAGAGCATAAAGACTGCTATTGAAAGTGCATGCCTGCTATTAAGAGTGGATGACATCGTGAGTGGTGTTAGAAAACAGGAGTAAGCGCATTAGGGTTAAGAAAAAACTCGAATTACCTACATAAACTTATAAATGTGCACACATGTGTATATGTCAATGTTCCATTATTTTCTTCTATCTTGTTTCCTTTTGGTATCATCTTCTAAATCTCGTTAGTTCTAGTTCCAAATCAGTAACAATCTCTTTCAGTTTATCATCGAATTGGTCTAATAAATGGCTTTCAATTTCAAGTCTCAATTTCGTAATTTGATCGGTTATGGGAAATGGACCAAACTCATTACTATTGAGTAAAACGTCGAACACAGATGACCATAAAGCTTGCCGCCAATATCTCTTGAAAGATTGTCTCAACTTGAACCTACCATTCGGTAGCTGTACCGATTCTATAAAATTCCCAAATAGCATAGCGTGAATTATTCCTGCCAATCCATAATAATCCGCTTCGTAAGTCCAAGGTTTACCACTTCTCATTTCAAGACAGTCTTGTTGATCCGTCTTCCAATTGGCTTTGAATTTCGTATTAGGTGGTAATAGTCTCATGTCAAAAGATCTGCCAAAATCTATCAGGTAAATCCCCTTCTTGTTCCAACCAAGTGATCCATCTGGACGGTAGGGTCCCAAAGAACCATTCTCGAATCTAATCATGCAGTTATCTGGTTTCAAGTCACCATGTAAGATGTCAACTCGGTGAATAGATTCTACTATTTTCATCAATTCAACTGTGAAAAACATACAAAGACACTCATCTAGAGGGCCTCTTGTCTTACCCTTTTGCAAATTGATAAGATCTAAAATAGTACCTTGACTTGCGTAATTCAATACAAGATAACTTTCATCTTCGAAACAATGAAGCGAGTTGGCATTGATAATAGAAGGAAGGACGGATTGCTCCCTTAATCTCTCTTCAACTTGTTTCAAAATATAGTACTCCCATATGCTCGCAGGTTTTTCGACTTTAAGAGCTCGAAGATTTCCGGTACTGGATTCTGCCAAGTATACAGTGGCATAACCACCTTCACCCAATTCTGTTCTAATACAATAGAGATCTCCGGTCTTTTTGAAATCAACAATTGGGTTCTTGTTCTCAGTCTTTGACATTTTCTGAATTCTTTTCAGAAGTGTACTCATCTTAAGTGGTTGATTATAACGGTAGAACGTATCATATTGATCTAAAGGTGGTCTTATTCCCGCCAGCAGTTGCCTTCTCATATGGGGATCTAATGGATTTTCAAGTATGGGATATTTTTCTTCTTCGCGTATCTCATGTTGAGGTTGAGTAAGAAATGGGGAACTCTGTGTGCTACTAATTTCATCCTTCTGAGATGTCCAATTGATGTTTTTTCCATTAGGAGAAAAATGGTCAGTCTTCTCAGTTCGTTCTTGAATGGGTGTCATGAAATCTTTTGCAGCACCATTTGAATATAATTGCTGCTCATTATTGAAATCTGAACCGAAGGTTATCTCGTTTGTCTGTCTGTTGGGGGTCTTTTCAGAATCCTTCCCAGCAGACTGATCCGTAGGCTTTATCTCTGTCAAATCGTCCATGTGTTGCCTCGTAAATTCTTGTGTTAAATTATCAAATATAAATTTATTGGTGGTTTCATTATTGTCAAAAGGTTCCTTAGGTTCATTGTAATGTTGGTTGTACATGGAATAAACTTCGCTCATTGCCGCGTTTGAGAAAAAAGTCATAGTAGGAGACTTGGGTGGTTGCGGAGTCTCTTTCAAATTAGATACAGGGGTTTTCATTTCATCTGAAGTATCTCTTAGAGGGAGAATGGAAGTTCTTGTGACCCCTTTGTATTCTAAAGGCGGCTCCACATCCGCCCGTGAATGAGATCCATCGATACGTTCCGAAGAGGATGGACCTGAAGGTTGAGGAAAGATTCCAGGTGATTTCTTGTCCAGCGGATGACTTTCTACCAATGCTAACCCATCATCTGTAGGTTTCTTCTCCCCCAATGGTTTCTTCCCACTGAGTGGAATCTTTTCCCCTAGAGGAGCCAATTTCCTCTTCTTCTTATTTTCTTGTAAATCTTGCTTGGGATATTCGGCTCGCTTGACTGGTTCTCTTCTATAATATAAATCCCTCGATTTCGCTAGGATTTCCTCAATACAGTATTCTTCGCCTGGATTTGGGTATATCAGATCGAAATTACAATCAATCTTTTCAGGCTTTTTTCCTGGTACGTGTAAAATTTTGTAAACTGGATCACTTCTCCCCAAATCATCTTTGAAAATTGCTAATTTCTGTGAAGAAGACGGCCTTTTATTTGGAATCACATCACTTGTTTGTTCGATAGTACCAACGTTAGATCCTGGTTCTAATAAAAGGGAATGTTGTTTGTTTTCTTTACGTCTTGTTGCCTTGGATTCCAGAACATCCCAACCTTCTCTATTTATATTTTCTGAATTATTGGAATCGGGTATATTGTTATCTTGAAACACTTCGTATTTAGATGCTTGTTGCTGGTGTCCCTGCGGCTGGGGGTTGACATTATTTTCATTATTGGTAAATGAAGCCCTTCGTCTGCCTAAAATGAAACTATTTGGATCTGAAGATAGGAATCTTGTATCTGCTGCATTCTCTTGGCTGAAATTAACATTCAATTCTCGAAGTTTAACTTCAAATTCATTCAATTTTCTCAATAATCTATTCTGTGGTCTTGAATTTTCTTCCACTCCCAACTTTAATATGTTATGAGCCTCATTGAATTTTTCCATCTGGAATAATAAGGTTGCAAATTCTTCATAAAATAATGTCAGTTTGGCACCTATGCGTTTTCTAAACATATAAACAAAGATGTCTTTACTCTCTTGCAATACGTCAGAAGAATATAATTCGACGTACCATAGCCATACTTTCAGATACCTTGGATCGTTCTTATAAGTTTCCATATCTTTGAAATACATTATACACCTTTCAATGACATCTAGCATTCCGCTCTTCTTGGAGGTTCCACCTTGAGGAAATGCATTGTTGATCCAAGATATGTATTCCAAAAACAACTCTAGAGGATCGTCCATGTCTTCTAATTCTTCTAATAATCTTCTTTCATATTGAACTCTCGTATCATGCAATTCAGAAGAGCCTAAAGTTAACGCCTGCGCTAATCCACGGGCAGATCTGCCCTCTTTCAAAGGTATAATATTTTCCTTCTCCGGTTCAATAGCTTCAAATTCAATAGGCCCATTTAAAATGTCTGAACCAGACCTCATTGGCCACTATAAGATCTCTAGGCACTTGTATTTTAAGTATTCGACTATTATTATTGTGCGTAAGAGAGTTGGCGTTTAGCTTATAAAACTCTTGTTGAACCGTAAACATGTGTCACGTGATCCGATATATTCAGTATTATAAACTTTCTTCTATTTAAATATCATTAGAATATTCTTAAAGTTTTTAATGCTACATGCAGTTCCTCCATAATGCTAAGTATATTGTAGATGTACAAGTTAGCTCAAAATTAAACCATGTTGCAGTAGAATGAGAACAAGATTGAGAGTGTCAGCAAAACGCAGATCGCAGGTGGTGCCAATCTGTCCTCGTAGTCCACTGCTCTCTTCAAGCGGATATAGACGACCCTTCTAGCGTAGGTTATCACACTGTGAATTATTGTTGCCAATGATGTGATGAAAAATCCAACTGACGCAATCATAGTGGTCGGCGTCCCGTATGTCAAAAGTGTAGTGGAAACACCAAATAGTATGATAGCAATAGACAACCAGGATAAGAACGTTCTTTCTGTGGCAAAATATACTTTGGGCTCTACACGAACCGGAACATAAATAGTTTTCCCTGGTGGTGCTTTCACCTTAGTATCGAATGTAGTTCCTGGTGGGACTTTACTCATTTGATCTCCATTGAAATAATGATCGAGAGATGCCATAAGCTTATAGTAATTTCTTAACATAGGATTTTCAGCCATTCTAATTTTACGTTGGTAATAACCAGAAATTTCAGGATTGTTTTCTGGTGCATCGGAATTATCAATGGAGCCATATCCACTAGCGGCAATTTCTTCCAAGTCCATAGTATTTCCCGGCGCTTGCATTGCATCAATCATGGCAGAATCGTCCTCATCATCCTCATCGTAATCATCCTCATCACTTCTATTTGGTCTTGTGATATTGATATTATTAGCTTTGGGTGGTCTTTTGATGTCAACGTCCATTTGCGGTAACCAGAATGGAATTTCCTGCACTCTGTCGTACAAGAGTGAAGAGACCCCATTTAAAAATTTGGAAAATTTGGGAACGGATTCCACCAAATGAGATCCTACCAATTCACGGATCCACTCCGGTGGTTCTTGACCCATTTGAGTCTGTAACTTGACTTCCAAGACGGCATAGGGAAATCTACACACATCTTTATCGTCTAATTGCTTGAATGGCCAATCGACACCAATATCCGTTCTTCTCCAGTTACCATGAGTCCTGTCAACACCATCAAAATCATCCTCTCTAACCATGGTCAATTCCGTATCCAAAGAAATACGGACACGGGCATCACCTGGCAATTGGAACGCTGTTCTATTGTAAAAAGTTCTAACAACCGGTCTCAACCTTTTCTTTAGCATTGTATACTGAATCTCAGTTGCCAATGCCTCCAAATTTTCGATCTCTTTTAGAGATTTCTTACCTTCTTTGTGCATCTTGGCAAAAGCTTGATCAACAGTATATTTACCCTTGAGGAAATCATTAACATGACGTTCCTTGAGTGAGAAACGAGCCTTGACAGATTTTTCACCAGTCCAATCCTCTCTATGTGTCTTTCTTTCTAAGAAAATAGTATCGGATGCCATACCACCGTACCATCTCAATCTATGAGCTTCGGCACCTTCATCCTTACGCAAACGACCGTAATAAAGATCTAAATCTGCATTATCGTAATAGATGGACGTAATGGCAGAATCTTCCTTTTCAAATTCTTTATTAGTGTTAAACACTAAGACGGGTAAATGTTTTAAAATGATTAATTTCAACTCCATGATATTATCAGGATGAACCCAGTATTTCGTAGTTTGCCTAACAAAATTTTGCTGGCCACCACCGGCGGAACTATCACCCCTTACAGGATTACCTCTTGTCCTAGTAACATCATACAATTGCGATATTTTCTGAACTAGATCGTCGTAGTTCTCCTTGAAGAAAGGCTTCGAATCTAGTCTGACTTGGAAAATTGGCTTCAGGATGTAACCAGTCTTTTTATCATGCTTCTTAATAATCTTTTGGAACCCTATGTAGTTCAAACGACAAAATTTGGCCAAATCGTGAACGTCTGCAATAATGTCACTTAAACCTTCCTCAATTGCATCAAAATCCATTTCACTTGGAGGTGAATTGGAATTCAACATTCTAACAGTCGTTTGAACTTGCTTTTGTGCGTCTTTGACCCTTCTAAGCACTTCGCCATGTTTAACTTTGCTAAAGGTATAGACCTTATCCAATTCCACTTCTAGGGACTCCAGAAATCCGGTTTCTAACTGTTGCGACCAGTTACCACCTGCTTTTTGCAGATTCTGTTCTAACTCCTTCTTTAAATCATCATAAGCAATGTAGTAGTAACTGTACTGTCTTATCAGTGAATTTTGTAATTGTTCACCAAATTTCATATCTTTTGAACAGTCTTATAAACACTACTAAAGAGTCTTATCTGCCCTTTTGAACCTTTTTAATTCTCTAGTACAGCAAGGCTTTTCGTACTGGTCTTCCTAGTAGGCTTGGAAGTAAGGATTTGATGGAAGTTATTTAACTTTATATCTTTTCGCCCTTGCAACTGAATGAGTCGTTAATCAATGTGCCACGTGAATGGGTCCAAGATATAAGAGGCTGCATACAAAATTGTAGTTAATTTCTATAAGAATCGTAGTATAAAGCAATGCAATAATATTTCCTATCTTTGACATTATCATCATATATAACCCGCAATAGTGGAAAGCATTGTTTCCATTTGCTCCTGTGTAAATCTTGAATCACACTCTTCCACCACAGAGTACAGATGGACCATGCTCTGGGGCAACTGGTTGACAATCTGTAGTTTTTCAGCCTTGAACAACGAGTACTGGTTTAGATTTCTCACCAATTCGCTAAACTTTTCATCGTTTAATCTACTTATTGGAGATGTAGTGGGTGCATCTTCTTCTTGAGTTGCACTTTTGTTCGACTTTAGATATGCAATTGTGTCCCTTGTGATCGACTGTAATTCAGGATGGTTATATGGACGGTGGGTCTTTATCTTTTTCCTTTGGTTCTTTTGATTGGCAAGAGTACTCTCCTCATCCCAATGATGCTGTCTTTCTAATTTTGACAAGAATTGTAGAACTTCGTAATCACTTAAAAATGCATCTCTGGTCTCGAAAACCTTCATAATTGGTTATGGATCGTGTATTAATCCATGAGATGGGGCGAGATGAGCTCTAATGAGTTGATATCACTATGTCAAATGGTTCTTCTCATCTCTTGTGTTCTTTTTTTTTTTCATGTTTCTAGAATCGTATATCGAATGACTTTGTAGTGGTGAAGTGGTGAAAATTGTTTTCTTGCAAAAAACAAGAAGTAATAAGCCTTGCTGGCGCAATCGGTAGCGCGTGTGACTCTTAATCACAAGGTTAGGGGTTCGAGCCCCCTGCAGGGCTTTAATTTTTAGAATTTTTAACTTTTAAAATTATTCATTATAATTAAATTATAATTTACAGTACTTCAAAATGAAATGACTTTTTATGACGACTCTTATTTCGATTATTATTCCTTTACTTATCCGTTACATCATTATCCTACCTTTTATACATTAAACTAAAATCAAAGCAATAAAGCCACGACAGCGGCGAAAAATGGCAAAGAGTTTGCAGAAAATCCAACAGCAGCAGCGACGTTAGATGCAGGCTGTAAGTCGTGAGAAGGAGAGGCAGAGCCAGATGAGCTGGAATCAGATGCAGATGCAGAAGCAGAGGAGCTTGAAGAGTCTGAGGCTGCTGCTGCTGCGGTGCCAGATGCGGATTTGGAATCGCTCACTTCGGAAGTAGAGGATGATGTAGCTTCATCCTCCTTAGATTTGCTAGTAGATGTTGGCTTCAGAGTGGAGCGAGCTTCAGAATTGGAACTCTGATCAGAGGAAGAAGTCTTGGAAGCCAATGCGTGAGATGAAGTAGCATTACTGCTGCTGCTGGTCTTGATATCAGAAGTGGTAGTGCTGTTCATTGAGTGGCTAGTAGTAGTGCTGTTCATTGAGTGACTAGAGGATTGGCTAGTAGATTGGCTCTTAGAAGAGCTTGTTGTACTAGACAAGCTTCTTGGAGTCGCACTTGAGATCTGACCACCGTTGTTCAAAACGCTGTAATCTTCGTTAGCTTGAGAAGCTCTGCCCAACACTTCACCATCCTCGGCTTCAATGGACTCCCAAGAACCAGATTGGCCCTGGTAACTGTACTTCTTACCGCTAGAGTAATCAGTAACGACAACTCTTTTCACGTACATGCTGAAAGGTGCTTGAGAGTAATCAATCTTACCACCGGCCCATTCAATAGTACCTGGAGCGTTATCAGGGTCACCACCAGCCCAGATACCCATTTTGATGAACATTGGGGTTTGTGGGTAACCTTCACTGCTGTCATTAGTTAAAGTTCTTACCACTTGACCATCGAGAGCCCAAGTAGCCTTGTCAACATTCCAATCCAAAGTGTAGTTGTGGAATTTGTCCACTGGGCTGTCGACACCATGGAATTGACCTCTGTCGTAAGTAGTGGTGTTACCCTTGGAGAAGTAGTTAGATTGGAATTGAGTGTTATCGCTACCAACCCATTCGATATCCAATTCGTCTAAATCATCACTTTGCAAGTAAAAAGATGAAATCACACCCCTACCTGGACCTGCTTTGAGTTCCACTTCGACCTTACCGTACATGATGTAGAAATCAGATTGTAATGTTGGATTGTTGTATCTTTTATCTAGTGTCATAGCCAGACCTTCATTGGTGTAGTTGACTAATCCACCACCCATGACGTAGGGAAACCAAGGTGAGTCCTTAGTAAAGTCTTCTGCAATACTGGTACCTAGGGCGGTATCAGGAGAACAGCTAGTGGCCTTCAATGGGTTACATGCCTTTGGAGCAGTAGCGGCTTGTGCAACAGACGAACCTGCAGCTAACAACGAGAGTAGTTTCAATTGAACCATTTAGAAGTTGTGATTGGTTTTCTTGATGAATTGCAGATGTAGTAAACTCGAAGGCCATCTTCAAACACTGTCTACACAATTAACCTCGATATATATACTTTTTGAATCTCTTGACTTAACCTCCAATAACGTCACCAAAATTCAAGCAATATCTAACTAATTTTGGAAGCGTAATTCTGATTTTCGTAGAATTGCATGCGGTGAATCCTTAGAGTCCTCGAACAGGTAACCATTGTCGATTCGTGAGCAGCAGCCATTGAAGCTGTTCATCATTTCCGTTATGGATCTACAGCTTGTCAAACACCATCACCGCTGCACATCCTTTTTCGTGTCTATCGGAACAATGGTAATTCGCGTAGGGTATTTTCAAGCCCTGAAACAGAAGCTAATTTTAGGAACAGTTAAATTCGGGCTGAGCAAGCCACGCCAATTGCTATTTTTTCTATACACCAAGTATACCCATACTATTCTTAGTCGTGTACTATAATAGTCTCGAGTGGTATTTGGAACTAGCGTAGGCTGCAAGGTTCTGTTAAAAAAAGGCTGGTGGTTACTATTACGCGAAAAAATTCGTGGGAATGAAAATTCGAGATGGATCTGCTTGGTAAATCGTCGATTGGCAAAGGGATGGTTTGATCGATTCTACTTCAACTGCAATATCTTTTTTGATTCCAGTTAATCGGCACCGTCTACTGAGTCTTTTTAACAAGAGGAGAGAAGGCCGATAGAGAATTAAGTTTCAGAGCTGTTCCATCAAAACTTGAGACATTATGTCAATGTCAATACTTAGTGACAAGCACTAGACATGTGCTTCTTTTTTAGTCGTTTACTTGTTTCTGTAAAAATTTCGGAGTATCTAACGGCGTAAATCAAAGAGTTGACCTCCGTAGAGCCTGGAGTATGGGTCTCGGATCGAAAAAAAATTTGAATGAAACGGACAGGAATTGAACCTGCAACCCTTCGATTGCCAATTCCGGAAATTTCCAGGATCTAACTGGAGTCGAAAGCTCTACCATTGAGCCACCGCTTCACTGTCCATCTGTTGAAGGATGTTTATTTTTAGTTCTACATACGCTAGTTAAAACTTATAGCATATCTAGTTGTTTTCATCGGTAGCTCCTTCTAGATTAAAGGTGGGGAACCTCATTGAAGCTCTACTTGGTAAATTCAACCTCAGATGGGGTCCATTCCAATTGATTGTCCAACTGCTAAAGCTAGAAAAATCGTTCCCTCCGTCACCCTCACCGCTGGAAAAACCTTCTGCAGGAACTGCACCTTTATCCCCCTCTTCAGCGGCAACGCAGTTAACCTTGACGGGTTCTTCTTGGGTGGCTTCAAAATTAATCTTCAAACTACCATCAGCGCACTTGGTAATTTTTAATGGGCCATCAGGAACCTTGACATCGGCATATTTTTCACGGTACAGTTTAATAGCAGCTTCTTTATCTTCGCCATCAATTACCAAGTAGCTTGATTTTTCACCTGATGCACAGGTTGATGCTGCAATTCCAATTGCAAACAGGTGGAGTAAAGCAAGTGTAGTTGAATATTTCATGGTGACTTGATGGTCTTATGATGTCGAGGAAGATGGATGGAGATGTTGGTAAAAAATCCCATTTTTTATACCAGTAAGCAACTTCGTTCCGATTGGTTTCTCAAATGTAAAGTAAATACTCAAATCCCGATGCCTTTCAAATGTATGTTTATTGTTTAGTTTCTCTAGCGCTGAATTCTGTAGTCGCGCCGCATGGTTGAAGGGCTTGAAGGGGCTGGATTTACACAACACTGTAGATCATGTCTTTTACCATGGTTACTCGACTTTTTCTTAAAAGGTATTGTAGTAATTTCAATGGGCATAAAGGGTACAACGACCGCTAAAAGTAATGCCAAGATGATACCCCTATGCTATCGATTGCAAAGTGTATAGGATGCAGATAATCGATGATTCAATACAATCTAGCGGAGCAATATTATTGGTTTAACAAAGATTAACGTAGAAAGATGCTTTGGTTGTTGATCTGTGAGAAATAGCTTCCAAAATAATCTTATGGTCTGGCCATTGTTGTCAATTGGTGATTGCGCTGAAAACTGATTCAATGGTTGAGCCATGGATGCTATTGTAGGGTCATTACAAGCAGATAGTAGACACCTTTCCAACCAGTACTATATAAACTTGCTTTCTGATCGTCCCATTTTCTCCCTACCACCGCATTCCTCAATTATTTACATTTAAAACGTGGAGACCAAAACAGAAGTTGACTTCCGCAGAACACAAGCAGTAAGATTGAGAGCTCGACGTACACTGGTAGCCACCAGAACATTTCAGTGGTCATTCAATATTCCATGTCTTGTCAATATAAAAATTCAGTCACGTGATATCAAATTTGAGTTCTAGCGAGGTTCCCATCCAGTGCACATATTGACTGTATACGGAGAAACATGTCTCTTCTAACCACATAATACTCAAGTGAAGCATATATAGGGTGCATTAGTCTAGATTGTTTTCATCGTACTGCTCTAAAAGTGTAAAAGTCCTCCAGAATTGAGGATGCCTTCACCCAGTTATGCTTTCAAAAAGAAGGCAAGGGGATTAGACCTTTTAAAAAGCGTTAGGGGATCTGATGGATTGGGACCAAGTTCGAGGGATAGAATACGAAGACCAAGTGAAAAATACTTTGATAAAGTTTTGAAAACCATTGGTGACAGCTCAATGGAGTATGTGGAAAGAACTCAAGCCATTGTTGAGATGAGCCAACTTCTTGATATGGTTCCCCAGGATTCAATTTCTGAGGTTTGGTTTACAGCTCATCCATTAGTGTCAATTGATGTTCCTCGTGCGACAAGAAGAGCTACGCTGGAACTTTTACGTGAATGTGTTACCAAGACAAAGGACGATTTTATTAAATCAATTTTCTTCCAGATCATCTATGACTGTCTGGTATCATCAAATGGGGCAGGTGAAAAATTTACAGAGTTAGATCCTGACTTAGACCTCATACTGAGCTCATTAAATGCAATGTTCAAAGAAGATGATGAATTGTTGGATTCCGATGAGAAAAAATTGCTAACAGAAACAGTGTCAGATTTAACTGAATTGGAATTGATAAAGGATTCTAAATGTACTCACGTATCTGTGGTGATGGAGTTGTTGGTGCTGGCACAAAAATTGACTTTTCCTCTCAATGATTCAGATGTGGGTAATTTTATTGAAATTTTGAAAAGAGTTTCCGATTCTGCGACTGTGAGGACCATGAATACTTTTCAAACTATCGCCATAAGATTTTTGGAAAAATTCTTGGACCAAGTGCATGTGGATGCTCTAGACAGCTTAGTCTTGATACTTTTGCAAATTTCTGCATCCATGCCGCCAGATAAAGTGGAAACCGCACTTATTCCGCTATTAAATTGCATACTAAGATCAAAGCATAGGTTATTACTGGGAGAAAAATTGCTTATGATGCCTCATGGTAAGAAATTTGACAGAGCAATTATCGCCAGATGTTATGCCGATATTTACGCTCAGGCTGTTCGTGAAGGTCATGTTACCGCCAATGAGGCATTTCATCTTTTGAGTAAACTCTTTGATGCAAAAGTTGACGATGAATTCCTCAGATTTGTGGACTTATTTTTGGGAGTCCATAGTTTCTTGGAAAATTGGGTTTCTGTAGAAGGAAGCACCGGAACTATTCTTTGGTCCATGATCCAGGAAGCCCTTGTGCGGTTTAAGGGCCCTTCACCTTCAATAGTGGACAAACTATTAATTTCCGTCACGAACTATCCATCTCTGATTCCAATATCACCAGGGGCATTGGTACATTTTATTTCACAATACAAGACTTCAATTCACATTGAGAATCTGATCCCCTTGTTTGAACTTAGAAGGTGGGACTTTAAAAGTGCAGAAACTTTGAATGAACTGACAGACCTTGTTATGGTCCCAGAAGCTGCTCCAAAATACCGCCTACAATTCTTAAGATTATGCAAATCTTGGTTTCAAGAGACTAATGATCAAGAGTTCCAATGGAACATCAGTCAGATGAATTGTCTATGGAATATTTATTCCAAAGTAGAGAGTTGGATGGCTCCAGAATCTGAACTGATCGAATTTGGTGAATTGCTGTATACCTTCTTGCAGTTGACAACGGTGGATATTTTTTATCAATTATTGAATACTCGACTGTTGCCTACTCTAAGGAAAATTCTATTGCAAAAGAGTAAAAGAAGAAGTTTTGTGGGTAGTCTAGGAGCCTTTGGTAGAGTGAAGGCTTACTCTGAGGAGCGATTGAGACTATTGCCTATTTTAGTCAAGACATTGGTTAAAGCGTTCATTTGGAGTCCCTTGGAGCCTACTGGCTCGAAATGTACAACATTATTCGATGTATTGATTTCTGTCTACGAGTATGCGGAACACTGTGCGGATTCAATAACGTTATTAACTATTGCAAGACCCATGGTCAGAGTGAGATGTGATACGGAGGGCAACTTCTATTTTGCTGATCCAGAGGATGCTGTGGGGATTAGTTCAGCATTCGGTAGACTTAAGGAGCAAGTGGCAGTTGGAACTAGTGTACAATGGACTTTCCCTGAGACGCTTGACTTTATCGATGGTAATCTTTTGGGTGAACGTAACGAGCATGTCCAATTTGATAGTGGAAGAGCTGGTCCTTCCAATGGTAAGATTAACATGGGCATTTGGCTATCATTAGCCGTGGGTACGATCGAAGATCCTGCAGATTGGGAAATTTACTCTTATCTTTTGACCCATCTCTGCTCTCAATTATCAGAATTGACGCTATTTGAGGGACACTATGAAGAGATAAACAAGTTTAAAAATGTGATTTGCCAGCATTTGAGGCAATCCTTGCCATCTAATATCAAGCCAGGTGATGGCCTAAATAGATCAGATTTGAATTCTGCTTATGTGAGAAATCTTTCAGCGGTACTTGCCTACAACCAATATGAATCCAAGAATTTTGCTGATGATCTGGTGGGGGCACTCGTCTTCGGGCTCACATCATGGGAGAAGACACTAATACCCATACTGCACATATTGACCGTAAGTTGTTTTGAAATTCCTGGATCTATTAAACGTTACATTACTCCAATTTTACTTGAATTACAAAAGAGGATTACCACTTTACATGCTATTCCATCAATTTTGGAATTCTTGTTGGCACTAAAGTCATCACCACCATTAGTTTCTAACCTTACCCTTGATGAAACCAAACGAGTATTCGCCATAGTTTTCAATTTAATTGAAAATTCCACTTTTCTCAAAGAACGTTCAAAATCCTTTGCAGTACCTCCTTCAGCTTCTAGCTCCAAATTACCGCCATCATCTGTCTCCAAAAATTATGATATGGAAATATCACCGTCAACTGAGGGATTTCTCGTAGGTGAATCTATGACGAGGTTTTTTCAATATCAATCTTTTATGGTTCTTGCCAGTTGGTTATCTAACGTCAAGGCAGATAAGATGGATGAACTCATACCGTTTGTCTCGAATGGTTTGGATAAATTGGCTAAAATTGAAGATCTGAAATATGATGCACTTGCCTATAAGGATTTTGTATTACGTCTTAAGTTCACCAATTCGAATGAGACCCCATTGCGACGTGGCAGAGATTCAGATGATTTCAAAACTTCTACTCATTTGAGCAGATGGATTGGTGAAAATTGTTTAATTTCCATTAGGACTTGGGAAACTACAAACAAAGTGATTGTAGGGTTAAGAAGACCATCGTGCGAATGTTCTTTTGAGGTTAAACCACAGATGCAGCTGTTGCAGCCCAAATACAAATTATTTGGATTTCAAGACGATGAACCACAACAATTTAGTAGCACAACTATTAAGCCAGAACAAATTTTACCACTTGTGTGTACCAAGGATGTGGATTCCTTGATCCCGTTACCCAGTGAAGATCCAAAGTTTAACCGTTCAATTGGGTTACTAGATCGAATTCCACAAGTTGAATTTCAAAAGACCGGTATAATTTACTTGGGGCCTGGTCAAAACCAGGAGTCACAAGTTCTATCTAATAATCATGGCTCCACACAGTACAATTGGTTTCTTTCACAAATTGGTGATTTTATAAAATTGAAAGAGACTGGTAGATTTTTTTACAAAGGTGGATTAGATCCAGAGACTGATGGAGAGTATGCATTGGTTTGGAATAACGCTACCACGCAAGTCACTTTCCATACGGTAACGCTAATGCCTGCTGATAATGATTTGTCTTTCAAGAAAAGACATGTCGGAAACAATTTTGTGAACATTTTCTACAACGAATCTGGGCTATCATCCTCACATTTCAATTTCAATATCATCAAGAGTCAATTCACATTTATTAATATTGTAGTTACACCAGAACATACCGGTGTCACTGAAAAAATCTCACAACACTACAAAGTTAAGATTTACAGGCGATCCGGGGTACCGGGATTATTATCCTGTGCTCACTTTAAGATTCTAAACAGATACAATTTGGCTAGGTACGTTCGTCACGTCTCATTAATTGCCAATGCCCTTGCTGAGAAATACAACGAAACTGGATCACAAGACGCCTGTTCCATCTGGGGGGTTCGCTGTAAACAACTGTTAGGCATTCGTGAGCGTGCAGCTAATCTGAATGAAGGACCATCATCATTTTAAAAAGTTCATATTTGTATTATTCTCGATTTTTAAGCGCCATTAGGCCTTATGGAGGCATATGTATATGTAAGTATGTTACCCGGTTTGTCTTCGGTGTGGTAGAATTGAAAAATTTGCAAGACTACTAGTTAACTCATCACCAATGTAACACATACATACAGCTGAAAGGACCATAAAGAGCAAGCATCAAGCATTGTAATGTCGACATCTCACTGTAGATTTTATGAAAACAAGTATCCTGAAGTGGATGACATTGTTATGGTCAACGTCCAGCAAATCGCTGAGATGGGGGCCTATGTAAAACTATTGGAATATGACAACATTGAAGGTATGATTCTACTGAGTGAATTATCCCGTAGACGTATAAGATCTATTCAGAAATTAATTCGTGTTGGTAAGAACGATGTCGTCGTGGTATTGCGTGTGGACAAGGAGAAAGGTTATATCGATCTTTCCAAACGTCGTGTCTCATCAGAGGATATTATCAAGTGTGAAGAGAGGTACCAAAAATCCAAGACTGTTCATGCTATTCTCAGATACTGTGCTGAAAAATTTCAAATTCCATTAGAAGATTTGTACAAAACAATTGCATGGCCTCTAAGTCGAAAATACGGACATGCCTACGAAGCCTTCAAACTGTCAATTATTGATCAAAGCGTTTGGGAAGGTATTGAACCACCATCAAAGGATGTCTTCGAAGAGTTAAAGACCTACATCTCCAAGAGATTGACTCCACAAGCCGTTAAGATTAGAGCTGATGTGGAAGTATCTTGCTTCAGCTACGAAGGTATTGATGCAATCAAAAACGCATTAATGGAAGCAGAATCTTTGTCCACTGAACAGATGCAAATCAAAGTCAAGTTAGTGGCTGCTCCATTGTATGTTATTACCACACAATCTTTGGATAAACAACAGGGGATTGAAGTATTGCAAAATGCAATTGAGAAGATTAACGAAGCTATCAGTAAACATGGTGGTGTTTGTAACATTACAATGCCACCAAAGGCAGTTACTGCTACAGAAGATGCGGAATTACAAGCTCTATTAGAATCTAAGGAACTGGATAACAGGTCAGATTCAGATGAAGATGAAGATGAGTCTGATGAGTAGATTAGGATAAACAAAAATAATAGAAAACGATAAAAAAAAGAGAGAACGAAATACATTCTGTAAGTAAAATATAATTGATTCCTTATAGATCTAAATTATATCTATAATCTGAAGTAATGTTCAAGGGGATGTCACATGTAAGGGGTGTGTATATATAAGGTTTACAATGTTACAGGATGGCATAGTAGCTAATACATTCAAAGTAAAGACCACATTCTAAAATAATCGATAATAAGTGTTATCATGTCACGTCCAGCAACGCACGCAGGTTCTTGGTACTCTGATGATCCAAGACTATTAAAATCACAACTTTTAGGATATTTGGAAGCCACTGGCTTAAGAGGTGAACCAGGAGCTAATATTATTGTATCACCACATGCAGGCTATAGATACTGCGGTAAGACTATGGCACATGCCTATGCCTCACTTGATTTAACCAACGTTTCAAGAGTGTTCATTATGGGTCCTTCACATCACGTATACTTCAAAAATAAAGTACTGGTAAGTGGGTTTGATTCCCTAGAGACGCCGCTAGGGACGTTAAAAATTGACCGTGAATTGGGGGATGAATTAATCACATCAAGGCATTTTGCTGAAATGGATCCTGGAGTGGACATGGAGGAGCATTCTATCGAAATGCAGTTCTCCATGTTGGCGCAAACGTTACAATGGAAAAATGTCCCGCTAGATACAGTCAAGGTTGTGCCACTTATGGTATCACACAACTCCAAGGAAGTTGATTGGCAAATTGGTAATGTTTTGGGTAAATACCTAGGTCCAGGGACTATTTTCATTATTAGTAGCGATTTTTGTCACTGGGGTCGCAGATTTGGCTATACTGGATACGTTGGTAGCCAAGATGAATTGAACGATGCTATTGCGCAAGAGACTGAAATTGAGATGTTGACCTCACGTAGTAAACTATCGCACCACCAGTTGGATATCTGGAAATCAATTGAATTGTTGGATCGGGCGGCTATGGATGTATTGAAGCTACAGGGCGATAAGTATGACGAATGGAAAAAATATTTAGAAGTTACGGGCAATACCATCTGTGGTGCAAGACCAATTGCACTGATGTTGGCGATCTTGGCACAGACAAGAGATGCCAGATTTCAATTCCCAGCTTATTCACAGAGCTCTCATGTTCGTGATCTACACGATAGCAGCGTCAGCTACGGCTCCGGCTTTGCAACTATGTAACAAATATTTGAAGTAAAATGAAATAAAAAGTACTTTCAATTCAATTCAGTATAAAAACGTACCTAGATCTATATCATAACTCATACGACCTTTCTTTTTCTTCAGTCTGCTAAAGAAACTTAAGCGGACTTAGCAACGTGTTCAACCAAGTCGACAACTCTGGTAGAGTAACCGTATTCGTTGTCGTACCAGGAGACCAACTTGACGAAAGTTGGGGTCAATTGGATACCAGCAGCAGCATCGACGATGGAAGAGTGAGCGTCACCCAAGAAGTCAGAAGAGACAACGTCATCTTCGGTGTAACCCAAGATACCCTTCAAAGAACCTTCGGAAGCCTTCTTCAAAGCAGCCTTGATTTCGTCGTAGGTGGTTTCCTTGGCCAAGTTAACGGTCAAGTCAACAACGGAGACATCGACGGTTGGGACTCTGAAAGCCATACCGGTCAACTTACCTTGCAAAGATGGCAAGACCTTACCGACGGCCTTAGCAGCACCAGTGGAGGATGGGATGATGTTACCGGAAGCGGTTCTACCACCTCTCCAGTCCTTGTGGGATGGACCGTCAACAGTCTTTTGAGTAGCGGTCATAGAGTGAACAGTGGTCATCAAACCTTCCTTGATACCGAATTCGTTGTGGATAACCTTAGCCAATGGGGCCAAACAGTTGGTGGTACAAGAAGCGTTGGAGACGATCTTTTGGTCTGGAGTGTAAGTTTCTTCGTTAACACCCATGACGTACATTGGGGCGGTACCGGATGGGGCGGTGATGACGACCTTCTTGGCACCAGCTTCAATGTGCTTGTTAGCGGAGTCTAATTCCTTGAAGATACCAGTGGAGTCGATGGCGACATCGATACCCAACTTACCCCATGGCAAAGAGGCTGGGTCTCTTTCGTTGAAGACAGCAACCTTGTGACCGTTCAAGATAATGTGGTCTTTGTCGTGAGAGACTTCACCAGCGAAACGACCGTGGGTGGAGTCGTACTTGAACATGTAAGCAGCGTAGTCGGTGGTGATGAAAGGATCGTTGATAGCGACCAAGTTGATGTCCTTTCTACCTTCAGCAATTCTGGTGACTAATCTACCAATTCTACCGAAACCGTTGACAGCGACGTTAACCATTGTTATTCGTAATGTTCTTTAGTGTTTGTTATGAACTAATTCAAAGTTGATTTGTTCTGGTGATATAGGCTAAAAGAGAATAGAGAAAGAAATAAGAACATCCTACTTATCCACATATCTCCTCCCTTTATATACCAACATGCTGCGATAATTCTGTGATCCCATTGCCGTCAACCGCTGAGAGGCGTTAGTGGAAGCTCGGTGCAGTGGGAATCACACGTAGCGACAAAAAGTGGAAGTTGGGGGAGTGCACCCACACATCTCTCCTTGAGATCACCACACGGTGTCATTGCGGTAGCAATAGATCGGCGGCTAGTGGCGAGAGACGAAGAAATGAGGAGAGTTGTATGACGCGGGTTATGCTCATGCGGAGGTAAGGGTGTACACCCTTTATACCGTACCCTCGGCGGCTAGGCAGAAGAGTCCGCGCTGTCTGTCACGTGGGTGTGTACCTGCTTAGCGTATCGGATTCCTACCGTACAGGACGATACTGTTGCGAGACGTCAAAGAGTGGTTGCCCACATTGTGTTGTACCTTTCGGGACATCTGCTGAGGAGAAGGGAGGGGATTGGAATTGGTTGGAAAAAAAAAAAAGGGGAGGACAGTAGGGTGATACCATGGGGGTGTGTCATGAAGGGTTACGTGCTAGCGCCGCGTGGAGAACTTTCTATAGTGTTCCAAGTATGTGGGCAGGGGCTAGTCAGGGCTCAATTAAGATTCGATTAGGGTTTTCAAGATTTTTTTTTCGTCATGGGACCCTGTCGTCCGACGTGACTACTATATTTCGTTTCTTTACTCCTGTAATGGAATTAACGTTTAGTAGACATGGAGCTGTCATCGAGCAAGGTATCGATCTTCGATACGAAAATGTAAACAATAAGATAATCCAATCGATTCTCTCCCCTACGCAACTGCAATCGCATGAATGCGAGCTCAGACACAAACAGAGCAGCAGAAATACTTTAGCCGCCGAACTACCTAATCACACGTGACATGTGTACGCCACAGCTGAGGCGGCCCGCATATCACTTTTTGAAAAACTCACTACAATACAGTATATAACTACTACGATCTCGAGAACAGGACTTGCTTATTGCAAGGAAAAGGAGAAGATCAGCAACACTGTAACCAAATCTTTCCCCCTCTTTCGCTATGCCAGCTCCTCACGGTGGTATTCTAAAGGATTTAGTCGCTAGAGACGCTCACAAGAGACAAGATCTCTTGGCTGAAGCCAAATCAGGTAAACTACTAGAATGGAATTTGACCGCTAGACAGATCTGCGATTTAGAATTAATCCTAAACGGTGGTTTCTCTCCATTAGAAGGTTTCTTAACTGAAAAGGAATACTTATCAGTTGTTAACGACTCAAGATTATCAAGCGGCATCGTATGGACAATGCCGATCAATCTAGATGTGGATGAAAAATTCGCTAAACAATTGGCCTCGGGTAAAAGAGTAGTCCTATTGCAGGACAATGAAATTCCTGTCGCTGTGTTGAACGTTTCTGACGTGTACAAGCCTGAGAAGGCACTAGAAGCCAAGAAGGTGTTTAGAGGCGATCCTGATCACCCTGCTATTCAATACTTGTACAATCAAGCCGGTGAATATTACGTCGGTGGTTCCCTTGAAGCTATTCAATTGCCTCAACACTACGATTACCCAGGTTTGAGAAAGACCCCAGCTCAATTGAGATTGGAATTTGAATCAAGACAATGGGATCGTATTGTTGCCTTCCAAACTCGTAATCCTATGCACAGAGCTCACAGAGAATTGACGGTCAGAGCCGCTAGAGAGGCAAATGCAAAGGTTTTGATCCATCCAGTCGTGGGTCTAACCAAACCAGGCGATATCGACCACCATACCCGTGTACGTGTCTACCAAGAAATTATTAAGAGATACCCTGCAGGTATTGCCTATATGTCTCTATTGCCATTGGCCATGAGAATGGGTGGTGACAAAGAAGCAGTGTGGCACGCAATTATCAGAAAGAATTACGGTGCATCTCACTTCATCGTTGGTAGAGATCATGCAGGCCCAGGATCTAACTCAAAGGGTGAAGACTTTTACGGTCCTTATGATGCTCAACAACTAGTCGAGTCTTACAAGAATGAATTAGGTATCGAAGTGGTTCCATTCAGAATGGTCACTTTCTTGCCTGACGAAAACCGTTATGCTCCAATTGATGAAATTGATACCACAAAGACCAGAACTCTAAACATTTCCGGTACTGAATTGAGAAGAAGATTGAGAGACGGTGGTGAAATTCCAGAGTGGTTCTCCTACCCAGAAGTGGTTAAGATTCTAAGAGAGTCAAACCCACCAAGATCTAAACAGGGTTTTGCCATTGTGCTCGAGAATTCTTTAAAGGCTTCTAAGAATCAATTGGCCATTGCTCTATTGTCTACCTTCTTACAATTGGGTGGTGGTAGACACTACAAGATTTTTGAACATGGAAACAGTTCTGAACTATTGTCGTTGGTTCCAGATTTCATTCAATCCGGTACCGGTTTGGTGGTTCCTCATCAGTGGAACCATGCCGTCAAGGCTAACAACCTATACAAATTGGGTGCCTCTCAGGATTCTGACATTAAACTAGATTCTGATGATGAATCTATCTTGCACATCGTGCAAAAGGTCGTCTTATTCCTTGAGGATAACGGTTTCATTGTATTCTAATTTTTTTTGAAAAGAAATAAGAAGATAGAGTAAAAATTATATATGTATATATAAATATGAATATATCAAGAAGCTTTTAGTTAATATTCACTGAATCTTTAATTCTTTCAAGCTCTTGACAAATTTTTGTGCCTTATCCTTAGCATCAAATAACTTATCATCCACTTTAACTTGAAATTGGAAAATGTAATTACCACCATCAATTGGGCTTTCTGGTGTAACCTTTTGAACTCTACCGGCTAAAAAGTCAAAGATATCGTTGTTCTGCCTTTGAGAAATTGGCGACTCCGATACTAAATCGTATGATACAGAAAATCTTGGTTTCTTAGGAGCAGGTGTAATTAGTGATTCAAAAATATCGTCATAGTATTGAGAATGAGTATTAGCCACTGGTTGTTCATGTGCAATATGGAAAGCGCTGTCTACAAAGGCGCGCAACGAACTCTTGTATTGTTCTAGCGAGACTCCTGCTGGTACTTGAACAGTCAATTGATCTCTAATGACCACAGGTTCTGGTTTGGCAGGTTTAGGTGCTGGTGCTTCTGCTTTACCACCATCCTGTGATTGCTTTGCCTCAGTTGCCTCAGCTTTTGAAGCCTCACGTAATTCGATGTTGGATAAGTCCAATTTTTCACCACTCTTGATGTATTCTGCCACTTTAACCACTGAGTCTTCAGAGATTTTACCCAAGTGCGCCAGAACATCACCCTTGAGTAATCTACCATTACTACCGGATGCCTTAATATTCTTTAGTGCATCCTCTTTAGAGATACCATTCCCAACCAACAGCGTATGGACTGAGGGCAGAAGTGTTTGATCAGGATTAGCAGCATTTAAAATCCCACTAGGTTTGGTACTAGCACTCTTCTTTGGTTCGGATGGCTTCTTTTCTTCAGCCTGAGGTTTCGAAGACGCTTGCTTCTTTGGTTGAGCTCCTGCTTCTGGTGCTACATCTGGAATCTCCAAACTCGACAAGTCATCATCTACATCTGCTAACCATGCAATAACTTGGCCCACTGGAACATCCTTAGTACCATTGTCCACTAGAATTTTGGCCAATTTAACATCATCTTGACATTCAACATCGACCTGTGCCTTATCGGATTCCACTTCAAGCAAAACATCGCCCGCATTAATTTCATCACCAACTTTGACCTTCCATTCCACTAGATTCCCCTTATCCATTGTGGGTGACACCGCTGGCATCTTGTATGGTTGTGCATCTAAAAGCTGATTACTGACATGAAATCTTCTTAATTGCCCGGCGAACAGGGCCTTCGAACTTCTGATGAACGTTGAACGCAACATATGTAGATCAAGTCGATTGAACAAATTTTTAAGAATTGGCTCCGGGATTGAAATCAATTGAATATGACGTCCAATATCTCTGTCTTCTGTTGGGTCTCGTTCTTAATGTTGACGGGTTTGTCAGAAGAAAATCTCCCAGGGCTCACGGCGTCAGCAATTCCAAGTGTCAGTAAATAAAACAAAATAAAATGATTGAAATATAAAAAAGCTATTTAATCAATGCTTTGGTAATGATGCTTCTAATTCACTGAGAGGCAAAATTTTCTTGTTATAATGGTGCCAAGAAGCGTCATCAGAATCCCTTATGTGCTCTACTTCACCCCATGGAAATTTTTCGCCCAAGAAATGATCAAATGTAGCAGTAATCTGTTTCTCATGAATTTTATGAGACCATATTGCCTTATAGCATCCGCCTAGAGCACATGAATTTGGTGTTTCCAACCTGTAATTTCCCTCAGTGGCACCCAACACTTGAATGAATTTGTTGACAATGGCATCGTTCTTGGAGGCACCACCAACAAAAAATGCTCGCCTGGGTCTTCTACCATAGTATTGACTTAGTGGTATATCGTCATAATCGAACCTCACGTTCGGATCCTTAGCTAGTCCCTCTACGGGGACACCAGAAGTTAGTAGGGGAGAAATACGCACACGACAGCTGAGAGCTTGTGATTCCACAATGTTCTTGGCATCATGTCTATCATCAGCGAAATTATCTACAAATTCTTTGATGTGGCCAGTGGATGGATCGAATTTCGCTCTCTTGTAAACCGATGGTACACTAGGCACAATTTCACCTAACGGGAAATATACACCAATTTCATCGTCGTTATTCAAATTAGTATCATTCAAGGCATCGTTAAAGGGTGTCCAATCACTTGTGGGACTTCCATTGATGTAATCTCTGACTCTTTCTCTAGCTAATGCACCATTACAGTAACAGATCATACCCATGTAGTGATTAGGCAACGTAGGGTGAATGAAAAGGTGATAATCCGCAGAAGGGTGGTACTGATCCGTAACTAAAAGAATAGTCGTACTTGTTCCCAGTGACACAAGCACATCGTTTTTCTCAAGCGGTAAGGAACAAATGGTGGCTAAATTATCACCCGTGAATGGGTAAACTGAACAATCTTTATTAAATCCATATTTGTCCACAAAATAAGAACAAATACTACCTAAGCATACTGGTTTATCGCAATGGATTGGAGGTGATTTTAGTTTACTCTCGATCGATTTTCTATCTTTGTCTACTAAATCCAGAAGTTTTGGATGGTACTCACGCTTAGGTATATCATAAAGATTCATACCACATGCTTCAGCTTCTTCAATAGAAGTTAACTGACCAGTCAATACCGAGGCTAGGAAACTTGAGACCAACGAAACGGTAGCGGTATTAGCATATGCTTCTGGTTCTTCTTCAGCAATCTTGAGAATTTGAGTACCTGTAAATCTGAAATGAGCTCTAGAACCAGTAATGCGAGCCAATTCTTGTGGTCCACCAACGGCATCTTCAAATTCATGACATTGTTTGCCCGTACTATGATCTTGCCAGTTAGGAGCTGTAGGTCTTGAGAATGCCTCTGGTGACAATTGTTCGGCCAGACTACCCTTGGTGCTCTTTAAGCCTCTGAGTAATTCGTCAGCCTTTTGAGTCCAGTAAACTGATCCATGCTGCTGACATGATCCAGATACGGCCCTAACTTTACTCAAATCGAATCCATGTTGCGTAAATTTACTAAACAGAAGGTCAAGAGCCTCTAACCACATGGAAACTGGGCTCTGAATGGAATCACCCTTAACATAAACACCCTTACTGGTTTCATATTGTGGCAATTCATCACCAAACGCTACAGTCTCTGTATGAACAATCCTTAGGGATTCATTAATGGCTAAACATTTGAGTTGTTGGGTGGATAAATCAAACCCCAGATAGAATGAATCGTTGGTTTCAGTCATCCTTCAATCTTTGTATATATGTTTGTGCGCTTACGGTGTGAATTGTAGTTGAATAAGTGATTCCAGATTCTGTCACCACCTTTCCATAACTCTGCTCATTATACATGTGAGTAATAATAACTCTAGACTAACCAAACTGGGTGCTCAAAACTATCAGCAATAATTCATAATTACATCTACAGCATACATATATACTACCTTATTCAATCGATTCGGTCGATATATTGACTACTTTAGGTTGAACCCACTGTAACTTACGTCTTGTGTATGCAGGATATGCTGGAAGGACCACTAGCGCAGTGATGGCAATAGAGATTCCATAAACGATGATCAAATTCTTCAAAGATTGTGTTGATAATCCGACAATACTGGCGACAATGGCGCCGACGAGTAGAGTAATCTGTTGTAGTCTTTCAGTGTACCTCTGACTGGGGAAATCTAGGGGGAAAATTAGCTTCTTCTGAAAATCTTGCAATAATTCAGACATTCTGAGACGAGAGTTTAAGTCCTACAAAAGTCCTAACTTATCTGTTCAAGGTTTTCGTTGTTCTAGAGCGTTGAAGTTGTGATGTGGTCTAATTCAATCTATTGAACCCGAATAACAAGAAATCATGTTGGAACTGCAAAATCGACCTTGCACTTGAAGAAAAGTTCAAATATTTTGCAAATGGCAGGAATTCGAGCGTATAAAATTCTAGCATTCAAATGACCATAAAAATGCCTATATATATTTTTACAAAGTGTTCAATATTACAGCGTCACATCACCAATAATTTCGTCTTTTAACCAATTCACTAGTACTTTGAATCCTTCACCATTCTTAACATTTGTATCGGAGTCACCGGTGCTCTTTCTGTATTCTGAGACGATGGAATCGTTACATGCTAGTGTGCTGAATAATCGATAGTTCAACAAATCTAATTGTAATTTCCAGCTCGGTATCAATTCAACTCCCAATGCTTGTAAAAGTACATCTAATTGAGGTTTAGTGATTTGGTATTGGTGCTGCAATGGAATCTTTTTCAAGAATTGGTATAAGTTAGCAAATCCCAGCATACAGTTATGCAACTGTACTGAAAGTGGCGTGGAAATGTGCCTCATCTCTGATATCAAAAGGTCATTAATAACACCAAGAACACAGACTAAATTCCAATCCACTAGACGTCTAAATTTTGGTGCAGAATCTACTCTCGTCTTTCGGCAATCATCCAACAGTTGTCTAAAATTCGTTCTGACTTGATAAACCAATGCATACAATTGTTTTCTAATCTCTGCTAGCTGTTCTGCTACATCACGTTTATGTTCCTCACTACCACCATGTGAGTTACGAGCGCTAGCACTATTGGTCCCATCATTTATATCTTCCCTTTCACAGAATGATAGAAAGTACAGTGCATATATCAAATCTGTCATGTAATGAGATGTGTTTAAAACGAATAGAATTATCTGGTTCGACAAAAGTATATTCTTCTTATCTTCGAAAACCATGTCCTGATCGATTCGATGCAGGGGAAACAATGCATCATCAATTGTACCGCTGCTCATTAGGCTATTTTTTCACTGTGGTTAGTTTAATGCTAGTGATTTGCTCAGGGCGACGGTCAATTTGATGCTGTTACATCGAAGTATTCATAGGACAAACAGAAGATGAACAATGGTAATCCCTAACCGCTTGAGCATTCAGTTTCTCGAGATTAGCTGGATGGTATTTGGATTTTCAATGGTTAGTCTTAGGCTGACTTTAGCCGTTGTACTTAATCATGAGGCCGTTACAGGCCCGGGCCTTATAAGATAGACTAGTAACACTACTACTATTACATGAGTCAAGAACAAAAAAGTTTAAGTTTAAACTAATTACACCATCTAAGATCAACACTGTAAAGTCTAGTTGTCGTGTAAATATGGGTAACGGATTGGTGACTGATGAGACTTATTCGAGACTTATGGGTTTCGTTGCAGGAACCTTCTCTGGTGTCGCGAAGAATACAGTAGGACATCCATTTGATACCGTGAAAGTTAGATTGCAGACATCTCAAGGTACTGGCAGATTCAATGGTCCATTAGATTGTGTTGCGAAGACGTTGAAGCAGCAAGGTGTCCGTGGTCTTTACCTAGGTTTTACACCACCATTGGTAGGATGGGTCATTATGGATGCAGTACTACTGGGATCATTGCACAACTATCGTATGTTGTTGCATCAATATGTATATCCATCTTACGAGAAACTGCCGTTAGCAGGATGCGTTACCGCTGGTGTCATGTCAGGCTGGACCGTTAGTTTTGTAGCTGCACCTGTGGAACTTGCCAAGGCTAAATTACAAGTACAATACGATGCCAAAAATGCTAATTATAAAGGTCCTATCGATGTTATCAAAAAAGTGTACGGTGCAGAAGGTATCAGAGGTCTTTACAAAGGTTTGATCAGTACACTAATCTTTAGATCTCATTTTGTATTCTGGTGGGGGTCCTACGAACTAATAACCAATTGGTTCCAAACCCATACCAAAATGAGTGCTCCTGCAATTAACTTTTGGGCTGGTGGTTTGAGTGCATGTTTTGGATTTTGGACCACCGCATATCCAAGTGATGTAGTTAAGCAGGTTGTATTGACCAATGATAAATATGGCAGTGATTTTAAATCTTGGAGAATGGCAGTTAGGGACATTTATACACAGAGGGGAATCAATGGTTTTTTCAAAGGATTTGTACCAAGCATATTAAGATCTTTCCCAGCTAATGCTGCAGCTCTAGCTGCATTCGAATTCGTTCTGCGTACCAGCGGTGCTAAACCAGCTTGAGCTAGGCAAATCGTTAATTGACAAAGAATCGTTGGTAGGGAATTGTAGCTAAAATATGAATCATAATACATATACATAGACGCTTAGATAGAAATGCATTAAAAGTTTCATCGATTATCATTTTCCAAAGCAGCGTCCAGCTCTGCCTCCCTAGCGTAGTAATTAGAAAGGCTCTCTATGCTTTGAGATCGTGTTAAAGCTCGTAGTTCTTCGGACAGCCGTATATTAGAGGGCAGTTGTGATGGATCCTGTAATGGTTCATTTACTAGCGGTGCTTCCTCTACCTTCTCCTGCATTTCCCATGGCTTAGGCCTTGGCTTCAACTCTGAATGAGTCCTTTCAGACTCATCGTACGTTACTTCAGGAACTTGTACAACGTTTGGAATCGGTTTATTGGCAATTATATGATCTATTAGTTCTTCATAGCAGAGACCTTCAGCCATTATGAAACCCACTTCTACCGTTAAATCTTATCACAGATATCAATCAACAATGGATTAATGTGAAGTTTCGCTTAATATTCATCCGGGGTATTACTACATGTACACAAGACAGGTTACTAAGAAGGAATCCTGAAAATGGTTTCTGGAGGTGTGTGGTTGCTTGTAAGTTCGTTACTACTTCGTATAGGATTTTTCACCTTCGGTATATACCAAGATGCTCATATGCAAGTGAAATATACCGATATCGATTACTATGTGTTCCACGATGCTGCTGGCTATGTGTTTAAACATGGTTCGCCTTTTATGAGGGATACCTATCGGTATACCCCACTGTTAAGCTGGTTACTAGTACCTAATCACTATTTAGCATGGATTCATTATGGTAAGCTTTTGTTTGTTATATTTGATCTGATCACTGGTGTGATAATTATGAGACAATTAGCTGGAAGTTCTAAGGCCAATTGGTTAGCTAGCCTGTGGCTTTTGAACCCGATGGTTATAACCATCAGTACCAGAGGTAATGCTGAAAGTATTCTAGGTTTTATGGTAATGCTAACCTTGTATTGGTTACAAAACGGTCAATTGGTACTTGCAGGTTTAATGTATGGAATTTCAATTCATTTCAAGATCTATCCCGTAATTTACAGTTTACCCATCTCTATCTACACTTACAATCGCTATAAAGGTCACAGATGGTTTTACAAATTAGTGCTATTGGGTGCTGCCGCATTAATTGGACTAGCGGGTTGTTCGATTTGGATGTACCAAATTTATGGCCAGGAATTTCTGGAAAATGCGTACTTATACCACCTTTACAGAACCGATCATAGGCATAATTTTTCCATTTGGAATTTATTACTATACTTCGATTCAGCAAGACCAGAGAAATCTGCGTTGTCTAAAATTGCATTCGTCCCTCAATTGATCGTAACAGCCAGCATTTCGATTTTACAATGGTGGAATCCATCTTTTGAAAATTTACCATGTGTATTATTCGTCCAGACATTTGCATTTGTTACATTTAACAAAGTATGCACTTCTCAGTATTTTATCTGGTACCTGATCTTTTTACCTCTTTACATCTCAAGATCAAACATTTCCCCACTCAAGGGTGTTATAATGCTAGCAGTTTGGGGAATTACACAAGGTCTATGGTTATTACAAGGCTACAGACTCGAATTCTTAGGACAAGACGTTTTCTTCCCAGACTTACTTGCCGCCAGCGCAGCATTCTTCTTGGGGAACGTTTGGCTCTTGGGTCAATTTATTGAAGATATCAAGAATTCACAACAGCCAAAAATTGATAGAGTTAAAAAGGAACTTTAATTTCTTGACTTTTGTATGTATATACCTTTAATTTTGGTCAAAGTTCCATTAACTTTAACCCTCAAAATTTTTCAACAAATATTTAGCACATTTCATCGAACAAAACCAAAGCGTAAAAGCAGGCAATAATAAAGTCGTTTCCAGGATGTCGAGGTTTGAAATATATTCTCCAGAAGGTCTAAGAGTTGACGGTCGTCGTTGGAATGAGTTACGTCGATTTGATTGTTCCATAAATACGCATTCTCATGCAGCTGATGGATCATCTTATTTAGAACAGGGAAACAATAAGATTATTACACTGGTAAAAGGACCAAAAGAGCCCAGCTTACGTTCACAAATGGATCCTACGAAGGCACTTCTAAAAGTATCGGTTAATATAACCAAATTCTCAAAAACAGAAAGAAGCAAGACCAGTCATAAGAATGAAAGGCGAGTGCTAGAGATCCAAACTGCATTGACACGTACTTTCAACAAGAACGTCATGTTACACATTTATCCTAGAACACTGATAGATATTGAAATTCACGTTTTACAACAAGATGGTGGATTAGTTGGGACTTTGATCAACGGTATCACACTAGCTTTGATAGACGCTGGTATTGCTATGTTTGACTATATCAGCGGTGTCTCAGTTGGACTTTACGATACTACTCCATTATTAGAAGTAAATTCCTTGGAAGAAAACGTAATGAGTAGTGTTACGCTGGGAGTTGTCGGTAAAACTGAAAAGCTTTCTTTACTACTGGTGGAGGACAAGATACCGTTAGATAGATTAGAAAGTGTGTTGGCTATAGGAATAGCGGGTGCTCACAGAGTAAGAGAGCTAATGGACAGTGAATTAAGGAAAAGAGCAGAAAAGAGGGTAGCAAATTCGACGAATTAATAGAAGCTATTATAATAATATATGAATTTAAACTAGTATTTCATTATACGTAAAAGAAAAACAAAATAAAACATAACATAGTTCCAGGAAAACTTCAAACCTTCTTTTTTCCAATAGAAGAAAATAATCCCCTACTCTTCATAGGATGCAAAAATACTTTCTTCTTTAACTGACTAACGTTTTGATTAACACTAGCCACAGTATTGGTGACAGTATGCTTTTTACTAAGTTCATCCGCATTAGCATAAGCGTCTTTAACGTGCTTATTGACCTTGTATTGTTCAAACAAATAACCTTTCTCGGGTTTGGTAGATGATGTTAGAGATGCTTCAATCCACGCATGAATCCCCGTATCATGCTCTACCAATTGATCGTAATAATGCTGTAATTCTTGAATCTTGTGTGCATGTGAACTTTTACTGCTGATCACTTTGTTTAAATCAAGCAAAGGTACAGTAGTGGATCCACTTATTATTGGAGTCTTTTGAGTCGGAGTTTCAGCCCCTGAAGACTCTCCAGTTCTCTTTCCCTTCATCGGTTCTCCATTTAGGTCTGGTGCACTTGTATTGAGAACTTCATGGAAATGACTTTTTAAGGGTCCCTTATCTCTTTCACTATCAATTTCTGATACTGTAGCAAGAGATGAGTCTACCGTTAGAGACCTAGGATCTGAACTATTACTACCAGTAGGTTCATTAACCAAATGGGTTTCATTATCTAAGTTCGGTAGTGGTGGTAAATTTTGATTATTAGTGATTAACCCTGGGACGTTATAAATGGTTTGATTATCGTAAATTGTCTTGGTATCCCCCACAGTTTGTAAGTCATCATCATCATCATCACCAGAAGGGAATGGGTTCCAGGCACTTTCCATTTCTGAATATGTAGATACTGCCCTTGATTTCATACTTGATGGCGTTAAATTGACCAATTCTCCATTTTCATCGTACACGTAACCAGGTGGAGCCTTCCTAGCAGTCTCCTGTAAGAAACCTGATCTTGCTCCACCTATATCTGGTCTCCACCCACCTAAATTAACTGATTTTTGACCGGAAATAGATCTTTTACCTTCACCAGCCTCCACCGATTCCCCTGCATCACTTAGATCATCTTCAGCACCTTCTGTAAACCCTTGTTGGTTTTGCATCTCACCCTTATTATTATCCTCATGTAGTAAACCATTTTGATCCCCTCTTTCAGTGGAAACCCTTTCTTCCTTTTCATTATCACTGTCATTTCCTCTACGTATAGTTTCAGCATCATCATCCTCACTTACCATTTTACCAAAATAACCAGACTTGTGTACACGCATTATGCCCTCATCATCAGATTCTTCGTCCTCGTCCTCATCCTCATTATAATTATTGTCATTAACATTATCACTATCATTATCCTCACCATCATCCCCATTCGCTGAACCATGATAATTGAGAGATTCCGTAAATGATAGAGCGTCATCTTCACTATCCTCCAAGGAGGAGCTCATACTGGCCGGAGATCTAACCGGAGATCTCGAAGAAGATTTAGGAGGTGAACGTGGAGGTGAACGTGGAGGTGAACGTGGAGGTGAACGTGGAGGTGAACGTGGAGGTGAATGTGGAGGTGAATGTGAAGGTGAATGTGGAGGTGAATGTGGAGGTGAACGCAGTGGTGAGCGTAGTGCTGAACGTTCTGGAGGTTCCACAGAGGATTTAGATGAAGGAGTGTCCTTAACTCTATCTTCTTCATAATTCTCAATGGGTTCGCGCCCAGTTTCTCTTGAACTATGAGAATATGATAAACTTGATGCTAACACACTTCTTTCCAAATGGTTGTCTGGACTATACTCCCCAAGTGCTGAATCACGCTGATAACTTCTTGGAGACTCTTTATCCATCAAATGTTCATCCTCTTTATCAGATTGTACCAGATTGGAAAAGTACCCATTTTTAGAGACACCAAGCTCTTCCTCTTCATCATCATCGTCGCCACTACTATCTTTTGGGCTTGCATTCAAATCATCACCTTCTCTAGTATAACGCTTTTTCTGTTGTTCCATTTCTTTAGAGATCTGTGCCATTAGATTATCCAAATCTTCATTTACAGGTGTTTTCTGGGGCAATGGACTCCTTAAACTCTCTCTCGAAGAATTGAATTCCAATTTCGGTACTGCTCCATCTTCCTTCATATCTTCTCCATGTTCCTCAAGTGGTAAAGGTTCTGGTTTTTTCCTATCTATTAACCCATTATGATGTTTATCGTTACTATTACGTTCCGCCTGACTAGCAACAGTGTTCCCGAAGTAATTCTCTAAGAGGTCATCTCCCGCAAAAGACTCTACTCTAGAATCTCTACGTGATCCAGCCGATTCTCTGACGACTGCAGGTTCCTCCTCTAGAGAATGGTCATGTTCATTATCACCCTTTTCGGAACCCTCTTCTTTAATAGTGTTATTATCTTCATAATCTTCGTAGTTCAATTTTGGCAATGCTGGTAAGTTTGAAATCGTATCATCTCTTTTCAAGTGGTTCTCAGATGTACCCTTTTTATCACCATATATAATATCATCGTCATCGCTATCCCATTCAGATCCATCGTACGAGGCCTGCGATGCACTCACCCATCTGTAGCTTTTCTTTCTACCAACTTGATCAGCCATACTAGTTTTGAGAAACTAAACTGATGAGATCAGAACTACAGAAATCTCTAACCTATGCTAACCTTGTAGTAGCCTTTGTTACAAGTGATGAACTGCTGATCCATTGAGTTGATGCCCTGCCGTGGGTCAACTTTAAAACAAGAATGCCCGTGAAACATGACCATACAAGAAATCACAGCTAATTACAATGAAAGAATCCAAATAATCTGTTTCAAGACTTCACCGTCGATCGTTAGCCAATTAGAAGCTCACCAATCGACTCTAGTCACTCCAGTTTACCTTGATTGCACCTCTTTGCAATGGTTCTTGTTAGCATTGAGATGAGCGAACACCGAAAAATTGACTACTTAACTTAACGATGAACATCTAATCGACGAAAGGAACTAAGAGAAGTACTGATTTCGCCATGTTGAGAGAAGTCGTTTACTGTGGTGTGTGCAGTTTCCCACCAGAATATTGTGAATTTAGTGGTAAGCTAAAACGTTGTAAAATTTGGCTACAAGAGAACCATGCAGAGCTGTTTGAGAAACTGTACTCTGGTGAAGATGCTGAAGTGGAAGGTGTTACTGGTAAACTAGCAGAATCGAGTATCGGTGAGAAACGTGAGGAAAAATTGGAGAAGGACCTGTTGAAGATGCAAGCAAAGGAAGAGAACAGAGAACAAAGGGAATTGGCTAAGAAACTTTCATCTAAGATTATTATTAAGCGTGAAGCTAGAACTAAGCGTAAGTCCGTCGTAGCTATTTCCGGATTAGAAGTGTTTGAGATTGATATGAAGAAATTAGCCAAGACATTTGCATCGAAATTCGCAACTGGATGTTCAGTCTCTAAAAATGCTGAAAAGAAAGAAGAAATTGTGATTCAAGGTGATGTTATGGGGGAAGTTGAGAATTATCTACATTCCATCTTAGCCGAAAAGGGACTGAAGGATGTTAAAGTGGAAGTCGTCGATGGAGCTGCTAAGAAGAAGAAGAAACCTGAAGGTGCCTAAATTGGTGATTAATTGATTGTATAATTCATCTAATGAACTAATAAAACCATTTCAAAATCGATTGAGACCCTAGAGGCATCAATTAGATTCTTTATCAGTAGCTCATCGCTTCATTTGTATGTAGACGTTTAAAGCGATTGGAACTTTTTGCAATCCTCGAGCCTTTAACCTAAACATATATACAAAAGCTCGAGTAATAAATACGTTCCACCTTTACCAGTACATAGATCCACCCCATTGGCTATGTCATCCGTCGAGGACCCCGTCGTTGAGTCGCTGAGATCTCGTTTAGTTGGATCTGGTAACTTCCACAGTGGTATCCATTCTCTTGATACTGCTTTAACTCTACAATCAAGAATCCACGACCATCTGTTTGGCATAGGACTTGACCCTACAGTAGCCAAAGTATTGAGTGATGATTGCAAGAAACTATTGGGGAATTTTAAGGTAGAACCTGGCAATCAGGATATTAATATTAGAAATCTCTTAAACAAAATTCTTTACAACTGTGAAGGTGTGTTGCACTACCACATGGAGAGACCTAACGATGCCAATATTTATTTCTCCAAATCTAAAGTCATCGAACTCAGAGATTTACCATTTGCACAATTCTTAAATCTGGAAAATTTGTACTATAGGGGACTCTGTAAGGATGACACTTTATTATATGGAGAAGAATTGTTTAGGATTATTGATAGCGTACCCAACGATTCACAAGGATTAACATTACACTATTTGAGTATGATTTTCAACCACATCTCAAGAGACAAGGAGGTTGCAGGACGCATTTTAGCTACATTCCCTTCAAGTAGTCCATTGACTTGTTTGGCATCATTACATTTGGGAGAATACGAAGATACCAAATTCCTAAACATTTTAGCACAGTTAGTAAATGAATCGCATTTTCCACAGGCAGAGGCTAATAATAATAAAGCGTTGGAGGATTTCCACATGTTTTTACATTATTATTTTAAAAAGGCTACCAAATTATCGCCAGATTGGAAAAAGTATATCATCGAATCGATGGAAAAGACTTTCCAAAGTGTAGCCGTGGCTAAGTCTGCATTTATCTATTTTGGCAGGAATTCAATCACGTCTCCAGTGGATACTAAAGAATCCATTTTAAATTTCGTCAATTTTGTGAAATACACTCAAAGGGAATACGTTTTACATGGGAACAAACATGATGATCTAGTTTCATTGATTGATTCCTACGCTTACATTTTAAAAATAGCTCAAGATTCATCTCACGATGTGGAAAATGTGTTCAATTTCCAAGATTCAGTGAACAAACTGCTAGACTTGCTACGATTAATGCATAAACAGAACGGATTCCCCCTAATGAGTGGACAAGATTCTCTGAATTGGTTAGAAAACCGTGATGAATTGATTTTACCACGTACCGTTTCCAAAAGGTTGACAAACGCATGGGAAATGCTTTTCACAATTGATAAAAATTCTTTGACCCTTTTAAACGACAACAGCCTAACTGCATATTTGACGAATGCACTAAGCGTAGCTACAGATCCTTTGAAATTGTACCAGTTGAATTTCCAATACTGCTATCTTTTAGCACAAAAGGGCCTCATTGAACCGGCTATCAAAATTTTAGAAACAGTACTATTAGAAGAAAACCCAGAGTGCTACAGTGCCTGGCACCTATTGGCACTATGCAAATCAATTAATGAAGATAAAGAGGTTTCTTTCAAGATCGTATGTTCGGTGTTACAAGCTATGCAAGAAGGCTTCGAAGAAGGTAGATTAGCCGTTACAGATAGATGGCAATTTGTGCATCTTAAGATGACCCAATTAAAAATCGTCGAAGATATCTTTGGTATCATGGATGCCTTAGAGATGTTACCAGAGTTATTCGAACTTTTCTCCTTACTTTTCCCCGCAGATGATAAAAGATTCGATAGAATTGGCAATGGTTACAACCAGACCAAAGAATACCTCTTACAGATAGTATGGCTCTTTGCCTCTGGGCTATATATGAGAGTTCCCGAGAACTACACCGATGCTGCAGATGCTATCAATGAATCAATTGGTGTCTCCAAGGAATTCAAAAATTTGAATTGTAATATAGCTAAAGGTTATTTGTGCCTGGCGAGAGGTCAGTGCAAAAGAGCATCAAAAGAATTCAATACCGTGTTATTAGCAGATCCCTATAACGTTTCCGCTCTAGTGGGGTTGGCACAGGTAGTTTACCCAGAAGGTGATACTGAAATCTGCGATTACTATAAATTGAGACCACTTACACCTGACTCGCTCGACCAAAAACAAGACTGCCAACCAGAATCCGTTTTCGTCAGTGAGGCCGATAGATCTGCCAATATTGCACGTCTAAAACTTCTGTTAGAATCCGCAATTGCTCATTCCATAGAGGCAGATCATTCTCCAGAGATTTGGTGGTACTTATCGCTAATTTACGAACAGTACAAGGACATTGGCTACAAGGACGCATTGCTCAATTGTGTGAGGTACAAGGAAACGGAACCAGTACGTCCATTTAAATACTGTAACTTTTAATGAATAAACTAAACTAAAGTAAAATCAAATAACATCAAATAAAATACAAGGAAACACAACAAAATAAAATAAAATAGAAAACACGCTTTAAACCGTTACTTAATCATAAACTATAAAAAATTATAAACTGATAATTCTCATCCGCTTTTGGAGCTTAAGCAAAGTGTCTCAAGATTTCTTCAGCGGCTTTGATACCGGAGACTGCCATAGCACCGAAAGTTGGACCCATTCTGTTACAACCAGACAATTCAGAAACTTCCATACCGGCAAAGTAAACGGAACCAACGTTGTTGTAAGAACCAGAGTTCTTGACCACATCGGCCTCAGCATGGTTCATGTCAAGACCCTTCATACCCTTCAACTTGTTAGTGCTGTCGATGTCAACAATTCTCTTAGCAGAGAATGCACCAAATGGACCGTCGTGACCAGTGGTAGACAAGATAACACCGTGCTTCTTTTCGGCGTCTCTAGTACCATCGTTCTTGTATCCAGCAAGTTCGATGACGTTTGGATCCATACAGGATTGTAGATCGTGAGCCATAGTGACCAAAGTCCAGTTGGTGACAACACCGGCAACGGTAACTTCACCGTTTGGACCAGCTGGTCTGGTGACCAAATCTTCCACAGCGGTAGCGTTGAACAATTTGAAGTTAGGGAATTGTAGGACCTTGGACAAAACGGTGGAGGTGAACAAGGCAGCGTGCTTGACGACGACGTAGTCACCTTCATCATCATAAGGAACTTCCAATTCGTCCAAGAACAAATGAGCTGGCTTTCTCATGATCATGGCGCTAAACAATTGACCACCTAACCAAGCACCACCACCTGGAGAAACATTGGCTTCCACACAGGTAACGGTCAAATCTGGTCTGTTCTTACAGATGACATAAGCGGCAGAAAGACCTGAAGAACCAGCACCGATGATAACGACATCAGAGACTGCGTGCTTGTCCAAGTCTTGGAAGTAACGTCTGGTCATAGCACGAGAGACAGTAGACTCTCTGATAGGTGTGAATTGGAAATCAGACCAGTCTTCAGTCTTGACCACATCAGAAAGAGCGTGTCTAATTGGCTGTTGAGCGTTTAATTGGAGCTGAGTAACTTCTTGAGTTTGGGTGGCAGTTGCAGACATATTGATTGATGTATTGGAGTGATATGATTCTCTGGTGAGATACAAAAAAAGAGGTTAGAAATATCCAAACCAATTCTTCATCCTATGCTGTCTGTTGGTCCTCCTTTTATACCTCAGAAATTCCAATTATCCCATATCACCTATGCTCTTTCAGTAACCTTGTTCAAATGGTAATAACCGTTAACACTAAGCCGAATATCCATACTAGAACCACTTTTCTGGCGAATTCAAAACCAGGAACATGTTCCCTATTCAATTATGGGTTTCATCCTCATATGCAAGATGCGATACGATGCGATACGATACGATGGGCTGGTAGTCATAGCTGGAGTTGAACCGTTTCTAGCGGTATCTGCCCTTATTCCAACACTTCAACACTTCCCAGTCGGCCGAATAAACAGTTCCCGTGATTGCATAGCCCAGAATTCACTTTTAAATCCATCTTCAAGTGGGTAACAGTTTCCTTTCTTTTGAAACAGCAGCATGTTAGACTTATGGTAGTCATAAGAGCTAAAGCGAATCATTCGTTTACAAGTCGATCACAAGAATGACTTAAACGGCTTGAAAAATTGATAAGAACTTGAGTAGCGAAAAACGAATTTCGAAAAGCAACTGAATCAAATTGAGAATAAATTGGGGACCGTTTCAGCGTTAATGAGAGTTACACGAATTGTTAAGCTCATCGCACTATCATTTTGGCGAATGATTTACGGTGATTAACGTTTTCGGAGTATATAAATATTGTTTTCGCGATCGAGATGATAAGAATGCCAAGATATAAAAAAAGGTGAATAATGGATGAATGTGGTTGTTTGAAATTTTCTTGGCTTTTTCAAACCCCAGAAAACTATGCGATTTTTTCTCCAGTGTTTGTTTTATTACTGCGTAACGGCAGCCGTTACGCTTGTTAACGCTAAGGATGATTCCTTTTTCACCAATGTGGGACTTCGTGATAGCGTTTCAGGGTATGCATACTGTCGGGATCCAAATCACTGGTTTCAGATTGATGCTGAACTGTTCTTAAGTGAAGGGCAAGATAGGGATGTTTTTCTTTCGATACCGAGAGAATTCACAGGGTTGCCAACCGAACCGTTTGAACTTATGCATAAATCACAGGTGATTGGCAAAGTAATGATTTCTGACGATCACTTGGTTCAAATTTCTTTCCCCATACCCCCAAAAGAGAACATCACTGGAAATCTCCGATTTATGGCAAAATTGGATCCAGACGCTGTTGAATCGATTGAAGCACCAAGGATTATCAATTACAATTTTTATAGTTCTCAAGGTGAACATTTTAAGGAGCCGATTAGATTCGAACCCAGATCGTTGGGAGCGGTACATGTGGATGGAGGAATGTTTTTGCACAACAACACCGCTTGGTTCGTGGTAGATATCCCCGTGGAACAGTTGAACGAGCCGGTTTACGTCTCTTCAGACCCAGGAGCAGGTTCTCCGGTTAATCAGCATCAAATAATTCAAGGTACGGCTAGATGTGAACTGGTCACGTCAGTGGATTCGTTCCATAGGCCTAGGATTACAGAGCCCATTGAACCCTTGGAAGATTATACATCAGAGTCTTCTGTCTTGATGAAATTTGACCATAATTTGGATGGTTACTACGTGAGAATCTTATACTATACCAGACCAAGAATTTTAGAATTTGATAGACCCATTAGAGCTCAAACCGCCTTTTATAAAAGGACTGTGAAGGGTCTAACTAAATATGCTATTTATTCATAATTATCTGCTATGTAGAATCGGTTTCGCGTATTGAATTCGCGGGCTTAGGGAAAGCTATAAAGAACGACTATAACTTGAACGTCTTCACCATTTCCTGGATCAAAGTAGCAGAGTCAGCGTCAAGAGACCCTTGTGATTATGTCTGAGAGTGTTGAGAAGGGGAAGGTTCCTCAACTTCAAAATTTTTATCGTGGACTGCTTCGATTGGAGTCCATTATATCACCAATAGCTTATACTTTATTGGCACTGTACGTTAGATTCCAAAACATTGATAAAAATCCAGATGTGGTTTGGGATGAAGCTCATTTTGGTAAATTTGGGTCCTACTATATCAAGCACGAGTTCTACCACGATGTCCATCCACCCCTGGGTAAAATGTTAATCGCACTTACTGAATGGTTGGCAGGTTTTGACGGTGAATTCGACTTCGATTCTAATCAATCCTATCCAGAAAACGTCAACTATAAACTGATTAGACAGATAAATGCATGCTTTGGTGTCGCATGTTGTCCTCTAGCATACTGGACCGCTAAAAATATGGGGTTCCAACTGTTGACTGTGCACCTAATTGCCATTATGGTTACTTTAGAACACTCCTACATTGTACTTTCTAAATTTATTCTTTTGGATTCAATGCTACTTTTCTTTACCATTGCTACGTTTGCATGTTTGGTAAAAATGTACACTGCACGTCGTGAACCATTCACCAGAAGATGGAAACTTTGGATGTGGCTAACTGGTCTTTCCATTGGCTGTGTGTGCAGTGTGAAATGGGTGGGTCTATTCGTAACCTTAGTCGTGGGTGCATACACCATCCTAGAACTTTTCACCTTAAGGTTTGATCCCAAGGTTAGCCGTAAACAGTATTTCAAACATTGGGCCATTAGAGTTATCAATTTGATTGTAACGCCATTTTTGATCTATCTGTTTCTCTTCAAGATTCATTTCACTCTGCTTTACAAATCAGGCCCTGGTGACGCATCTACAAATACTTTATTCCAAGTTAACCTAGAAAACAATGAAATCGAGACTGGTCCCCGTACAGTGGCCTTCGGGTCCCTTATCACCATCAGATCTCATGGTCTAAGTCCCAACCTTTTACATTCTCATTTCCAAACTTATCCAGAAGGTTCAAATCAAAATCAAGTTACCGGTTACGGATTTGCAGACGACAATAATGTTTGGCAAGTTAGATTTCCTCGTTCCTCAGAATTGAATTGGGAGGAAGATTATTTACCCGATGAGGGCTCAGGGTACATTACCGATGGTTCTGTTATCAGATTGTTCCATAATCAACAAAAAGTGAATCTACACACGCACAGAATTCCTTCACACGTCTCTAGAGGCAACTACGAAGTTTCAGGTTATGGCTCTGAAGAGATTGGTGATTTAAAAGATGATTGGATTGTAGAAATCGTAAGACAAACAGATTCTTCGGATCCTGATTATCCAAAGGAGAATTATGATGAACTGCATCCAGTTTCAACTTTCTTTAGATTGAGAAATAAAGAACTCGGTTGTTATCTGACGTCAACTGGATTTTCTTATCCAAAATGGGGATTCCAACAAGCAGAAATTGTTTGCAAACACTCTTGGAGTAAACACGACAAATCTACTTGGTGGAACGTAGAAGAACATTGGAATGAGAATTTACCAATCGACACCGATTGGCATCCACCTAAATCCAGATTCTGGACCGATTTCGTTATGATTAATTTTGCAATGGCATCTTCCAACAGCGCCCTAGTGGAAGATCATGATAAATTTGACAACTTGGCAACAGATGCTTGGGAATGGCCAACACTTCACAGAGGATTACGTATGTGCTCTTGGAGTAAAGATAGTTACAGATACTTTTTGATGGGGTCGCCATTTAACACTTGGTTATCAACACTTTCATTATTTGTCTTTTTGGCAATTACCGCCAAGTTACTGTACCAATGGAAACGCCAAACAAAACCAATGACAGAATCCACATTTTGGGAATTTATAATTCAAGGTGTGATGCCATTTACCGCTTGGGTTACTCATTATTTGCCCTTTGTTGTTATGGGCAGAGTTACTTACGTCCATCACTACCTGCCGGCATTATATTTTGCAATCCTTATCTTCGGATTCGTGGTTGACCGTCTCTTACGTTCGTCATTCAACTGGATCAAATATCCTGTCTATATTGCATTGTTTGGAGGTTGTATCAAAACTTATACTTATTTCTCTCCTATTTGCCAAGGTATGACAGGAATGTGGACCGATTATATTTACTTGGAATGGCTCAAATCTTGGGACATGGCCGTTTAATAAGTATGAGACATATATGTGATTAGAATTACTATTATAAATTTTTTTTTTTTTTTCTAGTAAAGATAAATAAGTACATTTAACACTTCAAAGAATATATTCTTGTAGAAGTGTCACTACTGGAAACACCAAGATATAGTCTATCTTCCCTGAAAGAGGGTGACCACCTTAATCTAGTAATCTTATCAGCAGGAGTCAGACTTTCATCAATTTGTTCTAATAATTTAAATCCCTGAGGAGTGTAACTGTACAAATGAATTGAACCGCCTTCTAACCCAATGGCAACGATCAATTGACCATCGATGACTTTTTCACATATCGATAGAGCTGTAACAGGTTGTTCAAATTTGACAGAGTTTTCCGAAGTAAAATTATCCGATTCTTGATCGTACCTCCATGATTTAACCGTCCTATCTCTTGATGCCGTCAAGAAAACTTGTCCAAATTCTATAGGTGCCCAGTCACAATCCCAAATAATTCTAGTGTGTGCCTTTTCATTTTTATATTTCAAGCTGAAAGTTTGATCTTCAAAATTTCTCTGCCAAATGGCCCATTGTCTATCTCTAGAGACACTTAGTAAATAATTATTATCCTTTGAGAACCGCAGTCTGGTAATGGTTAATGTATGGAACAATAGTGTAGGTTTAACCTCGAGCCAGTTATTCGAATCGAAGATTCTTACACCAGCATGTTGAGCATTGTTGGATCTACAGGCTGAAGCTATTAGTTTACCATCTGAAGACACGTCCACACAAGATATTTCATACCCATGACCATACAACTTTTCAATTTCTGGCCATAGTAGATGTCTTTGTAATTGGTCTTCCAATGGGGGTATTGTCAAAGAAGAAGCCATATCATAGGAGATGTTTTTATTTTCATTAGTTTCACGAAGATTAGGGTCTTGTTCTTCTTCTTCAATCTCTTGATCCTCAACAGCGGTTGCCTTATTGGATAACCCTAGGGCAGGTAAAGAAGCAGAAACCGGCAATGCATTTTGGAAGTCAGAGTTATAACCTGCTAATTTGTGTAAGATTTCAAAGACACCTTTGGGTAAGTCAAAGGATCTCAAGATCTTTTCATCACCACCACTCACAAATCTAAAATTGGAAAGAGGTTCCACACAAACCATATCGTAACCATGGATCTGAGGTCTAGAAAATTCATGCCATGTTACTTGACCCCTTGGGGTTCCATCGTTATTGAACAACCAAGGGGCATAAAGTCTAGTAGTTTGATCTAAAGAAGTGGATAACAAATAATCACCACTTGGAGACCAAGCAATATCGGTCACTTGCTTAGTAGCACCAGTAACACCAAGATGTTGCTCCCAGTAGTAGTTATCAGAAGAAGACCAAACTCTCCAGGAGCCGCTCTTGCCATTGGTTAGTATGTATTCGAGCCCATCATGATTGAACCAAAGACAGGACCAAAATCCACCTGAAGAACCTGTAGCTGTAGATGCACCTTTAGAGGAGATTTCACCCAATCTTGAACCACAAATCCAAACACCAGAACTCTCATCAGGTTCCCATACCATCAAAGAAGTATCAGCGGTAGATGCTAGCAATTGCATACGACTTTCATGCCATTGCAAGGAAGAAATCCAATCATCATGTCCTACAATTAATGCTTCAAAGCTCATGGAAACTCTGAGTCCTGATTTAATTTCAAATTTGTACTGTTTGTTACTCAAAAGTTTAGGCCTTTCTGTGTTCTCATCTGAATCATCAATCAATTCGTTTAATCTAACCTTCCACAACCTAATGTACCTATCCTGAGAACCGGATGCTAACAAGCATTCACCAGGCGTATCCTTGTGACGAAATGCTAACGATTTAACCCAGTCTTCATGTCCCTCCAATTCAGCCGCCAATCGACATTCATGGACTCTGGAATCTCTTAGAACAAATGAATAGACAATAATATTGGGCTTCGTACCACCGACAGCTAATAAGAACCCACCATCTTCAATATTGGTCACGGATAGTGATAGCGGAAAGAAACCTTTACGATTGGTAAATTCGTAGTCCAATACAAACTCGTTATCTCTAAAAACCCACAATGACACTAGTCCATCAGCACTACCAACTACGATTAAATCTTTCCATACTGCCAAGGAAACAATAGAATGCTTATAATGTTCAATTGTTTGTAGGCACTCTAAACTAGAGAATTTCCAGATTTTGACATGATGGTCTTCAGATGTAGAAACCATCAAATCCATATTGGGAATAAACTTAACACATGTAACTTCAGCTTGATGTCCTTTCAAAGTAGCATATACACCCTTTGCATCTTTATTGACAGGATCCCAAAGTGCAATAGTTTTACCAGCACCAAATGCAACTTTTGCATCTTTATTAACATCGCTGACTTGATTCTGTCTATTAGCCCCAATAAAGGTGGCCTCAGGAATCACGCTAACCATATTTACAAGCTCCTGAAAGGCTTCTAAGACTTATATTTTTGGTATATTTGCTTAATCGATGAGTTTGATAAATTCTGAGATTAGCTCGGTCTGGAAAATTTTCAGCATATAATATACTCATCTCATCACCAACACTAATGGCGATAGTAGTAAAGAAATACATGATGATTTGGGTCCATTCAATGGACTATGCAAGATATCGTAGATACTCTATAAAAGAAAATTGAAGTTTGGGCGATCCTTCCAGGACCTGCTGGAGCTCTCAACTTATTTCGTTCTTTCAACCGTTTAAGCGTCTAGAACGCAGCCTTGAGACGCATTGGAAACTAATTTAGAGTATTTCCATAGCGTACCTTTAGTGTAACGAGGTGAAGGTGGAGTCCAGTCAGCTCTACGTTTAGCCATTTCGTTTTCATCCACCAAAAGATCGATCTTGTTATTTTGAGCATCGATTACAATCTCATCACCATCCTTAACGAGACCGATAGGTCCACCTTCAGCTGCCTCTGGTACGACGTGGCCAATTAAAAACCCATGGGAACCACCACTGAACCTACCGTCAGTAAGCATGGCAACATCTTGTCCCAAACCGTACCCCATGAGAGCAGCAGATGGTTTTAACATTTCAGGCATACCTGGACCACCTTTTGGACCTTCATACCTAATAACTACGACGGTTTTTTCACCTTTTTTAATTTCACCTTTTTCTAGGGCATGGATAAATGATACTTCTTCTTCAAATACCTTTGCCTTACCCTTAAAATAAGTACCTTCCTTACCAGTAATTTTACCAACAGCACCGCCTGGGGCTAGAGAGCCATAAAGAATTTGCAAGTGACCATTGGGGTTAACTGGTTGTGAAACTGAACTGATTAAATCTTGGCCCTCTGACAATGGAGCCGCCTTGGCGGCACGCTCAGCGAGAGTTTCACCAGTAATAGTTAAAGTGTTACCATGGAGGAAGCCATTCTCGTACAAGAATTTGATTACAGCTTGAGTACCACCCACTTTGTACAAGTCAGCAATGAAATACTTACCAGAAGGTTTGAAATCACCAAGCAATGGTGTCTTATCACTGATCCTTTGGAAATCGTCCGGAGTTAACTTGACACCTGCAGAATGGGCAATAGCGACCAAATGTAATACCGCATTGGTAGAACCACCAGTAGCGATCACGTATGTGATGGCATTTTCAAATGCTTCCCTAGTCAAAACATCACGAGGCAAAATGTTCAGCTCCATCGTCTTTTTAATGGCATCACCAATGGAAGCACACTCTGCTAATTTCTCCTTTGATGTGGCAGGTGAAGTTGAAGTATTAGGTAATGTAATACCCATAACTTCTGCAGCAGCAGCCATACTGTTTGCTGTATACATACCACCACATGAACCAGGGCCTGGACATGCGTGTGAAACCACGTCAGATCTTTCCTCTTCCGTAATCTGTTTAGAAATGTACTGACCGTAAGATTGGTAAGCTGCTACCAAATCAATATTTTTGGGCAACTTACTAGAACCACATGTAGGAGTTCCCGGTAAGATAGTACCACCATAAACCATAATAGAAGGTTTATTATGTCTACCCATAGCCATTAGCACACCGGGCATATTCTTATCGCACGACGGAATGGCGATATTGGCGTCATAATGTTGTGCCATCATTTGAGTTTCAAAAGAATCTGCGATAATTTCTCTACTCTGCAATGAATAACGCATACCACTCGTACCCATAGGAATACCATCAGAAACACCAATTGTATTGAATTGCATGGCCTTAAACCCTGCTTTATTAACTGATTCAGCGCATCTGTGATTCAAGTCCAATAAGTGCATATTACAAGGATTCCCTGACCACCAACATGATCCAACACCAACTTGACCCTTGGATAAATCATCTGGTTTGAACCCGGTGGCATATAGCATTGCCTGCGAGCCACCTTGATCCTTGGGCTCGGTAACGATGTATGAATACTTGTTCAATTTTTTACCCACAATACGGGTCGTACAGAACTTCCTAGATGCCTTATCTACCAAGCCCATCGTTGAGAATCTGGGATTGGTAATTGAAGACTTTTGACAGTTCCAACATCCGCTTGTTGTTATATAGATAGACAATCGTATGAGTCACTCCATCTTATCTCACCGAACTTTTTCAGCCTAAACCGGCAAAATTAGAATTACCAAGACCGCTAACGGCGTTTAAAGAAACTACATATAAAATCATATAAAGAATTAAAACAAGAATCACACCTCCTTCAGTGGGTACACTCAGTAGATCAAATTTAAAGCCAACAAGTCAATTAGCGCTTCATTTTTCTCTGTTGACTTCTCTTACTAGTACTACTACTACCTCTCCTACGGGGTGATCTTTCATGCTTTTCGTAGTGAGCATCATTTCCTTGCTCTAATTTATTACTTGAGCCCGACTTTTCTTCACCCGTGAATTGGCTAGCAAAATCACTGACTGGCGATTTCTCTCTGATTAATTTTCCTCTCTTCGATAAAGTGTCTTGTAACTCCCCTCCACCATCACCAGCTAATTTGGAGTAAAGTTTACGGCCCAAAGTTTTACGTAATAAGATTTCTCTTACTTCGAAATACAAGTCCTTGGAAACGTTGTTCAAGTTCTCTTGATTCTTTTTGAAATATGCTCTGAACTCATTAACGTGCTTCTTGAAATCCAATTCATTTTTCTTGAGCCAAGATACGTTAAGTTCTTGTCTGGTGGCACCTCTTGCAAAATTACGCACCAAGTACTTGTCATAATCCTTAATGATTCTAGTGATAATATCACTTGTGGAAATACCATCAGTACGTTGTGTAGTGAGAAATTGACCCAGCTCCTTGATAGGTCTATAGATATCATCACTATCAGCGCTACCATAAGGAATATCATCGTGAGCCACGTAATCAATCTTGTGTTGTGCTAAGAATTCAGGTGTAACACACCATGGTGCATTAGGGATCACTTCGTCAACCCATTTACAATGGTACAAGGTCTCGCATCTTTGTTCATCTGTAAGCACAGTAAGACCCTTAAGCTTATGAGTTACAGAGTCACTAGGAACACCACAGATAAGTACAACATTGGGTAAAGACTTCTTACACTGTTCCAATTGCTTCATGTGTCCCAAATGGAACAGGTCAAAGACACCATCTGCATAGACTCTAACAGGTCTGTCCTTTGGTGGTATATTCAACTTAAAACCTCTTGGTCTATATTTCCGCAAGTCTTCTGGTAATTCAGCATCTCTTTGTAATTCTTCCTCTTCAAATTTTTTATCCTCTTCATGTTTTTGTGAGTGATGTCTCTTTGCCACTTGAGTATCTTCAGTCTCACCTGTAGTGTTCTGATCAGTGCTTTGCTGTGAATCAAATTCACTTTCTTCCTCGCCCTCAGCTTCACTTTCAGCTTCATCATCACTGTGCTTTCTCTTCTTCGACAAGTGGAAGAGATTAGATAGCGAAGTATTCGACAATCTACTCTTTAGCGACTTATTCCGGCTTGATGGTCCCATATCTATAGCAGCAAGTGAAAGACTAATAGGTATCCTACCAGATCTTTTGCTCCCTTATGCAAGATGAGATTTCGTTTGTGTAGTTTATTGACTCTCTTACGATGCAAACTTTGACAACTTTAAAGGATATCCGAAGGATCATTATCACGTGGAAGACTTGAGAGTCCAAGATTACACCTAAAAGCCCATTCTGAGGATCTATAAATGCTCTTAATCAATCCCACGTAGCTGTTTACTTCACCCTTTCTTTCCTCTGTACCTAGATCTTGTGTATATGTATCAATCCGGATGCTAATAGGCCCATAAAGAGAGAAAGGCTTAAAGATCATCGCATATTGGTCTTTTACAACTACGAGAACCCAAGAATCCACAATGCAATCACGTACAGTGGCCAGCATTAAGTACATCGATGCGTCTCAGCTGTTTAATATGATGAAGCGTGGTAGTTCTACGCCATTCCAAGTGATTGATGTGAGAGGTTCTGACTATATAGGTGGTCACATAAGGGGCGGATGGAATTATCCCTACAAGAAGTTCAGCGACTCTATACCTGAGCTATTGGATCGATTGCAGGAGAAGAGAAGCTCAAACTCCAATGACACAACTATCAATGTTGTGTTCCACTGTGCACAATCACAGCAGAGGGGCCCATCCGCAGCTATGAAGTTTCTCAGAGAGATCCCTGAACCAGATTTAGACAAGTTCGAAATAAGTGTGCTTCGTGGTGGCTTTATCAACTGGCAGGACCTCTATGGCAGCGATTCCACCGTTACTGAGGACTACCATCCTGACCTATGGTCATGGTGAAACCAACATGAGATGATAAGTATTATTTAGAAAAAATGATACATAATGATAGGGTAGACCCTGAAACAGCTGTATTAGATTAGCCCACTCGTTTAATCAAGTGAACACCACTGTCAGATTCTACAATACTACTTACTTGACCAACATTTAAATGGAATGCTGTCTTTTCGAAAGTAGGTTGCATTTCACCTTTACCAAACCAACCTAGGTCACCACCACGTTTGAATGAAGAACAGTCGGAACGTTCCTTTGCTAATGATTCGAAGCTTTCACCACTTTCAATTCTATTTTGTAACTGTTCCAATTCCTGTATGGCTTGTTCCTTGGGCAGAGTAATGTGATCCGATCTATGTGAAGCTGGTCTACGAGATTCTGAGTGCTTCGCGAGAATATGCAGAGCTCTAACACGAACAGGATGTTCAGAAAGGTACTGCTTCAATTGTGAGTGATTTGTACCTTCTGGCTCTTCCCATATTGATTGCTTGGTATCTGGGTTGAAGAAATATTCACGTTTCTTGGACCTACTGTAACGAACGGTCCATGGCGAGGGCAATCCAGTATCACTCATGGGTAATTAGTGTAATATGCAATTGATCTATGTGAGATGATGTCTTGGATTAACCAAAGGGTTTCACAGTAAGGCCGTTTTGATTTTAATTCTTCATGGGTACATAACAAACTATTCTACTACTACACGTGAGATTCACGTTGGATGAAAGAAATGGCTCCAAAGAGGTTTAAAGCTCATAAGATAGGCGGTTAAGTGCACTATGCCTCTCTGTCCTACCTTTACAGTGCCAAGGTGCTTGATGACTCGCCCAACCAGTTAGCTTGCTAGAACTATTAACGGCGGACAAGCGATTGTTCGATGAGAAGAGCAGATTGAGACGTACAGGTAATTGAGACCTTGGAGATCTCATTCTCGATGGATTCGGTCGTCACCTTACTGTTATTGCTCACCTGGAGATCCACATTTCTTATCACATGAAATTGCTTGGCTGACTCTTTACGAGGTTATCTGCTGACTTCTCTCGGCATCAAAATCATCTAATGGTTGTATTGAGAATCGATGATGAACCATTTCAAGTCGTAAACGAATTCATTCCTTCATTTCATATTTTAACTACTCTGGAACTGACGGTCGATACCTCCTTCTAAGGTTTTTGTAAGAGTGTCATAAGTTTCAAGTTTTCAGGAGGATATGAGTGCTCAGTTAATAGACGGTAAGTCCTGCGCACAGGCGATTCGCTCTGAAGTGGCTCAAGAGATTGTTGATATCAAGTCTAGGGATCCATCTTTCAAGCCTTGTCTGGCTATTGTTCAAGTAAGTGATAGACAGGACTCTAGTACTTATGTGCGTATGAAATGTAAGGCTGCTGCAGAAGCCGATATCAAGACAGAGTTTGTTCACTTAAATGAAGATGTTTCTGAAGCTCAAGTACTAGAAAAAGTTTCAGAGCTGAACGAAGATCCTTCCATTCATGGTGTCTTAGTGCAGCTACCTCTACCAGCTCACATCAATGAGGATAAGGTTACTTCATCAGTCTTAGCTCGTAAAGACGTTGATGGATTTGGTCCCTTCAACGTTGGTGAATTGAACAAAAGAAGCGGTAAACCGTTTTTCTACCCTTGTACTCCACTAGGTATTATTGAGCTATTAAAAAGATACGAAATAACCATTTCCGGTACTAAATCTGTTGTCATTGGTAGATCCGATATTGTGGGTTCACCAGTAGCAGAATTACTTAAATCTTTGGATTCTACAGTTACTGTTGCACATTCAAAGACCCAAAACTTGGAATCATACTTAGAGGATGCAGATATTGTTGTCGTGGGCATTGGTTGTGCCCAATTTGTTAAAGGTGAATGGTTCAAGAACAATAAAAGAGGTGTTGTAGTTATCGATGTGGGAACTAACTATGTGGAGGATCCAAGTAAGAAATCCGGTTACAGAAGCGTTGGTGATGTTGAATTCGAAGAGGCACTCAAGTACGTTAGACTGATCACACCGGTTCCAGGTGGTGTGGGTCCCATGACCGTTGCCATGTTAATGAAGAACACCTTGACTGCAGCTAAGCGTGAATGGGAGAATGGTGGAAAGTTACGTAAATTCGAACCATTGCCATTGAATTTACAAAAACCTGTTCCATCTGATTTTGAAATTTCTAGAGCTCGAAAACCAAAGGACATTTCTGAGGTTGCATTGGAAGCTGGTATATTACCTTCAGAATTGGAACCATATGGATCTACAAAGGCTAAAGTTAATCTGAAAATATTGGATCGTTTGCAAAACAGAAAAAACGGGAAATACGTTCTTGTCACTGGTATTACACCAACACCATTAGGTGAGGGTAAATCCACTACTACTGTTGGTTTAGCCCAAGCCTTGGGGGCACATTTGAACAAAACTGTCTTTGCTAATGTACGTCAACCAAGTATGGGTCCCACTTTTGGTATTAAGGGTGGTGCTGCTGGTGGTGGTTATTCACAAGTGATCCCCATGGATGAATTCAACCTGCACGTTACTGGTGATATTCATGCTATTTCAATGGCAAATAATTTGTTGGCAGCTGCCATTGACACTAGAATGTTTCATGAATCTACTCAAAAGGACGGTCCACTTTACAAGCGTTTAGTGCCTGCTAAGAAAGGTGTTAGAAAATTCTCCAAAACCATGTTGAAAAGATTGGAGAAAATGGGTATCGACAAGACTAACCCAAATGATTTGACACCAGAAGAAATTACTAAATTTGCACGTTTAGACATTGATCCTGAAACCATTACTTGGAGAAGAGTGGTGGATTGTAACGATAGAATGTTGAGAGGGATTACCATTGGTGAGGCTCCTACCGAGAAAGGCCATACAAGACATACGGCATTTGACATTTCAGTGGCCTCAGAATGTATGGCTATTCTTGCCTTGAGTAACTCTCTACAAGATATGAGAGAAAGATTAGGACGTATAGTGGTTGCCGCATCAAAGAGTGGTGAACCAATTACTTGTGAGGACATTGGTTGTGCTGGTGCCATGACTGCACTTTTGAAAGATGCTATTAAACCCAACATCATGCAAACCTTAGAAGGTACACCTGTGTTTGTCCATGCAGGTCCTTTTGCCAATATTTCCATCGGTGCAAATTCTGTATTGGCTGATAAGATGGCGCTAAAATTAGCTGGTGTAGATCCAGAGACTCCGGTAGATTTGCAAAAGAACAGATCGGGTTATGTGATTACTGAAGCAGGTTTCGACTTTACCATGGGAGGTGAAAGATTCATCAATATCAAGTGCCGTTCATCAGGTTTGATACCAGATGTTGTAGTAATTGTGGCAACTGTAAGAGCATTGAAAGTTCATGGTGGTGGTCCTGAAGTTAAGGCTGGTGCACCATTACCAATAGAGTATTTACAAGAAAATGTGGATTTATTACGCAAAGGTTGTGCTAACCTCGGTAAACACATTGAAAATGCTAAGCAGTATGGATTGCCAGTGGTGGTTGCCATTAACAAGATGGCTTCAGATACTGATTTGGAGCATCAAGTTATCAAAGAAGAATCCTTGAAAGCAGGTGCATTTGATGCGATCGTATCTAACCATTGGGAACAAGGTGGTCTTGGGGCCATTGAATTGGCTGAAGGTATCGTAAAGGCTACGAATGAAATCGATTCTAGTAAATTTGATTTCCTATATGGATTACAAGGTACTGTTGAGGATAGAATTCGTGAAATTGCCCAAAAGATGTATGGTGCGGCAGATGTAGAATTTTTGCCAGAGGCACAAAGGAAGATTGAGTTGTACACTAAGCAAGGCTTCGCTCACTTACCAGTATGTATTGCAAAGACTCAATACTCTTTGTCTCATGATGCAAATTTGAAGGGTGTGCCAAAAGGATTTGTCTTCCCCGTGAGAGACATTAAAGCTAGTGTTGGTGCAGGTTACTTGTATGCGCTTGCAGCCGAGATTCAAACTATCCCAGGTTTACCAACCCATTGTGGATTTATGAATGTGGAAGTGACCGAAGATGGTGAAATCGAGGGAATGTTTTAACAACGACCATAAAACGCATAAATAGTAAGAATATGTATATGAGATAAATATTTATATGACTTAAGAGATCGATGAATTAAAGTTTTGGTCTTATCATTTCTCTGATCTTTTTCTCACTGTGGTAGACTGTTAAGCCTTCTTGTGAAGTTGATGCAACAATTTGACCAGTCTCTGCATTAAAATATTCACCTTGAACCAAATGTTTGTCCTTATAAGATCTTGGATTATGAATTCGCATGTACATCCATCCATTAACTTCTGGTACACCGTGGAAATGAATTGAATGGTCTAAACTTACGCTAAACTTATAGGTGAACAGCGGTAATCCATGAAAGTTGGGTACAGTAAAGATGAAATAAGAGTCTGAAAGATAACAAAATGCCACGTAGTTATAGCGGAAATCATTCCGTGGATTTACGCTCACTTGTGGCGCTTCATTTCTTCCAGTGTTCGTAATTAGATCTCTAATTCTAACGTAGTAGTCTAGCTTCTTCTTAGCGCCATGAGAGTGAAAGAAGTCTGTGGGGAAACGATGGTCCACACAACCGTTGAAGAAACTGTCTAAAAAAGTGTCTCTCAACTTGAAGTTTCTAAATGATGGTAGATCATCATCCAATCTTTTCAATCCATTTGTCTCAATAACAGTCCTTCTATACAGGGGACCTGCATCTTCAAACCGATCCATTGGCGGAAACTCGTCCTGCTCCAAGGTCTTGAAATAGTGCAAAGCATCTTTACTCACCTGTTTCTCGAGAGACCAAAGAACCGCCACTATGGAAACCAATTTATCAGCTTGGTATGCCTTGACTTGTTGGTGAAGAAAAGATTTGCCTCTACGTATGTCCTCAACTTCATATTGCAATAAAACGGTGGGATCACCTCCATTAACGAAATAGCAGTGCAGCGAACTAGGTACAAATGTGGTAGGCACAGTGTACATAGCAGCCAGTAACGACTGTCCTAGCAGAATCCCCCCAAAAGTTCCTCTTGATCCTACTGGAGGTATACCTAGCCTTTTACTCCTATAGATGCTCTTGGACACAGATTGCAACTCTAGTATCTTCTCAATATCAGCAAACAACGATTCCATAGTGCCTTATAGTGTCTATAATACTGATCCATGATCTCTTTGACCTCCATCTGATCTTCCTTTATATGCCACGGTGGAGATAGTGATTAAAACCGAGAGGGATGGTTAATGCACCATTGGAGGGAAAGTATAATAAGCCCAATTACCAATAGTTTGGCAGACGAGGTATTTTATTAGCTCATCGTGGATCGACTAGCCTCTTATTGAACCCTTTCTTTAGCACATTAGAGTTCCAAGGGTATTAGTTGATAATCAAATCCTTAATGCGCTCTGTCCACTGCAGTTCATATCAGATATCAAAAAGGTTGTGCAAGTGACAATGGAAACCGTTGAGAGGGTGCTTCAGTTTGTTGACAAATATGTACCACTTTTCATGGAACGTAGAGATCATGGAGGTGGTTCAGAGCCTCTGTTTGTGTTTGTATGTGGACCACAGGGATCTGGTAAGACTTTTACCACAGATGCTATAGTGAAACATTTGGGTAGTAAATATCGAGTTGCAGGTGCATCTATTGATGATTTTTACTTGACACATGAGGATCAATTGAAATTTAGTAGGACTTTTCGTCGAAATAAGCTTTTACAAGGTAGGGGTCTACCCGGTACCCATGACATTGCACTCTTAACCCAGTGCATTGAGAACGTCGTACGGGGTAAGGAGGGAAAATTGGATATTCCCACGTATGACAAGTCACTGTGCAATGGTGAAGGTGATCGCAGTGAATTTCGCCAGGTAGACCTACCACTGGATGTGTTTGTTCTGGAGGGGTGGTTCTTGGGATTTAATCCATTGTTATCGAAGCAAGAGATCAATAGCCACCCATTGTTGCAAGGTGGTGGTGATATGGTTCAAGTAAATGCTAATTTACTGTTTTACAAGGACCTACTATGGGGGAATTCTGAATTGAAGTCTCTGGGGGTTATACTAGAGGCAGATGACATCAAAAACGTTTATCAATGGAGAGCCGAGCAGGAGCAGGAATTGCACAAATTGAAGGGTCAAGGAATGGATGACGATCAGGTAAAGAAATTTGTGGATAGGTATTGGCCCTGTTATGAGTTGTACTACGAACCACTGGTGCAAAGTGAAAGCTTCGGTTCTGTAGCTACATTGACGTTGGGTTTGGATTTACAGCGTAATGTGATTAGCATCAAGGACAGGTGCATAGAATGAGATTTTGATTTTTATAACTCTGAGTACATATCTAGATCAACTTCCTCCCATGGAATAATCGTTCTGCATTCTAGATCTCTGCGTTTTTGAATACGTTTGGAGAGTGAAGAAACTTTGCAATCGTCCCTCTTGGTATCAATTTTAGATTCTATTCGAATCTGCTGGGTCTGCATTTCGTTTATATCCTTGGACATCGATGTTATTACTTCGTGTTGATCTTCCAGCTGTTTGGACATTCTAAATATCAATTCTTGTAAAATCTTTTGGTTATTTTGAGCTTGAAACGACTGTTCTTGGAACCTTTGGTCCCAAACCGATTGAATCTGAGATTGTGATTCCATACACTTGCGTAATTCTGCTGAAGTTAGTATTAAGTCCTGCAATTCGGCCTTCCGCCAAGGGTATTTCAATTCTATCCACTAACCGTTCACCAATTGGGTTAAATTACCATTGCGAACAAATTCCAATTGCTTTACCAGTTCGCTCATCTTATGACCACTCTTATGCAACTCTTTTAGCAATTGTGATGACTGTTCCCTAAGGTCAACGCTTTCCATCTCTAATCTACCTGCCCATTCAAGAATTTGCTTATCAGCTTCACACAACTTAGCTTCAGGTGAAGTTCTTACTGGTGATGATATTCTTGATGACACATCTGTTGAGAGTTCAGATCTCATAGTAACTTTGGTCTTATTCTTTGCCGCGTTATAAGTGAGTTGAAGTTGTGCAAGTATGTTAAAGTTAACCTTAGTCTTAAAACATCCCCAAGAATCCCATGTCACCACTACTCAAAGACTACTTGCACAGGCGGGTCCTGGTAATCACAACAGCTGGTGATTGTATAGTGGCTACTTTAGAAGGATTTGATAAGAATACGAACGTTGTTATAAGTGATGTTGTAGATAGATGTACGCTGAGGCCAATGGCGATGGCTCAGGCAGTTCGTGGTAGTGAAATAGTAGCTATGGGACCTATAGATGATGCACCAACTGGTACTGTTGATCCACTCAAGGATACAAAGAATAAGATCCCTAATGAGCATCTGATATGGGAGAAAGTCGGTCAAAGAAAGTTGTATAGACATTAACGTAAAGACATCTACGTAGGCCTTTTAATGCTTTGATATGTATTTAGATTCCTGACCCACACTACAGTCGGGTGGAATACCCAACTGGTGCATTTTTACTGCTAATTCCATTAAATAATCAAGCGCTTCATTGATGACTTTAGCCTTCTCTATAGTAGGACCCCAGACGAATATACCATGGCGTCTAACTATTACTGCACATGCATGAGGATATTTCTCAAAAGTTTCCATTAATGGATCCTCTAACTGGTCCTCATGTGGTCTATTTTCAATGATTGGAATAACACATGTATCGTCCCAGTTTAGATTTAATACTTTACCCGTGCTGGGATCTTTACGATCACTTGGGATTGCCTTAATCTGTTCCACACCTCTAATTCTAAACTCTTGGCCAAATATTAGTGAACATGTCACAGCATTTAAAGAATGGGTATGAACAATAGCACCAGCAGATTTGTACTTGTAGCATGCATTGAAAAGTGGTGTACAAGCGCTTGGTTTCAAACCTGGTGGGATCCTCAAATACTCATAGCTCTTGCCATCAACAACAAACATATCATGAGGTTTCATCTGCTCCTTTTGCACACCTGAGGGAGCTACATAAAGATGCCCAGTCTGTGGATGCTTGATGGATATACCACCACCAGTACCAGTACACCAATTGAAATCAAAGAACTGCTTGCATAGTGTACAGATCAAATTTGCTGGATGACGAGGGTCTTGAGAATCGATTAAATAATCAGCGTCTGTAGGCATCCTTGCATGTGGGCGATCTTGTGAAAGAGTTGTTGTAGTTCGAATTACAATTGATTTACGGCAGCTAAATAGGCAGGTTCTTGGCAAATGTCAAGAATATATCCAAATTAAATACGCAATGGATTCAACTAAACTGGTCTGGCATAGTTTAGAGTCCCACATTTATTACAAGTCCTTTTGCTCACATCGCTTTCAAAGCTTAGAATACCCTCTTTGACTTGGGTACCTAAATCAAGCATCTGTAGTTCAATTTCATGTACAATAGATCTACATTTGGAACAGTACCATCTCATCTTATCATGAGATCCTTCAGGTCTGTCTTGTTCCACGACTATCCCCACGGTATTGGCATATCTAACTGGACTGTGAGGTGTATTACCTGGTAACAAGTAAGAACTACCTTCATCAATCCTAATATCTTTAAAACGATCGTCACCTTCAGAGGATTCATCAACAACCCTCAAAGTCATATGGCCCTTCTTCTGAAGGAAATACTCTGGTGTTGGATTGATGTGATAATCTGTACGTTCATTGGGTCCACCCACAATCATCACCGTAAACCCACCTCTGTGAAGACAGAAATTGTTAACCGGTGGTTGTAAAAGGTGTGAATTCTCTTTTAACCATTGATCAAGATTGATAGGAGTCGTATTCAACATTTTGTGTGGTCTTCTGTGATTAAGAAGTGGTTGTGAGTTGTAAGAGCTTAGTCACACATACTTTAGATAACGGATCCAGTGCAAGATGGATTTGGTAGAAGAAACGCTAAGAAATAGACCATTGGTTAATTCTCGGGGCTCAAAATTTCCCCACGAGGTGCCACCTCGATTGCACATCCCTCAGATTAAGCTTCAGCCATTACAACCTGCAAGTCAAATGTTTGGCCCCTGGTACAATGAATGTGATCAATTGGTACAATTAGCTGAATTGCACGATAAACGTTCACAACAGTTTGAGAGTTGGTATGTGAGTCAGTGTCTAAGCAAAAAACCTCCTGGCATGGCAATGACAATGCTCTCACCTTCTCGTAGGGAATAGGTACTTATATCATATATACACACGACTTTAAATGGCTTTAGCATCCTTTAGGTTTTGAACCAATTCATCAACAGAACCAACCTTGATACCTGGAGAACGTGGTTCAGGTTCCACAACTTGCAACAGTTTCAAACGTGATTCCAAATCCAAATCCGCGAAATCCTTTAGCTTCAACTTATCCATTGGTTTCTTCTTGGCCTTCATCAAATTCTGAAGACCTACATAACGAGGTTGGTTTAGACGTAGATCTGTAGTAATCACGAGTGGCAGAGGAGCACTGACGATTTCTTCACCACCATCAACTTCTCTTGTAATCTTAATTCTGTCACCGCCATTTTCAAATTCAACGTTAGCAGCGTTTGTTGCCTGAGGCCAGTTTAACATACCTGCCAACATTTGACCGGTATTGTTGTTATCGTCATCAATGGCTTGCTTACCCAAGATAACTAAATTGGAACCCTGCTTTTCCACAACTTGTTTAAGTATTTTGGCAACAGCTAGTGGTTCTAATTCTTGACTACCGGCATCCACCAATGTCGAAGTATCGGCACCTTTAGCCAAACAGTTACGCAAAATGTCTTGAGACTTGGATGGTCCTATGGAAATAGCATGAATTGCATCCACAGTAGCCTTTTTCTTCTCCTTGATACGTAATGCCTCCTCTAATGCAATATCGTCAAACGGATTAATACTAAATTTGACACCTGTAGTTTCAATGGCAGTCTTGGTCTTGTTAACTCTTGGTCTGATTTGGTAATCGATAACCCTCTTAACTGGAACTAAAATACGTAGACCCTTGCTAGACATGGTGATGGTGATCCTCCTCCTGATGGTTTTTCACCTTTGCAACAACGCTCGAAGTTGAATTATGTTAGAAGTCCATCAAGTTCAAGGTGCAATCCAGAGCTTGTAAGGTCGTCACATGATAGGTCAAGATGAAGATAAAAGTGTCTTATAGAGGTCAATTGATCTATCAATAGCGTCAATTGGTTTCAAGTTATATTGGCTTATTCCAATGGGTTGTGGTATATTAGAGGAAGGTAGACTTCTCATGCAGTTTACCAGGATTTAAAGGACGTACCCAAGCGTGTTTGAGCCAAAGGTTACAAGGTTTGTTGCTTCAAGAGTGTGCTAGTGCTACTGCACTTTTCTTTGTTCATCACATTTTGTTCTTCAATTCAATTTTAGGGTTTTTAGAAATTTGGAGGTTAAGGCTATCATTTGGATGTGATGTTAGAGCTCTTGTACAGGGTTTACTTGGCCTCAAGGTTGGCAGGTTTCTACTTTGCAGTGCATACATGTGTGTGTGTGTGTGTGTGTGTGCAGATGAATGAAAATGTATCGTTAGAATGCTTGAATATGGTTTCACAGGGAATGGATTGAAGATTAGGACTAACGAATTGGTAAGGAAGCAGAGTTGCTTTTTCCATCTAAGTGGTGAATTGGCCAGGTGCATTGTTTAAAACGTCGAGGAGGATCATTTTAACGTGTTTGTTGGAAATGTTGAAATGTTTCCATGATGGACCATGAATTAGCATTAAATGCAGTTCTTGCATTTAAGTATGATCAGGAGTTGCACAGATGTAATGCTAGCATTAAAAAAATAACGACAACTGCAGGATTCGAACCTGCGCGGGCAGAGCCCAAAAGATTTCTAATCTTTCGCCTTAACCACTCGGCCAAATTGTCTTATAAAGCTTCTGGAAGAAGGAGATCAAGTTAGTGTGACAGTGCTACGATGCAGTCATGTTCTGTAACTGAAAAAAAATTGTAATACGAATAAAATCAACCTCATCGCATTGAGTACTGCATACTATCTAACTCATAAAATCACCTAAAAACCTATTTTACTGCTTTCTGTAATCCCACCTTAGATCTCCACCCGTTCTCGTAACAACCTTTCAAGATGGCTATGGGAATTACTGAAAGGATTAAAGCCATTGAAGATGAAATGGCTCGTACTCAGAAGAATAAAGCAACCGAATACCATTTGGGTCTATTAAAGGGTAAATTAGCACGTCTTCGTCAACAGTTGTTAGCAGATGAGGCAAACTCAGGTGGTGGTGGCGGACAAGGTTTTGAAGTCGCTAAAAGTGGTGATGCCCGTGTCGTTTTGATTGGATATCCATCCGTTGGTAAGTCATCATTATTGGGTAAAGTTACCACTACTAAATCCGAGATTGCACACTATGCATTTACCACATTGACATCTGTCCCAGGTGTACTTAGATATCAAGGTGCAGAAATCCAAGTTGTCGATTTACCGGGTATTATTTATGGTGCATCTCAAGGTAAAGGTAGAGGTAGACAAGTGGTGGCTACAGCACGTACTGCTGATTTAGTCGTTATGATTTTGGATGCAACTAAAAGTGAACATCAGAGAGCTTCGCTGGAAAAGGAATTAGAAGCCGTGGGAATTCGTCTCAATAAAGAGAAGCCAAATATCTCATTCAAAAAGAAGGATACCGGTGGTGTTAAAGTTACTTTCACTTCCCCCAGTAAGACGACTCTGACTGAAGATTCCATTAAAATGATTCTAAAGGATTATCGTATTCATAATGCTGATGTGTTGGTTAGAGATGACAAGTGTACCATTGACGATTTTATCGATATCATTAACGACCAACATAGAAATTACATCAGATGTCTCTATGTGTTTAACAAAATCGATTCGGTATCTTTAGAGGAAGTGGATCGTTTAGCTAGGCAACCAAATACCGTAGTTATGTCGTGTGAAATGGATTTAGGTATGGAAGACGTCGTGGAGGAAATATGGTATCAATTGAATTTGAGTCGTGTATTTACCAAGAAACGTGGGGTGAAACCGGATTTCTCAGATCCATTGGTCGTTAGAAACAATTCTACTGTGGGTGATCTATGTCATAGCATTCACAGAGATTTCAAAGATCAATTCAAGTACGCATTGATTTGGGGGTCATCCGCTAAGCATTCACCACAGAAATGTGGTCTAAATCACAAAATTCATGACGAAGACGTTGTTTCTTTGTTCACTAAATAGATAAGTATATATCATCTGTACTATGGGTTATCATTTAAGCGCTTCGTCTGTGAAAGAACCGGTAGCTTTTACAACATTCACTACTAAGTATCCAAGAAAGAAAAAAAAAAAAAGGAGAGCTATGTTATTCAGGTTTGAACCTGTATATTTGCATAGTAGAATTAAGCATCAGTTGATTTCTAAGTGGAAATCTCAAGCTAACATCTCTTGTTCTCACGAGGAATTCGTTGAGGGAAGAGTGCTAGTATTGCCGCCGATGCCACCAACACCTTTACGAGTATGTATTTGTGCCCAATGTTTAGTGCACTATCACTTCAAAGTAGATACTAACAGATTTCCAGCTTTTCATTACTTTCCATCGGAACGGTGAATTGTTGGACTCCAATGAATTGAAGTTTCTAGTAGAATCATTTCAAAACAGCAAACATTTCTGGCATGATCAACTGCTTTACCAATTAGAATGTTATGGGAACTATGACAATAGTTGCATACAGTTGGATCTTAATTGCAAGATATGGAATCCAAATAAAATGACCACATTACTTGCTAAACCTATAGAATTTAGACCTCACATTAAACTCCCTATCGTGGCTCACTGTACTGATTTGAAAATCGATGCAGATTTCCATCATTGTCCTCATCTGTGGAGTCCAGTAGATGTGGTGTCTCAACTTAACGAGTACCTGGCATCTTTGATTGTATCCCAATTGGAATTTCAGTTTCCCATGGTGTTCTCCACGATCGCTAGAAACAGATTCAAATCGCAAGAGACAGATATAGGCCCCATATCTTACAGCTTGGTATATTCTTCAGCATTAATACCAATTACAGTACAATTGATCGCTGGTGAAAGAACTGCTACAACGGCATGCCAATTGTTGAGGCCAAAGAGGCGAACCTCAAGAATAGATTTCCAAATTTTGAAACAACCGCTCGATTAAGCGCTCTTATACTTATATTTCAAACCACGCAAGCTAGTTATTTCGTTTTCCATTGATCTAACCCATCTCTTTGTTAGAATAGATACGAAGAATAGAAACAAGGGAATTTGAGAAACCATTCCTAACGGTAATTCTGTAAGCGCTAACCACTCTACTAATACTAAGACCGCGACATTAAATCTTTGGAGAGCAATGTTGTTCATCTGCACTTGAGATGTCATGAATACTTGGAAATCGGTTACTATTTCATACCTTACGCTGACGATGGAAAGCGCCATAGATATACAACCCAATCCATAAACCCAAAATTCTTTACCTAGAGACTTTCTGGTCTGACACAGAAAGGAAAGCCCACAGATGGCATAAATTCCTGTAAGAACATTTACATAAAGGTGATTCCTCTTTGAGTTTCCCTTCTCTAACTGTTGGATCAAATCTTCCTGCTCATCGATATCCAAGGGTTGCATGGGGATAGCATCTTCACCATCGTCAGTATTGTTATCAGGATCCATAACAGACCTATGGATTCGTTTTAATTCAGGCATATCCTTTGGGGAATTCGGGGACTTACGGCTTGGTCGATATCAATCATCTGTTCTGTTTCGACCTATAGTGGGAATGGAAGAAACATTTCAAGAGTAGGGGACAACAACAAGAAAAATACTACCCAAAAACTAAACACATAGTATATCTGCTCGAGAAGCACTATACATGAAGCGGTTTCTACATCACGGGAAAATACCCCTTAAGTCGATTGTGGACTTGGCATTTCACCATCAACCACCACCTAACCCCGTCAGCCACGTTGTGAATTCTAGGCCTGCGATCATTAACATTCACGGGATATTTGGATCACGTAGACTTTTCAGACCTTTCAGTAAACCCCTAGCAAATGCTTTAAACACTGATGTATATTCTGTCGATCTGAGAAACCATGGGGATTCACCAATTGCCCAACCCTTTAACTATGTTAGTTTTACCAAGGATGTGATTCATTTCATCAAGAAGCACATTGGTGATAAGAGACCTGTACAGTTAATTGGATTTTCTTTAGGTGCCAAAGTAGCCCTTTTAGCAACTCTATGTTCACAAATCAATGCCTCTAAATGTATAGCAATTGACGCTCCACCTTATGAAACTGTAGCTGTGGATTCTGTTCTTGTCGAAAATTACGAGCTCATTACCAAGATTATAAATCAGGAAATTAAGATTGAAAAAGGCTCTAAAAATTGGAAAAAGAAACTGCTAAAATTATTCCAAGGTTTACCTGCTAATGCTACAAACAATGGAGATCCCTCTTTGTATTTTGCTAATGGATTTTACAGTGTGAAGAGAAATGCCGAACCGCCAACAGCAGGTCAAGATCCCTACATCGAATATTCTATACCATTAGAAGAATTTCCTAATCTTATTGATGAGATCATAGGCTGGCCCGATTTACAAGGTAAGGATAATTTGGAAGGGTTATTTAAGCTTTCTACTGATTCTCCCGCTCTGTTTATGAAAGCTATGCATTCTTTGGCTATAAGTGATGACTACAGCTTACTGAAGAAACATTTTCCCAGAGCTGTCGTCAAGGAAATTGATTCTGGTCATAATATGACGGTAGAAAAGCCCGAAGAATCCTTGCAGTGTATGATTGATTTCTTAAAAGATAGTTAGACGTCAGCACCTGCCGTTATTATATGTATTTTTTGATCTTGATTCATGACTATGGGAAATAACCATAAGTTAACGGAAAAAGGTCAGTCTTTAGTAATTGTTACATAAAGGGCCGACAATAAGTCTTAGCACCTTTTAAATAGGGTATGCGATGATATTATCATTGAAGTTGGTGCTTTTAAGTAAAAGAGCAGCTTCATTCTAGAGCGTCCTTAACAACATAAAATTGAAAAGATAAAATCAGACAAGATAGAAAAGGAGCGTTATTCTTGTCCGTCAGTCTATGTTAGCTGAGTAATAGATACTTGGTTCGTCTCTTTTTTTTTGTCTTGGATTACCGAGTTCAAACTTCATTCCAACCCAAAGAGTTTTGAGTTGCTATTGGTCTGGAAATCTTAGGAACTTGAAATCTTCTGCCATCATTGGCCAGTCGAACGTCGGAACCAGCCATATTGTCATTATGACTTTGATTCATCCAGTTATGAATTTTCATTGAAGGTGACACTGACTCCTGGTCATTGAAACTATTGTTTCTCTTCTCAAGATGCGATAAATCCAAATTGGAATCACTAGAATCAATACTGCAGTTCTCAGGGTCTTTGAGGATACTTCGCTTTATTTGCCTCTTGACAAAGTATCTTACCAATAGAATCATCGCTGCCAGATAGGTACAACCACCTACCACTACACCGACAACTAGACCAGCAGTTTTACCACCAGAACTTCCATGGCCATGACTAGAGCTTGTAAATTTTCCACTAGATCCGAGAGCACCTTCATAAGCTGAACCACCATTATCGCCGTCAAAAGATGCGGAATCATAATTAGAATCTGATCCGAACCCTTGAGACTTGTCACCTGTGGGAACCAAACCGGTCAATGGAATGGTAGGATCAATTAATTCAGCGAGGTACTTAGCTGATCCATGGGCATCCGTATATAAAGAACTTGCGTTGTTGGTGATCAAAGAGTTTAAATCAGAAATGTGTTTAGTTGGGAAATAAACTTCGGCTACTGTAGCCAAGTAATCCAAAGACTCAGATTTTAGAGGGACGATCTGGTAAATGGAAACATTATTAAATTGGTTCTGAAATGGATCGTTTAAAATGGAGGGTAGAAAAGCAAAGATCTGAGCAGAGGATAGCGGACTGGATATCAAAAAGTTGTAATTCAAAGCGCTCTTGAAACCGATAGTTAGTAAAGAATAGCCTTTAGGTCTTACTTGTTGAGTTGCAGCTGCAATTGCCTGAGGCAATGTGGCGGTAGCTTGGGAAGAAGTGCTGGAGGCAGTGGTGTTAGGAGCTGGTTGAGTGATAATTTTAGTTGGCACCCACCAGTTATCATTCGTCGTGCTGCTAGAGGGTGCCAAAGTAGTTGTTGGTCCCGATACAGGCCAGTATGACTGCGTCATAGAATAACCGTGTCTATGAGACGTTGACTGGGTAGTTGCCGTAGATGGGATGACAGAAGGTGTGGACACCGCTTGAGATAAAGCAGCACTGCTTGAGAAGCCTCCTGTAGCAACTGAGGAAGTCTGGGAGGAAGCAGGCAAGGGAGTTTGAGTCAACAAGCTCGTAGGTTGAGCCGAAGATGTCTCTGGGGAAGTATTCGATGACGCAATTCCAGTAGTTAATGAGCTCGACGTAGAACCTGTTTGTGGGGAACTAAATGTCGAGGCTGGAACGGTGTACACCGGTGAACTACTTGATTGTGATTGAATTGTGCTTTGGGAAGAAGTCGAAGGAATTGAGCTATAGGTATAGCTACTTGTACCTGTTGGGACTTGAGCTAATGATGAACTTGAGACCGTGGGGTCCACATAGCTGCTAGTGCTCGAAGTTGGTGGAGGGATAGAAGAGCTTGAGCTTGAAGAACCAGAGTAGTAACCAATACTGCTCGAGCTCAATGAGACAACGTCCGAACTAGGCATTGTTAACACATTAGCACTAGAACTAGTTGGAATTAAGTATGAACTTGAAGTCGTTGGCACATATGAACTAGAACTGGATGGAATCACATATGAACTAGAACTGGATGGAATCACATATGAACTAGAACTGGATGGAACCACATACGAACTAGAACTGGATGGAACCACATATGAACTAGAACTGGAGGGAATCACATATGAACTAGAACTGGATGGAATCACATATGAACTAGAACTGGATGGAATCACATATGAACTAGAACTGGATGGAACCACATACGAACTAGAACTGGATGGAACCACATATGAACTGGAACTGGATGGAACCACATATGAACTAGAACTGGAGGGAATCACATATGAACTAGAACTGGATGGAACCACATATGAACTGGAACTAGATGGAATCACATATGAACTAGAACTGGAGGGAACCACATACGAACTAGAACTAGATGGAACCACATATGAACTAGAACTGGATGGAACCACATATGAACTAGAACTGGAGGGAATCACATATGAACTAGAACTGGATGGAACCACATATGAACTGGAACTAGATGGAATCACATATGAACTAGAACTGGAGGGAACCACATACGAACTAGAACTAGATGGAACCACATATGAACTGGAACTAGATGGAATCACATATGAACTAGAACTGGATGGAATCACATATGAACTAGAACTGGATGGAACCTCATATGAACTGGAACTAGATGGAACCACATACGAACTGGAGCTCGAAGAGCTTCCTGTTTGGGAGGTTAGCCCATTGAATGTAGAGCCAGAACTGGACAGTTGCGATGTTAAACTAGAAGGTTCTTGAGAACTCAAGCTTTGAATTTCAGAGCTGGAGCTTGGTACTTGATAGCTGGAGCTTGGTACTTGATAGCTGGAGCTTGGTACTTTAGAACTTGACCCTGGTACTTGATAGCTGGAGCTCGGTACTTCAGAATTTGAACTTGCTACTTCGGAGCTGGAGCTGGAGCTTGGTACTTGATAACTAGAAGTTGGTACGTCAGAGCTGGGGCTTGGCGGCTCAGAGCTAGTGCTTGGTGCCTGATAACTTGAGCTTGGCGGCTCAGAGCTAGTGCTTGGTGCCTGATAACTTGAGCTTGGTGGCTCAGAGCTAGTGCTTGGTGCTTGATAACTTGAGCTTGGTGCTTCAGAGCTGGTGCTTGGCACTTCAGAATTTGAGCTCGATGATTCAGAGCTGGCACTTGGTACCTCAGAATTTGAACTTGGTACTTCAGAGCTGGTGCTTGGTGCCTGATAACTTGAGCTTGGTGCTTCAGAGCTAGTGCTTGGCGCCTCAGAGTTTGAACTTGGTACTTCAGAGCTGGTGCTTGGCACTTCAGAATTTGAGTTTGATGCTTCAAAACTGGTGCTTGGAACAGGAGAGCTTGAGCTAGCGGCTTGGGAGCTTGAGATCGACAAACTTGTACTTGAACTGCTTGGGGTAGAGGCCGCCGCTAACTGTGCAGAAGAACTCGATGGTTGAGACACTGAGAGAGCAGGTTGTGAAACAGAGCTAGAAGCAGGAGCTTGCGAGTCTGATGTAGGAGCCTGAGAACTTGAGTAAGGCGTCTGCGAGCTTGACGATGTGCTTTGGGAACTAGATGGTTCCTGAGAGCTTGATGAAACCCCTTGTGAACTGGATGATAAACCTTCGAAACTTGAAGTTAATCCTTGTGAGCTAGACGTAGGGGCCTGCGAGTTAGAAGCTGGTTCTTGTGAACTGGAAGGAGATGCTTCTGAGCTTGAAGAGGGTGCCGCTGAGCTTGGAGTTGGAACTTGAGAGCTTGAAGAGGGCGTTTCTGAGCTTGGAGTTGGAACTTGAGAGCTTGAAAAGGGTGCCTCTGAGCTTGAAGTTGGTCCCTGTGAGCTGGAAGTAGGGGCCTGCGAGCTTGAAGAAGGTGCCACTGAGCTTGGAGTTGGAACTTGAGAGCTTGAAAAGGGTGCCTCTGAGCTTGGAGTTGGAACTTGAGAGCTTGAAGGCAATCCCTGTGAGCTAGACGTAGGGGCCTGCGAGCTAGAAGCCGGTTCTTGTGAGCCGGAAGGAGACGCTTCTGAACTTGGAGTAGACCCTTGTGTGCTTGAAGTTGATCCCTGTGAGCTAAAAGTAGGGGCCTGCGAGCTTGAAGGCAACCCCTGTGAGCTAGAAGCTGGTTCTTGTGAACTGGAGGGAGACGTTTCCGAGCTTGAAGCTGGTCCTTGTGAACTTAGAGTCGGTCCTTGTGAGCTCGAGGGAGTTTGCGGACTAGATTGAAATCCAGAAGTAGTAGTTCCCTGTGAGTAGGCATTAGAAATTTGAGTTTGGGAGCTTGAATCTGGTGCCTGTGAACCAGATGTAAGAGCCTCTATACTAGAGGCCAGCCCTTGAGAGGTAGAAGGAGTTTGTGAAATAGAAGTTCCAGGTGCTGAGGATGAGATTGAGGGTTGATAATTCGAAGTTAAAGCAGCGGATGGATAACTGGATACAGATGATTGTTGGCTTTGAGCTGAACTGCCACTAGTAGGTTGTGATGAACTTAATTCTTGTCCTTGTGTATTAGCGTCGTTAGGATTACCAGAGTTCGAAGTTACAGCCTGTGAAGGTGATGAATTCGCAGCAGTCGGCCTTCCACTATTTGAATCTGAGGATTCTAGAAAAGGCGTCGTTGATGGGGAAGCGGAACCAGCCGAAGAAGCCCCATTCGCATTTGGTGAACTTGAACTACCACCATTTGGATTAGAGGACGGTATATCTTGTTGAGATCCTATCGATTGACTACTATCAAACCCACCTCCAGATGGCCAGTCTGCATATACTTGTTGCAAACTTAATAGTAGCACTAAAATGCGCCATAGACAAGATCTGTGATGCATAGCGACTCAAATGTGTAGTGTAGAGAGCTTGTGAGAAGTTCAGATATCTTTGGCTACGTATTGTTATTATTCGTTTCTTTTACACTGACCAATTGATAAACCGGCAGGTTTTGTTCTTATGGCACGTTTACAATGAACGATTGGTGATTCAGGTATTTGGTTATATTCTATTCTATATTCACCTGGATCCTGGTTTTCTTTTGATAACCTGTTCTTCCTTTACCTCTAAAATGCAGATTGATAAAACGACTGGGATGGGCCCTTTCCAACAGGTCTTTGAGTTCTTTCTTAGTAGGTACTAGGAATAATGTGCTATGAACTGCCTTGAAGGAATAATTGATCGATACCTAGTACTAATGGCTTTTAAAAAGAATGAAAAAAGTTGGAAGGAATAAAAAGGAAAGGAAGATTGGAGATAGATGGGATAGGTTAGATGAAAGACGAAGTGTTTGGTTTAGTAAGGTCTTGTTTAGATCACTTTTGAATAACGGGAAGTATACTGAGGTAGGTGATCAGAAATTTTACCTAAAGAAAACAAAAAAAAAAAGGAAGAATTACACCTCTCAACAGAGTCGCTTTGGTACTTCCATTTTCGCCTCTCTTGGAGTATCTGGCGCTCCCATTCACCATCTCTCCATGTTTTTGATTTTGGTTCTTCTTTGGTCAACTAAAGGGCAATACTAAACAGATCGAGACCTCCAATTTAGTCGTAGTTGAGGCTGAAAAATATGAAACATGTTTCAACTCGCGTCGGATCTGAATATGTTTTCCCTCTAGCAGTTGTTCTGCGAAAAACTTTCGTACAAACTGAGATGCGATTTTTAAAGAATTTCCACTTACGGTAAGCCTCAAACTGTTTGGTGTTTTGGTTTACTTCACGCGTTTGTTTCACATTTGGCGTTTTTGATACATATTTGCAATGTTTTGTAGATCTTATTTGGTCCTTGAGGATTCATGAAGTGGTGAGATGTACGCTACCCCAAATGTTTTCCACTATGGTTGCTGCATCTTCGTCAAAAGTTTCCCTTAGCTCCGTCAAAAGCGCGACCTTGTTACGCTCTTTGCGGATGGTATCGAAGATGTAGTCTACTAATTCTTGTTCATAGACACCCAAATACTCTTTCACAAGTTCTTGTACCAGTCCTGAACGGTTTAATTCTTCCAGTTTGGTATCTAATCCGTCTTCAGGCAATACGTCAGGAGCATTTGTAGCAGCTTCTGTAGTGGTAGTTGTAGTGGTAGTTGTAGTGGTAGAAGTAGGGGTAGTAGGGGTATCCGACACCTGGGCCACTATCGGCCTTCCTTCGTCTTCCTCATCGCTTAGGGCTCTTGTGGAGTTATCAATAGCCCTCTTGAATGCGAATTTGATCTTGAACTGTTGCTCAGCCGCATTGTTCTCTGCGCCGTTGTCCTGGTCGGCACTATTGTAAATAGTAGCAGCACTTTGTTTCCCCTCTAGTAGTTGCTCTTTGTTTTGAATATTCGTTTCGGTCGATTCAATAACATGTTCTTTCCTGTCAATTTCATCTCTTGTTTCTTCTTCTTGCCTGTAGGATCTATTGTGGTCATAATGTGGATCTACGGCGAGATGTGACAATTCCTTGAGATGGAGTGGTTGTTCCTCCAATCTCACTTGTTCATAATGATTAGCCCTGAAGAGTTTTCTCTGTAAATCAGCTAATTCGGGTTCCCATTCAGATTGTAGTTGTGTGAGTAGGGACTTGTATCGGTGATCAGCTTCTTGTCTTTGAAGATCTTGTCGGCGTTGCTCTAATGTCCAATCGTCTTCATCACCGGCCTCAATTTCTTCTTCGTCTTCTTCTTCTTCCCCTTCTTCTTCTTCCTCTAGTTCTGCTCGATCATCACCAGCATCACGTCTGCTCCTGCGTATTTGATCAAAGATCATCATCATTTGTTGTCTACGACGCTTACTTTCTTCGTATGATTCACGCACCCGTTTCTCTCGTTCTATGGTTAGCACACGAGTACGGAATTTGACTATATCTTGACATAGTTGATCCAGGGAGTCTTGTGGTAGATCGCTAAGAGTCGTTAGATCGACTTGGTATTCAACGTTAGATTCTTGCTTTTGAGTTTTATCAGTGGGACTTTGATCCAATTCTTGCCACAATCGATTCAAAGAATCGATAAGTGTATCACTGGGCTTGCGTGGTTCCACCTGTTGGTCCTTAATCAATTGTTCCGTGTTGACATCCATATGGATTTCAGCGGCTCCTGGTCTTTTATCAGATTGAAACCAACCCTGTACAATCTTAACAAATGAAGCAAATAACTTACTGTCAATGTCAGAGAACCTTACAAATACTTCTTGGGTTTCTAAGGATTGTACACTAGTCCAGCATTGCCAGAAATCCTCATATCGTTGCTGGGCGGCATCCAGATGCTGGAGCAGCAATCGAATACATTGGTGCAAAAAAGTCTCTACATCTTTATTAGCTACCTTTACAGGTATTCCCATGATGGAAACAGTGTGTAGCTGTTGTTCAAGGCTTATTGGTAGGAAATGTTGTAAGGTTTGGAATTTGGTGGATCCTGTTGGACCTTGATTAACACCATCAGGACCAGAATTAGCGACGTATTCCGTTTTGGCATCTGATCCTATGCTATAGGTTATACTATTCAGGTTACCATCTTTTCCCTGGTTTTGATCACTTCTACTGGAAAGAACACCCTTCAACGACTCCTGGAACTTGTAAAGATCGGCTCTCAAGATAGGTATGTAACCAGGTTTCTCGCCATCGCTCTTCCATTTGGTATCAGAGTTCAGATATAGTTGTGGAGAGACATATATAATCTCACTCATTGGTTTCCTGTTCTTGATCTTTCTCGTCTTCTTGTCGTGGATTGCGTTGAAGTTAAGCCCTTTGAATTTTCACTTCGGTTCTAGATGAACATCATCATGATGACGAGTAGAACACCGCGATGGAGACAAACGTATATATAGATTTCTTTTCTATTTATTAAAATTCATTAATCTACCATTACTTGCTCAAGGGATATATCACGATCCACATCTTTAGCTGTCTTCCAGAACTTACTTAGATGCCTTGAACCTGAATCGCATGCAATTATAACAATGCGAGAACCTTTTCCCAGCTTTCTAGAGAGTTTCACTGCAGCTACAGCATTAATTGCCGTACTACTACCAATGAATAGCCCATCCTGTACCGATAAAAACTTTGACATCTTTAATGCCTGGTCATCAGTGACTCTAATAGACTCATCGATGTAGTGTTCACCTAATTCAAAATTTCTTGTAATTCTATTCAGACCAATTCCTTCGACCATTGTATCCACTTGATGTCTTCTTCTAGTACCTTCCTTTTCCACTTTGTCATACATAACGCCGTAATTTATTCTATTATAAAAACCTGAACCTTGTGGATCTGCTAATACTACATGAGGAGATATTCTTTCTTTCAAATATTTGGAAACACCTGTAATGGTACCACCAGTACCACAGCCTGCGACAAACCCATCTATTAGACCATTCATTTGTTTATAAATTTCAGGACCAGTGGTCTCGTAGTGAATTCTCCAATTAGCTTCATTTTCAAATTGATCGGCAAAGATTCCCCTTCCACCCTTCTTAACCAATTCTTCACAAGCTCTCTTTGCAGCATTCACATATTGATTAGGATCTACAATACTCGCAGGTTTAACCTTATTAACAGTAGCCCCCAAACTTTCTAAAAGTGATAATTTTTCATTTGAAGTATCATCAGGTAATGAGATATGAGCTCTGTAGCCTAAAGAATTGCATAAAAGTGCAATGGAGATTCCTGTAGATCCACTGGTACCTTCAAAAACCCAACCCGGTTCGCCTTTTATCAATCGACCATCTTGCTCAGCCTCTCTAATAGCGTTAAATGCGACTCTATCCTTTGCACTTCCAGCTGGGTTGCATAATTCCATTTTTGCATAGATCTGAGTACCTGTAGCCTTGGACAAAGATTTTATAAGCACTAATGGGGTATTACCGATTAGTTCATCTACACTTTGTTTGACTGGAGGTGTATCCCTACGAAGAACTGCTTGATAGTACTTCCAAGATGTGTATGCCGCTAGGGAAACGGAAACGAAGGTCACAGCATTTTTCCAATAGCCTGAATCAATAGACATCACCGATTTTAACCGCTCTCCAAGTTCAAGTATGTTTTATTTTATCTTTTACCTTTTCAACAGTACGCTTTTGTAGTCGAAAAGAGATTTTTTTAACTTAACTGTCGAATAATGTAACGCTAACTAAACGTAAAATATGAACATACGTAAATTCACAAAGATACAGAATTATACATTGAATAATAAACTCTCGAACTCTTACGACATCTATTTCGAGGAATATAGGCATGTAAATATGACCAAGTAGTAACACGTTCAAGCCATTGAACTTCCTGTTCAGCTTTTTTCTTGGCAATTCCGCTAACACCGCCTTGACGCTCGAATTGAAGTTGAGCCCATTGTTTTTCCCATTGTTCTTGAGCCCAATCAAGATATTCATCCTGTATTTCAGGTGGTAGGCTTTTGTATTGCATGTACGTAATTTGTGAAAATCCCCTCAATATTTGTGTAGTTGTCATAGCGATTGTCATAGCAATTAGAATAGCTACTTATTTGCGTGGTAAAAGTATATTAAATTGAGGTTTTTTAATGATTCTTAAAAATTCAAGCTGTTTATAAATGCAAATACTGTATCCTTGGAGGAACGTATTTCTCTAACTCTCTATTTCTCTAATTCTCTATTTCTCTATGCCATGTCGAAATTAATTTGTGTCGCGCGACATGGCCAATGTCAGTGACAAGCCCAACGTCACTGCCAGAAAAATAATAAAATAATAATAGAATTGAATTAACTATTATAGTATACAAAGGGTTAGTCCTTAGTACCCATAACTTGTTTAACGGATTCAGTTTGATTAACGTACAATCCATGTTCCTGAATGTATCTAATGACGGAGTTGGGTAACAAATACTGTACTGACATATTACGCCTTATGAAAAGACGTACTTTAGTGGAGGAGATATCGTTGTAAATCAATTGTTTGATAACTAACACATTTCTTCTGTGCTGATACATGATATCATGCGATAATAAAAATGATCTAACATCAGAGCCTGTTCTTTCTAAGATGAGACAACCATAATTACCTAAAATATGATGTAAATCGGCATCTGCCCAAACATTTGGTTCTCCCATTGATTCTATCAGATCACCACCAGCTAATAACATAATTTTAACCCCCATTTTTTCACCTGTGACTGTCGAAACACCTCCTCTCTTAACGTTAACTTCATAATTAAAATGATCTAAAACTTTTGCAGTTCTAGTATACGTTGGTTGCAACGATTCCCATGCATCAACCATTAACCAAGATGAAGTACGTTCACAAGCTAACTCACACATACGAACCCTATGACTTGCGGCTGCTAATCCTGGTTTTTGATAATTATCACTAACTGGTGAATAATAACCACCAATAACTTCAAATCTAGTTTGTTCTCTAATAGCATCAAGTGCCATTTCAAACATTCTCAAATGTAAATAAGTAATTGGCGAAAACGACCCACACGCCACAATTACCAGGGGCATTTTATTTGGATTTTTCAATTTTTTAGCCAATCTATGCGTGGGGAATTCATAATCATCCAAATTTCTTGCTTGGCGGACAATTCCGTGAGGAACTTCTTCTAAATCTGCAATTTGATTCTTTCGTACTCCTACACTAATACCACCACTTTTTTCTTCCTTTTCAGGGTCATCGTCTAAATTTAACCTTGAGTCAATTCCTTCAGCAAGCTCTTCTTCATTTCCTTCGGTATCTTCCTCTTCTTCTGTTGATGATATTTCAGCAGATAATGGTTGAAAATCAGTCGTATTCATTGGGATGTGACTTGCTCTACGATGTTGTTCTTTCTCCTCTGGATTCCTATGGCCCCCACGATGGCGATGGTATGGATGTAGTTGATAATGACTATGAGGGGCACGACTACTACTACCACTACTACTACCAACACCAACGCCAACACCACCAGTATCACTAGCTGGTGTCCTTGCCTCTGATGGTGGTGGTGCAGGAGGTCTTGTTTTTGATTTAGTTCTTCCTTTGAATGCAGTTTCTAAATTGAATGGTGCATCTATCGATGAGTTGTAGTCAGCTAAAACGTAAGGTACAATAGGACTCGATTTAGGAATTGTTGAAATTGGATCTGGTGGTGGTTCCGGTCTCGATTTAGAATCCGTTGGTTTAAAATCAGGTGCCTTTGTAGGATCCATTTTTCTCCTTTCTTCCTTACTCTATCTATCTGTCTATCTAACTATCTCGACCCAATCTTGTAATGAATGGATCCTCGCCAATGACAAATGGGATGAAGCAGATATATCGCGTAGAAAATTCTACAGTTGTAGATAAAGTATTGTTCACCTGCAAATACCACTCAGTTTTACTTTGCTCGAAGAAAAATTGACTTCGAAATGGATACCCTGACGTTTTGCGACCTCAACTGATGAGTTGCAATAACGACAAAACAGCGCGTCTCCTGGGTCTACTCTCACGTAATGGTACTATTACTATTGTTACTGCGAGCGAATGAGCAGTAAGCCGATATTGTAATCCGGCTCTTACTTTGAAGGTTAGCAGAGGAAAACTCCGATATTCCAAATCGTGGAACGCAACAAAAAAATATAGCGTCACAGACAGGATTCGAACCTGCGAAGGCATAGCCCAATGCCTAATTGCTATTCTGATTAATAGCAGGGCATCGCCTTAACCACTCGGCCACTGGGACGTATTCCTGTTAAGGGAGGGTTCAAACACTCCTCTTGACGCATCATTCTGCCGTTAACCGGACATCCCCTGTCTCCAGTGACGTAACGAGATGTATGTGCTAAAAAGAGGTGTGATCTTTCTTCGATTCCGTATAGAGAAATCTAGAAGAAAATAGAAGGAGCATATTGATTTTAGGGTCGGCGTAATGGGTGACTTCATGATTCTTATCTTGACAGTGAGGGAAGAAGCGAAGACAAATGGCGGTGGTGGCTCGGCGGCTAGGGAGGTGGGGGGAGAGAAAATAAAAGGGGGGGCGGAAAAGGGGGCACAGGGGCGAGATATAAAAGGTGGTTAGCTCTCGAGGATTCTAATCTCTCGGCGATCTTTAATTCTCACTTGTAATATTATTTTACAGATCAACAAGCCTTAACTAAGATCAATCGAGTTCACACGAAATCGATTTAGCATTCGCAACAAATAGCTACTAGTATATTAATTTTCTCTTTTTCCTTTTCAGATATGACAAGAACAACCAAATGGACAGAACATGAGGGAAGACCTGATCCAAAATACTTTACCCACAATGGTCATTTTGGTGAAAATCCATACAACGTAAAGAAACAAGGTTACGGTAAAGGTAATTGGGGCAGACCAGGTGATGAGATTGAAGATTTGATTGATGACGGTGAAATTCCAGAAGTCTTCAACAAATCGAGAAGAGGTTCTAATGTTCAATCGAACGAGAAAAAGTATGGTAAGTTACAACACATTGGTGACGCATGAGTTTTTGTTTTTTACGAATTTTTGACGATATGATGAGACGGGGTTTTGGGATCGGAACGAACACGCAATGATAAGATAAACTTATATTTAAGTAAATAGGAGTATATGTCGTAAAATTTACAGTTTTATGTTTACTCGAATCCTTTTCTCTTGTTACGCTCGGTATAGGTCTGTTTGTTTTCTAGGACACGATCCATAATGATTTGTTTGTTTAAGTAGCCGAAATGACCATCGAATGTCGATTGCATGGGTATAAATTTATCACTGTATTGCTTTAGGAAATCCGCGCTAGGCTTTACTAGTATTCCATCTACATACTTACAGCTTAGTAGGCTTAGCGCAATTTCTCTCAATGTCATTATACTACCCTCGTCCAATTGGACAACGACAATTAAACGATAACTATGGTTAGGACCTTGTAATTGAGACAGTTGTTCGATGTGTCCCACATGAAAGAGATCAAAATCTCCTGTGATAAGCTTGGTACGACCATCATAGGAATGGAAATCATACCCACCTTTCACCACTACGTTCTTTAAATCGTTTTCGAAGACGTAACAATGAGGTTCGTATCCATTGTAACCGCTACTAAACATTTGCAACTCATCAAAAGTGGGTAAACTTGTTCTATCTACTGGTTTAGACTTACCCAAAATACGATGGATAATCTCTGATGTACTCACACCTTCCGTACGCTTGACCATAAGAAATCTACCTTGCTCAATAACCACTCTATAACAGTTTTCGCCATTGGCATCTAACGTAATATCATCTCCATGTACCACGTATTGACAGTTATACCTATCTAACCACGAGGGTTCGGTCACATACGGAGCATCTTCCACAACTTCGCTGCACCATCGATTAGATCTCGTATGCCCGTACCTCTCCCATTGATTCATGACAGGTTTGGTTCCCTTGTTTAAAGTAATGGCTTCATCGTTATGAACACCACATACTAACCAGCCTCGTTGTGGGTCTCCAATGGTCCTTCTAGCTTGCAAGATGGCACCAGCGTGTCCATGATGTGAAAAATCAAAGCATCCGTCAATCCAAATACGATTTGAATCAGCTACTGTCATTTTCGCTCTTCTCGAGGTATGCGGCTGTTCTTATTCCTATTCTTGTAGTTGTTATTGTTCATGCATTAGAATTAAACTACACGGTTTCCTAAATGTATGGCCTCTGTGCACGTGATTTGGTACCAGCAGGACCCGGAGTTGGAGCTGGTGGTCTTTGGTATGGCCTTTGACCCCAGTCTTGCATTGGATAACTTTGATTTGTCGATTGTACTACATACGGGTTACCGCCGCCAACACGACCCCCAACTGCAGAGTTTGGCATTGCAGCTGATGGAGGAGGCAAAGGTGCAGCAGGTCTCGAATAGGGCTGAGGGGAGGAGCGTTCAAATGGTGAAACTGTATTGGGGACATTTCTTAATGGAGGAGAAGCTGATCTCACCTCCTTCTGGGTGTATTTAGAACTTTTAACATTTGAAGTGGCAGCTGGTGCCGATGCAGGAGGAGTAGCAGCAGCTACTGGTGTCGGTGATTTTGAATGCTTTGCAGCCTTTGCATTTTGTTTCGCCTGTGCAGCTTCTGCCTTATCATTTCTCTTTGTTTCTGCAATACCTGCCTTTCCTCTCATCTTCTGATTATGAGCTTCAATAGCCCTCTGACTGACAAAATTATAAACCATTGCACAGTTTCTAGTGGAACACGCATTCATCCACGAAAACACGATTCCCAACACTGGCACTAGAGCAATAGCCAAATCAACACCGATATTACCGTGCATCTTTAAAACCATATCCTGGGGTAAATCAAACTGAATTTGAGCTCTGTCAACCATCTTACCATGGATGGAATACATAATCGCAGGTCCAATAATAGGTATTATAGTTAGTAACGGTGCCCATCCTATACATTCTGACCAACAGCATCCACCGCACATACCCTTGTCGTGGGACCATGCCTGATTTTGTAATTTTTTATATGCTTTACTCTCCTGTTTACTACAGTAATCAGGTAACCTTCTTCTAACTTTCTTACCACTTGGTAACTCTTCGTAATATGGATCTTTAGTAGGTTGGAAATGCTCCTCTGCATATTCATTGGCCTTGTCTTGTAACCAACCCTGTCCGTATGATCCAATTAATCCAGTAATAATTCCAGACATGCTTAAAGGATGCTCTAGCTTGAAGATTAAATGATAGACAGTCTAAGGGTCTAATCAAACAGTGAATAGATGTCAGCAACTAAGTATAACAACTTTCAGTCTTTACCTCTTGTTTTTCTGTTTATGCCACCCAAATGAATGGCTTTGATTAGCATTAAAACGAAAGCGCGTCGCAGCGGTTTATCGGGAATTTCAATTGCTGCCAACACTACAACTTTCCCTAAATGTGATTAACCTTTTAACGCTTGTAATCCACAATCTTGTTCTATCGTCAACCATTATATTCGCAACATTATGATCACCTTGAATTCTACTCTGTGCACTTCTAGCATGAATCCCCACACTAGTTACACCAATGGGCCATGCAACGTTTCCTATACTCAATTTCATGTAGGATTCAGTTGCCTGCTGAAATTCGTCTCTTTGTAAGTGATATAACACTGTCGCTAGTGAAGTGAGTAAATCAAGGTCTAAATTAGATTTTCTAAGCCGCACCAGTAGTGGGAAGAAACATTTGGCGGTTTCAGGTAGTAAATGGGGCTGGTATTCCCTATTAGACCAATCTTTCAACAAGTCATGAATATATATATTACACTGCATCGACAGTTCTTGTCGGCGCTCTGAGTCACCAATGGTTACAGGGTCGATATCTATTGATACTTGAGAATCTTCTTCAATAGCCCTTTCAATCCTTTCAGGACGCGTTCTCAGCCTTTCTAAAGTAGATTCATCAGGGTTGGAGGCATTCTCAGCCTTATGTCCATTATTTTGAGTCAAATCAAGCATATCTGAACTCTTTTCGCCCTGTTCTGGGTGTGCTGGTAACGATGAAGCTACCCTAGGTTCTTCTTCCACTTGCCTATTTTTGAGATCTAATGCATTCTTCTTTTTATCGATTTCTGCCTTTAATAGATTCCCAATATCCATGGTTTTCAAAAGTCTCTATGGCTTCCCTTTGTTCATTATGTGTTTATATATAACACTGAAGGTGATGAAACTTAAACTCAACAAACTACTAGACACACCGGGGAGAAAACAGAAGAAACACAGTAAAAAAAACAAGGGAAGATATGTCTAACGATACTGGTGCTGTTACAAATGCTTCAACTGGGAATGATTCTGGTGATGAGTATTTGAGTCAAGAGGAAGAAGTCTTTGATGGTAACGATATTGAAAATAATGAGAATAAAGTCTACGAAGAATCGCTTGATTTAGATTTAAACCAGAGTAATAGACAAGTTTGGTTGGTGCGTTTACCCATGTTTTTGGCTGAAAAATGGAGAGACAGAAACAATATTCATGGTCAACAGCTTGGTAAGATTAGAATTAATAAAGACGGTAGCAAGATTCAACTTGTACTCGATGAGAATGATAACGATTCTATACCGCATCAATACGATTTAGAATTGACCAAGAAAGTGGTTGAAAATGAATTTGTGTTTACAGAGCAGAACCTAAGGAAGTATCAGCAACGTGTTAGAGAATTAGCAACAGATCCTGAGAAACAGAAACAAGCATTTCAAAGAAAACAAGAAAGGGAGGAAGAGCTAAAAAGGAGACAACAACAGTTAAAACGTAGGAACAATAGGAAGAAATTCAACCACAGAGTTATGACCGATAGAGATGGTAGAGATAGGTATATTCCCTATGTGAAAACAATCCCCAAAAAAACCTCCATCACAGGGACCGTTTGTCATGAATGTCAAGTAATGCCTTCAATGAATGATCCTAATTACCACAAGATTGTCGAACAGAGACGTAATTTGATCAAAAATAACAACAAAGAACGTATTACAACGCTGGATGAAACTGTTGGTGTTACAATGAGCCACACTGGTATGTCTATGAGGGGTGACAACTCTAACTTCTTGAAGGTCGGTCGTGAAAAGGCAAAGAGCAATACCAAATCAATTCGTATGCCTAAGAAAGAAATTTTGGACTATTTGTTCAAATTATTTGATGAATACGACTATTGGTCTCTGAAGGGATTAAAGGAAAGAACAAGACAACCTGAAGCCCACTTGAAAGAATGCTTGGATAAAGTTGCAACCTTGGTGAAAAAAGGGCCATATGCATTCAAATACACCTTGAGACCAGAATACAAGAGATTAAAGGAAGAAGAAAGAAAAGCTACTCTGGGTGAATTGGCGGATGAGCAAGGTACTGGTGAAGATGGACAAGATGGTGAAGGTGAAAATGAAGGTGATGATGAAATTGAAATGGAAGATGTGGTTTAACGGTTCGTGATATACGCTCAAAAAAAAAAAAAAAATACATACGCACACACATATATACATATATCTATATCTATATCTTATAATGGGTTTATTATGAGTGACTGTTCTAAAACTCTGTACACCACAAAAAGAATCTGTACACCACAAGTTTTCAAATTTGAAAAATTTAAAAGATGGCGCGAGCTGAAAAGAAAGACGCACCGACTCACCAGAGGGCCGAAACTTTTCCAAATTCCACAAGGTATTGGAGGAATCATAGAATGGTCAATAGGTAATAGTAAAGAGTTAAGCTTGAGTTTTTGGTTAAAGAGGTTTCGAGCCCATAAGGACGTCCCCAGTTGAGTTAAAGATGGCTAAGGAAATCGCTGATATCAAACAATTTTTGGAATTGACCAGAAGAAACGACGTTAAAGTCGCTACCGTTAAGGTTAACAAGAAATTGAACAAGGCTGGTAAGTCTTTCAGACAAACCAAATTTAAGGTTAGAGGTAGCAAGAGCTTGTACACTTTGGTCGTCAATGACGCTGGTAAGGCTAAGAAGTTGATCCAATCTCTACCACCAACTTTGAACGTTAACAGATTGTAAGAAGTATTGGGGGTATTGATATTTCCTTAGTGTTAATATGTTTTATATACTGTAGTAATCAAAAAAACAATTATAAATGCATTGCATGCTTTGACGCCATTTCATTTCTGATCAAGGGAATTGATGTATTAAAATTAAATACTGTGCATTAACATGTTACATATAAAGAGTAACGAAAAAAAAAAGTAGTACTTGCAAACATATATGTATATATATTGAAATTAGGTGGTTTTTGATGAGAGGCTTCCTGAGCCCGATTTTGCTTCCTATTGGTTTTCAATCTCGCAAGAGCGGTGTTGATTCATTCTTGTTTTCTGCATCTAATTGATTATCATGATAATTACCATCATCATTACTTGACTCATTCTTGCTCTCATCTTCATCTTCATTTTCAAGTGGAACAATATGAACATTTTGCACATCACTAAAGGACACACCCCTACGTTTCAAATTTTCATGGGGTTTACTTCCATTTTGATGATTCGAATTTTCTGGCGCTATAGCGGTAGAATGACCGCTGCCGCCGGTATCGGTATTTGCCGCCTGCGATGTGGAGTTATGAGAAGTTGAATCTACTGTAATGTTAGGGGATTCAGTGCCTTCTACATTTTTAATCTTTAGCAATTCTGCAGTTCTAACCCATCTCCTCCTCCTAGTGTATTTGGAGAAAGAGTCTTCTGTAGATGGCTTTTTCCAAGTATTATCGTAATAAATGAAGCCCTCATCAGCATTCGGTGAAGCAGTTGTCTTTGGTTTAGTACTTGATAATTGAATTGCACCATCATTAGTATTATCTAATCTCCATGTCTTATCAACCCATCTCCAAACCATACCGGTATTTTCATCTGGTAGTTGAAATTGATCTGGTGGTGGAGCTTCGTTAAAAAATTCATCAGTCCAAGGCGATCTTTCATAACTTAACATACTCGATGTCCAACCAATTCCTAACCATCTACGTTGATTTTCGTAAAGAACGTAGGTAAATCTAATTGGCCAACCTTCATCACTATCATTATTAGTGCCTGATAAGTTGTTCATCTGTTTGTGCACTGCGGCAAATATACCTTGACTTCTACTGATCCCACCTAAATCAAGGCCTGTAACATAAAATACGAGTAATCTAACCAACTTAAACCTCCACAATAAACGTCTTGTTACTTTTGACCACGAGGAGTGATAAGTCAAAACGTATATACCACCAATGAAAAGTAATTTTCTTGGTGGTAAAATGAATAACGTTATAATGACATAGATAGGGGAAAGGAATGCCGTTGTAAATAATAATTTTCTAATGTCTTGAGCACTAAGTATTGTAATTGGCGATAAAAGAATATCGGCCTTAGTAATAACCCTATTCATCACATAAACGATATCATCTAAAGTCGGATGCGTACTAAGAGTTTCTTCAACATGGTTATCTAATTGGGAATACCCCCACATAATGGCAACGACCACTAAATGACCAAAATATTTGGCAATAGTTTCGAAATAAAGTATCACAGCCATATAACTCAAAACCATTAAAACGCTGGGCCAAATATCATCACTAGTCCACGTTAAAAGACTAAGGGTTCTATCAACCACTATTAGATTGGGATATAACTTAACTAATGCTTTAGAAATCGTTGGTGGTGTAGAAGTAAGTAAGGGGGATGATACTATGGCACCACTATCATCGCTATCATCTTGACCTGACCCGCTCCTCTTCTTCAAAGCACTACGAATCACTTTTGTAGTATTACCACCAATCCTATTCGTCGGCTCATCCACAAACTGTGCCCTTGTCTCACGATCCTTGGCACTGTTGTCACTCATAACTAGGCCCTATACCACAATTTTACGGCAGTCAAAACTCCAGTACCAATAACTATGACCCTAGAATTAAACTGAAGCCCTATTGGAGTCACTTAAAAGCCTCTTTACTAGTCTTTTCCTTTACTTTTCAATGTGGTACTGGTAGATCTTTCGGTTCAGTACGATGGTTTAATGTTGATGCGCGAACAATATTTCATCACGACATGTTGTCTAGGGATCGTATAAACTTTATAACCAACTAAAGGTCACTAAAATTTACTAGTAAACGATTATGTAGAGCCTTTAGAAATATGTTTAAAAAGAGATCTATTAAACAAGGTTCAGGTGTCAAAAGGAAGAAGGTCGATCTGAGCGGATGTGGTGAAGATGAAAGTGGAAAGGTGATCAAGGTGCCAGAAGTGAAGGGTAAATCTATGATGGGTTTAGAGAGTAATGGGGTTGAAGGAAGGAGTATTTCAAATGCTGAAATCCAGGATGATAATGACGATAATGACGATAAATTTAAGCTGTTATTTGGTGAGCAGGAAGTCAAGACTTCTGAAGGGGAACCTGTTGTTAATTTTAAAATGAAAGGCAAAGGTGCTATGACTCAACCCAAAAACGTTAAAGTTAGTATTTTAACAGATTTCCATCCGGATGTATGCAAGGATTTTAAACAGACGGGTTACTGTGGTTATGGTGATAGTTGTAAGTTTTTACATTCGAGAGATGATTTTAAGACAGGTTGGAAGATGAATCAAGATTGGAAAATTGATGAGTCCTCTAGTTCTAAAAGCGACAAATCCAAGGTTGAAGGGATTCCCTTCAAATGCTTAATTTGCAAAGAAGATTACAAGTCCCCCATTGTCACTAATTGTGGACACTATTTCTGTAGTAGTTGCTTCACACAGAGAGTGAGAAAGGATCCTAACTGTGCCATATGCGGTCAAGATACCCATGGTGTGGCCAGAATTGCCAAAAATTTAAAGTGTATATTAAAAGATCAGAAGCAGAATCAAGATATATAGTGATAAATATTGGTGTCCTCCATATCTCTCTGTAAGTATTCTTTGTTCAAAAGGTTAGCAACGCTTTTCTTGAAGACAGACTGCGTTAGAGTAAATCTATCCTTCAATGTTTCAGACACTTGTTGAAACAACTCGTCGTGTATCGACTTTTTGCAAGATTTCATTATTCTCACAATGGCAGCATTTACCTCTATCACACGTTCTTTCTCCAAAGAATCTTGTCCTGCTTGAGATTGGGCCTCTGACTTTGTTGTGATATTGGCAATCGTCTGTAACTTGACCTTTTGTGTGGGTGAAGTAAATCCATAATTTATGCAAAACGTATCCTGTGGTGAAATCGTCTTCGACAGGGGCTTCTTCTTTAGAACTCGGGATTTGGGGGCCAAAGACAACGAAATTAACTGCCTCTGTAGCTCTTGTTCTGGCATGTTTGTCAGCTCTGAAATTTGTTCAGTGGTTAATTCTTCATGGTCTTCGAAAAGTAGGAAAACTATAGCACCATAGATCGGCATACTGATTTCATAATATCCATTTTTAAATTGAAATCCAATCTCCATAAACCCTAAATGATGCGCCCATCTTAAAGTTCTATCGTTATATTTTCTGTTGTAAAAAACTTCAAATTCCTCTTTGTATTGACGCATCTGAGGTGGTAATATCACATTTTCATCCAATACATTGGCGGTTTGGAAGGGCCAAGAGGTCATCGTTAAAATTTGTGAAGTAAAGACACAATCTGGCAAAAGATTTTCATCAGGTTTGAAAGAACGAGATAATCCTGCGGAAAGGTTAATATCTCTGAGCATACCGTCTAATTTAGATGTGAAGAAAGTACCCATTTCACCCTTGATTTGCTTAACAAGCCATTTCTCCAATTTAATTGAGGACCTTTGATGAAGCAGCCTTTTTGACATTTGTTTCTTGTAAAAGTTCTCAAAGACATCCTTCTCTGAAATAAGTTTAAATATTTTCACACAATCTTCCAAACTTTCCTTCACACTATTAATATCTCGCTTGTCTTCTGTTGATTTTGCGAATGCATCCAGATGAAGGGTAATAAATTCGCAAGTTTGCACTGCATCTTGGTTCAAGTACTTCCCTATCACTTCATTGATCAAATTTAAACTGGAGTTATCTTGTCCATCAAATATGAAAATATGGAGATCTACGGTGGATAAAAGAGATTGATAGTAATTGTAAATTTCGATGACCTTGGTAGTCCATTGAGTAGCGACTTGTGCCCTTCTTCTTGAGTTCTTGTCCACACTTAGGGAAGTAACGTCTTCCCAAATACAGTTTTTGATACAATCTAAAATTTTAGTACAGTATTTCTCCTCTGATGACAACGAACATAGCTCTTTCAAAAGTTCAACATTATTATTTGTTAATGAATCACGTATTAAAATTGGTATAGCTTCCATGAATTGTTCGGTCCAAATCAATACGCTCTCCAAGACGGTGGTAACTTTAACTGTAGAATCACCATTGATGAATTTTTGATCTAAGGAGAATTCATATGATTTCAATTTCTTCATGGTTTCCAAATATTCCACTGGCAACAATTCCCTATAGTTTATTGCATTTTTGTAATAGTTTTCAGTCTCTCGCAGAAGTACAGGTTCCAAATGGGCTGAAAAGTAATTATCCTTCTCATCTTCTAGGGTTTCCATCATACCAACAATTCCTTTCCAAGTATCAGCGTGTGGTACTTGCAATGATCCCTGTGATCTAACTTTATTAATATCCGATAACATAGCTTCACTTATATTCTCCTTGATAGGATTAATTACATGTTTCTTGAATGATTCCAACCCCATATCATAGGTTTCCATTTTCCTTTCATATTTACAATAAACCTTATCCAGGTAGATCATCACATCACTTATAAGCTTAAAGCAACGACATTGTGATTTCCAAATTTCAAATAACTTCTGTAAAAGTTCGAAACCTTCCACATCTTTCAAATTATTTTGCTTTAATTCATCTAATTTATCTCCCAAATAACTTTCCAAATGACTATACAGGTCCAAAGCCTTCCTCCTTAGCACCAGAGTGTATACTGTTCGATACAACAGTTCGAATGAAAGCTCACTAACTTGATCTGCATAGATGTGGTCGATGGCATCCTTCAATATACCCCAGAGGCTTTCAAAATTTTGACCAGGAAGGCCTAACCTGTTGGGAACTCGAATCTTGGCCTTCTTAGAAGATATCATTATTTCTGATGAACTGGTATAAAAATACTAAATGTCTATTTTTCAATTCTTGCGCAGTTCTTGGAGTTGTTAAGGTCTGTTATGTTTGAAAAGTCCTCTAGTATTAAACAAGATACTTTGTAAGAAAGGCAAAACAGAACAAAGAGCAAGTTCTAAATGTCTTCCTCTGATATTCTCGATGTGTTAAACATCCAGCAAAAACCTAAAAGTCATGGAAACTCTGCTTCACCACCACCAACGGCTTCAGCTTCTGGAGCTTCGAAGGCTCCCAGGCCACAAGTAACCGGGATGCAAAGAGAATTATACAATCTCCTTGGTGAAAATCAACCTCCTATAGTAGTCCAACCAGCTAGTAGGTTTAAGGATAAGTTGACTAACACAACTAAACCTTCTCCATGGACCAATGCCGAATTTAAAGCCAATGATCATTTGAACTTGCATCATTGGGTCAAAGGCTCTAAGGAGTTAGTTGGTGAAGAAGCCAAGGAGTCTTCATATACAAAATTTAATGTCCACCTGAGGATACCCAGCTTCGATAAAGAAACCTACGAGAGTTTTATGGCCAATAACATCCCGAATGAAGAACTTATAAAGAAGGAGGACTCTGGAACGTCGTCTCAGGAAGATACTGATGACTGGGAATACGAAGAAGTGGATTACTTGTTTCAACTTTGTCGAAAGTATGACTTACGTTGGTTTGTCATTCAGGATCGTTATAATTATGGTAGATCTAGGACATTGGAGGAGTTAAAAGAAAAATTCTATAAAGTGTGTCAACGATATTTTGTAGCCAAAAGTCCCAATGATCCATTACTGCCCTCGTTGGATTTCCCCAAAGAAAAGGAACTCGAAAGAAAGAAGTACTTGCAGAGATTACTGGCGAGATCTGCTGCAGAAATTGCTGAGGAAGAAGCGTTGATTGTGGAGTCTAGAAAATTTGAAATGGCAGCTAAAAAAACGTTGAATGAAAGAGAATCACTCTTGCGTCTTTTGGATTCTCCAAATTCAGACCAATCAGTTTCTCAGTACCTGACATCTCAAGGAATGTCCCAGCTATATGGAAGTTTACTATCAGATAAATCTAGAAAACGCAAGCATGAATCTACAGTACCAGAAAATCCTTGGATGAAACAACAGCAATTGTTTGCCCTTCAGCGCCAACAATTGCAACAAATACAAGATAAAAAGCAGGAGACTCAAGACACCAATCAATTGAAGAAAACTAAGAGACAAAAGCAAGAAATGCAAACGGCTATCAAGCGTAAGGCAGAAACTGTGTATGCAGAACATTTATTAGAAAAATTCAGCGCCGATGAAAGAAAATCTCTCGGTGTGATGGCCCATGGCGATAAATTACCACCAGGTGTTTATTTAAGATCGAGCAAAATTTCAACGTTTAAGCCTGCCCTTCAGAGTAAAGTGGCTGCAATGCTACAAGAATTAGGATTATCCGTCAGACCCGCAATGCCGTCCTACGATGTGGTTCAGAGACATGAGGAATTACTCAAGCGTATCGTAGCACTGGTCGACCTCAAAAAACATCTCGATAAATTAGAAGCTGAGAAGGCTATCACAAAATAATACGAAATGCAAAATGAAATAAAGTTGAAATTTTAATTACAAGTATATTCATTATTTTTGATGCTATATTTACTGAGGGGGAGTATCCTTAATCAATTCAGAAATACTAGATTCAAGCTCTTCTTCATTAAGGTCATGTAGGATGTACACGTGGTCCAACTGTTCGGTCAAACTGTTGTACCGGAAGATATCCTCTATTTTATTTGATAATTCAATATCGAATAGTTCTTCGTATAGTAACTCCCCCGACCATGGGCTACCACTCAAGAATTTTCTAGACATTTGGGCTAGAAGTTCGAATTCCAAAAACCCATCGGCTATCCTCAAGACATTGAATTGAAATTGAAGATATTCAGCCCGAAGATTTTTTTGACTACTTGGATCCTCAGTTACGATAGCGTTGTTCATGACGTCGTTAGGTGAACAGAGAATTTTATGAAGCATGCAGAGTTCCAAAAATTCACTGTTTGAAATTTGAAGGTGTCTGGCGTTTAAAACTCCGTTGATCAGATAAAGAAAATAAATTAAGAGCCTTCGCTTGCAGTGTAGGAAGTACCCTCGGAGATGTACCGTAATTAGTCTAATGAAAAAACGGAAAGATCCCTCAGGGGCAGAAAAATTGAACAAGGATTCCAGTTTATCCATATAGCGTTTCATCTCCTCTTCATTTGAGTGAGCATGAATTAATCCCCATTCGACAAAGGATGCTTGAGAAATTGGATCTTTTTGAGATCTGAAAGCATCTCTAAAGGCGCTCTTCTCTGTTTCAATATCAGATATACCAAGCTCCCTCTTCAATGAAAAGAAGTCATGGCTATCTTTAATATTATCGATGAATTTTAGGTTCAGATACTCTAACATTTGGGTGACGAATTCAATACTAACAACTTTTTTTTGATGACAATTTTTCAAATTTGAAATGAACTGTAAAAGTAAATCATTGTATGAAAGTCTGTTTAGCATCCACACGAACCTTTTAGCGATGTTTAACGTGTCGTTTGACGATTTATTATACCTATGGTCGATAATGATCGAGCACTCCCGATTCATCAATTGAATCAAAAAACGACGAAACCAAGTAGAAGAAATTTGCAAAATAGAATTAGTCGCGGTTGTAAACATAGACTTTTTGATCAATTCAAAGGACTGGTTATCACACATTTGTAGAATTTTGCAGTCAAAGTAAAATTTGTTTGTCAATGAGTTTCTTACGTCATTGTACATGTAGAAAGACCACCAAGACATAACATTACTTTGAATTAAAAATTTACCCACTGTGCAGTAATAGTCGATCCAATTTGCAGAGAGATCAACCTTATTCTTGACAACTTGAAGGATGTTTCTCTGGGCCCATTTAGCTCCTAATAGGGATAAGTTCCTCAGATAAAGCTGTAACACTTGTACTAGATTCTCAGTGAAAATATCTCTCTGTGACATTAAAATGAGACAAGGGTAGAATTCCTTGCAAAATAGCAATTTTGATTTAGTAGATCTCTCAATGATTGGGATCAACTGATCTAAAAAATTAGTCCAAGCTCCTTCTAAGGTTTCTCCGCATTCAAAGAGCAGATTCTTAAATGTCATAACCAGAATTTTGCCCCTGAATGGTAAATTTTTAATTCTGTTGATATCGGCTAGAGAAAGAATACCATCAAGAACGAGTTGGCCGATCTTTTTCAAAGATTGATGGTCTTGTTTTGACAGGTATTCAGAATCCAGTAAGGGCCTTAACAAGTCCTCCATGCGCTTTTCCAAATTGACATGAGAACCGCGTGCCAACACCATCAAAAGATTTAATCTGTTTATTAAGGCGGCCACAGAGTCGTTTGGCGATAATTCACCCATCGGTATAATTCTCTCTACTACCAAGTCCGACAGCTCAATTTCTTGTAAAAGATTCAAATAATTATTAAACATTGTATTATTCCTCAGCGCCTGAGAAGGTTTTAGTATGTAACCAGAGGTCAACGCACATTCGTTTGTAAAATCTTCAAACCTTCTTCTTTTGAATATTTTATCAAAGAGGAATATCAAATTTTTAGTAATTTTCCAATTGTATCTTCTTTTACAATGATTAACAAACCTGAATGCTTCTTTAATAGAAGTGTAATCTTGCTCAATTTTGAGAATTTCCCAGTGTGGATTATTAGTGTGGAAGCTATCGATTAGGAAGGAGCAAACCTCGGGTCGAAAGCCCTGTTCTTGCAACTTGTCCCACAAGGTATCATATTGATTAAGCATCTTTGCAATCTTTGACAAAATATCAAAACTTTGGAATAAATAGTTTGGGTCTGATTTAGCTACAGCATCATAGCAATAAGAGAGTAATTTGAAAAAAGAGATAATGTGATTGAGGATACTGGAGTTTAGTTCGACTCGTGAAGCGTTCGAAATGTCAGAATACTTGGAAACCTCCAAAAGCATTAGTTGACAAACAGCAATTTGATAAAAATGGATTGACTTAGCTTTTTCTCGCAACAGACTTACTTTGGATCTAAACCGCTTATGAAATTCAGAGATGACCGGAAGCACACCTAGATGGTTAAAATGTAATAAGAACAAAGTTACACTTTCAGAAATTTGTAAAAGTTCTTTATCAGTAACACCACGCTCAGTTATATGGTCAAAAATATTGCTCAATACTAAAGGGGTATCATTTCTATGAAATTTTGATAAAACGAATTGTCTATCAGGCAAATTCAAGGAAATTGTATCCGGAGGAATAACCTGTTTCTCATCGAAAAGAGATTTCAATGCACTAAGGGGTGCCTCTTCTCTTAAATCTTCATTCGTGTTATCAAGAATGATTAAATCTGAGCTCTCACTTTTTGAAATTCCATGTTTGGGAAGTGCATACTTGTCACTTGGCGCTTCCATGACGGTTGAAAACACATTTGCACGCCTTGTATTTGTTGAACCTAGAGGAGCAAAGGGTCCAATCGTTTCAGAGTTTTGTTTTTTGTTCTTGGCTTTATCATTGTGCTTCTTTTGGGTGGATGTAGGTTTCAAATTAGAAGATTCTGCTTCCTTTAGGCTATTTTGAGAAGGTAAATAATTGGACGGTAGCCTGGTCTGCTGCTTAATGCGCTGTTGATTGCCTCTATTGGGGGCCCTGACAGATCTCCTTTGCGGTGTCATTCTGTAACTTGACGGTTTTCGAGTAGAACCAGGTCGGGTAGTGTCTCCCAGCCTCTTAGTACTGGATTTAAATTTCCCTTGGCCTTTAATACGTGGACCCTTTGAAAGCATTCCATCAATGGCGCCCTCGTCGTTTTCGACAGCGCCAACTTCCATCAAATCAGGATCATCATCATCTTGGTTAAAAGTATCTTGTGGAGTCAAAACAAATGTAGGAGCAATTTCAACTTGATTTTTATTTTGAACTTCACCTAATTCTATAATAAAATTATCCATTTGATCCTCTTCAACTTCATCTTCATAGTCACTAAGATACTGGTGATCATATTTCTTTTGATACTGTTGATCAAGTTGTTTCAAGTCATGTACCTCCTGCTGATTTGTCTTTCTCAAAGGTAAAGATATCTGGTCATCCAGAGGAACTTCATCATCCGGTACAATTAAATCGTTCAAAAGAGAATCATCTTGATTAACATTTTTCTCTGTGGCTACATTTTTCTTCTTGGCAACACCCCTGTGATTACCACTTGCAGAATCTCTTCTCCTTTTAAAATTCCTAGTAGTTGAATTATGTTGTTTAATGGCCTTTTCCCATGCAACTCTCGGTAGTACACCACGAAATCCAGTCTTGATATTAATTAATCTTCCTCTGAATTTCACAAGTTCCTCTTCATTATCTTCTTCTCCTTCTTCTTCCTCAACTTCATCTTCTTGCTCCTGCCGTTCTTCTTCCTCTGCTTCACTTGCTTCATCTTCAGAAACTGGACCAATAATCGGTTCCGTTACAACATCTTCTTCATCATGGTGACCCTTATCATTACGCCTGCGTGATAGATCTGTTGGGATTTTGGTATCTTGGAAGCTTCCCAATAGGTCTGGATTGGGACGAGGCAACTTCAGCTCTTCAGATATGCTTTCGAATCCTGACATATCGTATCCTTGTAACAATTGCTTATGCTTTATCCTTTCCAAACTGTAGGGCATCCGCTGGATAGCTTTCCTTCTCCTCAGAAACCTTCTACTATGTTCTGAAGGCAAATCCTCAGGTTCCAATCGCACTGCCTGGCCCAGAGGAACTACACCTGCTTCAATAGGTGCCATTATATTGTCGTTATCATGAGGGCTAAAGATTAAAGTCTCTTCACCTTCACCATCACCCTCAGAGTCCGGAACAACTACCGTACCAGAATCATCCACCACCATAAATCAGGGTCCTATCACGGCAAGTTAGAATCAACCCTTGTGGCAGACTTTTCACACTTTTGATTCCTTTTGTACTCGTGGTGACGTTTTCACCGAGAGAGTTCTAACAACTTAACTCTAACTTCACCTTAAAACAGGACACTTGAGAGAAAAAGAAGGATTTTGAAATTCATCTAGCTGTGAATTGTATTGTAATTAAACTGGGAAAATGCTTTCTAGTGGTAGGGAAGGTTTAGAGTATCCCAATGGTCGTCACAGCTCAAATTCATCGAGGAAATCTTCGTCATCGACATTGAGTAATTCTAGCGTGGAAACAACGGTGACGAAGTTACTGATGTCAACGAAACAGCTTCTACAAACGCTGACACAGTGGTCTAAAGGTATTGTTAATGAGAGAATGGTTTCGGATGCCTACGTTCAACTAGGTAATGATTTTAAACTTGTATCCAAATTCTTCAGCCATTCTGGTCTCGAAGTTTCAGATCTGGGGGATGTCCCAATGGACTTACGTCGTGTGTTAGAAGTTGCTTTGAGGGATGAACCATCTGATGAGACTCTAAACAAGTATTTACCTAGTATCAGAGAAATTATTGTTACCCTTCTGGATAAATTGAAAGTTAAGCAAGCTCTTTTAAAATCAATGAAATCCGAAAAAGGTACGAAGAGGAGTTTACATCAACAACGTCCCTCCACTGTGAGTAGCTTGTCCCTTTCCAATAAGTCTACGCCGCCAAGTTCTAGGACGCCAAGTGTAAGTTTTACACCGAAGACCCATGGTCAAGAAATTTCTGAACCTAGAACACATAGGAAAAATGATATCATGTCTCCTGAGATAGCTAAAAATGCATCTCTTGCGTCTCCTGTGAATTCTAGTTCTTCCAATGTTCCTGACGCTGCAACGCATATGGCGGCTCCTAAACAACAGAATCTCTCCGAAACAGAAGCATTGTCTGAATTAAAGAAAGGCAATAATTTACAGAGGCGAGCTTCTAAGAGATTCTCAGCCTATCAGATGGCAAAATTAACCAACCATTCGAATACAGAAGCGGCAGCGGCCGGCGCATTAGCCTCTGTGCCACCTTCTCTGGCAAATACTGTGACTCCATCCTTGCCCGCATCTTCACCCGCATCTTTGGCACCACCATTACCTAGAGACCTCATGGCTCAGACATTGGAATCACCCGTTGATAAAGAAGCACCGAGCTCACAAAGAGGTACTGGCAACAATTACGATAATGATTATGATAAAGAACTTAACCATCAAACTACTGCTAAATCTACTACTAATAAATCTCCTGTGCCGCCAGACGTTTCCCCAGTTCCAGTTTTTCAACCGCGGCTGCATGCAGATACCAGTGGTGCTTCATTTACAAGCGCAAAAACTGATCATATCAATGAGAAACAGGATGAAGACCCGAGTGGACCATTGTACACGATTTTCTTAAGAATGAATGGGAAAACAAAGAAATGCCACTTACCACCTCCGACAAGCATGCATGAATTACAATTATTGTTTGTCGAGAAATTTGCATATTCATTTGACGAGGATAGTTTTCCAGATTTGTATTTACAGGATCCAAAATTCTCTGTTTTCTATGAATTGGACCAACAAGGTTTATCTGATTTGCATGATGGATGTATAGTCGAATTAAAAGTCAAGGATAAGAAGGAAGACGAGGGAAAAACAGGAAACAAAGACGTAGAAATGGAAAAGGAACCTAAGATTAATTTCGCAGAAGTAATTTCATCTTTGAGAGGTGAAATAAGCAGAGCGCAAGAAGATATGTTGGACCAAATGAGGGATTTGTCAATGAAAACTCAGGAATCGTTAAAAACCCACGAGTTGTCTTTAGCTTCCAGAAATATGGATAAGAGTGTTTTGAGCGGAAACGTACCCACTTCTACTTCTACTCCTGCTCCTGCTTTTACTCGACCAGCCGTCCCGGTGGAAACTGTTAGCGCATTAAAACAAGAACTATCTGTCCTGAGACAACTTCACAATGAGAGCAAGAGAAAATCTGAGTCTACTATTGGCACTGTGTTATCGAAGTTAGAAAATTTCAAGAACTTGTCTTTAGAGGCAGACAAGTCATCTAGTAATAACAGGTACATCGAAACTTCTCAAAATAGATTGAGTGAGTTGTCCGATGCGTTGTTAAGTAAAGTGGATGATTTGCAAGATGTTATTGAAGTTTTGAGGAAAGATGTTGCAGTTCATGGCGTTAAGCCATCTAAGAAGAAACTTGACTCGGTTCAAAAAGAATTAGTATTAGCTGAAAATGATTTGTCGATGATGCAGATGTTCATGCAGAATGAAAAACCACAATGGAAGAAAATTTGGAAGGCAGAATTGGAGAAAGTATGTGAAGAACAACAATTTCTCACACTGCAGGAAGATTTGACGGCAGACTTGAAAGAAGACTTGGGTAAGGCATTAGAAACGTTTGATCTTGTTAACATGTGCTGTGTTGAACAGGAAAGACATCCTAAGAAATCGAGGTCTAATCCAATTCTACCTATTCCTGAGCCTGGTACCTTCCACAGGGTCAGAGATCAAGTTCTTAACGAAGTTCAAGCTTTGAATCCCGATCATAACGAAAGAATTGAGGCATTGGAAAGAGCTCAGAAAATGTGGGAAAGAGAAAGAGAATATCGAGACACTGATGCTTTCGAAGATGAATTGGGCAACTTTGTTGAGAAAGGCAATTTGAAAACTGCTGGGGGTGTAGAAGAAGTGGAGAGGATACGGAAACAAAAGGACGAAAATAATTTGAGAGCTTACTTTGGTGGCCTCGATCTTTAATGACTTGTCATTTAAATTTTTTTTGCCGTTTTTTCGTTGTTTTTTTTTTTACTTCTTTATTTTTGATGTACCTTGGAGCTTTCCTTTGATTTTGTTACTCTTCTAAGTTGGTGAACCGTTAGTATTCTACGCAAGAGACGATATGTACATGCATTTATTTACTTCAGATATAAGAAAACCAATGGCATTTTCGAATTTAGAAGTATTCTTAACCAGAACTTCTAAAAAACTTCTTAGAAGGGCTAGGCGAACTTGTGATTTGAATACTACATCCTCAGGACAATGTCGCCAAGCAAGCTCACTTGAAGCGAAAATATTATGAATAAATTCTTCGAATTCTTCTAAACATATTGGTTTTCCTTTGAAAGCGTGGACAAAAGTTGTGGCAATATTATCTCCGATCTGATGAATTTGGTACAAGATTGTGGGCGGCTCATTGACATTTCCATCGACTGTCCCGTAAGACAACCTCAGTTCGTAAAGGTGCCTCAATTTTTGATATGTTTTAAAAGTTGAATGAAAACGAAAATTAGGAATATTGAATAAACAAGAGGTTTTCCAGGTATCCAGATTCTTCAATGAGATTTCCAACGCGCAAAATTGAAGGGTTTTACACGCAGAACCACTGTGAGCAATGCAAATTTTATCAGCCTTTACCTTGGCGCCGTATGCTGGGAATCCAACCTGTGACATTCTTTCTAGTGAAAGTATCTGGTTTTTATCAGATGAAATTATCAGAAAGTCATCTGCCAATCTAATAACTAAACCATCGTAATTAGGGTGTGGTTTAAATACACTTTCTGATTCCACTAAATCATCATAAGCCAAATCTACCACCAATGCAGAAAGCCTGGATCCTTGGAATAACCCATCTTTACGCAAGTAGCATCTTCCATTAAAGGATAGAGCCGTTCTGAAAAATTCTAATTCCAATACTTCAAGTACATCTTGCTTAGTGAGGTAAACTGTTCGAACATTGTCAATATAGACCTCATCATCGCTTGGGCGTCTACTCCCATTTACAACATTCTGAACCTTTAATGATCCTGTGGACGGATTGAAAATGGATTGGGATCTGACGAAAAATCCTGTTTCATGTTCTAAAAGACGGCTTATCACTTCCATAACTTTTTCTCTTCTAATTGAATCATAACATGATTCTATGTCAAATTTCATGAAAGAAAGCTCTGGAATAAACCCATGTTTTTTTAATAAGGCTTTTTTGAAGGTCTTGATGCGCTCAACTATCTCGTTTTGGGAATAGACTTTGTCAAAATGAGTTCTTCTCTTTTTCCTAACAAAGTCTAAGATGCACTGAACTGGATAGGTGACGTATTTGAAATGTAAAAAGTATGCTGACGATTCTTCCTTGTCTGATCCTTTTTGAGGAGCCGCTAGTACTCGAAACTCACCTTTGGCCTTCTTTGGGACTAAACGTAGTTTGCTGTGATTAAACCTAGAAAGTAAATAGCTCTTATGATTTCTGCATGGTTTGTTTTCCACCAAATATTTTTCGAAATATGCCTTTAGAAACGGAGTTGATATTGATTCCCATACATCATGTCTGAAGAACAATATTTCTACGTTAGAGGAGACTTCCGTAGTGTAGAAAAAAGTGGCAATAATCTTGACAACAAACCGTTGAAAAAACCAAAAGATGAAATGTGCCACTAGATCTTCTGTCTTCACGGTGTCCGATCGATTCATTTGTAACCAAGTGAAATCGTTAATTCTTAAACTGGTCATAATCTCAGCTAAAGGTATGTTTCCACCTAAAGGTAGCCTTAGAAGTATAGATATGAAATGGAAAACTTTAGATTTGTTCCTCTTAGATCCAAACATCTGTATGGGAACCAATTTTTCTACTAATACGATGATGAATCGATTTACTTGTTTCACAGGAGTCCTGGTATCTAATTGGTAACTATTATCGTCTTTAGATATGGGACATATATTGTCCAATATGCCTAAATACTTGACACGGGTGTGATTCAAGGATAATCTCTTGATCAGCGGCTTTATTTGTGATTTTCTGATACATTTTATCTCATTTGCAAACGGCTCAAAAATACTGTCGATAAGCTCGTCAATGTCATCTTTTGTTGGAATCATGTTGGGTCCTTTAAATATTGATGACTTCCTTTGAAGAGATGTTCTCAATGTAATAGGAGTACTGTTATGTAAATGTTTTTGGTTTTGGTTTTGTTGGTAGTACCATGGTGGTGAAGTATGAGGTCGATTGGCTCGATTTCCAATTACCTGTGTGAAAAATCCTCCTGTAAATTGAAGCACAGTGTAGTTAATCAACAAATTCACAAAATTATGAGTACCGATAAGCTTGTGCAATTGATGCCATTGAGAATTTTTTATCCTAGAAACATTAGAATTAGTGTAAAGACAGTGTAGAGAATTGTTGACATGCTCTGTTCTCCCCACGGCATAACCAAATGTAAGAATGTTGTCAAAAAGATTCTTCTCGAGCAAATGGACAATGCAGTAATCTATTACACGTTTATGGTCACTACCAGGAACGATCTCTGGTAAATCGATGTTATGTGAATTCGCAACCACGAAACAAGCATTAAGGAGTTCATGCAATCCATTTAGTTGGCTAAATGATACCAACCTCTCATATTCTGAATCAGATGGATAAATATTCAAATCATTTTTAATAAACTCTTGTAAACTTTTCATCAGATCCAGATACAATTCATTTTAGACACAAAATAGACCATTCAGACACCAAATTAGAGTCCTTAAATACCCAAGACCCTTTGTTGAACAATGTTGTGCTCATGGAATTCGTTGAGCTGCAGTGACAGTCGAATTTTATATGTGGAATGGACGCTGTGCAATTCACGTGATGATGAAAGGTCTCGAGCTCATCTCATCGCCTTGGAATTTGATAATAATGATGATGAGTTCAGTGATCCATTACTACAGATTGGTGAAGAGAATTGGCAAGAGCACTATTAGAATCAATTCTTAGGGATTTTGTAATGGTTAAGAAAAATTTGAATCCTTTGAAGATCGATTACAGAAGATGCATTGTGGAAGATCGACTGCTACAAATCAGAAATGAAAAAATCATAGACGTCGCCGACCCTGTTAGGGTATGGACAATTGACATTGATGCCAAAGATTCCAAACAAATAGTTGACTTTATTCGACGTACAACTCAACCTAATGACCCGGTACCTTTAATGCATGTTAAGAGGATCAAGAAAAAGAATGCTGAGAAGAAGATTCTTTGCGTACTCATATGTTCTGTGGAAATGGCTCGAGAGAAATCAGAAGTAGCCTCGTTACTCGAACAAGCGGTACCGAATCTCAAATTTAGTAATTTGGAAAACACCCAATGCGTTCCACGTCAAGCGGCACCTACAAAGGAATTGGTCGTGGAATGGTCTAATGAATATTGGCCACTAACATGGTATGGTAACCCGAATGATCAAATTTTGAATGATTATGTATTTGATATGGATTTTATTAAATCTTTATTGGCACTTATAAGCAGCAGGTCGAAGGAAGAGCTGCAAAATGGTAACAAATTTCCCATTGTGACCGCATTTGTAAATCCCAGAGATACTAAAAATCCAATAATATCGGTAGATAGCAGAGATCATCATGATCATACTTTGTTAGATCATAGTATAATGTCGGGCATCAAATCAGTAGCTGAAAGGGAGGCAGAAAGACGATATCAAGTGGAAAAAGGTGATAGGGAGGACACGGGATCCGTATATTTATGCTTTGATTTTGACGTATACACCACACATGAGCCCTGTTCGATGTGTTCCATGGCTCTTATTCATTCTAGAGTGAAAAGATGCATTTTCCTGCAACCAATGATTAAAACCGGATGCTTGAAGACGGAGAGCGGTAATGGTTATTGTATGCACAATAATAGAAAACTCAACTCAAAATACGAAGTTTTCCAATGGATAGGTAATGAATATCCTATCCCGACTATTGATGAAAATATATGTTGTTAACAATATGACATCACCCTGCCTATTTTTCCAGTATTTTAAGAGTTCGATTTTTACTTCCCTTAGGAGCTTATATCTTCGTCATCATCCGTTTTAGTGGAGTTGGCTAACTCCAACAATTCATTGAATTTTTGTAATTCTGTTACATTATCCTTCATAGATTCATTCATGTATGCCAATCTTTTATCTAACAATTGGTCCACATGATAAAGCTTGTTAACGACATCTTCCAAAGAAAAAGACTCAGCAAGTTGTGATTTCTCCAGTTCGAGCAATTGCGCCTGTCTAGCATCATTCAAGAAATTTTCAATTCTCTGTTCCGATAGTTGTAAGGCAGCGTCATCCTGTTGCTCGTACTTCGTATACCAATCTTTTATAGTAGCTTCATCAGGCTCAGACTCGTGTTTACTTCGATGGTGTTGCGCCACTAGTTGGGCAAATTCTTCTAATGTATGTTTGTGAGTGATTAGATTATCCCTGACATGCCTTACAAGGAGTTGTTCAGAGGACATTGACCTCTCAATTGCTTGCGTTTTCCGGTATAATTTAAGGCGTAGATGAGCTCATAAGATGTGATGTGCTTGGTCTTCGGAAAATCTTGGAAGCATCGTCAAGTGATAAAAATGATAGAAATATACGGTTATGACACGAAATTAAAACGTCTTTTTGAGTTGTATAGAACAAACTTTTCTATTTAATTCGATTTAATGGCAGAATAAGTAGCATACCCTCTTGCCTTTACCGCTATGTGTCGCGTAATTCCCGATAAATAGAATATCAACTTTCGTCTCCAAAATTGAAATTCACCTTGCCCTGGGTTACTGTGACTGTGGATCAAGCTCATAAATAAGTTGCTGCAGTTTTATTCATCATAATTACATATATTACGATACAATCTTGATTCATATTCTCATCGTAGTCTCCAAATCGTCTACTCTTCTTCTTCCACGTCTGTGCATACGATCCGATTCTCTCTTCAATCTTCTCAAATTTCTCTCCTTTTCAATCTCACGTTTCTGAATCTCTTCTTGGGTAAGTACTTCGACCTTAGGACACCAGCTGACACCTAGTTCATCGACATCTAAACGTATACCTGACAAATATCCAAAGGCAGCACCGTTTGGTACGTGTTCTTGGTTTAGATGGCCTTCTAACCATTCCTTTTTTACTCGAAGAAGGTATTCATGGTGTGCATGAGCAATCGCTGGCATAAAATCTCTTGGTAGCCCTAAGTCTTGAACCACAATCTCTGCAAATTTTTCGGGAGAAACCGATTTATCGTTCAGATTCCACTGGAAGTTATCTTCGTAAAGTCTGTTATCTAAACTACAAGTTAGATTCACAATAACCTGTAAATCAGGAACCATTACTGCCGCTACTGTTTCGTATTCTTGTAACTGTTCATTTATAGAGGAAACAATCTGTGAATGCAATACAGTAGAATTAGGGAAATCCAGATCTCTACAGTATATCGTGGAAAATTCATCTGGTGTAATAGATCTATCATTAATGTTCCAAGTAAAGAAATCGTTAATTTGGTGACCACCATGCTCAAAATTTAAAGTGATGGGAATTATGATTGGTTCTTGCTGATCCGTTGACAACGTAGGAGGAATATCCAGCCTATATGGAGTGGCAATCTTACTCTGTAAAAAGGTTTCCCTAATCTTTGGGTATCTCAAGATGCTTAATCGGTCATCTTGCTCTTGTATATCCGGAAGAGCTATATTAAGAGCATGTTCCTCTGGATTCGCATGGTTATTTCCACCGTTGGCATCAGGATTACCTTCGCCATTGATTTTACTATCTTTTTCATCACCATTGGCGCCCATCGATCCTGTTTGCCCCGGCGAACCCATGCCTGGGGTGCCTCCGCCATTCGTGGAATCCTTTTTCTCGCCCATATCATCATCTTCCATTCCCATATTGTTAAACTCATCAAAGATATCGGGATCAAATTCAGCATAATTCACTACCTTAGCTCTTTTATGACCCCTGGCGGGTTGAGCAGTAACAAACAGTGGGACCTGCTCATTCCTTATTCTATTATGAAAATTGGATAAATAACCCTGTGGAAGAAGTTGTTGCTGTGACATAAAGATATATCGCTTTTTGCAACGTTCCTAGTTGAATTGAAGACCTGATTCCCGCAAACGCTTTCCTAAGTTTCTAATTAACTGAGGTTAGTCTGCTTTTATGACGGGACTGAATGTAATTAACGGTTGATATTTGAAACTCAAATTTCACGATAGAGTTGCTGTCCGAAATTACTAGGTGATGTCGGACAACTGCGTCACACTAAAAAAAAATAAATAATAATAATATTGACATAATTAAAATGATAAATGAAATTTTACTATTTCTACATAGCAAAATGGGTTATTAAATGGTAAAGAGAGACTATACACTAACATACACTCCTACAAAGGCCAGATGAGAGTGGAGGAATAGTATTCAAGTCCTCTGATAATGAATTTTTTTCAAGAACAAGATATTTTGAAATCCATGAACTTTCTGTCATACATGAATCAGTAGGTGTGGAAGGAAAAAAGCTGGTTTCATCAATTTTAACTGGATGAAATTCTTTTGAATGATTTCTTAATTCATAAAATAGCTTTTGTAAATTCACTTCTCCCTTTTGAATAATTCTTTCAACAGTACTACATCGTTCTGCAAATTGCATGTATTTTGACTCCCAACCCTTTAAATTGTTCAGCTCTTTGTTCCCAGCAGGCTTTATCTTTCTCTTTTTTAAGCTTTTCATATTTATTGAACAGGCCTTCATTTCCCGGAGCAACGCTCTTCTGGCACTTCTCTCTTTCTGTAGTAATAATGTGCTTTTTTCAAACTCGTCGAATTTAGAGTCGAATTTTCTATATTGATTTGTAAAATTCAACTTGTAGAAATCGGTCATTTGATTCCTCTTTTCAAGTTCGTTGTTCATGGCCAATACCCCAGTTAACTTATCTTGAAGTCTTGAATATTCATCTTTAAGTCCTTGCAGTTGAAGCAATTGATCTTGCTTTTCGAGTTCAAGCTTGTTACATGTTGAAATCTCTCTTTTTAATTTGCCCTTTAACTTTCTATACCCATCGTTTAGGTTGGTTACTGTACTTCTAGATTTCTGCTTGCATGCCAGTTTTTTAGTATTTAGAATATGCCTGGACCCCCGTAAATTGGTAGATTGGAATTCTGACACTTTATTGTCTCCAAGAAACTGAGTGGCATTAGTGATCAACTCAGTAGCGTCTTCTGATACTCTCGAATTCTTCGAGGTCTCGGGCACATTGGAAAATTCTATCTGAGAAGAATTCTCAAATATTGGGTTCCCCGCAATATTGATATCCTGTAGGGGTCTTTTCTGTTCCTCTATGGCATCTGGTTTTACTTGCTCCATAAATTCTCGGAGGTCAACCATGACAGGTCCTCCAACTACCGGTGCTAATTCTAAAAAGCATCTGGAAGAAAATCCTAATGTGTCAGATTTTTCCCCTGAGGCTCCTTGCCAAAATTCTCCAAATGCATTTAATTCAAAATCACTAACGTATCCTGGTGTAAAACCTGTTGTTGAATTTTTAGAATTATGGGTTGCATTTTTCTGAGAGATAACCCTTGAGTTTCCATTTGATTTGTCGCTTGCAAGGCTTCCACTAGTTGTAATAATTTCCCAAATTTTCTCGACTGTCAAAATATCTGCCTCTTCTAATAGTACAGTATTTAACTGATCAAAATTATTCAAGACAAAAATATTGTCCATTTGTTCGTCACTTTGGGAATGAATATTGGTGATCATAATAAAAAAGGTTCGATATAATGTTTGATAGCAATCGCTGAATACTTAGTATTGTTTTTGTCTAGCTATTTTAAAGATAACGTTCGGAGCTTATTAGTCAATTTTCTTCATTTTTTTTTTATCTTCCAAATATATACTTATTCGGCGACACACTGACACTAGCACTGGCACAAAGTTCAGTGAGGGAGAAACAAGTTTCTTATAAAGTATGGTGTTTCCCATCACGTCTTTCGATATTTCAGTGACACAGGTGTGTAGTTTATGCTCATTATTATATTTTATCAGGTTTGAGATATACGTATGCCCTGTTCTCGATCGAAATTCGTTGAGCCGGGGCTATCTACAATTAATCATTTTTTCCCAAGGGCTTTGGGAAATCTTTTTAGAAGGTTTACTTTAAGAAGATCCTAAAATGCAAAGTTTTGGAGAGACATATCTAAAGACCAATTCTATTCGTCATTGAGATAGTGAATCGCCATTGTATGTACGGTATTCGTTACCATAAGGTAAGAGCTTAGCGTCAGGAAATGTCCGAGATTACCATCAGTAGCATTGCATGTCCGGACAGTTAAATTACACGTGATTAATGGTTATTGGACTGTAGCTTTATGGTAACCGCTTTTCTAAAGGATTTTATTTCAACTTTCAGACCCACACCCGTTCACCACATATAACTAGCCCTAACTTCTGGTTGTTCGGGTAACCGAGAAAAATTTTTCAAATTTTTCGAAGCATTAACTTTCTTCTCAGCAGCTATATGAACTTCAAACATTAACCCAGTTTTCTTCTTACAAAGAATTCTCATACTGATCTCATCAGCAATTCATAATGTCTTTCACCGACTTCTCAAACATCGAGTCTCTACAAAAGTTGAACTCTCACTTGGCTGACAAGTCATACGTCGAAGGGTATGTCAATTGATTATTTTGGAAAGATTCAGTGAACTATGGGTTTTGGCATCTGGATGATGAATTTAATTCTTTGGTCCGTGTTTATGACGGGAAGTAAGACCCCCGGTATGAGTGACAAAGAGAAGTGAATGACTTTCACAACTCTGACCAGTGCTGCCTAGAAAGCTGAATTTTTTCCCCTCTTTCTTTCAATAATACTAACGATATGAAAATAGTACTTCCGCTTCTCAAGCTGACGTTACCGCTTACAAGGCTTTCCAAAAGGCTTTCCCAGACTTCACCAGATGGTTTAACCACGTCGCTTCCAAGGCTGACGAATTCGACAGCTTCCCAGCTTCTAAGGCTGCCCCAGCTGCCGAAGATGATGATGTCGATTTGTTCGGTTCTGATGAAGAAGAAGATGCTGAAGCTGAAAAGATCAAGGCTCAAAGAGTTGCTGAATACGAAGAAAAGAAATCTAAGAAACCATCCAAGGGTGCTTCCAAGTCCATTGTTACTTTGGATGTGAAACCATGGGATGACGAAACCAACATGGAGGAATTGATCGCTAACGTTTTGGCTATCAAGAAGGATGGTCTAACATGGGGTGCTCACAAGTTGGTTCCTCAAGGTTACGGTATCAGCAAGTTGCAAATTAACATGGTTGTTGAAGATGACAAGGTCTCCATGGATGACTTGCAAGAAACTGTTGAAGGTGATGAGGATCACGTTCAATCCACTGACGTTGCTGCTATGCAAAAATTGTAAGCTGTGATTGTTTGATCGCCATAGAACTAGTGTTAAATAGTTTTAATTGAATGTAAAATACTAATTCATGAGCAGCTATCTTTTACGAAGCTGCTTGGTAAGGAGTAAATTTGGCGGATTGTAGTCCATTGCGATATTGGAGTAATTTCAAGAATAACGCTGAGGGTTATTCAGTTAGATCAGCGATAGGGTTGGCATGATATGCTTGGGGCCCAGCAACATCTTCACAGTTGTGCAACCCGGAACAGTGTCTGATAAAGCAGAAGAAATAATAACATACTTCTTGTATTTCTGTTCACAAGTTGCTCAGCTTGTTCATTCGAATATGATGATGTCGATCATTTGGATTTAGAAAAGTTCCAGACATGTCAAGCCTTACGGATGAAAACCGTTGTTAGCGCCGCGGTTACAGAGGAGCTGGTTTCGCGGATATTTTCAAAGCGGCACACTGCTCAATCATGGTGTTTTACCGCTGAACACTAATTATGTTCATTTTCACTTTTTGTGGGTCGTCTTCTGTTGGTTTGTTTGTAGTTTTTTTTTGTTTTTTTGGGGGAGGGAGGGTATTTAACTTGTGTTGGCGGCTGTTTTCATTTTTCCAAACTTTTATGTGCTCAAAATGTTGGATTTTATATGCTTAATTATTGTGGTTATAGTTGTCATTCAAATTTATTCCATTTTTCTCAGTTAATAATTCAAATAAAATAGCATTCATCATAATCTATTTTTTTGAATATCCATCTGTAATTCTATTATTATTAAAACTCCATATTAGTTTCACACGACCTCTACGGAAATACTGCAAGCACTACCAGTATTTTAAGACCATTGACTAGAATGTCCTCGAAGGAGAATTTTCAGTATCCATCTGCCAAAGGATCAAAAGGAGGCTACTCAAGCTTTCGGCGGCTCAAAACTTTTCGCAAGAACGAGTCACTCTTTGATGCTTCGGGCACAAACTTCATAAGATACAGAGGCAATAGTAATCATATAACTTCACAGCAATCAGATAACTATACTAATACGTTTAGAGTAAAAGCAACCTTGGCTGAACATGATCTAGTTGAGTCGAGTGATCAAAACGACATTGTTCGGGCAGTGCTCAAAGATGCCGCCCATGGCAAGACATCCCCAGACATGGGAAGTGATTCTGCCACAATTGTTGCTGAAGATCAGGTTACTTTTGGAATTGCCAATAATCTCCTTGATTCAACGAGTGATCTTGGTACATTGGATTCCAACTATCCTAGGGTTAATGAAGCTTCAAGTAGCTATGATGTAGAGAAAACCAATAGAGCTATGGTGGGATCTCCCAAAATTTCTCAACATGGTCCTGGTGCAGGCGTTTCTTACGTTCCGAAGATATATAAAGGAGTGTCTAATAATGGACCCATCGGCGGCAAGCGCCATAAGGTCAGATTTTGGCGCAACAACAGAAGGAGGAACAAGCATAAAAAATTTTGTGTCAATGAAAACCATTTTAGTGAAGAGTCTACTTCTAGATCAAATCAACTTCCGATTAGAAAGCATCATTTTAGGAGATGGCTAAACGAGAAAACTGATGAAAGTGCAACTGTAAATCATATTGAAGAGGCTCGCCATAGAGCAAAATATGTGGCTTCAGAAGCAGCTTTAGCTGCTATCATTCGCTGCCATGCAAGAGCCGCTATAAGGGCGGGAGCTGCCGCTACTGCCGCCTATGCTAAGGTCACTTTCGAAGAGCTAAACCCTGGGGTAAGTCATGCGACTATGATTGCAACTATCAATAAAGCTTGTGAGGATGTAGCTAAAACTTCTTTGAAAAGCAAGACTGAAAATGCGGATTATTTGAAACTACTTCATCTTTTAAATCAGCATCTCAATTTCAAAGGGAATGAATTGCAGATACCTTTAAAGAGCTGTGACGACAAAGGTGAGCTGGAAAAGAAGGATGAAGCTTTTGAGACCTCAATAAGACAGGCAGATGAACATCTTTACAATTCTCAGACAGTTACTTCCTTGAAAATACCACCAAAAAATTCTTCAGAAAACAAGAAGCTCCTTCAAAAATCTGATGATCATACCAGACAAACTGCTTCGTCTTTAATATCTGAAAATTCTATCTCAGAAAAACTAATATTGCAAGTTGATGCCGGAGCAGAATTGCCCCTCACCCAGCTAGTGGTGCCCAACGATAGTGCCAGAGACGATAATTATTCAAAAGAGTATTTAGATGAGCTCAGTGATCCTTTAAAATCAATGACGGTTGAAGATGAAGATGAAGATTTTGAAGGCTCTAGGTTTGTTTTATTTTCTAGCGCAGAGTCTGCTTTGGATTTTGATGATGATGATAGCCGCCGGAAGGATGAGACGGAGCTATCGTTAATTGATAGTGCATATTCTTACGTTGATTCTGAAGAAGGAATTTGGCCTCAAGTAGCAAGCATGAGACGGCAACGGTTACTTTTACAAATGGAGTCATTGGCACCAAGATCTCTTTTGCTTGAAAGCCTAACCAAAGATTGCTAATCTGCTGTATGAAATCTAAGATAACAATTCATGCGCTAATATGCTCCCAACTTAAGAAAGATGGTGTGATAATATGCTAACCGGAGGAACTTACTTTGATTTTATGTGTTTGCCATCTTTACTTTGCCGCCGATTGTAAAAAAAAAAAATTGTTAAGTTTGAGTTAAAAGTTATGTCAGGTACTCAAGGTAAAGTGAAGGATGTAAAGCCTTGTTAAGCCTTCTGTATGTTTTTCTACCAGATGCCAGAAATGCCTTTCTAAGATATAATGCAGATGACTCCAACTTGAAATGGGTCAATTTCTAAACAAAACAATAAAAATGATTTACCGACTGGCAAGAGCTTACTCTATTCGAAAAAAAAAAAAGGGATAAAAGAATCTTGTAGTCGAAATGGGTTGACTAAATGACGTTCGCATGCAAATTTAGCCATTGCTGGACTACTTCATACTTCGTAAAGATAAAGATAACAATTAAGTACATTTGGTGAAGACCCTGAATATTGGTGAAATCAATTCGGAGAAAAAACGATTAAACAAACAAACATAAAGCATCATATCGTTATGAAGTATGAGGAAAATGATGCATTTTGAAATACACTTTTCCTTAAGCCTTTCAATGTATCCTTGATATTAAAAACCAGGATTCAATTATGATTGTACCGAGGATGGTAGAAAAGGTAGCAGAAGAAACCAAAAATTCGACATCAATGGAATGAAAAGTAATCAAAAAAAAAAAGTACCTTGTGCTTCTTTTATGTATTTTTACATTTATTTTAATTAAAGTATTTAGTTTTCAGTGGACCGGTCTCTTACCCACGCGGACTGTAATTGCAAACATTAACTACTTCCAAGACATAATAATCAAACAAAACCCCAGATTAGTGGATAAAGCTCACGTTTGGGCTATTATGAAATATGCAAAATGATCTGTTCAATGAGAGTCCAACTACTAGCAATGCAAGTAGTAATGTAAGCAGTGGCGACATTAGCTTTTTGGACTATAGAGCTTACACAAGATTAAGCGAGAGACCAGTTTATTCTGGCAACAATTCGATCTTTAATGAAAGTAATGATACAAATCAGAATGGTAATTTTTTCGATGATTTTAACAATCTTTCATCTACGGTAAAGTGGAAAACCTTAAATAAGATATACCCTATTCTAGGGGCATTTGGCGGGCCTACGTGCATATATCCTACAAAATCCTGTCACGTTTTAGGAACTTCTAAAGGCCCTATCCTAATCTTCAGCACAAAGCAATTTATTCTCAATAGATTGGTTCCTCAAATAGTAGGGGAACCCACTTCCAAACATCTAAGATCTCCAGTGCTGGACATCGTAGTTTCAGCGGACGGAACACATTTAGCAGCTAGTTATCAATCTGGAGATATCTTTCTTTGGAATCTAAATGCTAATACTGTTGAACTTAATGCAGAGGAAGCTAATGATGGCAACGAGAAAATGGCCCCTTCGAGGGCCATCTTACAAATAACTAATCACAGAGGTCGTACTATAAATGGCATTGGATTTATCGGTAGTCGTCATACAGCCCTCATTGTTAGTGATAACACTGGTGGTGTCTTTTACCATAGTGGTTTTAGAACCCATTTGTGGTCGCTTACTTATAGCTCTAAGCAAGTACTGCATATTTCAACAGGGGAGAAACTTCTAGCCTCCCAAGCAGCTCCGGAAATTCAAAAGCGAGAGCCTTTGCATATGATAGCAGTGCTTACAACATCAAGGTTCGCCATCATTTCAACCACCCCTCGTCCTATGACTTTAATGCTCGAAGACTTGAAATCGATTGGATCGCGGGAGATCACTTCAAATAGCTGTTTAGCATGGCATGAAAACGCTTCGAAAGTAGCATTTTCTTTGAATGAGTCTGCATTCGTCTTTGAAATAAAAGGCGTTTCTACGTTCTCCACACAGAAGACTTTTACCAAGATTGGCGAGCCCGCACTGTCATTACAATGGATTACCGATGACCTCTTGGGAATCTTAACTGTTTCACATAATTTTCTAATGGTGGACGTCAACGAAGACTTAAGAGTCGTGGCGAAATTCGATTTTTTGGTACATCATTTATTGATGCCCCCCAATAAACACGTTGCAGTCTGTGATAAGAAGTTGCTTTTGTTAACAAACTACGGTCTGAAAGTGGGTCAACTTCCCTCCTGGTCCGATATAACGCTCAATCATGTCCAAACGGGCAATTATCCAGGTGCTTTGAAATTTATCAAGTCGTTATTACAAGAGTATATGCCACTCTGGCCACTGCTTAGGTTAACACAGGATTTTTCTAAAAGAGAACAGGAACTTGAAAAACCTTTTTACAATTTGGCACTGGCGGCTTTGAGGTTTATTATTACCCACCAAAATGCGGATTTAAATAAAATTTACGAGCTTTTCTCGCTGGTCCTCTCCACTGTTGATTTATTTCAAGATAGACAATTAAAAATTGAGCCCATGAATGCCTTCCTGGAGAAATCGATGGAATTTTTCTCTGAAGATAATGTGGACATTTTTTTCGAGGTGTTGTTGAACATGGTATTGGAGGGTTCTATGAATGCTCTGCCAGCTGCGATTTTCAAACCTATGTTAATCAACTTTGCAGATGCAGAAAAATTATCCATTTTGGAGGACATGATAGTCATGCTAGATCTTCGGACACTTGACATTGATCTCGCCGTAAAGCTCTGTCAAAAGTACGGACTTTTCTGTGTTTTAATGTATATCTGCAACACGATTTTCGACGAATACGTTTTGCCGTTAGTTGACGCAGTCTCAAGAATAAACGACAAACCAGAAGAGACTTTTATTTTCCGTACTGGCGAGGTTGGATCTGTGAATACCATCTTTGATTATCTTTCTTTTGTTTTAACAGGACGCCAGTTCCCTAAAAGTGATTTGATTATGCCCATGAAGAGACAGATCGATGCTAAGGTTTCTTTGTACCATATGCTTTTCAGCGGCACTTGCGTTGAATGGCCCCCAGGCAGTGGTAAAAAGTTGCATACTGAAGCAGATTCCGCCCATGAGCCAGCGTTTCCTTATTTCAACCTATTGATCAACTTCAATACTGCGAGAATGTTATCAACTCTCAATGAAATTTTTGAAGACTCTCTCTTAAATGAGGGATATGCCGAGAATGGTCTTGGGGAAAATCCGCCGGTACAGATTACGAGACAATATATGGTAGATGTAGTCCTGGACATGATGAAAAAGAAAGAATCCACCAGGGACAAGGTTTTGATGGGAATTTTTGTTGCTTGCAATGTTGCGAAATATCCCCAATTTATAAGACTCTCCAGCAGAGCATTAGAAGACGTTATTGCGACAATTTGTGGAGTGAAGGATTTGCAGCTGACGAATGACTGCCAAAGGGCGCTAGAGTGTCTGCTCAGTACTTATACACCAAAAAACTCTGAAAGATTCATTGCTGAGCTTAAAGAACTAAACTTCAAAAGAGTCCTCTTCATTCTTTACGTTAAAACTAAGAAGTTTTTCGACATTTTGCCTCTAGCCCTTTCATCTGAAGATACGAAAACAGACTACAACCAGAGTTTCCCAACTGTAATTAGCTTCGTTTTGTTTGGGGCTAGATATGACTCTTTAGAACATACTCGCGTTGTTGGTTTGATTCGTGGGCATTTCGAATCGCTGGTGGATAAATTAGGACCCAAATTAGCCGTTGAGTTTTTTCAGAAATTCGATCCCGGTATTCATCAATCCGTTGTGTCATTATCTTGTGAAGACACGCAACAAAAGTACTTAGAGGAGCTCTATTCATTTGGTGAGCTGGAGGGTACTGAAATGAACGATCTAAAGGATCTATATTTTGAACTAAGTTGCAAGTACAAATCCAAACAAGCTTTATTGCAATGGCTAGGGGTGTTAGAGTTCAAAAATTTGGATACGGAACGTGCTACGAATATCTTGCTGTCCGCTAAGAATTATGAAGCAGCTGCTGTGGTACATCGTCGTTTACAAGTCAATTCCATGGTAGTAAATGACATGCTCAATTGTATTAACGACTGGTTTAAAGTAGGAGACAAGCAATACGCTACCTTAAACAGATATTTGAACATTGCGATCGACGCGATTAGCGATTCAAGCGATGACAAACTGCATAATTGGACGAAGCTTATAGCTTGCTTTATGAAGTTATACGGAAGTCATAAAAATGATGCTGATGTAGGTCAATCCTGCAATAGAGCTTTCCAAGAATTATTTGTTCGGTTGGCTATGTCTGAAGCCTCGGCAAATGGCGATAAGAAAGGCCAATTTTGGAGTATTTTAACTAGTGCTCTGGAACACCAAGAGGTAATTATGATGAAAGCAAAAGACCTGCGCACTTTACTGTTTGATGTTTTCACGACATACGATATCGAGAGGCATATATCTAGATTAATCTTAGAAATAGTCCAGGAATCGTCAGTTGGCGTGGGACAGCTATATGAAAGCACGCTGACTAAGGGATGGCCAATCGAGAACGATGAATGTGAAATCTGCGGTAAAACCTTATGGGGATTGGGCTTGGACTCTATTAATTTCGTTATTTGGAAAAATAAAAGACTTCTCGGAGAAAGTGCACCATCGACCTCAACGAACGAAGACAAAGCTATCGTTTCGTTTGGATGCCACCACGTATTTCACAAGAGATGCCTACGTAACTTGGGTCAGGTCAGCGGAAAATATTCTTGCTTAACTTGTAAAAAGGAATAAATAGAATCGGCTTCGAAATAAAAATGCATTTTTATGTTTAGTTACATATAATATAATAGCGATTATTTCAGCAAAGTGTACCACTCATGACCTGCCTGCAAGCCTTCGAAGGGAGTCTCGATGACCAAACCTTTTTTCAAAAGCCATCCGCAGATATCCTTTAGTTCCCTCCTAGACAGCACAAAATTACAATTTTGTTCCAACATGTCTAAAGTGACACCTGGGTTGAAAAGAATTTCATTTGTTATCATGGAAAGCAAGCACTTCCAAACCTCTCCTCTTAAGCACCCCGTACCATCTATCCAAAGTTTCGAGTTTGGCTCTCCCATGGGCAAGGGAACATGAATCTCTTTTGTGAGTTTCGTTGACTTTTTTGCAGACATGATTAGCGGAGGAGTTAGACCTCGAATTCCAAGACGCCTTGTTACATAACTCAACTTTTGGCTGCTATCAACAGTTGGAATAACATCTAGGTTAACTTTTGACTGTGCAATCAGATCAATGAAGATCCAAGAAGCAATATCTGGAATTTCCTCGCTAATAATCACCCCGTTACCTGCTTGGAACATTTCTTCAAGTTTATTTCTGTATATCTCGCATTGTTCAAACATCCTATAATTACCCCTCGTCTCTAAGAATTCCTTGATGGTATCTGTCGCTTCTAATCTCGATCCCTGAAGATATAAATGCTTTTCTTTTGCCATATCCATAATAACCTTATCAACCAACTCTTTTGGGATCGTACTTAAAACTTCGATTTTTTCCCTGGATGTATCAGGATGGTCATACAATATTGACCTGATTACCGCCCTCACATCACCTTCAGTACCCCATGGAGGAAGGCGTTTAGAAGACGTATCGTAGTTATCGTAGACAAATATTTTTTTGAGCGACGATGTTTCCCTTTGGATCATGGACGACATCGCAAGTCCAGATTTCATCCCGACATTGGTCCCAACTCTGATTAAAGTATAGCGCTTCTTGTTTTCCAAATAATCTCTGTACAATAAGGTGGGTTTCTGATCTTCATCAACATCGGATGTAATCCACAAATCTATCAACTTAGGTAAATCTAAGCGCTCCACATCTTCAAGGGTAACTCTCTCCTCCCTTGTGGCTGACACAAGGATTTTACGCCACTTATCAACATAAGCTCTCCAACCAACATGGCCCATCCTGATTCTTCTCGCAGTCCATTGTTTCTTTAAATTACTGAGAGAATTGCTAGGGAAGAGCTTAGTAATCTCATCCCAAAGAATCTCATTTTTGATACTCTTTGTAATAACAACAGCCATCACCAGTGCTCTAGCGCCTAGTTTATTTCCGACCTGAAATAAAGCCTTCTTTTTACCTTTCCCCGGTTTTCCACTTTTCTTGGATAGGTCCTTTTCACCAACGGCTGTCAAATCTCGAGAAAGTTTATACTGTCTTTGCAAACTTAAAGCGTCCTCTGCCTTCTTCCAAGCTTTCTTTTGGGCATCCTTCTTAGTCCTACTGCGGTCTTGGTAATTGCGGACCCTTTCCGCTGACTTCACACCCCTATGGAATCTATGCTTTTCCGTCTGATCGAAAAAGTATATGTCAGTATTGTGAATCACATCTTTGAAATAGGCCTTCTTATTATCCTTATCTTTGATGATATAGCTTGCAATGGCATTTGGATCAACCTCAGGAAGATAAATGATACGTTTTCCAGTGTGCGGTTCGTCTTCCATGCGTAACTTCTCATTCTGTAACATCAGGTTCACGTCACCTCTGACTGTTTTCTTATCCAAGAGAGTATTAGACCCCATAAAATGAGAAACATCTTCAAAGAACTGTTCCCGCAAGTAAGTTACACCACCAGCTTTCCTGACGACCTCCAATATCGCACGCTGTCGCCACAGCGACCTCAAAGAACCGGCCGAAAAACCACCTATTTCCAGAACCCGAGGCTTGTTGGTTCCATCATTCTCACTAGGGCTCGAGGGCGAATTAACAACATCTCCACTAGCAGTAGCAGGGACAGTGGACGACATAGATGGGGGCTTTTCTTTTTGCTTGACACTCCTTCTTTTATTATTCACAGAAATCGCCTTCTGAACAGCTGCGACATCTTCCTGCTTTCTTTTACGCCCCCTCGCAGATACACTTACAGGAGATTTAATTTCACCATTCCAGAAGAAGGATTCCTGACCATCATTATCTACAAAGCGCAAAGAACTGCTGAGCGGGATAAAATTGGACTCATTCAATTCGGCTAAAGCTTCCTTCTGGCTTTCTATAGGTTCGAATCGCCCAGAAACATATGTCTGAGGTGCATCAGTGAGTTTCTTGAAATTTTCTTCCGTGAAGAATCTGTAAAATTTCTTCCTCCCCTCGAAATCATAAACTCTTACAATCCTATATTCATCAACGTTGTTTTTTGGTTTGCCCACGCTTTCCACATAATACTCACTTGACTTTGTAAAAGCTCGCTTATAATCTCTGCCAGTAAGCCTTTTTATAACTTCCATGGTTGAGATGCCCTGTAGGCCCGCTTTCTCGGTCATATCATAAGTTTGATTTTGTATTGGGTAAAACCTATTCATGAGAATATCATCTTTTCCAGTCGATTTTTCATCTTGAACAAGAAGTCCTTCTTCTTGTAGAATATTGGTAGCATTAGAGCTATCCAATCCCTCATAAGCGTCCTCTTCTTCCAACCCAAGTTTGTCATCATCCAAAGGATCATCTCCTGGTTCGCTTTCATAGTCAAAGTCATTTGTAGATTTGTCCTCTTGCACATAATCACGGAGGTACTTAACACACCGTATTTTTACAGAAGGATTCGTAGGAGATACCAACAAAACTTTCTTCAAATATTCCTTTTCATCGAGCCACGCAATAGCAGCAATAAAAGCTTTTGATAACCTTTTTTCCACGTCAAATTTTAGCTCTCTTTTCAAGTCGATAATTTGGCGCACACCATTCTTTGATTTTTTAACAACATCAACGATTTGTCCAAGGTAGTCTCTCAGGTTGACGTAAGGTTTGACAGCATTATCACTTTCCGAATACCTTTTCAGCTTCAAAAGCTTAACGACATGGCCCTTGTAGATCATCTGGACAGAACAAATAAGATGGCCGATCTTTTTTACTCTACCAGTAATACTTCTCGGATCCTGGTTAGTCGCTTGGGCTAGATCTTTTGTATTAATTCCCTTGTCCCCAGCCTTAGCAATTTCAAGCAGAAGCTCAAATGCAAATCCACCTATATTGGCCTCTTTTTTCCTATATCCCGTCAAAATTGTCCACAAGGTGTCTTCACCAATCCTCAGCGTGTAAGCATCTTCATTCTCTGCAACTTCGGAGTAAAGCTTGTCACAAACCTTGCCCCCTTCATACAGCTTAACATCTGGGTGTGAACTCACGGAAGAAAAGACAAACTCTTTCAACTTATCATCACTCAAACCAACAAAACTCTCAGAGCTTCTCCAAAGTTCAGGTAATGTTATTTCTAAGAGATTTAGTTAGTTAAATGTCAAATGGGTACATCGAGCAAAAAGAAATCAGACCAAGTAAAAACTAACATACCACCCTTATTATACGCTACCACTTCGCAAATCAGATGGACCAATTCATCTGGAAAGACAGGTATTTGGGCCATTACTCACTTCTTCATCGTTTTATCATTCTCCTGCGAGCCTTAATTTTGGTTCCACAACTTCATCATCGATCATCTCATCATTATTTTTACGTATAAAGTTATCAAAAAATCAGTTAGACCGTTAATTAAAAAGTCCGTCGAAAGCTCATCGCCATCAATTAGAAAAATTAAAAATTATTTTACTTTGCAGTTAGATTCCACTTCTAAAATCTACTGTTTTATTTGTAGCTTGTCGAAAAATGTCAGAATCAGACGATGAATTGTAAGTAATTCTTCAGCTATGATATATACGTCATGACTGGAAAATAACTAACACATTCAGGACTCTTTCTAGCAATGCCCTGGCAGCTTTACAAGAGTTTAAGCAGGAAGAACAACAGCGCCAGGAAAATTTTGAAAAACTATTGCAACAAGCTGATGAGGAATTTGAAGAAAAGAAGAGAATTCAGGGAATGGAGCTATTCAAAGAAGATTGGCAGCTTTCTCAGTTCTGGTATGCTGATGATACCGCCGACGTCTTGGCGGAGGCTTTGCTTGAAGGCGCAGACCCTGATACTGTTATTGCAGTTGTAAGCGCCCCATCAGTGTACGCGGCAATACTGAAAAGACCCAAAGAGCAGATTCCCACTAAAAATATTTATCTTTTTGAGTATGACACGAGATTTGAACTTCTTGCTGGGCGTGATCATTACGTTTATTATGACTATGTTCAGCCGTTGGAATTCACTGATCAACTTAAGGGTAAGGTCGATCGTCTTTTGATTGATCCCCCTTTCTTGCACAATAATTGTCAAACTAATTGTATGTGTTCTTAGAGACATCAACTACTGATAATCTCAACGAATAAAGTACTAACTTTTTTTTTTACAGCATCGATCACTGCCAAAGCTCTCTTAGCACCTAAAGACGGCTCTAAAACGATGAACGGTTATTTGAGACATCGATTCATGTCCTGTACCGGTGAAAGAATGGCAGACTTGATTTCCAAGTTATATCCTGATTCAAAAATCACCACTTTCCTTCCCCAGCATGCAAATGGATTAAGCAATGAATTCAGATGCTATGCTGACTTCGAATGGAAAAAATGGAAATTCAGTACTTAAGTTATATAGCTTAAATATTTAGTTATTTATTCTCACAACCAAATCCCGTAAACAATTGATAAGGACAAAACAATCACATGATTCATTAAAGTTTATTTTTATCCTAGTTATTTTATAATTTATTATTTTAATTATTTTACTAAAAAGTATTAGAAAAATATTTTTATTTAAATGTTACAAATAAAACAAAGCTCATTATTTTAAAATTGTATATTGTCTACGGCTTCCGAAGATAAAAAGTACTTTAAAAAATAAGATATTTACATATCCTCATTTAAAACGATTGTCTCGTTTATTAATCTTTCTTTCTACCAATCTCGATTAATGAATTAAATATACTGAAATGTTCGATATCTCAGAAAGCTTCTGAAGCAAGTATTCACTTTCAATCAACTGCCTACTGGCACCTATTTGGGTTATGTATATTTTTATATATATATATATATATATATATTTTTTTTTTTTTTTCCATGGGCTAACCTTTATACAATTCCACTCGCAACGTTTTTCCTCGTTCCTTTAAAATCGTCTCACTAAACGTGAACATACCGCGAACACTCAACTTGACTTACATCTAACCAAGAGTATACTGAGAAATGTCAGATGAATGTCCCATTTTACTAGTTGGAGGTGCCGGTTTCTTAGGCTTGCACCTAATACAGCAGTTCTATGATTTAACTGTAAGACCACGTATTCATGTTTTTGATGTAAGGCCCATACCTGAAAAATTATCTAGACAATTTACCTTTGATCCTACGGAAATTGTATTCCATCAAGGAGACCTCACCTCTGCCGAGGACGTTACCAATGCTCTATTAAAGAGCAAAGCTAGAGTAATCGTCCACTCTGCTTCCCCAATGCATGGTAATGCTCAAAGCATTTACGAACATGTTAATGTCAAAGGAACGAGAAATTTACTAGATGTTTCAAAAAAACTAGGAGTTAAAGCTTTTATCTATACCTCTTCTGCTGGTGTCATATTCAATGGTCAAGATGTACACAATGCAGATGAAACTTGGCCTATTCCTGAAGTGGCCATGGACGGTTACAATGAAACTAAAGCTATCGCAGAGGATATGGTTTTAAAGGCCAATTCTTTTCAAGAGAATTTTTTAACTGTCGCATTGCGTCCTGCTGGTATATTTGGTCCTGGTGATCGTCAATTGGTACCAGGATTGCGTAACGTAGCTAAATTAGGCCAATCTAAGTTCCAATTGGGTGACAATAACAATCTATTCGATTGGACTTATGCCGGTAACGTGGCGGATGCCCATGTTTTAGCCACACAGAAGCTTTTGAACTCAGAAACTGCTTCAAAAGTGGCTGGTGAAACATTTTTCATTACTAACGATGAACCTGCTTATTTCTGGGCACTTGCCCGTACCGTTTGGAAAGCTGATGGTCATGTTGATAAGAGTGTTATTGTGTTGAATAGACCTGTAGCAATTTTAGCTGGTTATCTTTCCGAATTTTTCTCCAAATTATTGGGTAAAGAGCCAGGATTGACGCCTTTTAGAGCCAAAATTGTTTGTGCTACTCGTTATCATAATGTTACTAAAGCAAAGGAATTGCTTGATTATAAGCCACGAGTAAACATTGAAGAAGGTATTGAAAAAACTCTAGCTTGGATGGATGAAAAGTTATAGATGTATCAAAGATCCAGATGTAGCCATATGTTAATGAATAGAACACCTATATAAAAATGTTTTCCAGAAGACAACTTTTTAGGTAATACTAGTTGTAAAATACAATAACCTGATACCTGATCTTTAACAAAATATCAGGGCGTGTGGTCTAGTGGTATGATTCTCGCTTTGGGTGCGAGAGGCCCTGGGTTCAATTCCCAGTATGCCCCGATTATTTTTTGCAACTTAAATTACTTTGCAAGGATAAGCTGAACCCTTTCTCTAGTGGGAAGGCATGAAAAGAAAAAAAGGTTGAAAGTCGTTGCAGAACAAAATTCATATTAATTACTCTACTTCGTCTCCGCAAGGATAACCGTGTGTGAAGTTTTTTTGATGGTTGATCAGAGCAAATCTTATCGTTCCAGGGGGGCTATAGCACCTTACAGAAGACCCATGTCTAGTAATAACAGAAGTAAACCCAGTATTTTGAACAAACTGAAGTCATTTTTCACAAACGATGGTAATGATGGCAAAGAAGAAAATTCTGGTTTGAAGAGAAGACATTTAGCTAGCGGAGGAAGCCCAACTGTGTCAATTCCTGGCGGTTTTTTTAATTCAGATGATGCTTCACCTTCTATTGTATTACCCAAGTGTCCAGGGGAAGCACAAATAAGTAATTCGACTCCCAATGTAGACGCTATTAACGAAGGGGAAAGGGATGAAGAGGCTAGTGCTGATGAAGAACCCTATAATGCAGATATCTCTAATGCCAAGCTTGCTGATTTCTTTAGTCGAAAGGGTGGGGAGCCTTTGAGTGAAATGGAAATGGAAGGTGTGAAATCGCTTATGAAGAAGTCAAGTAAATCAGTAAGATCTTCTAGAGCAGGTTCCATAGTCAATACTACATTGAGTCACGATGATCCTACAGATTTAGTATATTCTCGCATACTCAAGCATTCGAGAACACCCTCCTTAGCTACATCGACTATGAGGGCCCCTGCATTTACTCCCAGATACGATGACTCTTTTGGATCTCACAGTTTTGCAAACACTAGCAGAGGTTCAGTTTCCTCTAGAAGGCGGGTTTTCGATTATTCTAGTCTACCATCTCCATACAAGACTACTGTCTACAAATACAGTGCGGCAGATAATGATAGTAGCGATGCACATGGTACTAAGACCCCTGATGCTTCTAAAAGCATGGTTGTTAAGCCAAGTAATGGTAAAAAATTGAGTAATACTGCATCAGCACTGGTTTCGCTTCTGGAAAATGATAATTCCAAAGAAGAAACTTCAAATCGATTGGCAAATCCTTATTCGTCACACGTTAATCAACTTCGCAAATATAAGAAAAGTTTACCCACGTTACCAGCTACTAAACAAGAGCCCTCTAAGTTTGCCCCTATAAAATCATCAGCTTTGCAGGAATTGGAAAATGCTAAGACTAAGGTAACAAACGAAGTTGCTCCAAAGTCTCAGCAGCATAATTCAGTAGACAAATACAAGCCTATGCGGTCATCATCACTGCGTTCTAATGTGGTTAAAGCTGATGAATCACCAGAGAGAAAGATAACAACTAAAGAAACGGAACCTGAAGTGCCCAAGGCCCCTACCTTTAACTTCCAATTCCAAACGAACGATAAAATTGAGCCTAATACGAAATCACAACCACATGCTCACCCGGCGGCTAAGCCTGAATTTGCATTTAAATTTCAGCCTCAAAAGTTCGGTCCTCCAGATAATAACTCTGATAGCGATGTCGTTGATAAAATACCAACCAAGGTTGCCAATGCTTATTCAACCGCTCCATCTATCATAGCAACTGAAAGTGATCCGGAATATGATTTTGGACAAATCTCGCCTTCCAACATAGATCCAAGTGCAGTGGATAATAAAAAAGTGCAGGATTTCAAGACGCTGTTCGTGTTTTAAGATCTTCATGCAATCCTAGCATAATAATAGAAAATGTGTACAAATATATATAGTAATAATATTTAATGACTCTGTAGGGTTTCTTTACAAAACTTTCTGTTTTACGAAGAAAGTCCTTAAATGTCTCATTTGCCAAATACAGGTTAGCACTAGCACAACCAATTGAATGACACTCCACCACATAGCATGCGAGTTAACAGATTCAGAGATATCTCTGAATTGGGCTTCACGGTCTCTAACCAATTTCTGTTCCCTTCTAATCGAAAGCACTTTATCATTTAAAATGTTTACTTTTTGATGTAGAGAATCAACCACTGTTTTTTGTTTTGAATCCAATTTAACGTCAGAACCAATTTCAAAATCTAAATTGATCTTAGTTTTTGATTTACCCATCCAAGAATTAGGTTGCGCCTGAATACAAATTCTGTGTTCACCTGAATCTAGCGCTAATAGGTTTAGTTCTCCTGATACACCCTTTTGATGCACAACTCTGTGATAATCATCAAAAACTTCTTCTACTTCCATTGATACATCGAATTCTTGTGGATTAGTGTCTCTGTAGGATTGGATACCATCATCATATGCCTTGACACTGTACTTGCCCTGAAGTAACGTACCCTTTGACAATTCCTTGTAGAAACATCTTCTCTCACCATTACTGTAGAGGGAAAAAGCCGCCACTTGAGAAGGAAATAGCAGGGCAACAATTGCCAATTGCAATAAAGCTGAAACTAACAACATGAATGATTCTTAGGGCAGCTAACACTGAATGAATCGATTCAAATGCTTGTGTTTGTTATTATTATTGTGAGTTGTTCAAAACATAGTTATAGAGAACGCCTAGCGAAATGGAAAAAAAAAAAAGATTGCCCTGTGCTTACTAGAGGAAAAACGCGTCACCATCAAGAATAACAGGAAGAATAAGAAGTTCAAATGACCAATTTGTTACTTCAGGATCCCTTTTCTGTTCTTAAGGAGTATCCTGACAAGCTTACACACAGTTTGGAGAACCCTTTGCACACCGAATGTGTTCGTTTTAGCCCCCGTGGTGACTATTTAGCGCTAGGTTGTTCAAATGGAGGTGTGATAATCTACGATATGGATACTTTTAGACCCATCTGTGTATTGGGGAATAAAATGGGGGCACATATGAGATCTGTACAGTCAATTTCATGGTCATCAGATGGGAAGTATCTATTAACAGGCTCGAGGGACTGGTCTGTAAAATTATGGGACCTAGCTAGCGCCGGACAACCTTTGAAACAAGTTCGTTTTGATTCTCCCATTTGGAATTGCCAATGGGTAAATGCAGATCAATTTACTTGTGTGGTAACGGTTTTAGAAGAGAGTAGTGCATTTTTAATTTATTTTGCCCATGATCAACCGCTGGTACGAACATTACACGGAAATGAAAATAATGATGATCATGGGTACGTTTTGACTTCCACTGTTCATACAAAATTTTCTGATATCATTTTTACGGGGACTTCTAAAGGTTGGATCAATGTGTATCAACTTTGCAAAGGAGAAAGTGAATCGAATGTCGCTCAAATGCTGAAAGGTCTGAAGGTGGCCAATGCCAATATTAAACATGTCATTGTATCTCAACAAGGTGATAAGATCGCTGTTAATTGTTCAGATAGATCCATTAGACAGTATGCTTTTACGTTAACCGCGGATCGCTCCTCTGTAGAATTGGAATTAGAACACAAGTACCAGGATGTGATTAACAAGTTACAGTGGAATAGTATTTTTTTCAGTAATAAAGCTGCGGAATATCTTGTGGCCTCTACGCATGGTTCATCCGCGCACGAATTGTATCTTTGGGAAACTAGTTCAGGTACCCTAGTTCGTGTTTTGGAAGGTTCTGAAGAGGAATTGATGGACATTGATTGGAATTTCTACAAAATGTTCATTGCTAGTAATGGTCTTGAATCTGGTGATGTTTACATCTGGTCCATAGTAATCGCCCCCAAATGGAGTGCTTTAGCTCCAGATTTCGAAGAAGTGGAGGAGAATGTGGATTATCGGGAAAAAGAAGATGAATTTGATCAAATCGATGAATTAGAGCAACAAGAAGAGTTAAATCAAGCAGAAGAAGTTGATATCGATTTAAGAACTAGAGAACAATTTGACGTTAGAGGTAATGATTTGTTAGTCGCTCAATTCACTATTCCGACGGATTACGAACGTATACTGACCCTCAAGGCGGCTAAACTGGCACAAGATTAGTGAACCATGTATTTCTAAATGCATTATTATCACTATGGACGAATTAGAGTGATCACTTTGACGACGAATTTCTTATTGAAGAAAAGCAAATCCTGACAGTAATTAGGAAGATACACATTAAAACTACAAGAGCTCAAAGCCCTAGTCTCAAATCTAAGGAACCACAGGTGGTGTTTGAGGAGATCGGTTTGGGGAGATATATTTACCAGATAGATGGCAGGTTATTCAGGAAATCCGTTCATTAATAATACTCCGTCGTCTTCCCCGTTGAAAAATGCTGACAACAATAGGGTTACGAAACGACCGCTGGGGAGCTCTTCGTCGTCTTCATTAATGTCTTCGCCGACAAGAAGGTCGAGGATAACGGGGTCAGCAGCCTATGGTGATCGTTTTATTCCCAGTCGTACAGAAATTGATCTTAATACAATGGCTTCAATTGGTAGCGTTGCTAGTTTACCACCTGCGCCGCCATCTATATCAGAGGATCAAGTGGAGTTACAGAGGGAGATGCAAGCACATGAAACTTTTGATGCAGTCTTAAAGAATGAATTATTTGGAGAAAAGCTTTCAAGGGATGCAGTAGGAAATGAAAGTAGTATAGATCGTATCAAGAACACGAGGCCTTCTCGAGTCAACTTAAATGAACCGATTGAGGAAGAAGCTCCGACGACGCCTCCAGATAGTGTTGATGTAGATAGTCAAGTTCAATCGGCTCCTGTGACGCCTCATCGAGGTTTGCATTCCCATTCTGAAGAGTTATTCAGACCTTCCAGTAATGCCATTAGGGGCGCTAGTCTTTTAACTTATAGGGAAAGAACGGGTACTAGGCCTTCTACGGCCTCTATGATGCAATCACAATTCTTCGACACTAGCTCTTCTGTCCGTCCCGACTCAAAGCAACTGTTACTGTCACCTGGTAAACAATTTAGACAGATTGCCAAAATCCCCTATAGAGTGCTGGATGCACCTTCCCTAGCGGATGATTTTTATTACGATCTCATAGATTGGTCTTCAACCGATATGTTGGCAGTAGCATTAGGTAAATCCATTTTTTTAGCGGACAATGCTACGGGTGACGTTCTTCATCTTTGTGATACTGAAAACGAGTACACTAGTTTAAGCTGGGTGGGGGCTGGCTCTCACTTGGCCGTAGGTCAAGGTAACGGTTTGGTTGAAATTTATGACGTGGTTAAAAAGAAGTGCATACGAACCTTGTCAGGACACATGGACAGAGTTGCTTGTCTCTCATGGAATAATTACGTTTTGACGTCGGGAAGCCGAGATAGGCGTATATTACATAGAGACGTCCGTATACCAGATTCTTATTTTGAACGTATCGAAGCACATACACAAGAAGTCTGTGGCTTGAAATGGAATGTGGATGATAATAAGTTGGCATCAGGTGGTAATGATAATATGCTATTCGTCTACGACTCTACTGCTAGGAATCCCGTGTTGACATTTAACGAACATACGGCAGCCGTGAAAGCTATGGCATGGTCGCCACATAAAAGAGGAGTTTTAGGTTCCGGCGGTGGTACTGCTGATAGGCGGCTTAAAGTTTGGAATGTAAACACCTCTCAGAAGATTAGTGATGTGGATACGGGATCTCAGGTTTGTAATATGGTATGGTCAAAGAATACAGATGAAATTTTAACCTCTCATGGTTACTCAAGGTATAATCTCACCCTTTGGGATTTTCCAACTATGGATCCCGTGGCGATACTGAAGGGCCACAGTTTCAGAGTACTGCATTTGACTTTATCTGCAGATGGAACTACGGTTGTTTCTGGTGCTGGTGATGAGACTCTTAGGTACTGGAAGATCTTTGATAAGCCTAAAGTGAAAGCCAAGCCGGATTCTGTCATTTTTAGCGCCTTTAATCAGATCAGATGAGGAAAGGGAAAAGTAAAATAAAATAAGATGCTAGTAATACCAAAATTACACGATACGATCTGGACTTTATGACTTAAATTAATTTATTTATGTATTCATTAACCTTGTAAATCGTCAATCCAATTTACCAAAATTTTATTCATCTCAAGGAGGACGATATCGGATTCCCAATTGTCTATATAATCTTCAAAATTAATACTTTTGAGATTTTGTAGATGTTTTTCACCACTTACAAACAGTTTGCACTTTGATACTTCTTCTATTCTGTTTTTATTGTGTCCCAACTGAGTTCTAAAGACCTGCCATACCTTTTCCTTTATGGCTTTAACCAGAATGAATTTGTATAGATCTTCGTCATTCCATAGGGCCGCTAGTTTCAATTCTAATAAACCAATGACATGATCAATAAGAACGAATTTGAAAAAGACGTCGTCTCTTTTCAAAATTTCTTCAATATCGGTATTCACTGTCTTCTTCAGCGGCTCTGAAAAACTGTTTAGCTCACATGGCTTCAATTCATTTTGATAAAGATCTTTGATGACCACAAACAGATATTGCATGACTGTTGACCCCCGTGTATACCATACGAACTTAGCGGTATTCTCCTGTACCAATCTTTCGTAAGTATGGAATAGTAATAATAATGATAGGTGAACCACATCATCACCATAAATGTGACGGGTTGTAAGGGAGCTTGTTATGTCTATCGGTTGAGCTGAGTTCACCTGATTGTCTGTCTTTTGTAAAAGCTTGTCCTTTCGGGACTGCCAATATGAGAGTGCCGTATGTCTGAGATGCAAGCGATAAAGAAATACTAGGAGGGTACTTGTCAAATAAGTGAAGTAAGTAGGGAATTCAATCCGTAAAATGTCGTTGATCTCTAAGATCTCATCGTACAGTTTCTCGATTTGCTTCTTAGTCGATAGGAAATCAGACTCTGAAATGGTTTGTCGTCCACTTAGATCCATCACATTTCTAAAAACTGCATTTACTTTCCATCTCCCTATGGTGTATGCCGCGGATAATCCATTCTGGTCCTTTGATTCAGGAGTAGGTGATATAGTTTCGGTTGCCAAATTTCCCGGAGTGAAATATGGGAATCCACTAACAACCGATGCTGAACCCTCTATGTATAAAAGGTAACCCCATAGTAACTTCGATTGAATATCCTCCATCTTGTGCAATCCTAACTGTTGTCCCATTCGAACTAGCATACTTGAATAGGCCGTAGCGTCAACCATATTTGGGTCGATAACAAAATTAACGATAGTGAATGCTTTCAAGGACTCTAATTGAGGACGTAGGGGGAACTCGGAAATTTCTAAAAGAAGCCTGTAACCAGCATAATATTTGTTGCATAATAATAAGTCGGGAATCACACCTGATGCTACTGCCGCGTACGAAGAACAAAAGAATAGTGCCATGATTAACAGTAAATTGGGCACATTAATGTTTTCTTGGTCGTTGTCAGTATTTTTTATTGTCTGCAAGGCATTCATAATTTTTGATTTGCTCAGTATGGGGATTATAGGATGGACTGAATCGAAATAAGTCTCCACTTGACTCAATGCAGTTTCCCTTGAAGGCGGTAAAAGAGCTAACGCATCTTCGATACTATCAAGTGGATTTGTAAATCTGTTGAATTTAGTAATTTCATTCCTTTTAAATTTTTGGGATGGTGAAAGAAGACCATATGCATGAGAGCTAAGAACTCTATCATTGATCGAATTGGCAAAAAACGGATAAAAATACTTCGACCTGTAAACTAATGTACCTTTGGGTGTCTTATCAATTCCACGGGTGGTCAGAGGCCTAGAAGATTTTTCATTTGATTTATTATCTGCTTTTATTTCTTCAGAGTTGTTGTCATTTTTGTTGAATCCATATATGCATTCTGACGTAGTATTCATAGTTGAACAAGTGTAACAAGGTAATGCCTTGTTACATTTCAGCTTGTGCACATAACAGTAGCGGCAAGATTTAATAGCTCTGTGGCGTCTAATTTTTTGTCGCTGCATTCATCGTACTTTGTCCTTACAGGGGTTTTTAGCCTATCGATATTACTTCGTTGTTCTCTTGGCACTACTCAATTATCAAAAGCTACAAGGATACGAAATATAAAGGCCATCCACAAATTTTAAAATATAAAACAACTAAAACAAAAGAAATACTCAGGAGACGGTATGAGCTATATATTCAATAGTCAGATTCATTCGAGAAGCGACTGCGTCAATTGCTCAGCCAAAAAGTCGGCTTCTGCCTTGTAGTTAATATTATGCAGATTAGAAACGGTATACCTTATTCTTGACTGATTGTTGTAGTTATCTTCACGAGCTCTTATTCTGAAACTGTACTGATTCATTTGAAGACTCTGTGTAATTTTACTGAAGGCGGTAGGATCGCTTTCTTTCAACAAGACCAATTCGCTAGCTTCGACTTTCAGTAGTTGTTTTGCTTGATCGTTGAAAAGGGTTAACCATAATTGACCAGTTTCATCCAATACAGAGATGGTTAGCAAGTATCTCCAATCTGGGGAAGGATGATTGGTATCACATTTCTCGCATCTCCAAGTTTGATCTGGTTGTTCTATTACTTTCTTGTTACAATTCTCGTTGAGACAGGCAGGATATGCAAAATTGTCCACTTTCAAAAAGCTGACAGCAGCTTTAATACTAAAGAAATCACCCTTTTCGTTTCTACCCAAGTTTTGAGCTTGAGCGGTTGCAATGGTAGTGCGTTCACTGATGTATTTAACCAGATTAGTGGTTGAGTTGGTCTCATTAACTTCCTCTTTTAAAGAATGGTATTGCAGGTTACGGCCTGTATTATCGAACCAACCTTTCAAAGAATAAGCTTCCGGAATTTCAGGATTTGGAATCATTGTACTTGTAAATCCCATGGACAAAGATTTACCACCGAAATCAGTAACACGTACTGACTTGATAGCTACGACAGAACCTTCAGGCAAATTAAAATCCACTGCCTGTTGGTTCCATAATCCAACAGCTATTGAATATTCCGAATCATCAACGATAGTAATATCACGACGATCAAACCTTTTACCAGCTCTCGAAATTAATTCAAAATGAGGATTAACTGTTTGGATAATGCCCAATACATCTACAGTAGAGTTAGCCTCTTGATTTTGAATTGTATTGAGTTTAATAAAACTGAAATGAGTCTTGGGTACATCACTTGCATCTAAACATTCTTCCACGACTGTATCTCTATCCAACATCAACTCATATGGATGAGGTAAGTTGGAAAATTGTGGTTTTGCAGGTTGCAATCTTGCCTTTGATAGAAAGTAAACTTTACCCTCTTGTAAAATTTCGTTGAACTTAGTTGCATTATCATTAAATGCAGTACCTCTAATTTCACCAGAAGTATCTAAGAAGTTCAAATTCAAAAGTTTACCATCCCCTCTCTGATTGTGCCAAGTCTTAATATCACCTTTATAAGAGACTCTTGCCTTGATAGTCCAAATGTTTTGATATGGTGAAAGTTGTTCGATGGCAAAGATTGGTCTCGATTTTTGAGAACCCGACCCCATTGGAAAATTACTGCCGGTATTGGGTTTAGCTTGTTGCGGTTTGGGCGTGTTATTGGGTTCGCCACTTGCTGTAGAGGTGGCACCACTACGATTGCCGGTATCGTCTCTGAGAGTCTCATTTGGATTTGCTGCGAAATAATGATCCAAAAATTCACTTGAAGAATTGAATAAAGCCAATCCTGATTGAACTAAGTCGAAATCATCAACTAATAAGACATATTTACCCTTTTCCTTAACGATTGCCGGCTCTGCAACTGTAACACAAATGACATCTCCTCTTTGTAACTCGAGTGAATCTAACTTTGCAGCAGCTTTATTTCTCATCAATGCCTTCATGTGATAAACACCATCAGAAATCATAATAAGATTCTTTCTATTACTATTACCAGCTTCAGACTTTCTTATATTGTAGACTTGGTAAACACCATCGACAGGATTATCATATCTCTTTTGACTTGTAAAGATGAGGTGAAAATCACCTCTTGATAACTGAACGTCACTCATTGATTGAAAAGCGTTAGCTTTTGATACTAACTGGTCAAAGTGAACTGAAGTTGGTTAACTTTTAGTCAACTTCTGGTGTTCTTTTCTTACATGTCTCGCGTCACACCGATGAGATGAAATAAGTTAAGGTTAATAGTAATAGCGAAATACAAATAATACATTCCAGGAAGTGGGTCTGTTTCCACATTTTATGATTTAATAAGAATGGTCAAGACTGTTCCTGTGTGTCACATTCAGCCAGATTTTGCTGATCTTATTGATGCTGAAGATGATGGTGATTTTTACATCAATGTAGATGAAAGTTTGGAACATGTTAAAGAATATAGGCTTAACACTGGGGAGCATAATAATTTCGTTCAAATTGGTAGCAAACTGTACTCAGTGGAATTAGACGGTAGAAAATATAAATTTCGTGTTAAAGAAGGTAATTATGCTAATGTGGTACAGGATAGATGGACATGCATTGATGCAGTTGATCAACCAACCACTCAATTTGCACTAGGCGACTCTGATGGTAATATTAGAGTATTTGATTCAAGTCCATCATTGCAACATCATATAAGAGAAGCACATCTAGATGAAATTACATGTTTGAAATTTTTCCCCAGTGGACAAGTACTACTTTCAGGTTCTACAGATATGAGATTGAAAATATGGTCATTAGCCGATGAATCGAATCCAAGAACTTTCGAAGGCCATAAATCACAAATTACAGATGCTTGCATGGTTGAAAGAGGTCGTAATTTTGTATCATCATCACAGGATGGGACTGTAAAACTTTGGGAAACTGGATCAGGTTTGGCGGTTCATACTTTTTTCAGGAGAGAAAACCCACTGGATGGTATTAATACTCTAGCCTTGAATAAATCCTCAGATGTTGTATCACCTCGTGGCTCTAATGCTTTAGAATTTGGTACAGAGGGTAAGACTGTTCTAGCGGGTCATAATTCAGGTGTCATTACAGTTTACGATTTATTCAACAAAAATCAAGTTACTCAATTACCGAGCTTTTTTATGTCAAGCTGTAACACTTTGACTAGAATTCCTAATGAGCAGAATTATCTATATGCAGGTTATTCCAATGGTGCATTGGCTCAATGGGATTTGAGGAAACCTGATAAACCAGTGGATCATGTATTAATTAACGAAGGCATATCAATAAATCATATTTATTACCACTCAAATGCCCTATATGTATCATCAGGGGTAGATACTGCTATAAAACTGGATGTTCAATTGCCAGAAGGAAACATCATTGCTGAAGCACCAACCTTCCTTGTGGCTAACGATTGTCAGGTAGCCCAATTCGTCGCGACTCCAAATAACAAGAGTATAATAGCTGTCGGCAATTGGGGACTCTGCGTGCGTTTTCAGTGTTGAGCAAGAACTTGTAGTTGTACTTATAGATATGGTAGTAGTAATACTAGTGAAGCTTATATATCATAGTATTTATTATTACATGGTTTTCTGATTATGTTTAGAACATTAGTTCGCGAGTTCATCATAGGTGCGATCATCACGCCTCTTTGAAGAAAGTACAGAACATATAGAGTACATAAGGACCGTCGCGAACCAGTGTTGCTGCCTGAAGGATGTCCGATGCTTCTGTTTCTGGTGAAGATGAGATTTTAGAGATGTTTTTTGATGAAGGTTTTGTCCCTCATGCCTTCGTAGACATTTTACTTTCGAACGCTGCTAATAAGGACATATCCCAAGTGCAAGCTACATCCTCGTCACTATTATCACGATTCGATTTTTACACCAAAAATTTGACTAAAGAATTGGAAATGACTATTCAAAAGTTGGAAAAGCTGTCAGAAACTTTACCAGGTACTTGGACCGTTAAAATGGATGCCGCTGATAATGATTCCACGTCAGTATCTGCAGTGGGCTCATCTAAACTGGAATACTATTTGGATACACTTAGTAGTGCTGTAAGGGTTTTAGAAGGGGATATGGCAAAAATTAATGGTCAATTGGACGAATTAGATAACAACTATGAATCGAGTAGCGATATCGTGAATCAATTAAGAAATTTGGAGAAAATTAAGACAAGGCTGCATAAAGTACTAAATTTGTTTAATCAAATTAAAACTATCCTAACCATATCGACTGCTACTAATGATAAGAGTAAAACAAATGTCAAGAATGAGAATGGGTCATCAATCACTGTCGGAGAATTTAGAGATTCGTTACAAACTTTAGAGGAAACCATTAGTCAATCATTCACGGAAGCTACCAATAAAGAAACTGTTATGGAGAAAGATGAGGATCTCCTGAAAAGAATTGATCTTTTTACTGAATTAAAACCATTGTTTCAAGGTTTGCATAAATTTAATCCTGTTTATTCACAATTTGTAGATGGAATTAGAAAGAGAACAAATGAATACCTAAGTGCTAAGGATATTGGTGGTGAATTAAATTAACGATAAATATCTTTTATGACTTGCTCTGTTTAGTCACTTCAAATACATTAAATATATGTATCACACTAACAGCGAAGTGTTAGGACCAAAACGTTAATCGGAATGTAAATATAACGAAAAATTTAAAGAACAGCCATTGATACGAGAATATTACAACATGTTTATTTATTATTTATTATTGATATTACCCCAAGCTCTTGATTAAGAACATTATACACAGTGCCAATTAAAACCTCTGTAAAAACACGACGTAAGGAAATGCGGCAATCGAGTCAAATATGAGTTCAACACTTAAATGGAAATGCTAACGAAAGACTTCCGTCGCCATCTTCCTGAACCTCCCCTCTTGACTCAGAAATTCTTAACGCTTCGATTTTATGTCATACCGATTCATTCTTCCCATTTTTTTTTTTTTTTTTTTATTTCAAATGCTCATGCATTTTAGTTTCCCTCTTCCATTTACCGATCATAAACATTATTATCACTATCAATTATATCCCCAATTAAAGATAAGAATTACTCGTAAAGATGACAAAACAGCGCTAGAGGAAGAGAATGAGAATAATAGTAATAACAAAAAGAGAAAGATCTTTTCAGATCTTTAGATGCATTAAAGATAATTATCTTATCTTGTGGAAATTGAGGATTCCTCCTGAGCTTCACCAAGCAAAGATTCCTCATCATCGTGCAAACCTTTCTGGGCGTTTTTCTTGAAGAAGCCAAGTGTGCAAATGTACCACACAAGGCCAATGAATCTTTTTGGATAGATCGCAAGTGCTACTTCATCAGGACAAATTCTCACTAATGCACCAACAGGAATTGCCAAAAGAGAGGTTAAAATGGCACATGCCCACATGGAAGGAGTTTGTTCTGCAATAGAAAATGCAACACCACCAAATTTCATAATGAACACTTGGAAGAGCCCAATCACCGCCATAACGCCCAAGAAGTATCCATTTCTGCCCAAATCCTGGAAGAAATCAAGATTTTCTCTTGAAATTCTCTTTCTCCAATCCTTAATACCATCCGCTTCGTCCAATTTCCTAGAAACGAATAAAGTAAAGAACTGCAACCAAACAAATGTGTTAAAAGTACATGCATTAAGAATTTGTTTCTCATGGCCTGTAGCCTCACGACCAAAGAAAATTTGACCGGATCTATAAGTCAAAGTCAATGTAATCACAAGCTGCCAAAAAGACTGGCACATGATCATTTTCCAAGAAGAAACGGAGATCAAAGGCGCTTGACGACCTATGGGTTTCCTATCCATGATATTCTTATCTGGTCTATCAGTAGCCAATGCTAATGCGGCCAGAGTATCCATAATCAAATTGACCCATAATAATTGCACAGCAGTTAGAACGGATTTACCAGTAGTCACCGACGAGATAAAAGTAAGGACGACCGCCGTTACGTTGACTGTCAATTGAAATTGAATAAATTTCTTGATAGAACCAGAAACGCAACGCCCCCACTTGATAGCATTCACGATAGCTGAGAAATCGTCTGTCATTAGAATAATATCAGAAGCCTCTCTTGCAACTTCAGTACCAGCAATCCCCATGGAAAATCCAACATCGGCCATCTTAAGGGCAGGTGCATCATTAGTACCGTCACCGGTAGAGGCAACCACATCACCCATTTGCTTTAAAGTAGCTACTAAAATTTTCTTATCCTCAGGTGAAGAACGTGCTAACACTCTTAATTTAGGTAAAATCTTTACACGTTCATCATTAGAAAGTTCGCGAAATTTGGGGCCCTCCATAGCACAATCAGAATCGACCCAATCCTCTTCATTTAAAATGTTACAATTTCTAGCAATAGCCCTTGCCGTAGTTACATTATCACCAGTGACCATCCGTATAGTAACACCTGCCTTCTGACATTGTTCAATAGAATTTTTCACACCTGGACGTAACGGATCTTGAATACCAACCAATGCATCCAGCACCAGACCATCTTGACTCTTTTCATTTACCACTTCACCAAACAATTTCTCTGGTAAAGCTTCGCCTGGTTCATCACTCGTAATATTTTCTGGAGGCCATGAACCTTCATAATTTAAATCCTTATGTGCAATAGAGATAGCTCTTAATGCATTAGAAGCCAATCCTTGAATGTGTTCATCAATAGTTTGCCTACTTTGTCCATCCAACTTAGCTACTGATCCATCCGAATTTCTATAGTAAAGAGATCTACTGAATAAAATTTCAGCGGCACCTTTAACGAAAAATCTATAATTCTTCTCCCCTTCATACTTGACTACGATACCACCCCATTTTCTAGAACTTTCAAAAGGAATCACTTGGACGATTTTGGCGATATTGAAATGACCTTTATGATTTTTACGCCATTCTTTTAGATTATCTAGCCCAAAGTTTTTGTTGGCCATCGTTAAGAGAGCAGTTTCAGTCTTTGAACCAATATATGGTTCTTCCACACTGTTTGCTTGAGAAGCTGATAAATCATCATCATCACCACCATGTAATAACTTTTGAAGGCGACTCCTACCCCTGGTTAATATAGAAGAAAAAGGATTATCACTAGTATGACCACGTAATCTCTGATCTTCTCGTTGTTGTCGATGTTGCTGTTGTTCTTGAAACCTTTTATTTTCAAAAGCTGTTGAATTTAATACTATGTTAGTCATAACATCTTTTTTAATATCATCAGAAATTTCTCCTTCCAGTAAACTTTTAATGGTAGACTCATTATTTTCATTATTTTCATCAAATTCAGCTGACCCCATATAACCTTTAACAACAGTCATTCTATTTTCCGTTAAAGTACCAGTTTTATCTGAACAAACAGCTGTCGCAGATCCCATAGTTTCACAAGCACTTAACACTCTAACTAAATTACCATCCTTCGTCATTCTTGTTGTGGCAAATGCTAATGATAGAGTTACCGCCAGAGGTAAACCTTCAGGAACAGCAACAACGATAACTGTGATAGATGTAATAAGGATACTCATAAATTGCGAACCTCGTTTTGCAGCTGGCAGGTCTGCTAATCTACCACCTTCTCTAATGTCAAACAAAAACTGAATGAAGAGTACAAGAAACAATATGATAGCCGAAGCGCACCCAAACACGGAAATACTATCTGATAATTCACTTAAACGTTCCTGCAAAGGTGTCGATTCCGTTTCTGTCTTTAATGACATCATAGTCTTACCGTGAACAGAATTAACACCAACAGCTGTAACAACAGCTTTCCCGAGTCCTGAGATAAGTTTTGAACCGGAAATTAACATACAATCGGCCGCTTCCGGATCGATATTATTACTGCTACTATCCCCATTACCATTACCATTACCATGAATAGCTTTAACGTAACGTTTCCAAACTTGTTCCAAAGGTGCAACCTTAATTGCATCAGTTTCACCCGTAACTGTAGATTCATCAACTTCACAGTTACCATCCACAAGAATACAATCTGCCGGTACAACCTCACCGGTTTGTAGATGCATTAAATCACCAACCAGTAAATCATGTACACCAACTAATTGTTCTTCACCGTTACGATAAACTACCACTTGACGATCTTCTTTCTTTCGATTTAATTCTAAAAATTGTTTCTCCTTCTGATAGTCATTGGATGCACCAACTAACACAACAACAACAACTGCTAACATAATAGCAACACCTTCAATCCAATCAACTCTTGGGATTTTATTACCATCTGGATCATATTCCGGTGGTTGCGTCAATGCCTCATAAAGACCAAGTATAAGTGACACTATAGCGGCTGCTGTTAAAAGTAACATTGTCTTATCATTAAATGCTTCCCAAGCTAATGCTAGAAATGTCTTCGGTGGTCTTTCGGGAACTCTATTATCATTAAAACACTTGTACCTTTCTGATTCCGTACTTGCATCAGATATACCTTGTTCCTTATCTGTTTGTAATTTTTCATACAACTTGGCCGGTTCTTCATCAAACAATTGACCAAACTTAGCCAATGATTTGGGCTCATACATACCGGCCAATTGCCCAGCGGTGACTGAAAACCCCATACTTCAGAATATATTTTTAATTTTCTTCTTTTACCACTACTATTGTTTCTTTCAGTTCACTTCAATTCGGTTTACTTCAGTTCAGTTCACTTGTCAATTCTTTAACGTAAATTTTTAAAGCTCTCCCCTTACTTACTCCTTCCCTTCTATAGTTTCCAAGACGACTTCAGTCTAACCTGACTAGAAATTCTTCATCAAAGATGGCCGACCAGGGTCTTATAAGGGCAAGACGTGTTGCAACACTATTTAGATTGGACCCTTGCGCAACTTTTTCAAAGAGGCTTAGCCAAACTTCCCTGAGGCACGTCAGTCCGTTAAATTGGTTTTTGGCGCCTTCTTTTTTACGTTATTATTTTCCATTTGCCGTCGCTCCATCAATGGCGCACGGTACATCGGTCGGTTTTCTCGGCGCATAACAATTCTGGGCAGCTGTAGCAGTTGCAGCAGCTGCAGCACTGGTGGCAGCGCCGCTGCCAACAGTGCCAGCAGCCAGCGACAGCCCAGCTTACAACTTATTAGTTTCCGCCTAGCGTCCGCCTAGCGTCTGCCTAACGGTCCATATCCCTTAATCTTGTCTCCACCGATTCCTCAAATGCTGCTGCTGCGCCACTGGCCGTCAAGAGAGGAGGGGCCAAAAAGGGCAGTGCTTGGTCCTCTAGATGCCGTTCCGTCGATCATGATAGGTAAAAAACGAACTCCGAGGATTTTCAGAGCCAAGAAAGAAAACCAGATGCTTCTCATTGCACATATCTGTCTTCATTACTGCCCTTTATCTATCCCTCTCCCCGCTTCCCCAGATATTACAGCTGCAGTTATTTTTGTCAGGTTTTTTTCTTGTTGAATGAGAATCGTACTTATCGGAGAAACACCGCTAGTGTTCAATTTAGATGATATACGACAACTTCGTCAACACGGTATAGTCGGTGTATTGTCTGGGACACTCCCATCTCTTTCGCAACAAAATGTGTTCTTATCGGTCCCGTTGCGACTCATGATGGAAGAATTACTATGGCTACTTTGGGACTCACCGTTGGACGTAAACGTTGTTGGTGGTGGATTACCGCACTTTTCCAAAGATGTGAAAAGCGGTCAAATCCATGGGCAACAATCTGCTTTAAGGGTACAGGAATCTTTTGAGCAACAGCGGTTGCAAAGATGGGAAAACCATGTTAGGAAATTACGACTCATTGGTGTCGAACCCCAACCGGGAGATTCAAACCTTTTAGAAGGGTCGCTTTTCATGCAGACACACGATTCCAGAAAAGATGACGTAAAATCGGAACATACTTCCTCTGAATTAAATCCTACCGCCGATCAAATTCGTCATTACAAATTGTATCGAAAATTACGACAAATGGGATTCACCGTGCACCCCGGCGGCAGGTTCGGCGGAAAATACGTTGTCTATCCCGGAGACCCGCTAAGGTTCCATTCTCATGTAGTCATCAGTGAGCCCCTAGAAGATGACGAACCTTTGGACTTCCTACAAATGGTCGCAGGCGCTCGTTTGGCCACTACTGTGAAGAAAAGCTACGTGGCCAGCTGTGTGGAGGCAAAGGGAGAAGAAGAAGCGAGGTTCTATTCTTTCGAATGGGCCGGCTTCGGTTAGAGACCATACATCAGCGGCTCGCTCTTTTAAAAAAGAGCCAAAACTGTTGTTGCTCGCTTCGCTCGCATTCCCAATGGGGTAAGAATCTTGTCTATATATATATATCTATACTTAAGTTCTTCCGCCGATTCTCCGGATCACTTCTTATTTACCAGTACCGAAAAACTCGTTGAAACCAACCAAAGCGAATCTGTATCTAACGTCACCTGCGTCCAATCTAGTTAAACCTTCATGAACACCTGCTTCACTAAGCTTAATAGTTTCAACCCATGGTCTGAAGCCATGCTTGGCGGCAAGATCTAACAATTCAACTGCCTCTTGTCTAGAACCTAATTTAGAAACACCGACAGTAGCACCATTGCCCATAAATGTCAAGGGTGACAAGTTGAATCTATCATCCTTCTCTGGCAAACCAACAGAGACGAAGTTCTTGTTAACACGTAAAACTCTCAAAAATGAATCCAAATCTAATTCTGAAGTTGAAGAAGCACAGTTTAGAATCAAATCGAATTGATCCATATAACGTTCAGACCAATCCTTTTCTTCACCGGTCGCCACAAAGGCATCAGCTCCCATCTTCTCTGCGTCTGCCCTCTTTCTATTTGATCTAGAGAAAGCAACCACATGTGCTCCCAAAGCCTTAGAAATCATAATGGCCATGTGACCTAGACCACCGATACCAATAACACCCACACGTGGTTCTTTAGAACCTTGAATGCTACGCTTGATTGGTGAATAAACGGTCAAACCACCACACATCAATGGCGCCACGTATTCAGACTCAATTTCCTCAGGAACTGGGAAACAGAATTGTTCATGAGCTCTCACGTGAGATGCATAACCACCTTGAGAAACGTAACCGTCTTCGTACTTGGAACAGTATGTTGTGACACTCTTGGCACAGTACTGTTCGTTGTTACCATGACAACGAGGACATGACATACAAGAAGAAGCCTGGGCACCTAGACCGATTCTGTCACCAACTTTACAAAGAGAAACTTTGTCACCAACTGCAACCACCTTACCAACAACTTCATGACCAACAACTTGTGATTTGGGTCCGTAAGAACTTGTCATGCATGTTAAAGGTTCAGAAGACCATTCATTTTTTAACGAAAATAACTCACTTGCACAGATACCACAGCATTCAACCTCAATATCAACGTCATGTGCATCAAATTTCTTTGGCTCAAATTTAGTCAATTTTGGGTGATCCCAGTCCTTTGGATCGTTAATGGCAAAGCCTTGAAATTCTTTAGGGTAGTCAACTGTCATAATTATTTGCTAATCTGTCAAGCTTCTGGTCTTTTTTTGGAATATAGCTCAACTGGTTCGAACTCTTGTGACCTTGATAGTCTTTTTTTTTCAAAGCTTAACACTGCAAAGTTTCTACATTGGATGCTGCGTTCCTCCACGATTTCCATCGTTGTACATCTTTTTATATGCTCGAGAGAATAATAATACATAATAATAACACGCACCTGTACTATTTAGCAACATCCGCCACCTAGGCTGGGTTACCCTACCATGCGACATTATTGATTTGAAGATAAAGAAATTTCCCGCTATTCCGCTATTCCTGAAACGTTCCGGCAGTATACACCCGGCATGGTGAATACAACGTATTCTTCTTTCCATTGGATAGCGGGAAAAAACGACAACATAAAAAAAAAACTACTCTACTTCGTCTTTGATACGAGTAGGCCAACGACAGGCGAGACAAGCAAGACAAGCTAATTCAGCTTCGCCTAGTTAGGCTAGCTGGTGTATACAATGACTATGACGCATAATACATACGCACATACTCTAACACATGTTTCTTTTTTTTCTCGAAATTCCTTTCCATTCCTCTCAACTGAATATTCCCCGTTTATTCGTTTCTAGCGCCAATTAACCACTCTTGTCTCCACCTTATGCCCAATGCTGCCTAGCTACCCTGACTAAGAGATCATTATTTTCGGCGACAAGTAACTTAATACGCGCTTTACGTAGCTTCATCCGACGCTAGAAATTGCGTATTTTTTTTTTATCATCATCATTCTTATTGTTGTTATTTTTTGTTTTTGTTTTTATTTTTGTTTTTTCTTTTTCTTTTTCCTTTATTCTTTTTCTTACTATTGTTCTTCATTACTTCGTATGTACAGGTGTTAACGATGATGCCTACCAAAAATGAAAACTAGCATATCCGAGCTGCTTGTGTGGCTATCCGAGAGATTATCGTGCATACGTTTTGCGTGAATTTCCTATACGGCTAGCTTTTTTTTCCATCAGTGTATGGTGGTCGTACAGAGACATGCGTTCCCGAATGAGACGACAAATAGATTAGCTCTTCACCATTCAGCATGCTCTGGATGATAGGTTTTTTACTTCTTTAAGGAGGGATTTTTCTCCCTTGGTATACGGCGCCGCTGCCATCGCCGTATACGGAAATCTTATGGCTGTTATCGTACACCTAATGCGGAAATGGAGCATTTTAGGCAATCGCCGCGCCAGTAAACAAACAAACATAGGCGAGTGTGGAACTCTGACCATGTCGAATAAGTATAAAAGCCAAGGTGCTAGAGGAACTATAGTTCCCATCAAAAGCTCCAAGTTGTGGTCGGCGTACAAAGAGTGAGGTATGTATAACATAGGTCAAGAGATGAGAAGAACTCTCTTTTGTTAACGAAGGTTGTGGGGATTACTTTGGCTAGGTGTGTGATCGTTCTAAAGGCACGGCAGCGGTAACAGTAACATTAATAACAGAGCCCGATGACCTCGGGCGAAAAAGCGGTCAATGTGATGAATGGGTTGTTTTTATCGACTTGTTCCGCATTCGCTTGCTCGTTTCGTCTCGAGTTATCTGTTAAGAATTTTTTTCGATGTCATTGTTATTGTATTGTTGTCGCCGTGCGGCGCGTTGTTGGCATTTGGCTCGCTTCGAGAATGGAAAATATTTTTCGAAAATGCCGCGAGCGTCCTCAGTCGCCGTCGTCGTTACAATGCTGTCCCCGAGGGAAGTATAAAACGGCTGTATTAGAACCTTCCTAATCTGCAACCATTTATATATGGTGCCATTAGCTTTTCACTCAGCCTTCGATTATTTTTTATCAAGTCTTGGGATAGTTTAACTAACAATTTTTCAGTTTAGCAATGTCTGACGAGCGTATTACTGAGAAGCCACCTCATCAGCAACCCGATTCTGAGGGGGAACCAGTCCCAGAAGAAGAAGTTGAAGAGGAAACTGAAGAGGAAGTTCCAGATGAAGAATCTGAAGATGATGATATTGATGGATTGATCGATGAACTTCAATCCCAAGAAGCACACGAGGAAGAAGAGGAAGAAGATGGTCCTGCTGCAGCTGGTGAAGCTAGAAAGATCCCAGAAGAATTGTTGCAGACTGATCCTTCTTTCGGTTTAACTTCCGATGAAGTTGTTAACAGAAGAAAGAAGTACGGTTTGAATCAAATGCGTGAAGAATCTGAAAACTTGGTTGTCAAGTTTTTGATGTTCTTCATCGGTCCAATTCAATTTGTTATGGAAGCCGCTGCTGTTTTGGCTGCCGGTTTAGAAGATTGGGTCGATTTCGGTGTTATCTGTGGTTTACTGTTCTTGAACGCTGGTGTTGGTTTCATTCAAGAATTCCAAGCCGGTTCTATTGTCGAGGAATTGAAGAAGACCTTGGCAAACACTGCTACTGTTATTAGAGATGGTTCCGTTCAAGAAGCACCAGCTAACGAAATTGTTCCAGGTGATATCTTGAAGTTGGAAGATGGTACCGTTATCCCAGCTGATGGTCGTTTGGTTACTGAGGAATGTTTCTTGCAAGTTGACCAATCTTCCATTACTGGTGAATCCTTGGCTGTTGACAAACATTACGGTGATGAAGTTTTCTCCTCTTCTACTGTTAAGAGAGGTGAAGGTTTCATGATTGTTACTGCTACTGGTGACAACACTTTTGTCGGTAGAGCTGCTTCTTTGGTTAATGCTGCTGCCGGTGGCCAAGGTCACTTTACTGAAGTGTTGAACGGTATTGGTGTTATTTTGTTGGTTCTTGTTGTCATTACTTTGTTATTGATCTGGACTGCTTGTTTCTACAGAACCGTCCGTATTGTTCCAATTTTGAGATACACTCTAGGTATCACCATTGTTGGTGTTCCAGTCGGTTTGCCAGCTGTTGTTACCACTACTATGGCTGTTGGTGCTGCTTACTTGGCTAAGAAGCAAGCTATTGTTCAAAAGTTGTCTGCCATTGAATCTTTGGCAGGTGTCGAAATTTTGTGTTCTGATAAAACCGGTACTTTGACCAAGAACAAGTTGTCTTTGCACGAACCATACACTGTTGAAGGTGTTTCTTCTGATGACTTGATGTTGACTGCCTGTTTGGCCGCTTCCAGAAAGAAGAAGGGTTTGGATGCTATCGATAAGGCTTTCTTGAAATCTTTGGCTCAATATCCAAAGGCCAAGGGTGCTTTGACCAAGTACAAGGTTTTGGAATTCCACCCATTTGACCCAGTCTCCAAGAAGGTTACCGCTGTTGTTGAATCTCCTGAAGGTGAAAGAATTATCTGTGTTAAGGGTGCTCCATTGTTCGTTCTAAAGACTGTCGAAGAGGACCACCCAATTCCAGAGGATGTCCATGAAAACTACGAAAACAAGGTCGCCGAATTAGCTTCCAGAGGTTTCAGAGCCCTTGGTGTTGCTAGAAAGAGAGGAGAAGGTCACTGGGAAATCTTGGGTGTTATGCCATGTATGGATCCTCCAAGAGACGATACTGCTGCTACTGTTAACGAAGCTAAACGTTTAGGTCTAAGTGTTAAGATGTTGACTGGTGATGCTGTTGGTATTGCTAAGGAAACCTGTAGACAATTGGGTCTAGGTACCAACATCTATGACGCTGAGAGATTAGGTCTAGGTGGTGGTGGTTCCATGCCAGGTTCTGAAATGTACGATTTTGTTGAAAATGCTGATGGTTTCGCTGAAGTTTTCCCTCAACACAAGTTTGCTGTTGTTGACATTTTGCAACAAAGAGGTTACTTGGTTGCCATGACTGGTGATGGTGTTAACGACGCTCCATCTTTGAAGAAGGCTGATACCGGTATTGCCGTCGAAGGTGCTACTGATGCCGCCCGTTCTGCTGCTGATATCGTTTTCTTGGCTCCTGGTCTATCTGCTATCATTGATGCTCTAAAGACTTCTAGACAAATTTTCCACAGAATGTACGCGTACGTTGTTTACCGTATTGCCCTATCTTTGCACTTGGAAATCTTCTTGGGTCTATGGATTGCTATTTTGAACCACTCCCTAGATATTGATTTGATTGTTTTCATTGCTATTTTCGCTGATGTTGCTACTTTGGCTATTGCCTACGATAATGCTCCATTCTCTCCAAGCCCTGTTAAGTGGAACTTACCAAGATTATGGGGTATGTCCATTATGATGGGTATTATTTTGGCTGCTGGTACTTGGATCACTTTGACCACTATGTTCTTGCCAAAGGGTGGTATCATCCAAAACTTTGGTTCCATTGACGGTATTTTGTTCTTGGAAATTTCTTTGACCGAAAACTGGTTAATTTTCATTACTAGAGCCGTTGGTCCATTCTGGTCTTCTATCCCATCTTGGCAATTAGCTGGTGCAGTCTTCGTGGTTGATGTGGTTGCTACTATGTTCACTTTGTTCGGATGGTGGTCTCAAAACTGGACTGACATTGTCACTGTCGTCCGTATCTACATCTGGTCTATCGGTATTTTCTGCTGCTTGGGTGGTGCTTACTACTTGATGTCTGAATCGGAAACTTTTGATAGATTGATGAATGGTAAGCCATTGAAGGAAAACAAGTCTACCAGATCTGTTGAAGACTTCTTGGCTTCTATGAGAAGAGTCTCTACTCAACACGAAAAGGGTAACTAATCTAATTTCGATTAAAATTTCTAATCCCTTTTTTTTTAATACGTTGAGTGAACCCTGATACCTTTTTGATGTACTATTAATTTTCCTTTTTGAGCTAATACTATTTTGGACATTGAATTTCATTTGGTTTTTCTTCTTCGAGAGTGATAGGAATGGTTCTTTTGATTATTGGTAGGATGAAATAAGAGAAAGTGATCTTGAGTGAATTGGGTTAATTTTTTCTTTAATAGTATTAAATCACACACACACACACACACAGATACACAAAAGATAAAAATCACACGTACACAATTGCTAAAGAATCTTTACTATTTCTTCCTACCTTTGATAAATGAAAGTCTATATCCATCCCTCTTGTTTTTTTTGAGAACCAGTGAATTCATACTCCTATTACTTTTATTTTAGTGTTGGTCCGCACTTTTGGAAAGATTTCCTTGAGCTTTATCAGGACGCACATCAGACAAATAAACTCGCACGCACACGCACACACACACACGCACTTTACACAAATTTATTTTTTTTTTGATGCACAGAACTTTTAGTCTTTTTTAATTTTGTATATCTACACATACGCACACACACACACACACACACACACACACACGTATATTAATTTATCCGCTTAATAATAATTCTAATATAGTTAATTTTAATAATTCTTTATTTGCAATAAATTCGAAAATTTTAAACTTTCAAGGATTCGAACAGCCGCCATACCTCCCAGTATATCACTACTAACGATGTTGGAAATTCGAAGATGAAAAAATAAAATCAACTGAAGTGTCATTATCGTCGATGCCGTCAACAGAATTTTAAGATGTTTAAAAGTGCCCCAAACCTAGTCAAAAACAAAATATAAGATAACTTCTAAGCTTTCTCAAGTGAATATTACCATTGGAGTGTATTCGTAAGACAAGACTGTCGTCATTTGTGTTTATTTGTGATTTTTTCCTTTCTACTCCCGTGTTGGTGTTCTAATCCACGCCCTTCTTTTTCTACTTTTCCTTTTCACTTTCCATCTTTTTGGAATCTGTACATTAGTTTTATTACGATTGCTGTATTTTAGTTTTGATTCAATCTCAAATCATCCCTCTTTCCATTGTGCCATAGTGAAGAAAGCCCCATTTTTGAGGCCTTGTACATTAACGAGATTATTCCAATCAATTAATCAATCAATTCCTGTAAGATAAAAAAAAATTAAAAGATGTCCGTTGATTCTGGTAGCAAGGAAAATAAGCATTTCTCCGATGTAAATCCTATTGTTAGTGAAAGTTTGGATACTGCCCTAGGTCAATTGCACTTGGAAGAACTAGACCAGAATTTAAAAGCGAATCCTACTGCTAATTCTAATCAGAGCCAATCTACTCCAAAGAATGGTCCTCAGGTTACAAATCAGAACTCTACGGATGCTACTGCTGGAAACGGCGGTGGTGCCGTTAGCGGTAGTGGCCCAAATGGCGAAAATAGCGGGGCCGATCCAAATATGGTACCACCTTCCCACATGTTTCCACCACATCCTCAAATGATTGGTATGGGATTCATTCCATTTTCTCAAATGATGCCTATTCCTCATCATACGGGATTTTTCCCACCTTCAGATTTTAAAGATGGTCCACAAGCTCCACCACCACATCCACCTCCAATGGGTGTTGCAACTCCACCGGCACCAGCAGTAGCTGCTGCAGCGGTTGCGGCTGCAAGTCCAGGTGCTACTCCTATGGCGGCTACACCGCCAACTGCAACACCTGTTCATCCAGCCACTGGGCCTATTCTTTTCAATAACACTAACGATGCTTCAGTTTTTGCAGCGCCTGCTGCTTTGACTCCTGGTTTTACTACAGGGGCTCATGTTAATGCACCAGCACCAATCGATCCACTCTGGAGTGGTCCACCTATGGGGACTGGATCTGCAGCTGCAGATCCAGTGTCTTCATCCACAGTGGAAGATTCTTCTGCTTTAGAAGATGGGTTGCCTCAAAAGGCTGGCAGTGTTGCTGGTTTATCCTTTAGAAGGCAAACTTTCCATGCATTGTCTCCAAACGATATGGTAGGAGGTACCGGTAATGATACAGGTCTATCAGCCGCTGATTCAGTAATGGACAGCGGGGCTCAAAAAACTGCTAATGTTGCGGCTCCAGCAGCTGCAAGAAGACAATCTGTTCATATGGATAAAATGTTTGGTTCAAAAGCTGATGATAATGTAGCTATTGTTGAGGATACTTCCAACGAAAGCGAAGGCGATCAAGGTTCAAAAACTTTTGCAGCCGCTTATCCCTACGGTGGACCTCTTTTACAGCCAAACCCTATCCTGTCTGGTCATCATCCACCTGGTTCTGCTCATGCGTTTGGGATTCCATCACCTTTCCCGGCTGGATATGGTTTTACATCACCTTTCCAATCTTTTTCACCGGTTTTAGGCGCTGCTAACACACCAATGCAAGCACATTCTTCTATTGCTATGGCGCATTCTCCGTTACAAGGTGCACCAATGCCAGCTGATCCCACTGTGAATCCCTTAATGGCTGCAAGTACCGCTGATCCTGGTAGCAAGTCTATGGAACAATTTACTGTTCCTAGAGATTCTGCTTCCATGCAACCACCTCAAACTTTACCCATGGGTCTACATCAACAAGGAGGTACCCCACCGCCTTGGATGTATGGTGGTCATCCATTTGGTATGGTTCCTCATCCTCATAGTGTTCCTCAGAAGCCTCCTCATGTCGTCGGTCTCAATCCTGGCATGGCTACTAACAATAATGCAAATCACCAAGGTCGTCGCCATGCTAATAACAGAGGTGGTAGATCCGCTCATATGGGCAATGGCAAGAACAGACATAATAGAAATTATTACTATGGTAACTCAAACTACCATGAAAATCATCAACGTAAATTGGAAGAAAATTCCCGTTACGCAAATGCCACTTTGGATCAGTTCATAGGGAACATTTATTCCCTATGCAAGGATCAACATGGATGTCGTTTCCTTCAAATGCAGCTCGACGTTTTGGGACCTGAAGCTGCAGACGCTATCTATGATGAGACAAGAGATTATACCGTTGAGTTAATGACCGATTCCTTTGGTAATTATTTAATTCAAAAATTATTAGAAAAGGTCACTGTAGACCAAAGAATCTTTTTGGCCAGAATAGCTGCACCCCACTTTGTGCGTATCGCTTCCAATCCCCATGGTACAAGAGCTCTTCAGAAATTAGTAGAATGTGTCAGTACCGAAGAAGAAGCTCAAATTGTGATAAACTCTTTGAAAGGATCCATCGTGGAATTGAGTAAAGATTTGAATGGTAACCACATTGTCCAGAAATGCTTGCAAAAACTACAACCAAAAGATGTTCAATTTATCTTTGATGCCGCATGCCAGCATTGTACTGAAATTGCCACTCACAGACATGGTTGCTGTGTCTTGCAACGTTGCTTGGACCATGGTTCTAAAGCTCAATGTCAGGCTCTATGCAACATCTTGTTGAAGCATGTGGATCATCTAACTTTAGACCCATTCGGTAATTATGTTGTTCAATACATTATTACCAAGGAGGTTGAACAAGACTCGTATGACTACACTTACAAGGTTGTTCATTTATTAAAACCAAAGGTTGTTGAACTTTCTTTACACAAATTTGGCTCCAATGTAATTGAAAAGATCATAAGAACACGCGTGGTCTCAGAAACCATGATTATGGAAATTTTAAACAATAGAGGTGATACCGACGTCCCAGCTCTTTTGAACGACGGTTATGGTAACTACGTTCTACAAACCGCCCTCGATGTGTCACATGAAAATAACGAGTACCTCTATAAGAGGCTCTCCGACATTGTGAGGCCCATGATGATCGGTTCTATAAAAAATACTCCACATGGTAGAAGAATTATGGGAATACTGCAGATGGAGTAAATTAAAGAAAGAATAAAAAATCTTTTTTAGAAACGAAAAGAGTAACACGCTAAAAGAAGATATTTTGATCTACGACTAACTTAGCAGTATCTCCTTTATACTATTTGTTTTATTATTGTACACTATCGGTTTGCTTTTGTTTATTACGAATCAAAATTTTTTTAGACATGGATATTTCCAATTATTTCTTTACTAAGTATATACGTGTAGCCTATTCAAGATGACTTGGAATCAATTCTCTAATCGGCCTATGCAAAGTTTTTAGTTCTGATCGCCAAGGTCTGGTGCAAAATTATTGAGTGCCAGAATAGATTGACCAGATTCATCCGAATAGAGATCACTCCAAAGGGTAGTATATAAGTCGTTTAAATCACCCTTGTGCACAAATTCATCTACAGTACCCAAATTAAATTTGTTGGAACCATCACCAGCACCAAACATAGGTTGGAAACCATAATCAGGAGAACCATTCGGACGTTCATTGATAATGGTTCCGCCAGGCACATCGCTATTAAGTAATGCATCCACTGGAGTTGCCATATTTCTTCCGGGGGAAAGACCATCACGTGCCTTTTGACATACGGGTATATCAGCTTGAGCAAATGGGAATGACTGGACCTCTGGAGAATTCTTATTACTGGGAGATAATGATTGAACTGCCGTCTTAGGATAAACACGTTTTTTATTTGGAAATTTTTGTCCCTTTTCCAACATTTTCTTTACATTCGTATGAACACCAGATTCTTGTACCGGCTCCATCAAATGTCTATAGATCTCAGATTTAGGATTTAAGATTAAAGGAACCAAACCTTGCAGCTCTGGAGCAGCGTCGGCTAACACTGTGAAAAGTTGCTCCTTGGTCAAATCATTTAGAAACATATAACTCTGTAACAAGCTGTTAGTTAGGATACTCACAAAGGTGCACAACTGAAGGAAATCGCTGTATGCCTTGCTATTTCTAATGGTATCCTGATCTTTATTTTCACGGTAAATTGATATATCCCTTAGTCTTCTAAATAACCTCAGTACCATTACCACTTCATCTATTGTAGGCTCAAAGCGACAACCAGAAAAAGATCCTGAAACAACCATAAGGAAGACGTGACTATAGTGCCCAAATGCACGGCTGACTGAGTAGTCATCTTCCAGCGATAACATCAACTTGGTCATATTGATGTACTCCTCCCGAAGGATTTCCCTATATTCGTTTTCCCTAGATCTCACATTCGATTGGTCTGAATGTACTCGAAGTCTTGAGATTAAATTATTAACAGCGCTTGAGACATAAAATAACAGACAACCTTGTAATAAAACGTGCTTAACTGCCAAGACTTTATCTTGTCTGCAGACACTGTCACCTTCATATTCATTTTTTGAGTACGCAATGTCGTACAGCCTCTTAGTTTGAATCTTGATTGCCTGTAATTTCGTTTTTAACATATCAGTATCTCTCAACACTTCTTCCAACAGACAATATTTGACAAATGGTGGTTTTGCTGTGTTTTTAATGGAGGTATAACGTTCTTCGTATAAAGTCCCCCCATAAAATTCACTTATGACTTGACAAACCGCACATTCCCCATAGAAAGCTAAATCATTCAAAGCCATTGAGTGGAATACAGGATTATTGACAGTCAAATGAACATTGGAGACAAAATGCCTATGATCAGAAAATCCTGCATCCCGAAACACTCGTGGCAATAGGCAATTCATCTTACTATCATTGATAGATGAAAGGATTCCAGTAAAGAAATTGTGTTGTTTTTCAATACAGTAATATTTCCACCAACTTTCTCTGCGTCTCTCCGCCGTAAGTTCATCTAATCCAACATAGAATTCCCAACGCGATAACCCTAACCCAGTAGCATAACTAGTTGCAACGTCAAGTACTTTTTCAAATCCGTATTTTTCATGGAGCCATACCTGTTTATCGATTAATGATAGTAAAAGATCGAAATACTCTAAACTCCTTGAAAATTCATCAAAGTGATACAATGTGGAATTATAATAACTGTAAGACAGTGCTACCAACAATTCTTCTTGTTCACAATACCAGATAAAATCTTGAATATCAGCTGTAGACATTTTGGGTGCAAACATTGTTAAATGTCCTGGGTTAGCGGTAATCTTTATCATTAGGGACTCAAACCCTTTTTTGTGATCATCAAACATTTTCAGCAATAAGCTAAACATATCGAAATCATCATGCATTGAGTCCAATAGTTTTTTATTGTCAATGGAAGTAACATTTTGAGTAAAAGGTTGTGGTAGTCGGTTTATGAGGACACCAATTAAATCCTTACTATTAGCACTGTTACGACTCGACACAGAAGATGTTGTATTGGGACTTGATAGTAGTAAAGATTTTCTTTGAAGGTAACTTTCTAAGGGATTAGCTATTGAAACGCAACTCTGGTTAAAATGATCAATGCAAATATCAAAAAATCTAAGTAATAGGTAAAGATTACTTTTCATCTGAACAGTTTTTTCAGTTGACGTGGCCAGTTTTACACATCTTTGAAACAAATGACCAATACCTCTGAGGGATAACGCTTGTACAGGGGAATATAATCCAAACATATCATCCACTAACGGTTGGTTTGCTAAAAAGGACGATGCTGGTATACCATTTTTTTCAGACTTACTAGTATCGGTCCAAACTGCAAAACTTGTTAATGCAACTTGATCTGCATATTTATTCTTCATTAAATGTGTTTCGATTGATTTCATACTTTCACCATCATTCTTTAAAACTTTATTATATTCCTTAACATCATATTCTGGCTCCCAGTCACTAACCAATGTATCTACTTGAACATTAATGCTATTGATGATTTCCTTTATCTGTTCATTTGGATTGGGTATAGATTTAAGCTGTTTCAAGCACTGTTGTAAGTTTGATAATTTTTTCTGAAATTCAATATCATCCTTATAGAAACCAACACTACCACCGTTGAGTTCAATAGGTGGCATTGATGCTAATTCACCTGCTTCCCAATCTTGAATCAACTCATCTTCATCGGTTTGATTAGAATTGAATGATGAAGTTGGTGTTTTACCAGAACCATCTGCGGTGCTACTTGACCTGCCAGTCGAAGATGAACTTTCATTACTTTGCAGTTTGTTTGGTTGTGGATTTTCTATAGGTAATTTCCAACTATTATCGTCAGCCTTTGCATTAACGTTTGTATTGCCATTGGTACTGGTATTGCTCTTGGTAGGTACATAACCAGGAAAATAGAGACATTCACACTGATAGGCTTCACAGCTTGAACATGGGTATTTACCAGTACACTTAATCTTACGTCTACGACAATTGTAACAAGCCCTATTGACTTTATTTCTTGGTCTTCTCACTCTACCAGATTCCATTTGAGAAGTAAAGCTATTGGTAAAAATATTAAATTAAATGCTCTGCAAGTGACACAGCACACATTAGGAAGCGTACTGAAGTTGTCTACAACTTTTCTAATGTATTTCTGAGTTAAATTTGTATACTCCTAGACTAGTTGTTCTTTTGGATCTTTGATTTGGCCCATAGTATTACCATTATGAAGTCCGATGGGATCACTGACCCTTTCCGCGGAAATATTCCGTCATATCCGCCTTACCCTGACATCGACGACAAACTAAATGTCAGCGACAGTAATTCAAAAAATAACAAATAATAAATAACAAATAAATGTTAAGTATTAAATACTACATGGTAAATTGAATGCTAACAATCTGTTTATATCTTATCTCAATAAAAAAATTCTACCAAGGTTGCTCACACGCACTGGTTTTATTAGTTTAGTAAGCTGCAATTGCACTTGTGTGAGTATCTGCAACCAGGGTATATACCTGACTTAAAAAAAAATAAAATTGTAAAACATTTCCTAAAAATCCAGGGATAATTTAAGGATTAAGCTTAAAGATAAGAGTGCCTTTTTTTCTGATCTCTTTTTTTTTTTTAGTATCTTTTTGTGTAACCGCCATGTAATAAAAGATTAGCGCCCATATAAGATTATGTTCTCTTGTTGCAAAAAAAGATAAATATAATAATATCCTCATGAGAACTCTTACTAGAAACACCAGTGGTAAGAGCGCTGATGCGAATTCTGAACTTTACTCTAGAGTTTCTTCCGATGACCAAAATATACTGAATTTTAATAGTAGAAGTCAAAGGTTAAAACGAACGATTTCAAATGGATTTCGTAGAAGTAGTTCAGCTGATTCTAAATCTTCAAAACACTGTCATAAATTCCGATTCTGGCTTAACAGGAAAAATAATTGTGTTAGATCGAAATCTCAAGATACCGACTCTTACAGTACTACATCTTCTGTTAGTACTAAAGTTGGAGCAGAACCCAAACTATATTCAAGGAATAATCTTAGAGACTATAAGGAAAGTGTTGTATATAAAAGTTCACCGAGGCACCATCTTAGAACATGGTTGAACGATGACGATCATGAGGGAGAAGCATCCTCCATTTTAGAGATTAGGCAATCGAACATTACCACACGCATAGTAAAGGCCAAGCATTACATAAGCTTAGCCGCAAAACAGACTGCTCAGATAGCATCGGTACGTCGAACAGCCCAATTGATGGCTTTTACAGGCGCTGTCACAGCGGCTGCCGTTGCACGTGTGAGAGCCGCCCAGAGGAATCCCAATGCAAGTCATGGTAGTATAGCTAATGACACGATGTATTCCTTGCAAGAAGTTTCTAACGCAATCGATCAATCTGGAGCCCCAGAAAGTGATTATAACGAATTGAACGATATCTTTAAATTGCACTTCCAATACAAGGGAGCACCTGGGTATTTCAAGCGTTTGAAACCGTTGCGTATAGAGGAATTGAATCCCAATTCTGCTGCCTATAAGATGTACTATAAGATGAAATTTATCCCTAATCCACCAATTGGTGCAGATCCACTAGAATTTTATTTGAACAGAGCTACATTTAGACAGGAGAAAAGGATCGAAGAAGAAGATAATTTGGAACCTCAGCATAGTAAATTGACAGAGTTTTCAGATATACAATCGACGAAAAGTGTTCAAACAAGAGTATCTACCGCTAAATCCATTTTTTGGTCATTTGTAGGTATGGAAGCTGAAAGTACAAAAGAAATGGAAAATAGTCAAAAGGATATTCAAACTTCCCAAAATTTTTTGCAAGAAATTCATGCAGAACCATCAGAACATGAAAATGAGTTGAATTCCAGCTCTAAATCCTTATTCTGGAGCTTTATAAGTGGTAAAAGCTGAATTTACAGGTGACTTTAGTTTAAGATTTTATAATTTGTACTGATTACGTTAATTTTACAAAAGAGTCAGTCGGATCGAAATATATATATATTTATATTATAAAGTTAAAAGCTTAAATTTCACTAGACCTTCCTCATATTCTAAGATTATAGTTCCAACACCTCGCGATAATATTTCTGTTATTATTACTGCTATTCTTTTACTTCTTTACGTTCCTTTTATATTCGCGTCGCCTCTCGTTTGTCGAGCAAGCTATAGGCTCTATTAAAGTAGGCTAAACGAAATCGTCACTAGTTAAAGTCAACAAGATCCAAACAAAATTGTTCAAGAACTTATAATTGGAATCAATTCAAAGAGTAGTAAGGGACAATCTTAATAGTATGGCTACTCCAGAAAAGATTCCTCAGACTGAGAAGTCTACTAAGGCTGCCAATTTTTTACCACAAGGTAAATGGCTTAAACCTGAAGAAATTGAATATGAATTTGGTGGAACCCCAGGTGTTCTTGGTATGATGATCGGATTTCCTTTACTAATGTATTACATGTGGATTAGTGCTGAATTTTACCACGGGTATCCAGCATGGCCAGCAGGAGGTGAATCATGGTGTCAATTCGTTAAACATCTTTACCAATTATTCCTCGAGAATGGTGTCCCCACGAAGTATGCATGGACAATCTTTCTAACATTTTGGGCTTTCCAAATCTTCTTCTACTATACTTTGCCTGGTGTTTGGACTAAAGGTCAACCTTTAACCCATTTAAAGAATAAACAATTGCCCTATTACTGTAATGCAATGTGGACTCTTTATACCTCCACGGTTTTAATCCTAACGCTTCATGCTTCTGGATTGTTCAAATTGTATACAATTATTGAGATTTTTGGCCAAATCATGACGTGTGCTATCATTTCTGGATTTGCGTTTTCCATTGGCCTATACTTATGGACAATGTTAATCTCCAAGGATTATCACCGTATGACTGGTAATCCAATTTATGACATCTTTATGGGTGCCCCATTGAATCCACGTTGGGGCATTTTGGATTTAAAGATGTTCTTTGAAGTGCGCTTACCATGGTTTACACTCTTCTACATTACATTGGGAGCTTGTTTGAAGCAGTACGAAACCTACGGTTATGTAACTCCACAATTAGGTGTTGTCATGCTAGCTCATTGGTTATATGCCAATGCCTGTGCCAAAGGTGAAGAATTAATCGTTCCAACTTGGGATATGGCTTACGAAAAATTTGGATTTATGTTAATCTTCTGGAACATTGCAGGCGTTCCTTACACTTACTGTCACTGTACCCTTTACTTGTACTACCACCATCCATCTGAATACCAATGGTCTACGGGTTACAACATCTCACTATATTTGACATTGTTAACCGCCTACTATTTCTTCGATACCACCAATGGTCAAAAGAATTCGTTTAGAAAGCAAATGGCTGGTGATAAACGTGTAAGAAAGACTTTCCCATTTTTGCCTTACCAAGTTTTGAACAATCCTAAGTATATGGTCACTTCTAATGGTTCTTATCTATTGATTGACGGTTGGTACAGATACGCCAGAAAAATTCACTACACTGTAGACTGGGTTCAATCTCTAGTGTGGGCGCTATCTTGTGGCTTCAATTCAATTTTCCCATGGTTCTTCCCTATTTTCTTCTTCGTGGTCTTGGTTCACAGAGCCACCAGAGATCAAGCCAAATGTAAGAAGAAGTATGGTAAGGACTGGGACACTTACTGTCAACACTGTCCTTACACTTTCATCCCATATATCTTTTAGATATAATTGAATAACCTCCAGAGGATGTTGCAGTAATATAAAAGACAATATAGTTTTAAAAGTATTAAATATTATTACTATTACCACCAATACTATCACCACCACGTGATATCCATTTCCTTGCAAGGTGTATACTTTTAAATCATGTAACCAACTGTATCAAACGAGTCATCGCAGTATTGAAAAATTAAAGGTAGTTGAAAAAAGGTAGTATGGAGGTGATGAATTCTCAGTTGCCCAAAAGGAGAACTTATTACGAAGTGATAGCCGGTCTTGCATCATTTGAACGGTCTCAAGATGTTAGCTTAAGCCATCCAGAACTACAAGAATTAGTTAAAGCTGAGTTCCATAACAAACAAGCTGAAAAATTGCCCAATACCACTAATGAAGAGACTAAAAGAAAGAAAGTTACCGTACATGGATATTTGGGGGGTAAAGTTGACTTAGATGAGGCCTCTAATGCAAGTTATGATTTAAGTCATACTTTATTGGGTGGATACGTACCTAGAAGACAATTGGAATCACTTTCTAGTATAGATTTTGCACACTATTTCCATAAGTCCCTAGAATGTGAAGATGCGTTACAGATTTACGATATGTTTGTAGCCAATAACTTCAGACGTGCCACGGCTTTACCATCTACCGTTACCCATGTCAACAACAACAACAGCAGTAATCATAATGAACCGCATGCATCGTCGGGTTCAGCTGTAAAAAAATCACTTGTATGCAAGAAATGCGGTACGAAATTTAGTGGATCTCACCGTATGCACCGTTTGAGAAAGCACGATTGTAATAGTAAACGCTAATGCACCTTTTATGTATATAATATAGCATACTAAAAAGAAAAAAAAAAGGTTATCTACTCAATCCTGTTCTGCAATGGCCACCAATCTTTCCTCTATTTCATCTGGAGTCAATGTAAAGAAATTATCTGGAACCGCAATACCGACTTCTAAATCTTTCTTGGAGAATTCTGTACCTAAAGAGTCTGTCAATGTTGTAATGCCGAATTCAACCACTTTTTCCCAAGATTCCTCTTGCATGTAATCTTGTGATGGTGTCTTCTTGATGTAATTTTCTAGTCTTGTTGTAATTTCTTGTTGCTTAGGCCCAGTTGCAGTTGCCTTATAACCGACGAAGTAACCAGCAGGATCAGATTTATAGATGGATGGGCCCTGTTCCTCATCTACAGAGACGTAAGTTTGAATAACTCCTAATGGCCTCATATAAGCTCTTTGTGTATAAATTTGAGATAGATTTGCCATACGCTTCGCAAGTACATCACAGGGCATGTCATAACCAAATTTATATCTGAATTCAGCTGTTTCCGCCTTTGCTCTTAATGCAGCATTTCTAGCGTCAGGAATTGGCCCATTAATAACCATACCAATTGTCTTGGAAATTTTAAAAATATAAGAAACCGTCGATGGATCCAAAAGTTTATCAGGGACTTTCTTTTGACTTATTATAACTGAGCAATTTTTACCTCTAATTGCTAATGAATTTATACTTGTTTGATTCGTAGCTTTAAAGGCATATTCTACTTGGTAAAGACGACCTTCGGGTGAAAAGATAGTAATATGTCTATCATAACCTGCAGCAGAAGCAGCAGCAGCACCAGACATTATTAATTGGATATTATGGATCTATTCAATGGATTGAATACCACTATTGTAGTTAGAGGTGGCAAAACCTTATAACAAGGGACCTAGGATAAAGTACACTGGGAAAAAAACCCAATCGTAGATAGTGACTAATATACACTACTGAAATATTAAACTATGTTTATATTGGAAGTAGTCCTAAATGGTCGGTTGAATTTTATCGACAATCTCATTTAAATTATTAGAGATTCTTCGGGAGTACTGACGGTGTCCTCAATGCTTTCAATGGATTACATAATAAAAATAAAAAATAATGCGAATTCTGTGGATCGAACACAGGGCCTCCAGATAACTCAACCGAAGTTTTTCTTCAGTCTGGCGCTCTCCCATCTGAGCTAAATCCGCTTATCTGATAGACCTGGGAATTTATATGTATATATAAGCAGCACTTAAAGTCATGTACAAATATGTAACGAGGGACGTGGAAAACGGGTAGTTATCTAATGTACTCCTTAAGCAGTATAAGCATGTCTCAGATCTCACCAAGATATGGGATATCGTATAACTTGGGACAGCTAAATTAGTAGTGTCATCTTAAGTACTAGTAAACACGAATTCCACATGATATTGTTCCCTACATAAGCGAACTTTGGGTCATTGTAATGTAATACACCAGGTAAGCTCAAGACCAATGGAAAATACAATACCCTTTCCATTTTCTACTTCTACCCCAGTCCAACAATTTTGCTGTTTATCATTCCTTAGGGGTTACATTGTCCTTATTCGATGAGGTGTCACCGCACAACACAATGCCTCTCTCTCCTTCCACATAGCCATAAGCCCATCATATCTCATCTTAACAAATCAAAAGAACAAGAAAACAGTATATGACACGCCAGGATTACGCATAGTGATGTTCCATAATCAGTTAGATTTAAAGGCTCAGCTAAAACAATATAAACTATACCATCGTGAGAAGACCAACGTTCTTATACATATGGTCTTTGTCCCCACAATTCTGTTTAGTACATGTTGCATGGCTCATCGCATTCCCTTGGGTCATGGCATAACGTTAACAAATGTTCTAACGACTGTTTTTGCCCTTCACTACGTGCTTCTCTGCTTCGTGCCGGGACTCATTGCATCTTTGCTACTAGCTGTACTCAACTGGTCACTAGACAATGGTAAAATTCGGCTACATGCATACCAGGAAGTGTCACTGTTCGTAATGGGTTGGATCGTTCAATTCATTGGTCATGGCTATTTTGAACATTGTAGACCAGCCATAATAGACAATTTAATTCAAAGTTTAGTGACTGCCCCCTACTTTGTACTTTTCGAAGTGCTGTTCAAGTTGGGATTCTACAAACAGCTTCAAGCTGAGCTGGACAGAGACATTAAAGAAGAAACTTCAAGATAATATTTTCCATGTTTATAGGAATGTAGTTCGGCGGCTAAATCTTCAGTATTTCCCCCTGTATTATAACGCCCCACGAAAGGTGTTACCCGTCCCTTGTTGTTTCTCCTTCCCCTTTTACAACAGAAAATGATAGCACCTTCGGCGTAGGATACTAAGCGTACTTTGTAGTAACAGGTAATCCTTTAATTAATAGCACATATTGCAAAGGATATTTGGTTCCTGCAATCCATTAGGACATCCATAGTGTCAATTGCAAGATAGCAATTTCTGTCCTATTCTAGTGTTTCGAAGTTTTGCATTTCCTTCTCCGAAAAAGGCCCTACCGTTGGAAATTGATCTCAGGAGATTTAGGAAAGATCGATCGAATACGGGAGCTTTTCTGCATAGATGACAGTATTCATTGGGGTCGTTAAGGCTCTTTACGACTATGAGCCTCAAACTGATGAAGAATTGGCGATAAAAGAAGATGATATTTTGTACCTTTTAGAGAAAAGTGATGTTGATGAATGGTGGACTGTAAAGAAAAGAGTAATAGGATTAGATGCTGAGGAGCCAACTGGTTTAGTTCCTTCCAATTACGTCGAACCTGCAAATGTAATTGGTACTGTCAGGGCCCTTTATGATTACGAGGAGGCTCAAAACCCTGACGAAGAAATTACGTTTCTAGAAAACGAATTATTCGATCTTTTTGATGATCAAGATCAAGATTGGTTACTGGTTCAATCGAAGTCATCGGGTGCATACGGATTTATCCCTGGTAATTATGTGGAACCTGCTCAGGGAGCACCAACAACGCCGGCGGCTGCACCAGCACCAGCACCAATAGCGCCTCCGGGGCCAACACCAATTGCACCTCCAATTATGACACCTGCTGGTGCAGATGAATTACCACCTCCACCTCAACCTCAACGTCCTGGCAGAGAACCCGAAGATGTCACTCCAGCATTACCAAAAAGACCAAGAGATCAAGAACCACCTTTACCTGAACCTCCATTACCACCTATGAGGGATGAAGAGGAGCCCCCATTGCCTTCTAGGCCTAGAGACAGAGTAGATGAAGATGAAGATGAGGAGTTACCACCACCCCCTAAACCTGTAAGGCCCACCTCAACTGGGGGAGGTCCTAGCTTAGGTGGATTAGCAGGTGCAGGAACTGAAAGAGATGATTACCGCCTAGGACGGAGAGTTGAAAGTGAAGATGACTATGAAGATGACAATTATGGTGGCGGATACAATGATATGGGTCTAAATTCATCCGATCATCACACTTGGAGTATCGCTGAAGTAGATGGCCGTAAAAAGAAAAAATGTAAATTGACCGTTGGTGGTAGCAAGATATATTTTGAACCTAGTGATGGACCTCACGAAGAATGGACCATCGATAACCTGACTACCTACGATAATGAAAAAAAGCACATCTTTTTGGAGTTTGTGAAGCCTTACCGAAGTTTAGAACTTCATGCCGGTAGTACTGATACTTGTAACGAGATTATGTCTATTCTAGGTGAATACAAAGGTGCACAAAGAGATCCAGGTATCCGTGAAATTGAAGAAGCTTCTAAACCAAAGAAAGAAGCCAACGTTGTTCACGATTTTAGAGCTGAAGCCGATGATGAATTGACCGTAAGGCAGGGCCAAGTGGTCTATATTATCAACGATAAGAAATCAAGAGATTGGTGGTTATGCGAACTAGTGTCTAATGGTCAAAGAGGTATAGTTCCAGCAGATTGCCTGGAATCTGTTAAGGAAAAAAGTAGTAGCAGTGGATTTTTTGGTTCATTGAGAAAGATTACAGGTAATACGGACAAATACAATGCCAAACAAAATGCTAAGCAAGCTAGTCATAAAGAAAGGGATAGAGAAAGGGAAAGATTAAAGAACGGCAGTCATGCACGCAACCATGGACGCAGTGAAAGCGGTAGCTGGAAAGACGATGAAGCTCAAAGCCTAAATAGTGTTAGTAACGAAAGGAGAAACACGGATAGAAGAAGATCCAATTCCATGTCTGCTAAAAAATCTTCATCTGGTAGTACCTCCAAAAGTCAATTTCCTGATCCAAAGAAAACACGTATATGGGCCGATAGATCTAATACCTTTAAAGTGGAGGCTCAGTTCATTGGATGCACAGAGGGTAAAATTCATTTACATAAGGCTAACGGTGTGAAGATTGCAGTGGCTGCTGGAAAACTGTCTGATGAAGACTTAGTCTATGTGGAACGTACAACAGGGTTCAGTTTGGATAAATTCAAATCTAGGAGTTCGGAAGGTTCTGACGAAAAAAGGAAGAGATCTACGAGAGATCAAGATGATGAAGAACGTGATAGATATTTGAGAGAAAAGGAATTAGAGGAATTGAGAAAGGCGAGAGAACTGTTAGATGAGGAAAGAACTAGAATGCAGGAGTTGACTGAAAAAAAACCTGCGAAACCTCCAAGACCACAGACAACTGGTGGTACCAATACAATGACACTAAACTATCAACCTCAATACGATTGGTTCGAATTTTTCCTCAACTGCGGTGTTGACGTTAACAATTGCCAAAGATATACCATCAATTTTGAAAGAGAAAAGATTACCGAAGATATGATGAAAGACATTAATGAACCTATGTTGAGAACTCTGGGTTTGCGTGAAGGTGACATTGTAAGAGTGATGAAGTACTTGGACAAGAAATTTGACAGAGAACCTAAATTGCCTCAAGGACAAGCTACTGGTGGAATGTTCTCACAACCTGATGGATCCCTCAAAGTTTCAAATGCAGATGTTTCACCTGCACCGCCTCTTACACAAAATCTTCTTCCTCAAGCTACTGGTGCAGCCGTCGCTCAACCAACACAAGCATCACAGACTCCTCTTGAAACAGCTATCCCTAATGCGACTCGAAATGCTGACGATGATGCCTGGACTTCCAAACCTGCAGCTAAGTCTGAATCCAGCGTATTGGATAAGAATAACAACTCGAATTTCACTGGTTCTATGCAAGACTTAATCGATTTGCGTCCATTGGAACCCAAGAAGAAGGAACCTACTGCAGCTCCTGAACCCAATCTCAAGGACTTGGAGCCAGTCAAGACAGGTGGAGAAACTAAGGCAGCTCCTTTATCTTCAGCTCCAACTGGTGGTACAACTTTACAACCTTTGGATCCTTTCAAGACTGGAGGTAACAACTTGTTACCACTGACTACCGGATTTGTCATGATGCCTGTCGCAACCGGTGGTTTAATGCCCATGCAACGTACTGGTGGATTGGCTATGCCCCAGACGACTTTTGGTAATCAGAACATGGATGGTTTGATGCAACCTCAAAAGACAAACTCTGCGTTGATGCCCATGGGGTTGCAGACAACGGGTGGTTTAAAACCACAGGTTACAAATCCAAGTTTGGCGCCAATGAACTTCCAAACAACTGGCAGTATGTTACAACCTCAAAGAACGAATCCAGGACTCATCCCCATTGGTACCGGTGGTGCTATGCAACCACAGGGGAACAGTAATATGATTTCCATGGGTACTACTGGCGGTGGTATGATGCCACAGACGACATTTGGTTCTCAACCCATGAGTCAACCTATGGGAGCTTCAATGCCCTTACAGACAACAGGGGGTACCATGCCCAGATTAGGGTCAGTTCTACCTGTCCAAAAGACAGGCAGCGGTATATTGCCACTTCAACCTACTGGAAGTGCCATGCCCATGCAGGCCACGGGATCTGCCATGCATTTCCAAGGGACAGGTGGTTTTATTCCCTTCCAGCGGACTGGCGGCATGCCCCAGCAGCCCACTGGGAACCTTATCCCACTACAAAGAACTGGCGGTAACATGATGCCTCAGACTAGCTTTGGTGCAAATGTTACCGGTGGTGCCAACATGATGCCGCAAACTAGTTTTGGCGCAAATGTTACTGGTGGTGCCAATATGATGCCGCAAACTAGTTTTGGTACAAATGTTACTGGTGGCGCCAATATGATGCCACAGACGAGTTTTGGTGGACCACAGTTGACTGGAACTGGCAACATGATGCCTCAGACAAGTTTTGGTGGACCACAACTTACCGGAGCTGGTAATATGATGCCCCAGACGAGTTTTGGAGCAAATGTCACTGGTGGTCCGAACATGATGCCCCAATCCAGCTTTGGTGCTCAACAGATGACGGGTGGTGCCAATATGATGCCTCAGACCAATTTTGGAGGATCACAAATATCGGGGGGATTTCCCCAAACTTCCTTCGGTAGTGGGGCACAAGGTACTGGCGGATACCCCGGTATGGTTCAATCAGTTCCACAAATGACTGGAGGTTTCCAACAAAATGGTCACTTTGGATCTCAAAATCAATTTACCGGTGGACCAATGCCCCAACAATCTTTCCCAGGAAGTTCATTTAACAGTGGTGTCGATAATGCTACTCAGGGAATGCAAAACATGTCATTATCGCAGGCTCCATTACAGGCACAACCTACTGGTTTTGGGTTTGGTAATGGTCCTCAGCAGCCACAGCAACCTCAACAGCATGGCGCCAAGCAGGCCAATTTATTTAATGCCACGCCTGATAATCCGTTTGGGTTTTAAATTGTGAATAAAAAACTAAATAGAAAAAAACCAAAATTTGAATACTGATAGAAATATCAATCATTTTTAACCTTGTATAATTAATTGAAGAATCGTTGCATAATTTGTCTATGAATTACACAAATGAGCTAGGGTCGTTGCATCGATCTTTGGGTAGTTGAAGTAACCTAAATAAGAATGTTAACATGCAAAATAAAGAATGTACCGAGACATCAGGGCAGTTGCTTCGAGAACCTATAAATGCTTTCAAAAATACTACGTTGAAAGAAATAAATAGTTGATAAATCATAAGTATATAAATATATGTATATATAAATAATAAATAATAAATAAAAAACAACAAACAGCATTAGCTTAGGCGTCCGTCATAATTATAATAATGAAATGGATCCATTTGAAAAAAGATTACCATTCTTGAGCCTTGTTACCAAATGGACTCTTCTTAGTACCTCTCACTGGTTTAATCAATTTAGAGGAACCACCTTCCAAGAAAGAGAATTTGTCTCTACGTAGAGTTTCATACTTGGAAATGTCAGATTCGTTTTGTAAAGTTAGGCCAATATCATCCAAACCATTGACCAAACAGTGCTTTCTAAATTCTTCCACATCGAAATGATCGACCAAAACCTCACCATCAGATGACAAGATTTGCTGCTTTGGCAAATCGACTACCAATTGCTTACCTTCTTTGGCCAACGGACACAATTTGTTCACGATAACTTGTTGGTCCACTCTGATAGGCAACATACCATTCTTAAAACTGTTATTGTAAAAGATATCACCAAATGAAGGCGCAATGATACATTTAATACCAAAGTCGTTTAAAGCCCATGGCGCATGTTCTCTGGAAGAACCACAACCGAAATTATCACCAGTGACCACCAAAATTTTGGCTTGCTTGTATGGATCCACGTTTAAGACGAAATCAGTAGCTTGCTCTTTACCTTCAGCATCCTTAACGAAACGCCATTCGTAAAATAAACCGGCAGAAAGACCAGTCCTCTTGATGGTTTTCAAGAATTGCTTTGGAATGATAGCATCGGTATCAACGTTAGCCTTTTCCAATGGTGCTGCAATACCTTCCAACGTCAAAAATGGTGGCAACCCAGCTGGAGGAGCAGAGCTTCCATTGGGCTTCACAATCTTACGTTCAGGTTCATTAACTGGAATATCATCAACTTCTTCCTCTGCCATTGATTCGGAGAGATCGTTAGGTTGTAGCACTTCCTCCTCATGAGCATAGACAGCATCTTGCAATTTCCTGTCTTCTTCTTCTTGACCAATGGAAACCTTTGGCACATCACCATTCTTGTATTTGAATTCTCTAATGTCCATGAAATGACCTGCAATACCAGCTGCAGCAGCCATGGCTGGTGACATCAAATGAGTACGAGACTTAGCACCTTGACGACCTTCGAAATTTCTGTTAGAGGTAGAAGCACAACGTTCTTCTGGACTCAAGATATCAGGGTTCATACCAAGACACATGGAACAACCAGCCTCTCTCCATTCAAAACCAGCCTCCTTGAAGATTTGATCTAAACCTTCCTTTTCAGCTTGACTCTTGACTAGACCAGATCCTGGAACCACCATAGCTCTCTTGATATTATCAGCAATCTTGTAACCCTTGACCACTGCGGCTGCATTTCTCAAATCTTCAATACGAGAGTTGGTACAAGAGCCAATAAATACCTTGTCAATCTTGATGTCCTTCAGAGGAGTTTTTGGGGTCAATCCCATGTAGGCAAGAGCTCTCTCCATACCGGATTTTATGATAGGATCATTGGCTTCAGCTGGATCAGGAACAGAAGCAGTAATAGGCAAGGCATCTTGTGGAGAGGTACCCCATGTGATTGTAGGAACAATGTCGGCGGCATTGATGATCACTTCATGATCAAATTTTGCTCCCTCATCGGTATGCAAAGTCTTCCAGTAGGCAACAGCCTTGTCCCATTCAGCACCCTTTGGTGCCAATGGTTTGTTCTTCACGTAGTTAAAGGTTGTCTCATCTGGTTTGATCATACCAGCTCTAGCACCCGCTTCGATGGACATGTTACACATAGACATACGTGCTTCCATGGATAAATCTTCAATGGCCTTACCAGCAAATTCCATGACGGATCCAGTACCCCCGGCGGTACCAATCACACCAATAATGTGTAACATCAAATCCTTAGAGGTGACACCTGGAGTCAAATCACCTTTAACCATAATTCTCATGTTTTTAGATTTAGATTGGATAATTGTTTGAGTAGCCAAAACATGTTCGACTTCGGAGGTACCAATACCAAAAGCTAGAGCACCAAATGCACCATGGGTAGAAGTATGAGAATCACCACAAACCACAGTAGTACCAGGTAGAGTGAAACCTTGTTCAGGACCAATGACATGAACAATACCTTGTCTATTTTCAGCCATACCAAAAAAAGCCACATCAAAATCTTTAACATTTTGCTCAAGGGTCTGCACTTGAAGACGAGAATCAGCCTGATCGATAAAAGTAGCTGTAGATTTGTAGGTCTTTCTCGAGGCAGTTGGGATATTATGGTCAACCGTTGCTAAAGTACAATCAGTTCTTCTCACTTTTCTTCCAGCATTCCTCAAACCTTCAAAAGCCTGTGGAGAGGTAACTTCATGAACCAAATGTCTGTCAATATAAAGTAAGCATGATCCAGATGAATCTCTTTTCACAACATGTGCATCAAACACTTTATCATATAAGGTCCTTGGACCTTTAGTCGAAACGTAGGACATCGTAATTCTTACTTGGGTCGATAACAGTAGGAGTCTTGTTAAACTTAGAGATCAAACTACAAACAACTTTATATATACAACCGCTTTCTTGAAAAAGCTCTAAAACTTAATCACTCCATGACCCTAAATATACTTGTCATTATCTATAATTTTTCAAATCCGGCATCTTATGATGCCGGTACCGGGCGAGGGCCGAAACCGGCCAACTGAGTCACAAACGGCCGGTTCCGGCTAAAATTATTTCTAAGCCGCCAACGTACAAAATAGAATATCAGTACTATTACTATTACAGCCATCATCATAGTCATCCTCATCATGGTCATGGATGCACATTATTCTGCACCAACAATCTTGTCTTCGTCATATTCACACCAGCAACCAAGCTGACCTATCCACTGGTAGATCATATCGGGATTAGTCATATGGACTAACAGTGATTTGGCATCCGCATCTAAGCAGAAACTCTTGATGCGTTTACCGCTGCGGACTCTGTTCCCCTCAACTGGTTCACCATTGAGGATTGGCAAAATGGGAACATTTTTGTAAATGAGTTTCAATGTAGCCAAGTTCCACACAAAGAATAAACCTCTTTCTGTAAAGGCAATTAGATACTCATCTTGTGCCCTTAATTTAATGACTTTGTGACCAAGGCTTATCTTTGGTGATCTATACTGACCACTATGCGAGATGATGAAGATAGATCCATTTGCTGTGGCCAGGCACCACAACTTGCAATTTATTGACCCCACAGCACAAATTACTACTTCTGGAACAAACAGTTCAATCGTCCTCTTACCTTTGTGGTAACCAAGAATTCTCGTTGGGTTATCGAGTAATGCTTCTGTATCGAATTGAATTGATCTTTCCACACCATTACGAATTTCAAGCACATAAAAATCTTCGAAAGTCCCACATTCTAGAAGAACCGCATCTGTATCAGGTATGATTCCTGGCGTCTTCAGGTATCGTACATTTGGTTCATCAACCCAGACCTTATCTTGTGTCAACTTGGAATTTAGTGTCATTGTGTGTTCCTCTTCACTTATATCGGTATCAGCGTTTGGGATACCACCTTCAACGCCTGGTGATATGTCATTGCCATCTTTCTGTGATTGTGCAGTCAAATCTTTCTCCTTGTAAAAAACATCCTTTCCCCTCTCTTTCATACCCATGATTAAGGTATGAATACCCAATCTTGGCATTGGATATGATTGTATACTCATCTTACCCTCAGCTCCCTGCATTGATAAAGAAACAGGTTTCTTCTTGGGAGCAGCAGTTGTAGGTTTAGTGACACCACCACTGGGTTTATCAAATGAAGGTGTTGCTCTAACTGGCGAATAACCCGATGAAAGTAACGTGGGGGCCACTCTTTTACGACCATCTTTAACCTCAGTTTGATTTAATTTATTATCCTTCTTACGCTTCGGTATCAAAATGTTAATATTTTCATTCCTAGAAACCGCTGGAGTTTGTTCCTTCTCCTTCTCCTTATTAAAGTCATTATCATTACTATTATCATTGTTATTATTAGCCCGTTGACTTTCCTTGACACCTACTCGTGATTCCAAGAACCCAATCGAAGGTTCCCTTGGTTGCGGTCTCCACTTTCTTGCCTCCTCCTCTAAGGAAAGTTGTTTAACACTTTCAGGGAAATCCAAGGAATCTTTATCCACACCGTATCTGTGCAGTTGCTCGATATTTTTCTCCAACGGTATGGCTTTACCTAATTCACCTTTATCGAAGAAAAGAACTGTTAGTGAACTATCTAGGGAACTAACGAAGAGTGTATCACCTTGTGGAGTCCAAGCCATATCCGTAATCGATTTATTCGCAATATCATAAGCGACAAAAATGGGACGGGCTTTACTAGTACCCCATAAAGCAAGGGATTTATCCTGACCTGCAGTTGCTACAATCGATTCCACTTCTTCGCGTTTGTTCTTCTGATCCTCAGTACCCTCGGCGTTGGATTGACCTCCATTTTGTACTTCGAAAAGTCTCGGATTGAACCTAGCAACCTCAGTAGGTGCATCATGACCAATTAAACTTATACTTGTATCCCAATTCGCTCTGTTAACAATGCACACCGAACTAACTGGCCCATTTGTTGCATTCGGTACCGCTATATGTTGACCATCCGGTGACCATGAGGGTCTTCTGAAATACGTGGTTAAAGGTGAGCCTTTAAACGCATCAGATACCACATGCTCAATCGTAAATGCTAAATCTCCTGCCTTGTGATACCTGAACACTTTTAAAGTTCTATCATCCGATGCGGTTGCAAAATATTTATTTGCTGGATCAAACACAACACCTTTAACTAATGATTGATGTACATCAAATCTTTTAATTTTTTCAAAAGTAGATCCACTCCAAATAATAATCGATCTATCTAGCCCCACTGTAACCAATATACTCGAATCTGGTGCCCAACATATATCTTGAATATCGTTATCATGTGCCACTAATCTTCTTCGTACCATCCAATGCTCCTTTTCAAATTCATTACCAAATATTGGTTCAGTCCTAGGTTCCTCATCCTTAGCCCATATAAGTAATATACGATCATCTGAACCGCTAGCCAGATATTTCCCATCTGGTGAAAACTTAACACAAGTTACAGAACCCGTATGCCTACTCATACTAGCAAGCGGTCTCTTTAATTCTTCATCTACTGTACGTTTAGCAGACTCTTCCTTAGCAGCTTCTTGAATAGAAGCTACTGACCATATTCTAATCTTACCGTCTAAACCTCCAGTAGCTATGCGTTTACCATCGGCACTGACATCAACGGTATAAACTTCATATTTCCTGCGTTCCTCCCTATGACTCAACCAGGGGAACTTCACAATCTTCATAATATTCTCTGGATCGCTTTAACCCTTGCTCAATGTCTCGATAATAACGCTATCAGTTCAATTGATAGTTCTAACAATTGATTCGAAATCCATCATACTAATTTTAAAATTTCCACTGAGGTGTACGGGTGTGACTATCAACACTTTTCTCTTTTCAGGGTAGGGCAAAAACTGACGGAGCTTTGAAAGAGCTTTGGACTTTCAAAGAAAAACTAGATATGAGGCATACAATTACTATTTAACTAGTAGCAAAAAGCTGAACCTCTGAGCTCTATCCCCGATGTTCCTCTTGTTTGACATTATGTAGAAATTCAATATTGCGAATATACATACGAGCAAAAAGTCCGGACATAGAACGTGATACGTTGACCTGGTAACAGAATGTACAAAAATCAGTCCTAAAATCCATTTTAATTCTCATTTATCCTTTATCATTTAAACGTTTCCCATTCGTTTCCCGTTTGGAAAGACAATACAGTTTTTATAGAAGTCTTTCTAGCACTAATAAATAAAGGAACTTGGTGTTAAAGTTGACTCTTCAATGGTCTGACGATATATTAGTAGCATCTCTATGAAATTAAACCACGACGAGTTAATTAGTATTAACATCTAATGTGATTAAAATGGTAATTTAGGTTTTATAGCTCCCAGCATTATCATCGTTGAATATTTTATTAGAAATCAACTGTATTTGTCTTAGTGAGGAATTCAATTTATACCGACTAGAGGCTAGGTAGAGCATTGCATGACAGCCACCACTCAAGAATTACGTTGTTGGCAGCTCTACTACCCCTAGTGACTGACAATTTACTGACGAATTTCTCATGAGCTGCATTATTGTTAGAAATTGCTGGCAGAGCGGTGACGAGCCATTTCGGAGTTTGTAGTGGTAATTTTGCCATTATCGTCCTCAAAAGATCCGTATAACTGTTTAAGTCTGATCTTTGACTATGAAATAACCCAAACATTGCTTGATAAACAATGTCCTGACCCATTGATACGAATTGATGATGTGTTAATTCAATGTCTTCACGGGTATACTTTTTGTTATTAATAACTTTACACCAGAATTTGGTAACTGCAACAATGGTGAACCTTTCCTTAGCAGAAAGATATTTGACAAACTCTGGTAATAAGAAGGATGTCCAATACGTTCCATGTACTACTAAACCAGGTTTAGAGTCCAAAACGCTATTGACAAAATTAATTGTAGTTTGTAACAGATCAGGATCGTGTAAAATGGCAGATTGATAATATTTGAAGAAGAAATTCTCAAACAAGAAATCGAAATCCTGTGATGACAACTGATCTTTATAATGTTTAATCAATTTTTCCAAAAGGTAGACGTAATAAGGTAACGCTAATGCTACTTCCGTAGTAGAAATATGCTTGAGTAAGAATTCCATAATGTCGCTCATAGAATATTTGAGAAAATGTGGATCTTCGTTGGGTAAACCCAGTGCTTTACCCAAGATGAGACAAGAAACTTCCACAAATGCCATATCCTTAGCGTACGCAGGATTTGATAAAACCAATTGAAGTAAATTTAACACTTTATAAGAAATTTGTAACGGATCTGATTGCCAATAGTTTTGAAATTCTGCGATTCTTTGCACAAATGCCTCATTTTCCACATCTGATGAATGAATCATAGCGGTACCCAATTCTGAAATACATGACAGCATGCAGTGCAAATAGCTTCTTTGTTGTTCCGAAGGTGGTTCAGGGATACTTAATGCCTGTTGAATATAATTCTCTATAGTGTTAAGCACTTCCAACATGCAATTAGCTTGCTTCTCAGGTCCATTTTCTACTTGTGATTCAATGATAAACCCCATCGATCTAGTCAATTTTTCTCTGGTAAAAGTAGACACGTTGGATTCTGGTCTCATTATTGTGTTAAACACATTAATAAACTGCATCAAATATGATGACAATTCGTGACGACAAGTATCACACAAAATAGAAATTGTCTTAATAATCATTACTTCCATCTTATCATTTAATTGACTATCGGCGGGTGAAGCTGAAACTGTGCATTTTTCCAAGCCTTGAAAAAGAGCATCCACGCATGTACTCAATTGAGATGGCGACTGTTGGAAATAACCTGCCATGGTACCTATCAATGAAGAACCAGTCCTAACAAAGTCCAGTTTCAACGTTCTGGCTACGACGGAGTCAGCAGGACTCTCACATCCAACCTGGAACAACATGAGGATATTTCTAATGAAAAATTCACAGGAATCAAGTATATCGCAGATCCAAGGACTTTCACTTAAATTCATATCGGTTAAAAGTGTATTGAGTAGAAAAGACATCGCTTCAATCTCAAAAATATCAACATTACCCGCGCCCCCAGCAGAAAGTGTGTTTTCACCTACTCCTGTGATCAGAATATTGGTCAATTTATCATTGCCTAATATGGACCATAAAGATTCCATTAGATCCGCAATGGCTGATCTAAAATCATCAAATTCGTGCGTTGCAGTATCATCACTTTCTGCTTCCATAGCTTTCTGTTTATTCAGTAAACTAATTTTGGGCAAGTATATATTGACAACCTGTTGAAAAATCTCCGTGGCTAATTGTGGAGCCTGTTCTGTGTAAGTTTCCGTAATTGTATTGGAATAACAGTCTGCTAAATCCAACCAAAAATCAACCATTCTGACGGAGAAAAATTCCTGTAAAACTGGTACCAATGGGAAATTCGTCAGTTGTAAAAGTACCTTGACATATTGTTGTAAATTTTCACCATTTACTTGTGAGGATGAGATCACCGTGAATAGTTTATTGCACATATCCAAAGTGTTAACTTGTAGAAAATCTACAACACAAACAGCGAGTTCTTTTAAATCATCAGTCATTTCATTAGTAACTAAATGGTTCATATATTGTAACATCCATTCGTTTTTTGAGGAATCGGCATTTCCAGTTCTCGAAACACCTAAAAAGATAACTTCAAGTTGTTCACGTTGAGGATGGCCCATAATAATAGGATCATTAGCAAATACATTGGCAAGGATGCTCAAAATTTTTTCTGCTTGATAAAAGTCATCTGTAGCTTCACTAGATTGGCACATCCTATTGATCATGTTATCAAACATTTCACTCAAATCCATACGTCCATGGGGGGAAACGTTCCTTGCCATAGATATATAATTGATCCACGCTCCAATACAATTGTAAAGAATATCTTCAGAAACTTGCCATTCAGATAAATTAGCATTAATTAGAGCCATAGTAGAAATGTATAAGTGCTCATGAACAACTTCGTACGTTTTACTCATGGAACCTTTTCTCGATTGAAGCTTGGTCAAATCTTCCACGATAATTTCAGTGAACATAAGCACCAACTTATTACACAACTCAGAAGTCTTAATGAATTGCATCAAGCCATTATATGGAACCGGCGAATTGATCAGACGATGGATCAGTTCATCAGTTTGCAAAGTATCCTGCCAATTTTCAGATGCAAATTGTTCTTCATGGGAAAGCATCAAAACTAATGTATCTATGGGATTGTTCCAATGGGTCACCGCATTACCAGTAGTTTCTGCATTTCCCAACTCGTTAATATTGGTAAAGATCAGTGATAAATTAGACATCAATTTTTTTATTGTAATGAGTAGAGGTGCACATGTCGATGGATCTTTCACATACTGATTGCAAAATTTCACTAGATGTAGAAGATTGGCCTTAAATAGTTTCCACAACATTTCGTAAGAATCCACATGTGTAGTTAGCTGAACAGTCAAAGTTAAGGCTCCAAAATATTTGACATTGGGAGAATACGCAATATTACCCAGCAGCTCATTCGCTAAAAGAATTCCATGATCAGATTTCTGAATGACTTGTAATTCATGCTGGATTGAACCAACGTTTTGAGATGGTTGTGGAGAATATAACTCTTCGATGAGCTGTGTTTAATTAGAATTTTTGTTAATAACTTATTGACTTCAGTCATCACTTAAAGAAAAATATAAGAGAACATACTCTGACCACCTGGCCAATGTCCATGGTTTCTTTTTACGGACCTTTATAAACCAGTTGTAACTGCAGTTTCTGGTCTTGTGAAGTGTAAGTCTTCAACTAAATGTACAAGTTCGTCAATATCGTCATTGTCCGAAGGTCGATGAGCTAAATAATCAATTAACTATACGAATGGAATGAAGAAAACGGTTAAGATTTGATTTTTTATCTTCTATACAATTACTAATGAATCCATGGTGTTCTGTAAACCAAATAGCCTTACAAGGTCGCAGACGGCCTTTTTAATCTTTGGTGATTCGCTATCGAAATCTACGACTAGTCGGATATGACCCACAGAGGTATCAAAAAGTACCATGCTGTTGTTTACTAAGTTTATCTTCTTTTGTAGGACCATTTGTAAAATTTCTTCTAGCGGCAAGAGCCCTGGAACTACGTTGGGGATACGGTAGATGTCATTTTTACCGTTACCATCGTTACAGATATCGTGCGTTAATTCTCTACTGTATGGGATTTCCCTTCTCGATAGCTGTTCTGCTGCATCATCAGCTACCTTAAATGCCCCACCATTGACACCATAAATGTTCTCCACTACATTGTGCAGCGACCCTGGGGTTTGCCAAACGTCAGCAGTTCCACTAAATCTTTCGTTTAGATGTGGTTCATTAGTCAAATTTGGGTCATCAGATAAAACAAAGAATTTGCTATGATCGATTTCTTTTTCAACTCTTGTTAACGGTGTATATCTATAGTTGCACAGATCCATAAGCTCACCGCCATATTTGCCCTTATAATTCATTTTTGGACAATCTTGAATATAGTACCCCATGTAATAATGCTTACGGTTGATCTTACTACTAATGGCAAGTTCTCTCAAGGCACTCAACTTGCCCAATGACAGTTTCCCATATTCTGGATCCCATATGAAATAAACTGAAGATATACCACTCGGCAGAATGTCAATTACCGCTATAGCTATGAGATTTCCATTATAATAATAACATTCATGGGCAGGTCCTACTCTTTCAAAATGGGAACGTTCAGGATTTTTCCAATCATTCAATTGATCCCATTCTTGCTTGGTGCCTCGAATGACTTCTGGTGAGAATGGTGCATCGCATAGAAACCTTTTGAATGATTTAGCATTATGGTCAAAATCATTGTGCACACTCTCTTGGTACTTTGCAAAAAGCCTATATTTTTCATCAGAGTATACTGCAGGTTCAAATTTGGTGTAAAAATTGTCGGATTTACTTTCAGTGTCAATTATCTCTTGCGTAAAGTTGAAGGGTCCCTTATGATCTTTCTTATTCTCTTGATTATACTCTGGTGAAACTGCCTTTTTAAACCTCTTGACACAAGTTTTCATATCTTTAGAGACCCTTACTTGATCAGTAGTGGTTCTAATGGTGTACATACGGCAGCAATTTCTCAAAAGGTCTGGTTTATATAAGAACTTACCAGACCTTCTAAATCCCATATTGCAAAGTCTATCGTACATTTCCACTGATACGAGTTCCGCTTGAACACCTAGTGTACAATTTTGAGCATCTAACCCATCTTTGGCCTCTGAATGTTTGTCATACCACGATTTAACAGCAAAATTATCATTCTTGTCAGGTTTCTGTCCCTTACAGTATCCACAATGAGAAATAGAATCACTAAAGTAATATGGTTCTGAGATTATCAAACGTTCTGTCATGGTTAAATTAACCTTCAAAGTCTCTTGGTTCCAACCAATTCTCTCGAACAGACCTTTTACCTGTAGCAAGTGTTGAAGATGCTTTTAGCATGAACTTATTAACTTAACGGTACGAACTACTAACCCAACTAACTTCCAAGGGTAATAGGAAAAATCGAGACAAAAAGGATCAAATATGCTAAATCTAGTAAGGCAAAGGCGTTTCCTAAGCACATTTTATGAACTCTTTCCCCAAACCTTCCCCAAGAAGGCTCCAGTTTGGAATTTTAACGAGAGACAGCTACGTAAGGAGTATCGAAACCTACAGGCACAACACCATCCTGACATGTTAGGTGGGAATCTCTCACAGGAAGTCTCAAGTAGTGGCGGTAATTATTCATCTCTGCTCAATAAGGCCTACCACACTCTGAAAGAGCCGTTGCCAAGATCGCAGTACATGCTCAAAGTTTTAAACAATATGGACTTAACTGAAGAAAGACTCTCCCAAAGTATAATGCAAAGTGATCCTAGCATATTGATGCAAGTTCTAGACACTCATGAGCAGTTGGAGGAAGTTCTAAGTGAGGAAGATGTTCGGAATATTGATTTGGAAAATAGGGATCGTATTAAAGGAATTGAATCACAGTTACAAGAGTGCTACGAGACTATGGATTATGGTAGGGCCGCGAGATTAACAGTGGAATTAAAATACTGGGTTAATTTGGCCAAGGCAATTAAGGAATGGCAACCAGGGAAACCAGTTACTATCAATCATTGAAATGATGAATGTTACAATAAGAACAATAACTGTAATGAAATAGTCATGATGTGATGAGGACAAAAGAAAGAAGAAAATAAAAGCTATATATACATTTTCCATCAAACCACCTTCAGTTTTTATATGTGCGTCTTGTAAAAGAATTTTTTTTTTTATAATTGAAATCAAAAGAACCATAGTCGTTACGTTATGCATTAGTTTCTGGCAATTCTGGAATTTCAAACTCACATTTGGAAAATTCTTCCCATTCATCAGGTGTCGAGGGGTACTGCCTTAGCCATTTCATTCTTGGTCCACTTATAGCAGCATCATTAATTCTAAATCCGAAAACTTTCAATTCAAAGATCTCTTTATTCTTACGTTCCACGTATTCTTCTAATTCTTCAAAGTGCTTCAAAAAAACACCTGGGAAACTTGTTCCCCAATATGCACCTTCCATGCAGAGGTGGCGAGATGATTGGGGTAAGTATAAATCTTGACAACTGGGGCAGTATAGCCGCACTGTATTCTTACCAATAGTATCATTTAATCCACATGGTAATAGCTGCATACCACCGCAGTAGTAACGGGGACATGTGCCAAATTCCTTATGATCAAATTTTTCTGCCATTGCTTGTAATCCTGGTTTTGTTAAAATGTAACGAGCATGGATTAGTCCGTACAGTTGTTCTGCAGCGTGTTCCGCTAAAGAACGGTTTACCAGTTGTGGTTTACCACCACCGCTTTCATTACCATTTTGTGTGCCCATATCAGCATCTTCATCTTCATCCTCTTCGTCACTCATGGCTTCTAAATCCAATATCAAATCTAATGCCTTTCTATAGTGTGGAACCTCTTGTGATAAAGAAGTCATATTAAAATCATCTTCGATAAAATCAGTAGGTACTTGACAAAAGTATTCATGCCCAAATCTTGAGCAAAAGGTAGGAATCCACTCGTCGTAAGTTCCACTATCATCTTCAGATGATCCTGGATGTGAAAGATCTTCAATGAAATCCTGTGGCATTGAGGGGGTTCCTTCCAATGGGATAAATATTTACTCGTTCTTTTCAATTAGAAGATCACTGGGATTTCGAATCTAATCGATTTGATTTTTAATTCCACTTCTTTCAAGTGTTTGGTAGTATTGCTTGCCTCTTTTATCGAAAAGGATGGTGAAGAAAAAAGGAAGAGGAAAAAGTGCTTGAATTTGAAATTGAAACAGTATACAACGGATTAAGATAAAAAACAGACTATCTTAGAATCCCATTGAAGACTAAGAATTGCTTTAACATGGATTCTGGAGGTTGGATCGTATACTGTTGTATCTTCTTCATACTTTTGGGAAAAGTTTTGGAGTATACATCCTCATACCAAGACAAATGGTTCACAAAGTTAACGTTGACACCTGAAGCTCGTAAATTGAATAGTCAATATCATGAACTTCTGTCAGAGCGTCTAAGGTTGCAAGAAGAGAACCACTCAATTTCTGCACAGGATAACTATGCTCGTTGGACAAAGAATAACCGCAAATTGGGCGAATTGGATAAAAAACTGGGCACTATTCGTGATAAATTGCAGGAGACCAACACTTCTTCCAAGAAAGTTTTTGGCAGAGTTAAATTAATTGGCCTGACTATACCGTTCTGGATCCTCAAGATATGGCAAAGAAGCCATGTGGTTTACCATTTTCCCAAGCAGGATCTTTTCCCCAAATTAGTGACAGGAGTTTGGGCTCGTGGTTGGCTGTATCTAGCATTGGGACCATTACAATATTTGAGAAATGGATCTCTGAACATTCAAGATTACGCACCCCATGGTGTTTCTTTGGGAATCTGGATTTGGGCATTGCAAGCGACCATAAATACACTTGAATTTTTGGTCAAACAAGTGATCTTGGAAAAACCAGTGAGTCCACCACCACAGAAGTCCAAATCTGCAACCAAAGCAGAAACCAAGAGACCAGAGAAACTTGAAATCACCGATGACAAAGTTGAATTAGACTAAATAAAAAAAATTAATTACAAATACGTACAATTCATTTAAACCTCAGGAGATCACCACACGATCTGACTTCTCTTTCGTTTCTCTTGAAGATGCTACGTCTTGCGTTGGAACTAGGGTCAAGCAGTTGCGCCAGCGCGGCCAATCTTTCCCTTCCTTGCAATACAAGTTTATCACCGTAAGCATGAAATAATTTGTACAATAGGAAATGTAGCCACAATAAATTGGTTCTTGGCTCGTAATTATCCCATGATGTTTCAGATAAAATCGCTCTCATTAAATTGTAAACGTCGAATTGGTAATCGCCACCGCCTTGGAAAAATAATGGATGATCTAATCTAGTGAATAAAGTTTCTTTACGCGATGCCCAATAAGCTCTTGCACCTTTCAAGTCGCAAAGCGTAACGTTAAGATGGTCGTCCACTAATATGTGGTCCAAACTCAAGCTTCTGTGCTCGAATTCAAACTTAGTCTCTGCCACGTAAAGTGTGGTGACTACTTGCCAGAATATTTTTAAAGCTTGCGGCCAAGTATTCAACTTGATTTGTGACAACGGTGTACCATTATCACGGAGAATGATAAGCAAATACAACTTACCTTCTGTAGTAGAAGCAGTCTCTTCATCAAAAATTGGTCTTTCTCTAATCACAAAAGATCTTAGCAGATAGGGCAGACCAGTGGTACCTTTAGAAAGGCGTAACATTTTCAATTCGTGCAAACACATAGATTTCGAATAAGTAACATCTTCCAAAGTTTCCAGCGGTAGTTTTTTGTAAATCACGTTTGTACCTTCACTCTGTGCTCTCCAAACATGAGTTGATAGTTCCGTTGCATTTTTTAAAACCGGTATGTAGTCATCATCGTATGGCAACTCTTTGCTAACGTCACAATATTCTAATATTTGCTGTAAGACGACCTCATCGTAATCTTTCATCATAATGGGCAAAGATGAATGCAATGATAACAATGAAGATGAATTTCTTAGCTTAGTTTTAATTTTATCTCTTGACATTTGATCAACTACCGGTAATGAGATCTTGGGATGATGAGAGTGAGAACCTGAAGAAGAGATGGAACCCTCTTCCGCCATGTTATTAGATTTCCTTCTTGTCTTAAACCTCTGTAATGAGGATTGTGAAGATTTATGCTTTAAACTTGACTGTGAGGAACGATGCTTTAAATTACCTAGGGAAAGGTTTGATGAAGACAACCTTTTGGACAAGCTGTTAGAAATCGATGAACTGTTGTCTTCAAAAGTACTATTGTTATTGGCATAGATTGCCTTGTGCAATTCTGAGAATGAACTTTTGGTTTTAGTAGTTGGATCGGTGGGAGGTCCCACTAAAGAATGTGTAGAAAGAGGTCTGGATATCGTTCTATCACGAATGCTATTACCACTTCTCTGCCAAAATTTCCATTTAGAACTCGATGTGAGCGATGATAACGAGCTAATTGACGGCGAATGAGTGTGTAATCTGGATTGTCTTCTTGGCATTTCGGTCTTTCCTAAGAAAGCAGAGTTCCTTTGACTTGATGGAGTCTCCACATTAGTATTACGTCTTTCCTTGAGCGGTTGTCCTCTGGTAGATGCCGTGGAAGGAACTTTAGCGCTTTCTTGCTTCTTTTGAGGGTAGTGATTTTCCTTGTTTTCATCATTTAATGCGATCAGCCCGAATAGTTGTTTCAACGAAGAACCTGTTGATGACCTTTTGGAAGTCGGACTATGTTCGAAATGTTGATCTATTGAAATTCTCTTGTGTGACGAAACAGATCCTGATCCTTGAGTGGGGACTCTTCTAACAAACTTATCCTTTTCCTTTTCGTCCCTTTTCGCATCTTTATCCTTTGAATCTGTGAATGATGACAGTGTTGACCATCTTTTCTTCGCGTTGTTAGATGATGTTGATGAATGATTAGAGATGAAAGACCATCTTTTTTTCTCATCCTTATTCGATTTCGTTGTAGCTGGTGATCTAACGGATCCGCTAACCCTTGGAGAATTCGGCACTGGGGTCTTGTTGTTATTAGCACCATAGTTATTGTTATTGTTATTGCTATGGCTAGTATCTTGGTTGAGGATGTTGAGATTACTACTATTGCGAACTCCTAATGGTGTAATATTAGCCTTTGGTGTTGCCTCTAGGGATTCATCATCTGAGGCAGCTTCATCTGTCGAAGAATCGTAATCATCTTCATTATCAGAAACCACAAGTGCAATGAATCTTCTGTCATCCGCGAACTCACCAAATGATGAATCCAGGTCCATTGCCATGATCCTTTCTTTCTTGTTATTCTTAGTGTTGCGACAAAAGACAACAAATTCTCGAGAGCTCAGAGACTTCAGATGAACAAGTGAAAGAACAAGATTAAGTTAAGTTATGCTGATGGACTCAAATGTTAGTGCAATGTTAATGATGATCAGTACTAGTGCTGAAAAACCTTTTTAGATTGAGCGCAAGGAAAACAACAACCGAGAGATCAGTATATTTTTATTATTCCATTATTCATGGTAAAATATGCAGCCCGATTCAAAAATTCAATGGGGAAAGATTCCTACAAGGGAATCTGAGGGTCCGCACTCCTCTTTTCCGTTTTTTCACATTCTGGCTAATAGGGCATAAGAATCAATAGCTTCCCATTGACAATAATACCGGACTAGGTGTATTTTGCTAATCGCATCTCGAAAATGCTTTGTTTTTGTTTTCTTTTTAACCCATTGGATAACCTTTTAAGTGAAGCACCTGACTCTTTAGAGCTTGAATGCGCAAATTGTGGTGCATCCATGAGATCTCGGTTCTCCTGACCTTCCATTTTGTTTGTTTATTTGTTGTTGTTGTTGTTGTTGTTATTTGTAATTTGGAAGTTGGTGTTGGTGTCTTCAAGTTCTGATGAAGTATTTCGCGATTTGTCCGGACTTCCATGGAGGCTCGGACAGATAAGATATCTAGGACCAAAGCGGCTAGAGGTGCTATTCTGCTATATCAGAGATAACGATTTAATCACAGCTGAGATTTTTACATGGTTCTCAGTAGTTTTAAAACTATTTCTTTAGTATGATGAAAACCTACATGTCCCTGGTTCAATTCTCGTGGGAAGCAAAATAATCAATTTTTTTTGTCGGTCTCTTACCAAGAATACTGATGAAAGGTGCACGACAAGAATGCATCGACTAGAGGACTACAATATCCACAAGAAGTCCTCACATCTTGCATGTAGCAAAGTGTAAGAGTATTACTACAATGTACGGTGCTCTCAAAAAAATACTGAAGACAGAATTGATTCCTTTACAAGATATTTCACCTAAGCATCCGCAATGTTTCTTGATGATGCTCAAACGTAATCTAATAATCGAAGTTTTCACACAACAACCCACGTAAAGCGACAGATACATGAAGAACATCTGTTTCTCTATCTGACTATCGAAGGTAATTATACTTCCCTATGAAACGGTGCCATGTTAACGATCAAGTAGCCAAAACATGGCAGGTAGTCCAGTTGCGATCTTAGCATCTGACCGTAAGTTAGTAGTTTATTAACGATAATAGCTTAACTGGTAATTGAAATAAATATCTTATAAAGCTACATGCGGATGGGTCCTGGGATCTCGTCTTGCTCCTGTCCGGCTGGTATATCTTGTCCTACAGTCGGAATTAATTTTGAAGAAAAGTGGTATAAATTTCTAGAGGTTTTTTAATATTGTAAGATGTCCTAACATGAAATGAAAACCGCTAAATTATTATGCTATAATTTTTCAAAAATTGGTATTATCTTTTAACATTTTCTGTCGTCGGTTCCCGGACACTGTTCTTTTCCTCGGCTACCCCGGACAGCATTTTAGCTGGTCTAGCCTAAGGCTTCTGATATGAAAGACTATATACTAGGGAAAGAATAAAAATATACAGATCTCAGGAGCCTCATTGAACTTCGTCAAGCATGGATATGAGTCATTCAAACCCCTCTAATGAACCTCATGCAGATCCTGTTACCCAAGATACAAGAGACAAAGAAATCAAGGTGAATGACGTGGAATCAAGGCAGGTAGCCAATTCTGATGAAATAGCAGATGAACACAAGGGAGATACTCAGCAAGAACAAGAGAGCGATAGCGATGATTTTGGTAGTTTTTCAGATGCATCTATTGAACAAGAAGAGGAACATATAGCGGAAGAAGTGTCACAAGAACTCGATGACGACTCAAATAATGTGGAGAAATATCTCGATCAAATACTACCACTCGATGACAGTATACCGAAAGAACCACTACCCAATGTTGAATTGGATACATTGATACAAGATGAAAGACCAAGGATCATTTACGAACAGCTAGTACTGCTACGAACGGTTTTAAGACCCTTCATTTGGGATAAATCACATATCAAATCTAACCTTTGGCACATTTTAAGAATACCTGAAAGAACAATACCAAATAAACAGGAACTTGGACGCGAGCCGTTGAATGATAGTCTTTTCATTGCGTTGCTTAATATGCTTGATGACAATAAAAGTCGTTCGCAGACAGCACTAAGAGATCAATTAGGAATCAATTATTCACCACCATTAGCACCGATTTTCTTGCAAGAGGAAGTTGAAAAGCAAGAGGAAAAAGAGATTCCTGGACTTTTAGCCATATCGCCGGATGAAGTAGAAAATTTACAGGGGTATCACGATAAATTATGCCAATCAATTGATCTCTTATTGATCAAATTACAAGAGTCACGAGCTGAACAAATCGATTTGGTTAAGGATAAGACGACTTTTGAAAATGTGGTTACGAATCTAACTGGCCATACGCAAAGACTTTATAGAGATGAAGTGGCATTTTACAATAAACATAAAAATAAAAATAAGAGAAAAAATAGATTCAGTTGGGTTGGACACTAAAGGACACTTTCTTCTATATATACGAGTTTATAGTTATTATTTTATAAATCTTAGACTCTTAAATCTAAGTCGGGTTTCTTGAAATTCTTCTTTTTGTTTGATTTAGTAGTACTTCTTTCGTAATCACCTGCATCCTTGAGGGATCTACCTTCAGAATCTTCTTTCTTCAATTGGTATAACCTAACTAACCAATTTTCAGATGTGAAAACTTCTTCGAAATAATCTAATGGAAGGACATCACTTGGTAGAATAGTTTGACCACGCACTTTATCAATACCTTGACCACCAAACAATTCGGGGTATCCTTGATAAGACATTTTGTACATCAGACATTCTTTCATAGTTTGTGATGCTGAAGAATCCACACGGTATTCACCTGTGGCACTGAAATAATTTCGTTCATTAATTTCGTCTGGCCATATACCTTCACTAATCCTTACCATCCATAAGAATTTATTGACATCATCACCACTGAAACCTAATAGACCACCAAAGATGACTAGCACGTAATCAGCGTCTAATTGTTTTAAAATTTCATAGGATTTTTCCTCTGGGGATGCCATTGCCTTACCAACAAGTGCAATATGTGTATTGTTCCAGGTGTTATTGTCAACTAGTGTAGTTCTATCGGCCATACCACCAATTTGGTAACCATAATCCCACCATGAAGCAATCTTTGCATCTTCTTCGGTGTTTAATCTTAACCAGTAGTAGGCTTCACGGAAATCATCAATTAAAACGGTACGACCGTCGTAGGTAGTCGATGGCAAAACAACTGATGGTGAAGAATAAGCCATCTTATTAACCCAAGTACAGTGGAAAACAAATAGCACCAAATAAAAGATAAAAGTTGATGAAACCAATAGACGTGACACTAGATTACTGACGTTAACCTTTTTGTTTTTCATAGTGTGAGAGAAATCCAAATACACGTCAAATATCTTAGATAGTGCCACCGCAGCTGCAACACATATCACCGGTGTCAAAGTCAACATTAATCTGATCATAACACCAGCAAAGTACGAACATAGAACTGAGTAGACAATGACAAAAACGTGTTCATCCTTCAAGTCTAAGAATAATAGGAAAACACCCGCTGGGAATAACCAGATGAGGAAATGAGTATCGAAGAAGAAAGCAGGCCATGCAACAGGTTGATGTTCGGAGACAGATGCAATGATAGGGATGTGGATCTTGGCATAGTTAGTATCCCAAAGAGAGTAAAATCTACCAGTCCATGGAGCAATGAAACCGAAATAAGTCAAAGCGAATAGAGCTGCAACACCGACAACAAGGATCAATGCAAGGGAAACTATCATAACAACTCTGAATTTATCGGATGAAACTTTAGTCTTGACGAAATGACCAAATGCCACTAGTTGCAAAAGACCGAAAACACCAAGTGCGGCCATGTGGTCATTAGATCTAATTGGTAAAAACCCAACAAATGGAATTTGCATAGATGCCAAAGTACCAATTGCATACCAAGTGGTGTAGGCTGAATATAGTTTGGCATTGTAACGACCCATCAAGATGAGAATAAAAATGTGTAGAGGGATCAAATTGGTAATAAACACGTAACCACCCCATGCTGAAACCATGTAGAAATAGAATAATGCGGTTAAAGTTGCGTGCAAAATAGAACCTGTCTTTTGAGCTTTAATCCAGAACATGAAAGTAACCATTAAAAGGGTAATTGCAATAGCTTCGTTATCGTAAGAACCTGCAACTGATCTAGAAATGTAACCTGGCACAATCGCCATAAAGGCGGCCGCCAACAGACCTGCACCACTATCCTTGATCTCTTTAGTAAAATGATAAGTAGCCAATGCAGTAATCCCCGAGAAAGCAGGTGCAAACATAACGCAAACGTTTCTAATATCAACTGGTAAACCAATACGCTTCAATAAATGCCATACAGCACCACTTGTTGTCATCAATCCTGGATAAAGGGTACCACCAGTGACTCTACCTAGTGGATACCATGTTCTATCGTCGAACCAATTCAAAAATTCCAAAAAGGAATGTGTAACCAAATATTTGGTAGCTCTAAAGTTAAACCATGGATCGAATTCGTGAATAATTGATTCAAATCTAATAACGGAGAACAATCTTGAAGATACAGCTGCACCAAATATAGCCAAAAAGATAGTAAATGTGAGTACTGTTTGAACCCATCTAACGAGTGAACTTTTCCCCGTAAGCACTGGAGTCTTGGCACTCTCGGCAATTGTACTTTTGCCTGTCGTCACCATCGTGAAATCAAGACAAGCAATTGATTCAATAAAGGTGATTAGAAAAGACAATTGGTGAACTCTCCTTAGTAGCCCATCAATATAACAACTATATGTTTCGTGTAGTGGTAGCCCTTCGGCCTGTTTCATGGCTTTGATATTCGACAGCCTGTCGAAGAAACGGAGGAAAAAAACCTCCTAAAAAGGAAACTTGTACGGGTAACCTGCAGAAGCCGATATCACATGATATTCACATGACACATCTCTAATCACGTCACACGGTGTAAATCATCTCCTACGGAGATAAGAGAATTGCATGTGACGTAATTAATTATTTTGGTATTATTCCTTTATTTTGTGCCTTCCTAAAAGACGTGTTACGTCTGAAAAGGGTAGGGCAACGAATAACCATTTTCGTCATGTTTCGGAGTCCTCGAGAATAACCAAGAAAATCTTGGTGTACCGGACTAAATTACGCGTATCCGCTATACTAACAGTTCTAATAGCACCGCGCTCGACGACCGCTAGCGTATCTCTACATTTCTCGAGCAGCTCCTGTCTGCTCGAGCACTTCCTCTCATGCATTATGCTCCGGACAGTACTCCCCTGCATACAGTACTCACAACCAGCCCCTACCAGTCCAGCAGCCCCTCTATTCGGACAGCTTTTGTATTCGGTTGCCTGCTCCCAAAAGGGAAAGTATTCCTAATTCGCTCAATCGGCGAAAAAAGAAGAAAAGGCCCAATCAAAAAAAGAAACCTGTTTCTGTATTTCTCATCGACAAGCGAGCGATAAGAGAGTATAAGCAGAGTCAAGCAAGTCAGTGTTCTAAAGGTTAATACTCCTGAATACCTCTTACAATAGGTTAAAGTAGGAGTATTGTCATTGCAAGGGAAGTCTTTCATTTTGTTTGGCAAGTCTCCGTAGTTTTTAAGAGAATCGCATTTCAAAGGCAAGCTTCTAGACTAGAGAAATAAGTTGGCCGCAAATACGATACATGGTTAGGAAATTTTAAGAATTAACGAGTCATAGGATGAGCAGTATTCATAGTCAGGCAAGCGATACTCTGCCTCAAGAAACTCAGGCAGCAACACCACCAGCCCAACAACAACAATACAACAGGGGTAAGACCCCAGCCATACGAGAGGAGAACGAAGAGGAAGAAGACGGTGACGCAAGTAATGACGCGATCAACCGTGATGACAAGCCCTCACCAAAAGCCAATTCAACGAGGTCTTCATCCTCGTCAAATGCTGTTAGTTCAAGTAATGGTGGTAAATCTATGTCTACGATAACTTTTGAAAAACAGAAAGTTGTACCACCAAGAGCAAGAACACATTCAGCTCAGAGCGTGCTTTCTACCATTTCACTACAACCTATGTTCCATCAACATGCTCACCAGAATCAGCAACAAAGTCAACAACCTCAGCAGACTAATGAAGATCAGAGAAACTTGAGTTGTACTAACTTAGCTAGGATCAATCAACAGATTCAGTCACCTGCGATGTCTTCCATACGTAAGAAAGGCGTCACTAATAGTGTTACAAGTGGCAGGATTAGTGATGAAGACTTAGAAATTGGACTGCGACTCCCGTTTACGGATGATAAGAGGTTGTATTTGGATGCGAATAGCGTTAAACAGAGACAGCAGCAGAAACAGAAACAATTACAAAAGAAGGATAATGCGTCTGTGAAGACTAATGGGTCGACAGTTGTGGAAAACGAAGAAGTGGAGGAAGACGATGTTGTTATGCAGAAGAGACTCACCGCGCAGGCGTTGAGAAAATTATCCAATCTAAGGGGAAGTTCGACCATGGGGGTTGGGATTAATCAAGCCTTGATTAACAACGACAACAACAATAATTCTAATAACGGTAACAACAATAGCTTGTCCTATGGTGATGGAGATGGCAGGACCATTGATGAAGGCAGTCAGGATTTAGAAGCTATGACACATCTGAAATTCGGTAATAAAAAAGTGTTTTTGGATTCCTTCCCACAGGGAAGCAATAACAACAATAATTACTACAGCAGTAACAATAATAATAATAATAATAATAACGTTGCTGCAAGCTTGGTTACACAGCAACCGTCGCTTCAAAGCATCAGAAAGGCATCCTTAGAGGTAATCCAACAACCAGGTCAACAACTTAATACACAACAAAAAGTGGGAGTACCACCTACAAGTGGTACAACACCCACAAATGCTTCTTCTAGAAGGTGTGTAAAACAGATAAACAATCCCAAGAAACCACTTTATTTGCCAGCTGTACTAAGGGACGTTTCAGAGACAAATTTAACAAATGAGGATTTTGTAAGGCCACCATCACCACCACAATCTTTGGTTTCTAATAATCAGACGATAACCTCGCGCAATTTGCACCAACAGGCTCAACATTCCAGTCAAAATACTAGTGCTTCGTCCACGGCAAGTATCCATTCTTCAAGTTCATCCGTGATGGAATCCTGTCGTCGTCAAATTGCACTTTGGTTTTTTCCCAATGGTGAATACAGTTCAATGGAAAATCGCTGGAGTCAACTGTTAGATCCTCCTGCTCCGCCAACCAAACGTCATTGGCTGCATGATAACAAGAGAGGTTCTTGTCATTACTGCCATAAATTGTTTACATTTTGGGAACGGAAACACCATTGTAGACATTGCGGTGATATTTTTTGCCAACAACACTTAGGTCATTGGCTTTACTTAAATAGTGATGCAAGTTTTATCATTGGTGGTGGTGGTTTAGGTACACTGTCAAAGATATGTGATGGATGTTTAGAAGAATATGAAAATGTGGTAAAGAATCCAAAGTGGAAGAGCCAAAAATTGGGTAATTTCAATCAACACGGTGGTTTGGTTGAGCCGACAAGAGCAGCAGCAGCAGCAGCAACACCACCTAAAAATGTGGAAGGTATTAATGTTCAAAATGATGATTCAAAGGGAGATTTCATCGGTAGTGTTGCAGGGTCGGTACCTGCAGATTGGAATTGGAGTAGTTTTTGAAATTTTGTTCTTATTTATATTAGAAATCGTATTATTATCATCTGTAACTTTAACTAAACAGATTGTAAGATAAATTAATGAAAAAGACAAATGACTTGAGCAAATGACTTTTATTGCAAATGACTTTTTTTTTTTTTTTTTTTTTTTTTTTATTTAATTTATAAACTTTAATTTTAAATATAAACATGACTCATATTGTTGGATCAAAGATAAAGATTATGCTTTGTCATTAGAATCACTCAACGGAAAAAATTGAGATGCATGACTTTATTCGCTGTCATCAGCATCATCATGATTATTACCTTCGTGATCCTCCACACTTCTTTTCTCCCATATCGCTTGTACAATCTTGCTACTAACTCCGTCCTTGGCACCAATTTTTTCTTCAACAGCGAATTCGGAACCTGACGACATATCTGCGGATGAAGTGGACCCTTCAGATATTAAATTTGCAGGATTTGAAAAAATAGGGATGTTGGATAGTGAATTTTCACTATTGACAAGGGATACTGCATCTGAATCGGTGCTGTGACCATCGTTTTCATTTTCTTCCCTTTCAGCCGTTTTAGCTCTTTCGGCTCTTTTCACCTCATGCTTAATCTTCTGCTTCTTGAGTAATCTTCTCCTCTTCAACTCTGCTGTCCTTCTATCTTCTTCTTCATCATCCAATTCGTATTTATGACGTAGAGTATCTGCATCAAAATCTGGGAAGAGTTCGGGCCCTATAGTATTAATCAATTCAGTAATCTTTTCAGCAAGGGCGTGGCGTTCCTTTTGTAAGTCTCTAAGACCTTGCGGGGTTGTGATTGACAAGTATAGCGGCCTTAGTGACTTAAAGATATCCATACCGATGTCACCAACAAGTAATGCGGAGTAAGTGACAGCAGAACAAGCGAAGTAGGAAATTACGAAGGTGAGTATTTTGTTACCGGGGAATCTGTGTCTTAACAAATAAGAGATCATAATGGACCACAACGTGTATAGTAATGGTGCCAACCCCATACCAATTAAAATTTTCCAAGTAGCAATGACATCATTGGCCTTAATCTTAACAGTTGATGCAGCAAGAGCCTCCCTGGCCTTTTGCTTAGAGATTCTCTTGGCAACAATGAAAATAGGCAAAAACATAATAATACCTGGCAATGCAAAAGCCAACATAACCAGTAGACGTAGAGATCTGAAGCATAGCAACCATAGATTCTTAGCAAAACTCATTCTATCACGCATCACCAAGTGGTCTGGAATGTTGTAGTGACTGAGATGAGCATTGTAAGTCATGATTTCTTTCTTCAAACTGATAATACGAGGATCCTCTCTATAGGTTTGATATCCTTTGACGAGTCTTCTATTCATTTCCACGACCATCGACAATGGTAAACGGGAAGATAAGTGACCGGCATACAATCTTCTCATTGCTTGCACGACTATCAAAGTTTCATAATCAGAACAGGTAACGGTAACAGCTTTCAACCCTTCAGAAATTGTGTCTAACATTTCTTTAACGGCTTCGCGGTTAGTTTCAGGGCTTCTGTATTTTTCAACCAGTTCATGTGGGATTGAAATAGGATTCCCGAATTCAACAACGGCCCTTGATCTGAATTTGTGAGGATGGAAATAATTCATACCACAGGGAACAATCTTCACATTCGATTCAGGGTGTTTGTCCATACAACCAAGTGCCATAATAGCAACACCGGCTTTTAATGGTAAAAGATCTGTTCTGTCGTGAGAACCACCTTCAGGGAAAATACCAATGCATTGGTTACTAGCCAAATGTTCAAAAACTTTATGATACACAAGTGATTGATTCACTTTGTCGGCATATTTAAAAGAAGTACCCTTGGTCAAAATACTTTTGACTTCAGGTTTATTCATTTTAAATTCCTTACGAAGGGTTAATTCAGTTTCACTTTCAATTGAATCGATTTCCACATTACCTAATGATTTAGGCAATCCAATTAATCCTTTTGGCTTAAAGTCAGTTAAGAAAGAGGTACCATGACCAATTAACTTTCTTGGATTTTCAGGGTCAATGGTAATCTTACCCTTGGCGGGTTTCAAATTATCTTGAGCTCTAACGACACCAATGGACATAACACAACGTGAGAAGAAACCAATTGCCCTTCTTTTCAAAGATTTTTCAGCAACTAAAAATGAAATTCTTCTATTGACAACTTTTTTAACTTGACCCATCAAGATAACAGGATCAACGAATTGATTGGCGTGAGGTGCTGCAACAAAGATAACCGGACCTTGTCTGGGAACTTTATAGCCACCACGGGTTCTAATCTCTCTGAAGAAACAGTCAAAGATATTCAATAACATTCCCAGAATAATATTGTAGATTAAAATTCTGTAGAACGGTTGTTTATGAGGGTGGGCTTCATTCCCCTTATCTTTGTCTTCTTTCTCCTCATTAGTACTACTTTTGCTGCTTGGAGAAGTAGCTGGCTCCAAATCTCTTGCAATTAATTCAGTATCACCACTGGTAGTGCTAAACCCAGTAGTAGATGAGCCACCGGTAGTTTTTTCATCAACTGGCATCATTGGGTAATCTTAGCCACGGTAGTTCCTTAAAGTGCCTTATCAAAAAGTATATGAATTTTAGGGTACTCTAATAATATAACGGCGACCCGAATACCAGCTAGCCAAGACTTCTCTTATATCTATTAACCTTTTTAGTTGACTGGTATAATGTGAGTTAAATAAAGTTCAGTTTAAAAAAGCTGGAGAAAGGGCTCGCTTTTAAGCTTATGCGACAAATATCGGTCTGATACACTACATAAAAAAAAAAAAAAACAAATATTTTGAATTTTATAGAGATCTGAAGAATCGTGGGAGCATTTATAGTAGATTCAAATTATAGGGTATTTTTTCCTCTACAAAAAGGTATGTGCTTGGTATGTTCCTGTACCGCACCTCTTCCTCAGACTTTTCATGAATTGTTCAGGTTTTTCCATCTTAAACCCTTCAAATTGTAGTTCCTTGATTTTAAGTGCATCTGAATGGCATTGAACGTAGATGTGTTGGTCTTTGTCATTGTAGATAAATTCTCCTGCCTTTGAAAACGGTAGAAAATCCGCTCTTTCGAAGTTGTGGAAGATTATTCTTTTAACAGGAGTCTCATCCACCATAGTCTTTGATTTATTTTCATCGACTTGCTTGAAAACATATGGAGGTCCCAAAGTTTCTAATTTCGTTATGGCAGTCTCTGCTGTGTCTTGTGGCCAGTGTAATCGTCTCATTTCAGAAGTTATCTTAGATGCATAGCACGAATTATAAGGAGGGTTTAAAGCAGGCGGACTAGCATATAATTTGTCATTTATTACATGCTTGAGTAAAGATCCTCCTTGTAGACCCAATTGATCCATTAGGGCGGCTGTTCGTTTTGGGAAACCGGGCTCGAATTCAGATACAGTACGATTTTGGACCAAATTTTGAACTTTGAGAGGTATAGTCTGGGCAACAATGGACCCATGATCAAATTTATGTGGATGCAGAGTTTGAATTGTAACACCAGTATACCTGTCTTGATTCAGAAGAGTGTATTGGATGGGGGATGCACCTTTGTAACGGGGTAAAAGTGAGGGATGGACATTTAGGGAATACGGTACTTGTTCTAAAAGTTGTGCAGGAATTAGTCTACCAAAAGATACCGCTATAATCATGTTAAACTCGTGTGATTTAACTAAGTCAATGAGTTGTAACATGTCCTCACGAGAATCACAGTGCCGTGCAGGTGGTAGCCCTAGTTGATCAGCAACATTTACAATGGGTACATTTTTCTTTATAGATTTGGATCTCCCGCACCATTTAGGTGGTCTTGTCACTAGTTGTAGTTTGTCCACAGATCGACCCTTCAACTCGTTCAATGCTCTTAACGAATGGATGCTGAACTCATCACTACCAAAATAAAGAACGTTCAAAGAGTACCACCTTCTACCTATCGACCTCCATATCAAATTCATTTCCCTATTTAATATTCATGTATGCGCTTCTTGTAGAATTACAAGACGAAGATATCTTCAATCTATAATCCATCAACAAATCCAATGGATCCATCCACCAGACTCGAACAAAGAAGGCTTAAATTCTCAAAGGATGCCAGTAAGAAAATTCTTGATGATCCCTTGAGTGATAAATCGTTGATTAGCAGGGGTTCCGATTTAAGCATTTTACAGAAAGATCAAACCGCTAGGGAACAATTACTATCGAGAATAAAAAAGTCGCAAGATAAGCATACAGTTGATCATGGCTTGAGAAAACTGAGAGAAGCTATTGTAAGTGTTTTTAATGATAGTAGAGATGATCCTACTCTCATAGCATTCGTATACGAAGTCTATCAGTTGTCATATGATTATTTCTTCAGAGAACAAGATTTCACTAAGTTAGGCAATTTGGTACTCAATTTTATGTTTCAAAAGTTCCCTGCTGACTCACATTTCCAGCAACTGTATGCCCTCTATTCATCGCATGTCGAGTCGAATCTATCGAAATGTATCTCTATCTTAGCAAATAACCGCCGCCCATCTATCACAGTGCAAGAAAGACAATTGATTCGTCTCTCGAGTATCTATCTGATAAATCTCGAATCACCTTCGCAATGGTTTTTCATATTGTCCCATCTACCCAGGAGGCAAATACAATTCCTTACATCGATCGCGGCCTTCCAACATATGAAAGAGAGGTGCTATAAGTACATCAAGACATGCTACAATCAAGTAACACTGGATTATGTTTTAGATAGCTGGTTCTACAACATGGTTGGAAATTCTGATATACCTAACGATTGGCCTTTAGAATCCATTGGTGGGGTACAAACACTCGTCCTAAAGAGAGGTACCAAAACATGACCTGCAGAAAGTATATATCAGTCCAATTGATACGAATTCAGACCTAATTGTCCATAATACCAGAGATTTTAACCGCCTCATCTCTAGTGAGTCACTTTTCACGCTCCGCTTGTAGCTGGTTCGGTCGATTATTTTTTTTTCAGCAGAACAAGGTTAAAGGCAAGTTTACCGAACTTTGGAGTACTTTTAAAGATTGATATCAACAACTATCTAAAAGTTCTTTAAATTGCATTGAGGTGTCGTTGGTAATTGGAGAAGTTATTGTCCAATATGTCTGGTGGTGAAGAGCTGTCAGAAATATTATCTATTAATATGAAATTAGATGAATTAGAATCAAAACTCTCATCTGGAGACAGTTCAAAAGAAAGTGTAATGGGAGCGATTAATGAAACTAAGGGGTCTATTCTTCCGATGAGACTGAAATTTAATGATTTTCTGCAGACGATGTCCTCTATTGATAAGATGCAAGAAGTTTCACCAGATGAAAAATTTTTATTGATCAAGAGTAAATTGTTAGAATTGACAAATAGTATGCAACAAGTTTCTGAAGAATTTACCAAATTGCAACCACTTTTTGATACTGTTCCTGAATATGCAGAAAGGTATGGTAATAAAAGGTATTTACCGCTAGAAACGCTACGATCAGCGACAAACGGGAATGGAAATGATTTCTCCGCACAACAACTAAATCAACCAAATCAACAAATACCTCAGTCACAACAATCTGTAATGGAATCACAACAAGCTCAACCACTACAGCAGCAGCAATTGCAGCAGCAATTGCAACAACAACAACAACTGCAACTGCAACAACAACAACTGCAACAATTTCAACTGCAGCAACAACAACAACAACAACAAATCAATGGAAATTCAGCACCTTCTGTCAATTCTGTTCAATCGAGAAAGAAAAGCAAATCAAATGCAGGAACTCCTGGTAGTAATGTAAACACACCATCTGGAGGGGTTACAATTAATAATGTTACACCATCTTCTAAAAAACCAAGAAAACCACGGCAACCGAAGAGAACCCCATCAGGTCTAAATATGGGTATGGGAATAGGATCTGTGCCAACACCAATAATGTCATCGTCAAATTTTACACCTCAGAATGTACAATCTCCAGCTATCGGTGGTGGTAATGTAATGAGTGCATCTAATGGTAATATTAATGGTAACGGGGGAAATTCAGTTCAATCGGTTAATGGTGTCCCACCAACAAGTACAATGAACACACCGATGAATAATGTGATGTCACCATTGGGTAACACACCCTCAGGGTTTGGTCTTTCGCAATCACATCCTCCACAACCCTTACCTCAGCAGTTAACACAACAATTATCACAACAATTGACACAACAGAGGCAACAACAAGTCCAGCAGCAACGACATCAACAGGCTCAGGCTCAGGCCCAGGCCCAGGCCCAGGCTCAAGCTCAGGCTCAGGCTCAGCAGCAGCAACAACAACAACAACAGGCTCAGCAGAATCCTTCTCAGCCGCAGTATGGTATGGCACCACACTCAGGACAGCTACCCCAGGCTCAAATTAATATGAATACTATAACACCGGCAAATATTTTGAGCATGAACATGGCAGCGGACAATCAACAGAATTGGGGAAGTCGGGGAGGAAAGGATTTCGACCCATTGGATATTAACAATTTGGATTTTGGTAATTTAAACATGGACTTCATATGACAGTTGTGTAATACAGTAGCAACAGCAGCAATTGCATAAGTTCCGTGGGTCTTTATATAATTTTTGTGGCTATAGTAAGACTAATTCTTAATGCTTAATTCTCAACAGTAGTATTACTTCTATTGATGTTACCCTCTTGAAGCGCTTAAGAGTCATCGCGAGGTTCGAGTGAAAAATTCTGGTGCGATACACTTGAGTCAATAAACAAGTAATACTATAAGTATAAGAGCTAGTAGGCCTTAAAGTGGTTTGAAATCATTTACCGGTGTTATTATATTACCAAGAGTATCACTTCTCATATAAAACTGGACTGACAGCCCACTTTTTTCATCTATAGATTTAGTGTATCGAACAAAGATGTCAGAATTACTAAGACAGACTTTTGCCAATGCAAAAAAAGAGGGTCGTAATGCTCTTATTACCTTCATGACCGCTGGTTACCCTAGAGTTGAAGATACTATTCCAATTCTAAAAGGCTTCCAAGAAGGTGGTGTTGATGTGATCGAATTAGGTATGCCATTCTCGGATCCAATCGCAGATGGTCCTACGATTCAAGTGTCTAACACTGTAGCCCTTCAAAATAACGTCACTTTGAAGCAAACTTTGGAACTGGTCGCAAAAGCTAGAGCAGAAGGTATTACCGTGCCCATTCTCCTCATGGGTTATTACAACCCAATTTTGACCTACGGTGAAGAACGATTCATTAAAGATGCAGCTGAAGTTGGTGTCAACGGGTTTATCATTGTGGATCTACCACCTGAAGAAGCTCTCAAGGTAAGAAACTACGTTAGAGATAATGGATTGAGTTTGATTCCACTAGTGGCACCATCAACCACAAATGAAAGATTAGAACTTTTGTCTAAAGTTGCAGATTCTTTTGTCTACGTGGTCTCTAGAATGGGTACTACTGGTGCTCAATCTTCGATGGCAAATGATTTGGATGAGTTGGTGAATCGTGTGAAGCAGTATACCAAAGAAATTCCAATTGCAGTTGGATTCGGTGTTTCCCACAGGCAACATTTCTTGGACGTTGGTCAACACTCTGATGGTGTCGTCATCGGGTCTAAGATCATCACCCTGGTTGGTGAAGCTCCTGAGGGTAAACGTGGAGAAGTCGCAAAGAATTACGTTAGTGAAATCTTGAACGGTGTCACACATAGTACTTTGTCTAAGGAGGAGTTCAAAGAAATTCAGAAAAAATCCATTGAGATCGCAAAACAGCAACAGGAATTAGTTAACACCTTCCAAGAAGTCCACAAGTTCCCAATTAGATTTGGTGATTTCGGTGGTCAATACGTACCAGAAGCGTTACATGCATGTTTAAGAGAATTGGAACAAGGTTTTGATGAGGCAGTTGTTGATCCAAAATTCTGGGAAGATTTCAGATCTTTGTACTCCTACATCGGCCGTCCATCATCTTTGCATAAGGCAGCTAGACTTTCTGAATACATTGGCGGTGCTCAAATCTGGTTGAAAAGAGAAGATTTGAACCACACCGGTTCTCACAAGATTAACAACGCTTTAGCTCAAGTTTTATTGGCTAAGAGATTGAAAAAGACTGAAGTCATTGCAGAAACCGGTGCAGGTCAACATGGTGTGGCCACAGCTACTGCATGTGCTAAATTCGGTCTTGGTTGTACCGTCTTTATGGGTGCTGAAGATGTTCGTCGCCAGGCTCTTAACGTTTTCAGAATGAGAATCCTTGGTGCTAAAGTGGTTGCTGTGACTAACGGTACTAAGACTCTAAGAGATGCTACCTCAGAGGCATTCCGTTTCTGGGTCAGTAATTTAAAGACAACTTACTATGTGGTTGGTTCTGCTATTGGCCCTCATCCATACCCAACTTTGGTGCGTACCTTCCAAAGTGTTATCGGACAAGAAACTAAAGAACAATTTGCCGCTCTTAACGACGGTAAATTGCCTGATGCTGTCGTTGCATGTGTCGGTGGTGGTTCTAACTCCAGTGGTATGTTTTCACCTTTTGAAAAAGATTTAAGCGTCAAACTTCTCGGTGTGGAAGCAGGTGGTGATGGTATTGATACTGATTACCATTCTGCTACTTTGACTGCTGGTAGACCAGGTGTTTTCCACGGTGTGAGGACCTTCGTCCTTCAAGATAAAGAGGGTCAAGTCCATGATACTCACTCTGTGTCTGCAGGTTTAGATTATCCTGGTGTTGGTCCCGAATTAGCATTCTGGAAGGCATCTGGTCGTGCTGATTTTGTAGCAGCCACTGATGCTCAAGCTTTGCAAGGTTTCAAATTATTGTCACAATTAGAAGGTGTGATTCCAGCATTAGAAACTTCTCATGCAGTCTACGGTGCTTGTGAGTTGGCAAAGACCTTGAAACCAGATCAACATATCATTATCAATGTGTCTGGTAGAGGTGACAAGGACGTTCAATCCGTAGCAGAAGTTCTACCTAAATTGGGTCCTAAGATTGGATGGAACTTGAGATTCGAAGAGGACCCATCATCTGGTTAAATTTAATGCTTCATAAATATATAAAATCTAACATTATAGATTATACTACGAACGCTCAGCGCTCGTCTAGTGTGACCGAAGTTTGTACAAAATTCATTAGGATGTAGAATTTGGGTGCCAACGAAGAACGGAGCTCATCGCGTATCTCGTCGTATTAAAGAGGCAGTCATATTGTATGCTAATCTTTTTGGGCATATAGTATTATCTATGAGGTTAATGTTCTGATAATGGATGATGGTTTACTCCCGCAGCATTTCCCTACAGGTGCTCAGTTGGCGGTTGGCGTCAGAGGTAGCAGTATGTACGTACCGAGTCAGGAAGAAACAGGTAAGAATGGAGGATGGGTACGACATTTTGAAGATGATATGCCTTTCAATTTGAATGAATTGCAAATAGGTAAAGATGCCATTGTACTAGATGATCCATCTACTTTCATAGTAGAGGATGATGATGAAGATGGAATGGAAAGTTTACGGAATTTGCAAGATGATTCTCCTGTAGATGATGAAGTATTAGATGATGACAATGAGTTTAATGAACAATGGAAAGAGACGATTATTAAGGATTTAAGGTGGGAGAGACTTTCGCCTTCGATTCCTTCGAATTTTAGCGTTTTCCAAGGTATAGACTTCCACAAGGACCCTATGTTTGATACAAGATATGGGTCACCAATTTCACCACAAGATTACGTTCCTGGTACTTTAATTAATGATATTACACAAAGTGATTATTTGGCGGCAGTACGAAGAAAATCAAAGAGAGAAACGGAGAAATTACTTATGTTTGACCCTGTGGTTAATGATCTATTTGTTGCTGGAAATATTCAAACGGCGAGAGATTTGAGAAGCAACAGCGATCAACAGACAGTAATTGCATTTTGTTCAGGAGAGACCAATTCGATTTTAAAATTAGCGGTTCTGCCAGAGAATAAACTACACTTGGCAAATGGTGCACAATGGCTACAAGAATTGTTTGCAAAAAATGTAGACGATGAATTGGGGACTTTTGCTTCGATAGATTTAAAGGCGAGCATCAAGAGTATAAAGATTGCTGATGTTTCGAGTTTATTAGGGCGTTGTAGTGATACTGTTGGTGTTCTTACTGAAAATGCGTTACATTTTATTAAAATTGATAATATCGACCCTCAAACTTCACATATATCTTACTCGATGCATGAACCGTTAAAATCCACGTCATTTGGGGATTTTCCTTTCGCAGATTTCGTATTCAATCCATGGGAATTACAACAGTTTGCCGTGGTAGATATTAAAGGTAATTGGGGGGTTGCTCGTCTGCCAAAAGCTATCAAGCCTGGTAGTAGAATACGATTTCTTCCAAACTTGAAGGGTTCAATCTTCGATCCGGAAGAGTTATCTAATTGGAAAAGAATCGAATGGTCTTCCTCATATTCGAAACTGCTGATCATTGATGCTTCCAAAATGGTTGAATTGGATATTGAAAATGATTGGCAATTAGAAGTCGTTCAAGCAAAGACTTGGTCATATCTGAGAGATTATAGGAGAATAGATGATGAATTTGGCGCATTATTAACATCCAAAGAGATTATCATTGTGAGTACAAAAAGCGGGAACGAACAGGTTTCGAGAGTAATCTCATGGAAACATTGTCTTGATCCAACTGATCAAACTTTGCGCCTTTCCATTCAAAAGATGCCATTAGGATTTAAAATGTTAATTTTGACTTGCATTTTCTCCAAGGGTCACGATAAGGTTTATGTTCATGGGTTTTGTCACGATCAAGATCGCCATTTAGTCCAGGCTGTCAATGGACCAATTCTAATATGTATGCCTCATGTCTTTAAGGGAATCAGTAGTATGCATTTTCTCCCATACAACGAGGAAGAGAGGTGGATTGCGTCGGATACTCAAGGACAGAAACTTTGGTTGAATTTCCTTTTCAAAGACAACAGTACGAACAGGTTGATGCATTGTTTTCTCACCAACGATGAATTATCAGATCCTCAGGATCAATTGTTTGTTACTCCCGAGCGTATGGATGCAGTTCCCTCGCTCCTGCCGCCCATTGCTCGACATATTGATCAAGTGAGGTTCTTTATTGGTCAAACTAAAGTGACAATGTTTGAGGAGCCAGAAACACCGATTGCTCCTGACAGTGAAATTTTCCAAAACTTTGGTTATCAGCTCTCAGAGGCTATAAATGGTATTGTTGAATCGTGGGAAAACCAGCAAATGGATATTGAACAGGTACAACCTCTGTTGAGTGATTTGACGAATGTTCCAACGAAATACGAAAGCATGGAAGAGCTGGAATCGCTTCTACATCAGCTTTCCGAGTACTATAGAGATTTGGGCATAGTTTTGACCGATTTTAAAACCATTTCCAAGTTGTTAATAAAAGAGGAAACAATGAACTTTGACTTATTTTTTAGTAAGTTGCTTCAATGTTGGGACATAGTTACTCCTAATTCTCTATCGGTGACTCGTAAAGTATTTGACAGTATTTTGTGGAGCATTTTAAGGTTTTATAAATCTGCAAATTACGATAAAATAGAAACCGAATTACGAGAGTCATTGACTGAGCCTTACTCAGAGATGATAAGCCACTGGGATGAGGATGAGTCTCAACTTATGGGAGATCAAACATCTGACGATAGGCTCATACAAGAAAGCAGCAGACCACAGTTCCTGTTCGGTAGTCAATCACAAATTCCTACTATTAAATCTTCGCAATCTAAATCTACGAGAAGACGCCGTCACCCGCATTCCGTTCAAACCGAATCTTCTTTCAACGTACCATTTACGCCTACTGAGCAGGATCTTTCGTCATCAAGAATTTCTGGGAGCCAATGGGGCCTGCTTCCAAACACAATGACTCCAGCATTTTCATTGATGTCATCGCCTACACCAATGCTTTCCCAATCTCAAAATTCACAGAGGCCCAGGAGGAAGAAGAAAAGGATTGGTGGTTTTGGTTGATTTTCTGCATGAAATTAGCATCTTTAGGATAAATTTTGTATCTATGTCTGCATTTGTTTTTTCAGTATGTCATGTAATGTAATAAGGTAAAGGTATTTTTAACACTACACAGGAGATTTATGTGGGAGCAATATTGGCATCTTTAAATTCCCCTTAAACTTAAGCAACTGGGAAGAAACATGTAACAAAATCTTAGTAATAATCATAATTATTATTATTATTTTTTTTTTTTTTTTTTTTTTTTTTTTTTTTTTTTTTTTTGATCTCCAGTATCGAATTCAGCCTTTACTTTTCTTCGAGTTTGGGCTTTGCTGACGCGAGTCAAAAGGGTCCGATGATAAATTGTAACTTAAAATGAACAAACTGTTCATCATTGCTCAAGGAAGCTAAGTTCAAGTTGACTCAATGTTAATCATGCTGGTCACTGAGCTTTTGTTAAATATTTTCTGCCTTTCAATTGGGGCTCTGGCCTCACAGAAGGCCTTTTCTAATGACTTGTCATTTGAAGAGTATACGGAGCAGTCCCTCTTGTGGGCGCCTTATAGGCCCAATTGTTATTTTGGCTTACGCCCACGTAATGTGGATGAAACGCCATTCCAATTGGGTATTATGTGGTTCGACAACTCCAGAACTGATGGTGTAACCAGGTTAAGACACTTTGTTGACCAGGGAGATCATTTGAATAAATATGGTTGGGATGTCTATGATCCCCGATTGGGTGGTAGAGAAACTATTATCGATGATGATAACAATTTGAATTTGACCATTTATTTCACCAAGAGTCACAACGGCCAGAATTGGGCAGTCAGGTTGCATGGAGAACCAATTGATGCTAACAGAGATACTACTGCTTCAATTATACTCTACATGAACCAGAATGGTGAAAACTCAAACTCTAGATTGGTTAACATGGGCTCTAAGAGTTCTAAATCGATGAAGTTTCATGGTGTCTCGACAGAATTGGGTGAATATGAGATTTCTGTCAAGCGCAACAGCGGTAAACTGTTCAAAGATCGTGCTTTATCTTCGATGGAGATTGTTCCCGGTTGTGATGCATCTAAGACTTCTCACCTTTCTATGAATGTCCCGGATGACAGTGTCTGGAAAGCAAAGGATGTCTTTCAAACATTATTGGCAGATTCAGTGAAATCAATTTTGGAAACCCAACCCGAAGATGTCCATACTTCTTTGATCCCCAGTGTTTTCACAGTGAGAAATATCTATGGCTTGCCTCCTGGCAATTTCCACTTTTTGCAGAACACATTTGATAATTCTGATCCCAAGGGATTTGAACTAGACGTGGTATACAACAAGGTCAAAGCGTCAGAAAGGATTTCCTCTTCTGAAGATGTTTCCAATTTGATTTCTTACACTTTAGCTGAAGTTACCGCTAGATTTAACAGGAATTTCCAATTCAGTTTCCAGGATGAAGAGCACCGTAAATTTGCCATGGAGACGTTATCGAATCTTTTAGGTGGTATCGGATATTTCCACGGTAAGCAACTGGTGGATCGTACCACCGAGTTGGATGAGGATACTTTTAGAGAGGTTCCATTCACCCATCCTCAGGAAGAAGGTCCTTTGAGTTTATTTACCAGCGTCCCCAGTAGAGCCGCATTCCCTCGTGGATTTTATTGGGATGAAGGGTTCCATCTATTGCAGATAATGGATTACGATTTTGATCTAGCTGTAGAGATATGTTTGAGCTGGTTCGAACTTATCGAAGACGGTGGTTGGGTTGCAAGAGAAGTGATACTAGGTGAAGAGGCTCGTAGTAGGGTTCCTGGTAGATTTGCGGTCCAAAACCCACATATTGCCAACCCACCAACATTACTGCTAGCATTTAGTGAAATGTTGGGTAGAGCCATTGAACAAGCAAACCAAGGTTCTATGAATAGATTCGGCGAAGAAGACGCAACTGCAGGAAATAATCAGTTAGAAAATAATAGCGAATTGTTGATCACCTATGCACAAAAGATTTATCCTAAGCTACTCAAGCATTACAACTGGTTTAAAACATCCCAACAAAGTTCCCTAGATGATTATTTGGACATTTTAGAAGAAGACGGCATTTTGGACAAGGTTTACGTAAATGAAACTTACAGATGGAGGGGTCGTACAGTAACCCACTGTTTACCTAGCGGTATGGATGATTACCCAAGAGCCCAACCACCGGATGATTCAGAGTTGGATGTAGATGCACTAGCATGGGTAGGAATTATGACCAGATCGATGCGCCAAATTGCCCATATCCTTGGCCTCGAAAAGGACGAGCAGATGTACAGTGACATTGAATCTCGTATTGTGGAAAATTTAGACGTCATTCACTGGTCTGAAGAAGACGGTTACTACTGTGATGTTACTGTTGGAGGTGAGTGGGATGACCAGCGCAGTTTCTCTTGCCATGCAGGTTATGTCTCAATTCTACCATTCGCATTAAAATTGATGCCTAAGGATTCGCCAAAACTGGACCAAATTGTATCTCTACTGAGCGATTCCAACAAGTTATTTTCTGACTACGGTATTCTATCGCTTTCCAGGGACGATGAATATTTCGGTAAGGATGAAAACTACTGGAGAGGTCCCGTGTGGATGAATATTAACTACTTGGTCCTAGATGCACTGAAATTCTACTACCCAGAAGTAGTTTCCAAGGACAAGAAGGTTCCTTCAGATGCCAAGAAACTTTACCAAGCATTAAAACAGAATCTCATTGACACAGTATTCGATAATTGGGAGAAAACTGGTTACTGCTACGAGCAATTCAATCCAAAAACTGGTAAAGGTCAAGGTATAGAACATTTCACAGGCTGGACTGCGTTGATCGTCAACGTCATGGGTCATGCTTGATTGGTTAGTCTACTCTCAAAGTGCAAACAACAACAAGCAGAGATTTTTTAAGAAACTGGTAAGACTTGTAAGACTTGGCTTGCCAAGATGCAGCATTTAATCACGATGATGGACAAAATACTAATCTTTGGAGGTTGATGTATTTTTGTTTTTCTTCTTTTTCGTTTTTTTAAGTTTTACACAATGGAACAAGAAAGTCAACAAACGTTATATGCTAACGCTAACCTTTCGAGGCTTTCTTTAAAGTTCTACACAATGGAACAAGGAAGTCAACAAACGTCAGCTCACATAGTTCTATGTACATACTCTCTATGCAAATATTTTTGTAGGTACGAAGTGCGAAGTTAATTATTAAGAAAGTGCTACCAGCATCTCTAACCAAGCATTCTTAGAAGAAAGAAGAGAATGGAACGGTGTTGCAGAAGCTGTGAACCCAAACAAATAAACAATGCAACGTCAGCCTTCCATTATGTCGACTTAACAATACGTTTGTGCACGTGACTGAAGCCAGCATCGATTTTTCAATGCAGCCGCACGATGGTTTTAACCTCGAAGACCAGCATGACTTTAAACATGAACTATCAACAAACATTTGGGATTTACCAGCTAGTGGAGGCGGGTTTGACCGCTCACAGCTAGTCAATTGTGATGCTAAAGCCGTAGGTGACTAGTCACAAGCAAGCAAGAAACAAATACTAAACTTTTTTCTAACATGTAGCAGACTGTTGATGCAAAACATCGAAGGTTAGCCATTGTTCAGCAATGGTTGTTGCACTGCTGGTGTAGAGCATCGATGAATTGCAATCGGAATCATAGCAATTTCTGTAAGAATTGGATATAAAACGAGACCAAAGTTGTAACAATCAATCAGTTTTTGAAGAATTCTCATTATAGCTCGATAAGAACAAAGAATATAGACTTTCGATCCCTCAACAACAAAGAATTATTCACTTCACGGGCATTATTTCCAACTAGGTTTACAAGCGCTAGCATCAAATATTATAACCGTTCCTTAACCAAATTGAATATTACTCTCATTAAGTCTTTCTTTCAGATTTCCTACAATTGATCACTCATATCTGATACAATGATTAACGCTATCCAATTATTAGCTAGCCTGGCCTTTCTACATTCCTTAGCTGCAGCATTGCCTGTGAAAAGAGAAATTGTCACCAGAATGCATACAGCCCCAACTCACACCAATACGGATATGTACTCCACTACTACCAGAATACATGTAGCTCCTACGGTCGCTTACGTTGTCAACGGTGATGTCACTTATACTACAACTTTGGTGCCACCCAATGTGGATCCAACCGCTGAACCTGTCACTTCGGTCATTTATGGAACTTCTTCTGCGGCCAGTCAACAACCAAGCCAGACTCCAGAATCGAGCTCCGATTCGTGGTCTTCACCAGCACCTTCAAGTTCCCCCCAAGCCGCATCTAGTACTACCCAATTGTCTTCCGTTTCAAGCCAATCGCCATCTCCTGCTCCAGTAAGCTCTAGCGAGTCATCTTTCCCTGCTCCAGCTACCTCTAGCGAATCCTCTTCTGCTGCTCCAGCTACCTCTAGCGAATCCTCTTCTCCCGCTCCAGCTACCTCTAGCCAATCATCTTCCCCTGCTCCAGTTACCTCTAGTCAATCTTCCTCCCCTGCCCCAGCTGGCTCTACCCAGTGGACTACTCTTTACCCATCTTCCAGTTCCAGCTCTTCGTCCAGCCCTGCAACTCCTTCTAGCTCATGGACTCCTGCATCTTCAAGTTCAGCTCCTTCAAGTAGTTCAAGCAGTGCTAGTAGTAGTGGTGGTCTTGTTTCCGTTCCAACCGCTATCTCCTACACTCCTTACAATGACGACAGTACCTGCAAATCTAGCGACCAAGTTAACGCAGATCTACAAGAAATTCAGTCTAAGGGTATTCACAGAATAAGAGTCTATGGTGCCGATTGCGGTGCTTTCGAGAACATTTTACCAGCTGCCACCAGATTGGGAATGAAAGTGAATCAAGGTTTATGGATTGATCAATCAGGTGTAAACTCAATCGACGACGCTGTCCAATCTCTGATTCAATACGGTACACAAAACGGCTGGGATATTTTTGACTTCATTACTGTTGGTAACGAAGCTATCAACTCTGGTTTCTGCAGTGTCAGCGATTTAATCTCCAAAATACAATCTGTCAAGAGTCAATTAAGAAATGCTGGTTACCAAGGTGCAGTTATTACTAGTGAACCACCAGTCACTTTCGAAACGAATCCACAGTTGTGCACAGATTCTGGTATCGATTTCGTAGGTGTGAATCCTCACTCTTTCTTCGATTTTGGTATTGATGCAAACGATGCTGGTTCCTTCGTCAAGGGTCAAGTTCAATTGGCTCAAAATGCATGTGGTAATATGGACATTTTTGTTACTGAAACTGGTTACCCATCTAACGGTTACATTATTGGCCAAGAAGAGCCTACTCAGGAAAATCAAAGAATCGCTATAAACTCGATTCTAGAGGAAATGAACAACAATGTGACAATCCTATCCTTCTTTAATGACAAGTGGAAGAATCCAGGTCCTTACGGTATTGAACAATGGTTTGGGATTGAAAGTCAATTCAATTGAATCATTCAATTCATGAGTTACAAACATTAACATCTCAAAAGACTTTTAATGTGTCTACGATTTTTCACTTCTTTTCCGTTCCTTTCGTTCTTACTAATTTAGATTAGTTGTTTTTTTTTTTTTTTTCTGCATTTTACCTTACCTCACTTTGATATAACAACTTTTAGTTGGTTATAGTTGTATTAAGTTTTGTTACATTAGATATTATATATATTGTATTATTAAATAAAAGCTCAATAAAAATTGTTACTATAAACAAAAAAAACGGATCCACTGCCTTCCTTGTCATGTTAAAATTCTACATACTTTTGTGGGAAGTATTCGTCAATTAGATCCCTGTAGTATTTTTCTAGCTCCTTTAAATCGTACTTTTGAGAGCATTTGGAATATAGGTCGTATTTATTAAAATCTTGTACCACTTCGAGTAATTCGCAATCCTTTTCATTCATTAAGTATCTATAGGCACCTTCACGATGCCAAGGGTAAAATGAATGATATCGTATCATCGCGAGTGCCTTTTCATTTAATATGGACTGACTCTTGGCGATATAATACATGTATTCATCATGGCCCCAAGAAATAAGAATTGAATTTAGTCCACAATTGGGTTCATACACTCCATATTTGGTAGAGTAAATGGGATGGGAATTATCTGGGTTACCTTCGAAAAATTCATAAAATATGTTTTCCTCTGCAAATCGACATCCAATAGGAAAAGTATCGCCAACAACATCCCATTGAGCTTCACTATCGAAGAAATATAATATTTTCCCCAAATCATGGATTAACCCGACAAGTTGCATCCATCTTGGTTTACCATCCTTTCTTATAGATTCCGCAGTTTGAATAGCATGATCAATTTGTGATAATTCGGTATCGGGGTCAGAGTCATCTATCAGTTCGCTTAATTTACAAAGGGCGTCCCAAATTGTCATCTTTGCCCTGGTCTTTGTCTTGTAATTTACTCTAGCTTGCAAATTATATGCCATGGTTTGCATCTCATGCTGCTCCTTGTAGAAATTTCGTACTCTATCCTTGGCCTTATGGTATTGTCTGAAATCTTCTTGACTTATTCCTTCCATTATGTCATGATGATCATTATCTTTACCACTAGATTTCGATGATCCATCTTTATGAACCTTGCGTCTCTTTGAATCATGATTTGAATCCTCATCATTTTGATGACCATTAGAATTGCTACTAATCTTCCTTAATCTCCCTTGGAACGCGTTAACCGATTGCACATCCTCGTCAATGATCTCAAGTAGATGTCCCTGCTTTTTAGGACCCATCGTGAAGACCCTATCAGCTCTTTTGTTTCGAACGGTATTGAATCATTCTGTATTGTACCAAGCTTTAATGCGATGAGTTCATTGTATTCATTATAAATTAAGAGGTTTCCGATGAAATTGTAAGCTGATGTGTTCCTCTGTACTTAAATCAAAAATAAAATACACATCTTCAACAGTTGATATGCGGATTTAGCTCAGATGGGAGAGCGCCAGACTGAAGAAAAACTTCGGTTAAGTTATCTGGAGGCCCTGTGTTCGATCCACAGAATTCGCATTATTTTTTCTTTTTTATTATGTAGGGCTCTTGGAAGCTTCCAAATAGAATAGTATGTAGAACAAGAGATGAGTGTAAAGAATTGAGAAATCTTCAGGGAATTAACCTTGGTTTGCCTCAGTAATTTTTGAAACTTTTACAATTAATTTTGATTAAAGACTTCATCGCCCGCTGAAAGTAGGTTTTCAGCAACAAATCATAAATCATGCAATGAGTATCCAAAAAATCCTACAGATCCTTAATTTTGTATTTAATTACCAACAGATGGACTCCGTAGAGATAAATTTCATTAAATAATCTACAAATATTTAACGTCTCCCAAACCAGAATTCTAGGTCGAACTTATTCTTTTTTTTTCTTAAAAAAAAAAAATTTACAAGAAAGTCTCACAAAAGACTCCCTCACTAACGCTCTTTCAATGCCTTATTTCTTTTCTCCCTTCTTCTCATACGATCAACCTTTTTAGCATGCATCTTTGTAGCCAACATTTCATACCTCTCCTTCTCTGCTCTCTTCTCCCTTCTTTCTCTCAATGATTGTATCCATTTTTGATGTTCCTGTTCTTTGTCTTCTTTCAACTGTCTCATCCTCTCCTTAAACTGCTTATCTTCTAACCTTTTCTGCTGCTTTAACTCCCATGATCTCAACTTCTTATTCCTCACTTGCCTACTACCAACCCTAAGCTGCTCTTTGTCTACCTTCCACGTTCTACCACTAACTGGTACACCCTTAACCTTGGAATTATCAAGTTCCTTGTTTCCCACTTCACTAGAGCTCATTATAGGACTTGAAATATGGACTTATCGACTTCTAAATAGTTCTGAAGGTGATTAATAGTGGTTATTAGTATGTTGACATCTGAAAAATTTTATGCGATGAGCATCGCCTTGAGATGAGATGACTGAAAAACTCACAGTAATACTAATGAAAACCTGGTAGATAGATCCCAACAGATCCCACTAGGCTATTGTATACGCATAAAAATCGTTTCACGATGCTCTCCTTGAAATCAAGAGGATCTTGGAATGTACTTCGATGGATTCAAGTACCTCGAAGAACCGCTGTTATACCTGCAAAACCATCACCAATGAGAAGGAAGAGGCGGAGGATAAAGAATGTTTCTAGCAAAGATCTTGATCTTCGAGGGATTGATCCTCAAGATTCCAGAGCATTGGAATTTAAAGTAAAACAGTTACAGGAGTTTACGAGGAATTTAAAGGAACAATTCAAATTGGCGGACAGTAATACCAAGAAATTAGAAGCAGAGGAAGAACTGGCTAAGTCCATACCAGAAGATGATGATAAGCGTGCAGATGAGCTGTTTGGAAAATTAGAAGCACCAGCTTTTGAGAAACCACTTCCTCAACCGAATCTTTCAACACTCATCTTATCCGCTGAAAACCAGCAGCTAAAGAAATTAATCCCTGTTGAGATTAAGGAAAGGATTAATGATGATGGATTTTTACTGGCGAGGTTAATTGACAAGGATAATCAAAATTGGAACGACATAATATCGAAACTTTACACAACGGAGAAACGTCTATCAGACATAAGTATGCCCATCATATCTTCAGGAATATTGAGAAAAGTCAAGAATCTTTCATATGAAAATATAGAAAAGTTGGATATAATGCTTTTGGAGACCAAAAATGGTGATATTACATGCTTCAATCGCCTTATGTATGAAACTCTTTTACTAAATTTATCAAATCTGAGACCACCAACTTCAGGTGAAGAAGACAAGGTAACTATGAAGATGAGGCAACTGTTAGAAAGATACGATAAAAGCAAAGAAATTTCTCCTGATGTACCAAGCAAGATGACCCAGTTCTCTTTGAACTGCTGCTTGAAATACTCTACCAAGTCGGTCAGTTTTGAAAATATGGAGTATTTCTTATCCAAATTCAAGAACGACTATGGAATCACGCCAAACAGAGAGAATTATACCACGGTCATTCAATTTTATGTCAAATTCGGTGTCTCTAAGCAAGCTTGGGACGTTTTCGATACCATGAAATTTTTGTCCAGTTCTCATGCACCAGATGTGACCACTTATAATTCTGTTCTGCATCTGTGTAATAGAGAAAGAGATTACGCCAAGGCCATTGACTTGTACGAAGAGATGCTCGACAGACAATTGCAACCGTCAATACAAACGCTAAATATAATGGCCAAAACAATGGCTAGAGCAAGTGCTGACAACGTCATAAGCGAAGGTAAGGCCGATTCGTTAAGGTTATTGGGTTGGAAATATATTCACACTTTAGAAAGTACTTTCGATCATACGAAACACGAAACCCATTTCTATCATACGCTAGAGGCTATGATGGCGTTAGCCGCTTACGATGGTGATGTTGGTTTTGCAAGGGCCCTTTACTACAAATACACTACGAGGAAGTATAAGGAAGTGGTTAAATATTGGAAAGGTAAATTCGATTCACAAAAAATATGGCAAACTGCTCTAGATCCTCAATTATTCAACCTTTTATTGTTAGCATATGCTAATTTCCGTCCTAACAAGCTACCGATTTTACTGGGTTATGAAAAGGGTATAAAGCTTAGAAGGAATATTTTAAACAGTGTGGACTACGCTGGTAGATACGACCTTGATGATGAAATTAAAGTACAATTACCCATGCTACCGATATCCGATATGAATCAGGCATGGCAAATTTTAGCCGAATCTCGAGCCTTGTGGCAATTTAATCTTGAATTCGGCGGCTATTACGACTTGAGAGACACGCCTGAGGGATTTGACACAACTAGATTACAAGAGATGGTTTCAAAATCAGCAACTCAGGATGAATTACAGTTCAATATACTGCACCAAGTTTCACAATGGAAGTTTCAATTAGTCAATCACTCCATTTTAAATCCTAAATCTCTAACGACATTTTTAACTATACCAATTAAAAATGGTGATAGGATAGAATTCATGTTAAGATTGAAAGAGTTTACATTTCAGCAAAACGACTTAGAAAGTAGAATCGAAAAGCTATACAAAGGTTTAAAATTGGTGGAGTCACGGGTGGAACCCAATTCTCACGAGAGGGACCTTGCAATAAATCAAATTGAAATGGATGAGAATGTTAAGTGGTTTGCATCCATGAAGCACAAAATAGTCGCAAAGAATTATATCTATGAATTAATGATGAAAGCTGCATCAGCTTTTAAAGATTCAGCAATCTCCAAAGATGCATGGCAAAGTAGAGGTGAATATAGAAAGACGAAACTCTTCCAACAAATGGATTCTAAAAGGAGAATTGAAAGCGATACTCAATTTGCGGCACTTATGGTGCAATTCTTTGCCCGTCAAAACATGCTGACAGATGCTTTAGCGATCGTAATGTCCACTAGAAAATTTATCGATTGGAAATACCATATGGTCAAAGGTTTGCATGAAGGTTTAGTGAAACTTGAGGACGAGAAAAGTATATCCATTCTACTGGACATTGTTAACAAGAAATCTTCAATCGAGTTGTTAGATGAAAAGATCCGTGATTTCCAATTGTGATATGATGATAATCAGACACCTATTTGGAATTTCTCTATTTTTTTTCTTTATTGCATCAAAAAACTGTAAATACCTGTAAATATCTCTCGTTTAAGCACTTACGATCTCATCTTATTGCTCCTTCTTAGGATCTTCGTTTTCTTTACTCAATGATTCAGCACTGATAACGGAAACGCTATCCATGCTACTGTCACTATTAGTACCAGTATACTTTAGTTGTTGTTGTAAGCTTTCCGTTTCATCACGTAGTCTGCCAACTTCCTTCTCGTATCTCTTTCCATAGAAATCGACGTAATAAGTAGCACCATTATGGGAGGCACATAAAAAGATTAATATCAAGAAACCAGCGGCAGCGGGTCTGTAATTGTACCAGATTCCACATAGACACATGGTGCACAGTTGATACAAATATTGGGTCACAATATAAATAAGCATTGGCCATGGTGCTGGTAATTTAACCATCCAAAAATCCTTGTAAGTATGAGTAGTCAAGTATTCAAAACTTGTCATTCTCTGGCCTGATTTTATCTTGTATGATTGTCTTATGGTAATGAAATAGTGATAAAGAGATTGCCAAATCAAATAGTAAAATGAAGTCCAAACGATATTTTTCTTTAAATTCCAAAACGGTGCTAGTTTCTTGGAAGCCGCTGGAAACCTATTCTCTTGGAATTCAGGCACAACACCATGGTGAATCACATACATGGTACAAACTGGGATTATGTGGATAAAGCAGGAAGTACATTTGTCTAACGAATGAATCACAAGTGAATTCCTCCAAGTGATTACTGCAAAGCTCAAAGTACCAAAAGTAAGCGCGAAACATGTTTGATAGAGGTTGACGGATTCTGGGAATGCCCAAATAAATAAAAGACAAAGCATATTGGTAAAATAGCACAGATCTGCCAAAAAATAGTGATTGTTGGTCTTATAATAGGTGTAAAATCTAATGGGCATTAAAATATTGAACATGACAGTGTAATAGACGTGGAACCATTCAGGAAATTTACCCATTAATAGACCAATTAGAAATATGTTAACCAAAGTAAATGGATAAAACATTTTATCCAATGTGGATCCATTATTAAAGAATATGTTTTGTAAAGGTGGGTCTAAGGCTCTGACTCGATGTTGAACCTTATTCTTCCATTCTCCCAACTGTTGGCGTCTTTCTTGTGAAGAGTCTGTTAACTTGGAAGGATCAAGGTTTTTCAAATGCTTTTTAGCCTTTACCAAATAGTTGTTGGGACTATAAGTTAAACTAACGTTAGAAGCAAGGGGATCCAGCAATTCTAGAAGACTTGATAAAGACGCCTTTGAAAACCCCCTAACAGGTTCTCCTTCTGAAGGTGAACGATGATGCTGATTAACAGTTTCGACCATTATTAGAGTTGTTGATGTAACTCTATCTTAGAGACCTTTATTGTAAACTCCGAGGACCCTTTATATAGATCTTTGCCATTATCACATGCAATCGTAGCAAGATTATAGCACAAGCATGTCGAAAAGAGAGAAAAAGCAATTACAAATTAGATAGTGGAAACCATATTATATTATACTGTATATATAACACTTCTAAATGAAATCCGATTAACTTTAAGCCAAGGCAGTCAAGATATCAGAGTCACCAGCATCCAAAATGGTAACGACACCGACTCTGAACAATTTACCCACAGCGGTACCCAATTCGTTGTTACCACCTTGGAAGTAGTAGACCTTAGTCTTGGACAACATAGCGTAATATTCCAATTCAGACTTTCTCAAGACTGGGGTGTTGGCAGCGACGATGACCAACTTGGATTTACCTTGTCTCAAAGCCTTGACAGTGGACTTGTAACCAAGGGTATATTTACCAGACTTGATCACTAAAGCCAATTTTTGGTTGATAGATTCTTGGGATTTAACTGGGGCCTGTTAAAATTTGTTAGTATAATTGCAATTAGAATCAAATGTTAAAACATTATGGAAAGCACCGAGACACCATTGCACCTTTGTGAGAGATGCAATACTGTCGCAGTAATTCCGTACCTAAATTATACTGACCATCTCTGTGTATTTGCGCTTAACACTCCGGTCTTGCTTGTAGATCTTCGAAACAGGCTAATAATGGGAAGAGGAATAGTAGTAATAACGATAACTTGATTCCATCGATGTGTATTACTTTTGTCATGTTGAAATTTTTCAAGCTGCGTCGGTAGGATGAAGCGGTGAAAGTTGTGTGACTGTTTGTCACTCCATACACCTCAGCTTAAGTGGTTTATACATTATTACACCTCGCTATGTACTTCGTATAAGAAATTAATTTTTTCTTTGTCTTTGTCAATGGGAGACACCAGAAGGAGACAAAGCGAGACGAAAACGGAGCGCCTAGGCAGGGACTCTGGCGAGGGTAGGCAGAGATGTCCTCCACCTACGCGAGGCTAGGCGGATTCGCTAGGCGGAACTCGCTAAGCAGACACCTTCCCACCATCACCCCCAGCGCCACACGGAGCTCGGTAAGCAAACTCTCACTACCGACGCACGCGAGCGAGGAATGGAACTCATCAAGATTGACAAAATATCAAAATTGTTAGTATACAACGAATACTAGGAGATATTCTAACCCCCAGGAAGAGACCCCTGCAACTGACAAGTAAAGATTAAAGGATGAAGCTTGAAATCGATTCCTTTTCTGGTGGTAAGATTTACCCAGGTAGAGGTACCCTTTTTGTCCGTGGTGACTCTAAGATCTTCAGATTCCAAAACGCCAAGTCTGCAGCTTTGTTCAAGCAAAGAAAGAACCCAAGAAGAATTGCATGGACCGTTTTATACAGAAGACACCACAAGAAAGGCATCACTGAAGAAGTTGCCAAGAAGAGAAGCAGAAGAGCCGTCAAGGCCCAAAGACCAGTTGTTGGTGCTTCTATGGAATTGATCAAGGAAAGAAGAGCCGTGAAGCCAGATGTGAGAAAAGCTCAAAGAGAAGAGAAAAAGAAGGCTGACAAGGAAAAGAGAAAGTCTGAAAGATCCGCTAGAAGAGCTAATAAGGCTAAGACTGCAGCTGCAGGTGGTGGCGAAAAGGTTTCTAAGCAACAAGCTAAGGGTGCCTTCCAAAAGGTTGCCGCTACTTCTCATTAAGGAAGAGAACACTCTAGCTGTTAGATAGTGTGCTTTGTGTAGTCTGTACGATTCTAATAAAACCGATACTTGAAACGGTGGTACGTTGTTACTTGGCTTCTAATTGTATTGGGACCATGTAATTTTCCCTATGCGGTGGATACAATATCTTACATGAAATTTAAGATATTGAAATATTTGAAACTAGTAGTAAATCTTGAAATAATATTTAAAGTCACAATTATCGAAATGAAGAAGAATTGAGTGTGAGAGAATGAGAATATTACAATACGTTACTCATTCTTTCCTTACTCATGAAGCTGTATTGGATACTCTTTCCATTGTTACCGCTTGTACATGCCGATCAGTCATGTACCACTGTACCCAGTAAGGGAACCACAGAGACCACGCCATACTCGACAGGCACGACCACGATTACCACAGATGGTAGGGTTGAAGTAGCAATTTTGGAACATTATAAAGCGGTTGTATATGTATCGAGTTGCGGCGGTCCTACAACGAGTTCAGACTCAAGTTTGAGCCCAACTTCAACGCCAACTACAGGTTCCAGTACAAGTTCAATCGGGACTACTACGGTTCCAGTTTTCTAAAGGAAATTTCACAGACGTTATGTAATTGTACGTTCTCAGCTTTTTTTATATATATTATTTTATTTTAAAATTTCAATATTTCAATATTAATTTGTGACGCTGACATTTCACCTGGCACACGTTACCCGATACTATACGATACGGTACAGATATTGCCTCGAGGATTTATTACCTAGTAGTGTCAGCAAGATCACTACAAGCAGACCTATAATACCAGTACCAACCAATGTTTAGAAGCTTACCAGGACTTAGACAATCCATTTTGCGTGCCAGTAAGGCACGTCCCATGGGCTTTATAAGATGCCAAAGTCAACAAGTAAAAAAACCCAAGAGTATAAAAGAATTGATGAGCACTTATGGTTACTCTGCCCTTGGTGTCTACCTCGGTCTTTCCCTAATTGATTTACCACTCTGTTTCTTAATGGTACATTCACTTGGTGAAGAGACCATTAGCGTATATTTGAACAAGTTTAAACAAGCATTTGGATTTGGTAAAAGTGAGGATGAAGTAATTAGGGAGGTACGTGATAAAATGGCCCGTAAACAAGATGAGGACAACTCACAAGTACAACGTTCATGGTGGCAAGAATTTAAGCAAAGTACGCTTTTGGCTGAATTCTTAATCGCATATGGGATTCATAAATCTCTAGTCATTATTCGTTTACCAATTACCGCTGCCATTACACCACCGACTGTCAGTTTATTACAAAAATGGGGGTTCAACATTGGACCTCAAATGTTCAAGACAATGTCCAAAGATGCAAGTATAAGATATAAGGGTGGTAACCCCAAGGATTTTATCAAACCCACAAGTAATACCCAACCGCCAAGGAACCCTCATACGAAGGGTCAAAAGTGGTTTAACGGAATGATGTGAAATCGGGAAAATGAAAAAATAACGGACCCTTGTATATGTACCATATTAATAAAATTAGACCATCAACGTATATATCATTTACAATTTAGAAGCCTTACGACCAACCTTACACTTAATCAACCCATTTGGATGTGGTGATGGGTAGAATAATTCATTGTCATTTTCTAGACCTTTAAACCATTTGAAGTCAAATAGGAAATAGTGTTTGTTAGGTAATTCATAGGAAACGTACTCCACTTGTGGTGCCTTTTTCAAAATTTCAGTAGCCATATTGTACATGGTTGCTTGCACTGAAGCAGAATTTTCTTTGGCAAAGATGTCCAAAGTTATGGCTCTTGCTTCATCATAGACTTGATCAAAAATACCATCACAAGATCCGCTAGATAAAGTGTGAAGGGATCCTAATCTAGATGGAGACCAGTCCCATTTACTGTAAATGTCAGTCGACAAAACACGATCCTCTGTAGGTTTCAAAGTGGTGTAATCACAAACGTTGTACCCATAAAACATAGAATTGGTAGATTTCAAAACGGTCAAATCTTTGATACTAGTGCTCAATTTGTATTGGGCAGGTCCTGGAACCTTATCGTAGTCTAGTTCTACAATTTTCTTTTCAGGACCCTGGTGAACAAATGAGTGTTGACTTGGGGCTCCATCAACGTTAAATTTAACCCAACGTTCTTGGTAGATCTGAATAGAGACACCTGAGACATGAGCATATTTGGTAGTGAAATGGAGTGCTAATGTAGAGGCAAATTTTTCGGATGGCCAAGTATCGTTAGTCTTTGCCAAAATCAAAATGGTGTTCTTAACGGTATCAGTTGGGACAATTGGTGAATTATCAGCTTCGGTGTAGGAAACATCAAAATTACCTTTCAATAGCACTTTAACAGTAGCTTCCATGATTTGTTGTAATTTTGGATTTGATGCATCCTTCTTAACCTTGAGGAACTTGACATTGTCTTTACCATAGATGGAATCAGCTAAAAATGACATGTTTGATTGTGGGGATTAGGAATACTTATTGGATTGTTGTGGTTGGTTGTAGTGTTAGTAGTCTAATGGATACCAAGCTCTTCCATATCCCAGTCCATTTCCCTTTCTTATATATTCTTCAGACTTCAGCGCTTATCTTTATCGCATATCGCCGCTGCTCATTAGGTACGGTGTAGGTGATATGCGATAAAGATAATAATGGGGGGAAGGGAAAGGAAATGTTCGCCTAGTTGTAGATCAGTCCACTAACAACGAATACAAGCCTTAACCCATCTGTTCAAACCCTATCTCTTCTAAGAATTCCCCCATATCGGTCGGTCTCACGGTATCCTTGACAATAGCCAATAGATTTTTCATGATCTTGAACCTTGTTTTCAATTCTTTATCGAGGGTTTTATCGGTTTTTACCAGATCATTGATTAGTGGTTCCATCTTTGGATCCCAATCTTCCTGTAGCCTAGTTAGAACTTGTTGTAAATGTGCAATCTCCTGTTCTCGCGCCACTTGCAAGTGCAGCAATTGAGCGTTGGAAGGTTCTTTAAGAACTTTGTTTAACGCCTCTGTAACTGCGGATTTGTCCGAATCTAACTCCTTGAGTTCTTTTCTTAATTCTGCTAGATGAGCAAATGTGAAATTATCACTCTCAACCCCAGCCGGTAGTTCTAGCTCTTTCTCATTACATGAATAAATTATAACTTTGCCAAAAGTCTTCGCGGTGACTCTATGCTCCTGTACTAGAGAGTCGAGCGCTTTGGTAGCAGCTGCCTTAGTAATCTGTCCATGAAGGTTCAGGACTATATCATTGATGGCAAATGGTCGATACTGGGATATCAAGTACGATTCTATTAACGTTTGAGCGTCCTCTGAGGTTAGTTTGACCATTATGCCGACGAGATGGTTCCGAGTGCTAAGGAAAGGCGAGCTTTGTTCAGTGGACGGATACCGCGTATATATATGCTCGTCTCCCCCCGCTTGGAGTTTCGCCTTCGCCTTCGCGTCCCGCCGAGCCTCAAAGCATGGCGGCTATCAGAAAAGAGAGGAAGGAAGAAAAAGAAAATTGGTGTATCACATTTCTGCTTCGGCGGCTATTCCAAGAATAGCAGCTCCCCTTAGAAGGCCACAGCCATTAATTTTGTCAAGTGTATGTAATGGTTACATGTTACATGCTGTTCAAAAGTTTTTGAGCCAGTCTCCCCTGGTGCCAAAGCTTCTATTGTTAGCGAGAAAAATCAGATCTCCGTTTTCCTTTATTTGCTCACGATCCCGGGCGATATCTCACGGGTCGGAGTTTGAATTTCGGGTCTTGTTGGCAGTGCTTTAACCACCAACTCAATTTCGCATTTGTCATAAACGGCAGCGAGGCTCAAATATTCATCGCTCAGCACACATAATTCACGCTGTGTCGTGGCTGCCCTTCTTACGCGCCGGCAATACCCCGGCAGGAAGTATACGATCCCCGGTACCAGTTCCCTTAAAGACGCAAATATATACCGGCCGCCCGTCTGCCTAGACTACCAAAGCAAGGGTTTCACCTCGGCGGCTACAATACTCTTCAAACGGGCTCCATCTGTGTGGACTGCCTTTCCGTTCGCTAGTAAACTATCTTGTCCTATTTCCTGCAATACCAGAAATACATACACATACATTCATTTGTTCTTTTGAAAAAGAACCAAAACCGTTCTTGCTCGCTGCGCTCTCAAGTGTCTCAAGTATACGATGCTGGTCCAATTCAACAATACCCTCAATACACATACACCCTCAGATCCTCCCTGGTGTGCAGGGTTGCGAGCGCAGCGAGCAAGAACGGTTTTGGTTCTTTTTCAAAAGAACAGGCCGCCGACGTCAAAGAAAGTGTGTCAGCGTGTGAGAGATGTTGGAGTTCCAGCCACTATCGTATTGCCACCGCGTACCTCCCCTTTTATACTCCACCGCACGTTGGCGGCCCGCCCCCTCCTCTGCGCGGCTAAACGTCACCCGGACCAGCTCGCGTGACTCGCATTTCGCCGCACCAATCGTCTTTTCCTCGAAGGCACACGCGTTACCCCGACAGAAACTGCCACTGCAACTCTACACGCATACAACCTCCATGCGAGCCTCCGGTACCTTACTACTCTCCAATTCCATCAGACCCATTTCCCAACCCAAACCCAACCCATCCATATCCCGGCCCCCACCTGCCTTGTACCCGCTCTCTACCCACCCCACTCCAACTCCTAAGCCCGTTGTTTACTACTCGCTTCTACTCCCATCACTCGCAGCGATTAGCTGCTAGTAGCGCAGCTCATCTCGCCTTCCAACTACAAACCACATTCAACTGATACATACGAAAAGAAGCCATGACTGAAACCCCACGAAAAAACAATGGTGAACATGCACCAAGGCCCCATGTCTGTCCTATTTGCCATAGAGCATTCCATAGGTTGGAACACCAAACCCGTCACATGAGGACACATACAGGTGAAAAACCTCACGTTTGTGATTTCAAAAATTGTGGTAAACGCTTTAGTCGCAGTGATGAATTGACAAGACACAGGAGAATCCATACGAATCCACAGCCAAGGGCTAAAAGAGGTAGAAAGAAGAAGAGTGAAATACTACAAGAAACTAAACCCCAAGATTCGCCGGCTCCACCTTCTGATGAACCTCCTTCCCATTCCTCATCGAGCACCTCTCTCTCGCTACTTCGAGGCACTTCGGAATCTCAAGAACCAGAATTGGCAATTAGTCCTTCATCGACACCGTTTGCAACTCCAGGCACTACACCTACGGTGAGCCGTAGTAGCAGCCGCCAACGTCTTACTGCACTATCTTCATTACAGCGAATGACACCGCTAACTACAACCGCTCCAACTTATGTTGACTCAACGGCGCCACTGCGAAGAAGACCAGGAAGCGCCTTGAGTTTGAACGATATGTTGAGAGAGTCAGATTCAGACAGCGATGATTCCGACAGAGGAAGAAAAAGAAGTAGAACTGCAACGCCGGCAAGCAGTAGAAGCGAAAGCGTTGCAAGAGCAAATGTAAACACTACCAGCGCAACTAATACTGTTGCCCCGATATTACCTACTCCTACATTAGGTCCTGCGGAACTAAGCAACAGATTACTAGAGATCCAGCGGCAGCAGCAACAGCAGCACGATCCGTCAACGGCCCTTCCTTCTACAGCGGGTGCTTCGACGGCTTTCTCCGGCTCTGCTTCGGCCGCTGGTATCAGCAACTCTACACATCATACTGACGCTAATAGTCACCCCGCGCAAAATCCAGATCAGGATCCCGCCCCGCTACCGCCCCTCAGAAGTCTCCCCCTACAGTTTCCTACCGGCTAGACCCATCGGGCGTGTTGACCGGAAAAAAAAAAACTTTTTCAGTCCCGCCGTCTTTCTATTCTTCAGCCTGTATCCGTCTGTACAATATGATACGAAACAATACAACCCAATACGAATTATCACAGTAAATACGCGTAACGTAATCAGGGCGAGACCCGGTTCAATTTAATTAGTAACGTTTTGTACGAAAAATTGCTCATCGCAAGATGCATGGGGTTCGCTTCGCTTGATACACACCCAAGACGCCCGTATGGTTAAAAATAACAAATTAGCGAGAATTCACTAGAACTTGCGCGGTGTTCGAAAGGCACCTGACCAAGAGTTTCGCCGAATTGGACGCTTTAACGATAGACTCCCTGATATATAACAAGCGGATCAAGAGTGTAGGCAAGTAGCATGGCCCCCTCCCGCTAAAATCTGGCGTACCAAGAGAACCGCATAAAAGAGACAGCGCCACTAAACAGCCGTCACATCATGTCAGCATTTAATGACTTTTGCATTGTGTGCGATCAGCTCATTCCACAAGACTCTCTGCCGCCTCGAGTGGATGAGCTTCTATACTGTAGTGAAGAGTGCATGGTAAAGGATACCAGCAGGGTGCCGCCTGCGGCGGCACCTGCTGAATTGAGTGAAAGCGCTAGCTCACTTGGTGATGTAGACTCGCTAATTGCTTCTCCGCTTCTTCTGCCGATGGACGGGATGGTGCCGCCTCCTGCGAGCGGTATTGAAGACAGCGACTACATGCTGATGGAACTGGAATCTGCATCACAGGCGGTTCCTCGTACGCAGGCTGTAAAGGAACCATGCAGTCCGGGTGCGGGCAATGCGGTTCAAGTGCTGGATCGCGTTGCAGAAGACAATTACAAATTGTGGTTGTCGCAATGCCATTGGTGAAATGAGATATACGTTTAGTAATGACTAAAAAAAAAAAAAAGTTTTAGCATATACACATATAGATAAATAGCATAGCATACCAATACAAAATATTTTGCATGGATTTAATTTAACTAACGAATCCCCGCCATACGTTGAGTGTTCATATGTAGACGAATATCCATATCGTCGGCATTATCTTCCATTTTACCCAATCTTTTCCTCTGTGCATCAATTTCATCACCTGTAGCCAAGGCCAATTTCTTTAGACGGCCACTAATTTGTCCGATCTGGTCCAGATTCTTGTCGATTTCAACTTCCATCATATCATCTTCCTCGTCGGCTTCGAATTGATACCTCTTGGCACGATTCAAGATTTCTTCCCTCTTGTAACGATCGCTGGTGGATAAGGGTTCATTACCGGGACTCAGCGCACCTTCCACACGTTTTGTAGACGATTGAACGCCTTGTAATTTTTCCTGCTGTAGCATCTTCTCTTCAATCTTTCTATTCTTCATAGTTTCTGCCTTTTCACGCGCACGGCGCCGAGAGGTAAACGGATTACCAACGTGAACGGCAAACATAGACCTGTTTAACTTCTTCAATTCACCGATTTTATCATCTGCAACACGGTTATGCGCATACATTAAATCCAGATTGTTTTCGATGTCACCGAATTGGTTATTTTGATGTCCCAACATACCTATTGTGTTCATACCTGACATTTCAGCTTCTTGTGCCATACGCAGAGTATTACGCGTAGATTGAACCGATCCTTGCTTGGTGAATCTGATCTCTTGTTTAACTTCATCGACAGCTTCGTCCTCCTCTTGTTGTTGTCTTGCCTCTTCCTCTTTTTGTAGCTCTTCAAAAGTTTTGTATCCGCGGTTGGAAGCACCCATTTCTTGACCTTGTACTCTCTGTTCAACCTCTTCCTCTTCAAACTGCCACTGAGGTTGGGGATTGTACATTTGAGGTGCTGGTTGTTGTTGTTGTCGTTGAGGGGCTGGCTTGGGCAAAAGCTCTTGTTCTTGTGAAGTGGGGGCATTATTGAGATTATCACTCTGGTCTTGAATCGTTTCATTTAGATCCTCATCCACTGCGACTTGGTTCGGATCATATTCTCCTTCTCTTGGACCTTCATTCAAATCTAGATCGAAATCTAAGTTTGGTTGCTTCATACCATCACTGTATTCATCGATACCCATCGACGAGTACGGATTTCCACCAGTGGATGCAGGAGGACCCTCACCGCCCATAGCAGCGGAAGGATATGCACCGGCAGCAGCCCGTCTACCGTACGGATTACTTCTAGCAGCTTCAACTCCTGGCGACCCTCCTGCTCTTCTATTCCCCACATTGGTGGTTGCAGGAACATCGTTGTACGGATTGTTAGAAGTACCGGTGCCAGCACCAGCACGACTAGTACCAGCACTAGGTCTTGGAGAATGTGAAGTTAACCCATCATAAGCACTAGCAAAATTACGAGAGCCAATCCCCAAGGCACCTGCACCAACATTTGCAAATGGATCACTACTCAATCCATCTCCCGCCTTAACGGCATATGGATCGGCCTCGTTACCAGCAACTTGGTAAGGGTTGGAACTAGATCCATCTGAACCACTATTTTGTACGGAGCTGTCAAGTTCACTTTTATTCAAATCTTCACTTTCACCTGTCGCGTATGGCTCATATCCTGGAGGCGCGTATACTTTATTCTTTGATTTGTCTCTTGCGTATTGACCATAAGCTGCGAATTTATCTCTTTTCTTCTTATTAGGATTCTTAGTAGTAATACCAAGTTCCATTAACTCCTCCCTATTCTTGTCATGGGTTTGCTCCTCGGGAGGTTTGATCTTTAGCAATTTTTTAATACCCATCCTATATGAATCGAAAAGGCTTTTGTTAATATGACTATAACGATCTACAACTAACCCTCGACCTAGTTGTGATGGTTATCTTATAAAAGCATTTATAAGTACTTAGTTATAATTCAGGTTTGAAGCGGTAAGGTTTAGTCTTTGGTGATTTAGGCTACTGATTGGGAAAAGAAACGACTCCAGTGCGGGTAACAGACAATTTTGTGGTCACGTGAATATGGCGTGATAAGTTGTATGGCTTCTAGAGCGTGCTTCAAGATTTGAATTAAGTTACGGATAATCGTTTGCTTTGATTCAAGTCTGCAAGTAATACTGCTCCCTTACCCCTGTGTAACAAGAGTTTTTTCTTTTTGTAATGTTTGTCGATTTCGGCGCCAGCGTCACTGTGACGCTGGGATGACAATAGTTTGCAGGCGAAGGGAACTCACTGAATTCTTTCACCCTTTCGTATTTGAAATTCCTCTCAATGAATGTTCTAGTGCCTTTGAAGGTGGCATTGCATGAGCAAATTCTGACGTTATTCCAATAAATTAAAGTGATCGATTAACATCATGGGCTTAAAATAGATTGATTTGATTTGATTTACTTTGATTTATTTAGAAAATAACTTGCAATAATTTGAGCGATCCAAGCGCGAAATTCATTCATTCGTTTAAGGTAAACGGAGCTTGAACATTGAGCTCATTTACGTTTAGTCATTAATATGGCCCGTTCTTCTTTTGCCGATTAATTTTTCAAATCTGCGCCTTGGCAAACTCCAGTAGAACCCGTCAAGGCTTTGAAGAAAACCCGATGACATGGCAACGAAATGGGCCACGATACAATTGACAATACCATATGCGAACTTCTTATTTGGTAAGAATGTTCAAATCAGAGAATAGAAACAATTTAGTAACCTAAGCAAGCAATCACATGGACGTCTTAAAAATATCAAAAAAAATTTCATCTATTACTACCGTTACATACAATATTTAACCAGAAGGCACTTATTTTACATCCCTCTGAAAACATTCTTACTAGCCCTTCTACCCTCATAACGAGGCCTAGACCTACCAGACTCGCTTGGATTCCTTTCAGTTTTCTTGTTATTGGAAGTCTTTTTAGACTGGCTTGGCTTGTTCTTCTGAGGAATGAATGTAATTTCCGCTTCACCACGATGGTTACGGTGTAATAGGGCTCCGCCATCTTTTTTGTCTTGTTCTTGCTCACGCTGTTCCTTTACCTTTTCATCAAAGGTTACCTGGCGAGAATCGTTTTGAGCAGCACCAACGTTAAACTCACTCATGAATTTATCTTCATCAGCCTTTTCACGTCTCTTACGCTCTTGATTCTTTAATTGTTTCTGTAATCTCTTAGTCTCCTGTTCGTTAAGTTCCGGTTCAGGCTCAGATTCGGATTCGGAGGATTCGGATTCTTCGTCGTCTTCAGCGCTACGGTTCGCTATTCTTTCTTCATCGGATTCTTCAGCTGCAGTCAATGCTCTGATACGCTTAGCTGAACCTTCCTCAGTTTCCCTAGCAGATTTGACAGGGTTCAACTGTTTGTAATCATAATCATCTTCATCAAGCTGGAAGTCGTCGTCGGCGAACATTTCTTTGAAACGATCATCAGCCAACACCTTTTCAGTAGCGGTATCACCACGCTTTTGAGATAGTTTATCAACCAATTCTTTGTTAACTTTGACCTTAGGTTTCTTAACAGCACCTGTAGTTCTAATTCTTGATTCTCTTTCCTTTTCAATACGACGTCTAATTTCTCTTTCTCTTTCATCTCTGTAAGCGTTGGGATTGGCCAGCAATGCAACTTTATCATAGAGTTCGTTATTGATGAAATAACCATGCATGTAAGCTCTTAGCACGTTTGATCCAATTAAATGGCTTAGATTCAATTTCTTCATATCATCCCTAGTGATGAATCTGTAGTTGGAATAAACGGTTTCACTTGGTTTTTCTTCCAATTCTTCAGTGATAGAGTCTAAGAAAGAGCACCAACGTGGAGAAGGACCCAAATGAGGAATGTAGTACGTGTGCATCGGTATACCTTCGTTGGCAGTGAAAAACATACCTGTACCAGGAACGTGTTCCACATCGTTAATATCTACATTAGGTTCCATAGATGCATATGGCTTACCAGTCACTCTATCCCAAATTTTAGCAATTCTTTTATCTGATGTCATAATTTTATTTTCTGTGTCGACATTGTCTAGCCATATGATCTTTTTAAGTGGAAATCCATAACCTTGATCTTTCACAGCATAAGGTTCCGAAGACCGCAGATCGTACAAGTAGGTATAACCATTAGAAGTACCGCACGCAAAATTTAATCCATCTTGACGGAAACTAGTTGTAGTAACTTCAAAGGGTGAATTGTCCAATTGGTTTCCCAAAACTAAATTACAAATACGTGAACGAGATCTAGGATCCCAAAATTCAACGACATTATTTTCCATACCAACGGCAAGTAACCCATTAGTCTCACATGTGGAAACATGATTAACACCCTCTGTCTCTAATTTAAAAGGATTCAAAAATCTACCTTGTTCCAAGTTCAATCTGTACAATTCATCACTACTACTCCCCACGTACAAATCACAATTTAAAGGATTATAAGCTAAGCTTCTACCAAATTTGGGAATACGTGTAGTGTAGTGTAGTCCACCTTTATTTTGAAATTGAATACTTCTATCGTTTTGTAAATGTACACTTTTGGTCCAATCATCTGAAAGGAAAAGAAAATCCACATTTTCAGCATCTGTATGCCTTTCAAATTTTAAAGAAAGGTTGGCAAAATCATATAAATGTATCTGTGGTTTATAGGTACCGGTAGCCATCGCAGATTGACCATCTTTGGTGACTTTTATTCTGTTAGAGGCTTCACTAAATTCAAAATCCTGTACCAATTCCACACGATTCTGATACTCGAGATCGTTCTTCAAAGTTCTCTTACGCCTTTTCGCTATCCAATCTGGAAGGGATCTCGAGACATTTGTCCCTGAAACTTGATACACTGAGATATCACTGGCAGAAGTAGACTTTAGAACCATGGTTTTACTTCTCTATACCGCCTATGCCTTTGTATTGTATGCGATGAGATGAGATGAGCTGCGATGAGCTGCGATGATCTTGAAATTTTTCATCTTTTTTTTTATTCACCGGCTCGCAGTATGAATGCGTTACCCGACATTTAAAATGAATTAAAGCGAAATAATATTTAGAAAGATGGCTAGTAATATTTGATATTGATGCGTCAAACACTCCGCTGGCAAATCAGGGACCAGTTTTAAAATTGTCAATGTGAATGGATTGTGCTCTACTGTTATTTTTAATCCTGTTATGACCACCCAGGATATAATTCTTACCTGTGCTGACGATTTTACTATTGTTCGGAGTTACACTAATTCCTGGAGATCCATCCCAAGGACTGCTGAAGAACCCTTTAGATGGTGTTTGTGGTGTTCCATTAAGACTTTCTATGGTTCTTGATAAATTGGAAAGAGGCTCTCCACTGAAAGATCCATTAAAAACGGTGCTGTAGTTGTTCGTATCCGAAGGAGTAGTGGTTCTTCCCATCATCATTTCGTTGTTACGTGGATTAAACGTATAAGTGTCTGGGGTACTACCCATTGTATCAGCTGTATACGTGCCTGAGGAAAATGAAACCGGTGGAGTAAGTGTTACTGGTTTTGATGGTTCAAACGATGGAGTTGAGTAGGGATTATATTTGTATGTTAAGGGAGTTGTAGTTCCTACATTACCAGAACGAGATGTTAGGCCAACCTTTTGCTGTGAATTCTCCTTAGTCACGGAGGAAGGAGCTGAAGATTTCGGTGTGCTACTACTCCTTTCCTGAAGGGTTCGTAGAATTTCTTCATGATCAGGTAAAAGTTCGTAGAGTTCAGACACTGGAATGGTTCTAACCTCTACTGAAGGTTGCTCCACGTTCAAAATTTTCTCGAAAAAAGGTTGGTATCTATGTGATCCATCATTCCAAACTGTGATATAATTCTCTAGTGCTTGGGTCGTCAGTTTATTCTCTAGACACAGTTGCTTATTATATGTCCCATTTGGACCAAAAAAAATATGGTGTAAAAGTTCGAGGCAAATCCCTTGTAGGACCATATCTTCAGCGGAGGCTTTAGTACATAATTTAAGGAGGTGGTAAAGCGCAATGTTACCATGAGCATGTATCAAAGTCTCACAGAGGCGGGTAGTGTTGGAAAAGATAATTTTCCTCATAATGGATTTTCTCTTCTCACTTAAAATACCAACTTGTGATTCCAGCAACTGCTGAGATAACATTGCCGCCATAATGATGGGAATAAGGTAAAGTAACAAGAATTGTCCCGCCACAAGATGCCTTATGTTAAAAGTCTCATCTGAAACGTCTATCATGAGTGGATCAATATTCAACCATTGGTATTGTTTTAACATCTCTGTGTTCATCAGAATGACCATATTAAGAGATTCAAAAAGTAAATTGGTAATTATTGTAAAACTTTTAGCCTCTTGCTCTGATTCGTGCTCATTATTATCAAAGACAAACATAGATTTTGCGATTGGTGGTAAGGGTGGTAGGAGTGAAGTTTCAAACCATGATGGTATTTGATATTTGTTGTTTGTTCTGTTGTTGAACCACTTCTTTTCATTTGGGTGAAGTTGTAACCGGTAATCAGCTTTTTGAATTAATTCACTTACATTGCCTGCATTGATTAAAAATTTGCACAATAAGAGCTGAACCATGTTAATAATAGCGGGTAAACTCTGGATAGATCCTAAAGTACCCAGGGCAGCGTGTAATTTGTGGAAAGGTACTTTACGCAAATTGTTAGTTGCCTGGTGTAGCAAAGATACCAAACGAGGTTCTTGGAAAAAATTCAGTTCAGGATGATCTACTACTTCCATGAGTACTTGCAAATCAAAATGTAACCCACTAGCTGAGCTACCGTGAGATATGGCTAGTTGGGCAGCTGGTTTATACAAGGAGCTGGGCATCCAATCTGCGAATAATGAAATTCTTTTGCATATCTTGTAAATGAAGTATGACGTCGGAGGTTCCTTTTGTAAATGTTTGTTGGCTATAAATTGCCCCAAATCATTCGATGTAGCTACGACGAAGTCTAATTTGGCTTCATTGAGAAGTAAATCTGCTAAGCTATCGTTTTCTAATGGTGTCTGTGCTATCTGCAACCACTGGGGAACCCAAACGTGTACCAGGACATGAGCTAAATCCAATTCCAAATACTGTAAAATCTGAGGTGTTACTTCTTCATATTGATCCAATAGTGAAACCACTGTGTAAAAACCTGGCATGTACTTGGTATCAGTGCATGTGATCAACTTCTTTTCAGGCAAAAGTTTACACCAATCCTTTATTGAGTTCAGTATCAAAGGGTGAAATTCTCTGTGGATAGAAAGATACGCTAGAAAAATTGCCACCAGATCTAACTTGTGTTTCATTACTTCTTCACTTTGAAGGATTGGTGTGAAAACGTCTATTCCTTCGAGATCTGAACCATTGAGTCTACCTTCTACTACTTTTTGATTAAAGAATCCAAGCGCGTTGATCAATTTGAAAACAACCTTGTAATCTCCAGTATTGCTTAGGTATCTCATGACTTTTACCGTAGAACTCACTAGTGCCTTGGCGGTTCCATCGGAAACGTGAGGATAACTTTCGTTTAGCCGACTCATATCTTGAAGCGGGAAATATGAGAGAATCGATCTTCTATTGAGATTAACTGTACCAAACGCCTAATGGGATGATCTCCTAATTTCTATCCAGTCTTGAACTTTCTTGGGTCTTTATGTATGGGGAGGAATCTTACAATCAGATTCCACGATTCTCATTATGAAACAATGCCCTTACCCTTCCTTTCTCCTTCCCTTTTTCCTGCCGCTCAAACTCTGTCCGAGATTCTGGTTGTCATTTAGGCACCGGTGTCCCGAACGGATTGTAAATGCATTGCATCTGCTGTCTGCTAAATGCATTAACGCATGGAGCGTTCCGATGATTTACATATGATTTACATCCGGGGAAGATACTAGGTGCTGAAATGGAAAAACAATTCCTAAGTTTCTCTACATTAGACTTGCAACCGCCTGCGGCCTCTTGAGTCTCATCAACATTAGCAATTTTTCACCTTCGTGGAAACTGCAAGCTTTCTCCAACGAACTTTTTGTTTCTACTTGTAACGAACTTGTCATTTCTTGTAAAGTTTCCAAAAAATCAATTGTCATATCGCCATAGGTTTCCATAAGCTTGAACAAGTAAAATGGAGGATTGCTGGCAGCTTTGACATAACCACCTTTTGCTAAAAATTTAACTAGATTTTTTGTTGTATCCACCGATAATGAAGAAAATCTATTTTTTCCCAATTTCTTAATACCTTCCTTGGTAACACAAATTTCCTGCTCAAATGGCATATCAAATAAACTTTTTTGGCCCATGTTAAATGATGCACATATTACTCTATTTATTTTGCCATTTCTTTCAACATCGGTATAATTCGAGACATACATGTCAAAATGAATATCAAAAACGTTCACCCAATTTTTAAGTTCTCGCCAATTAACACTCTCATTCAACCAATTTCTCTTTTCATTATTTTCCGCCCAACTGTTAAATGTTTTTCGCATTTCCATTTTAAAAGTCCTACTTTCATCTAATCGATCCCAACCGTTTAAAAGACTCAACGAGAGTAATGAAAACGTACTTAGCATATTGAAAAGGCATGAGATTCTAACAAAGTCAACGAGCATAGGTGCAAGAACACCTGATGGAATGCATGTCATAAATACTTGAATAATCAGCACAAAATCATTTATCATTAGTAATGATATATCCCCATAGTTAATTGGAGCTGCGGGTTCAACGACACTGGGATTTGAAGCAGGAATTATTCTATGGCAATGAATGCATAAAATTAACAAAGCAATGAATAAAATGTTCCAGAGTCTCATTCTTTTTTTTGATTTTTTTTTTTTGATGCCTTTTTTTTCACCTTCAATATCGAATATCTGTCGCCGTGCCATCAATTTTATATACGGCTGGAAACGACACTGACGCTGAGAGAAACACACGCAGAAACCAATGAATGAGGACTAATACAAAGCTTTCACTTCGATTGTACGGTTGAAACCCCTGCTGTTGCAAGACCTTTTGCCTCAAGAGAAATCAATGTGTACCATTTAGGGAGCTAGTATGGGACACCCTCTTTCTTCCTCTCCGCTCCTTTTTGGTGCTTGAATTTGCCAGTTGAACACAAGAGTTCGTAGCGTGCAGCAAGTATATAAGACGAACAAACCAAATGGAAACGTAATTTCAAGAAAGCGAATGGAGAAGTAATCCCTGTAAGTTTTTGCAGTATGAGAGCTCTAATAGTAGTTGATGTGCAAAATGATTTCTTGCCAGGAGGTTCACTCGCTGTTCCTCATGGTGATGAGATAGTTAAGCCGGTAATTGACCTCATTGAAGATCCAACTGAAAAATGGGACCAAGTGGTAATGACAAGGGACTGGCACCCACATAATCACATTTCATTTGCCAAATCACATAACTTGGCAGATTTCTCACCGATTACCTATGTTTCCCCGGTGGAAGGTGATGATCGAAAGATAGAAGGAACGTTATTTCCTGTGCACTGTGTAGAAGGAACTCGTGGGAGCCAATTGGCACCAGAAATGCTTGAAGAACAAAAAAAAATTGGCTGCCTCATAGTTAGTAAGGGTTACCTTCAAGACAGGGAGTACTTCTCTGCATTTAACGATATCTGGGATCATCACAAGACTGAGCTGAATAATTATTTACATTGCCATGGAATTGACGAGGTCTACGTAGTTGGACTTGCCTTTGAATATTGCGTTAAGAGTACGGCTATCAGTGCATCGAAATTGGGTTATAAGACAACAATTCTGCAGAAGTATTCAAAAGGCTTCCTCTCTGACGAAAAATCTATGCAGGAATTGAAACAGGAACTGGCTGAGAACAACGTTCAACTAGCATAGGCTTCTTTACTTTACGTATGGCGAAAATAGATATGGCGACTTGCTGTAGCCACATAGCAACCGTTATAATGATTTACGGCCAAATTCTAGAACTACTTCAGGTAAATAGTTAACGTTCGAAATCTTTTCGTATTTCGTGGCGTTGGTAAGAAAAGGTGTCTTGTTACTGAACCTGGATTCCGACTTTCGCGCAAGCTAGTCCGTTTCAGAATGTTAATCAACCGGGGACCAGGGCCTCGATGCTGGGGAACTACCTCTAAGAGCAAACTGATTAAAGTGTAATAAATTTCAAAATTGCGTTTTTGAAATTGGTCTGGAGCGAGCAAGAATCGTGGAACCATCCAGGCTTGTAAGATTTTTGTTTCTTGTAAATGCAATTGAAACTTCGTGCAAGACGCGAATAAATGAGTACAGGTACCTGTCTAGTTGACGCTATGTATATATAACGGTGAATAATTAGTTTAACTTCTATTTAACAATAAAGAAGGGAAGGGGGAAAAAAGAAGGATACCAGTACGTACTCATTATGATTAAACCCTTGAATAAGTCAGAATTTCGCCTGGATAAGAGGACGAAACAAATTTTCTTCGGTATACTGCTTCTCTATTCGTTAGTTGCATTCCATCTTTCCAACAAGAAATATGCAAAATTTATTACAGCACCAGAGATTTCCAATGTTGCGTTGCCAACAACGTCTCATGTGGAACAACTAAATCTAAAAGAACTCAGAGTTAAGGACAGAAAATTGAAGGACTTGAGGGAGCAATTGGTTATGGCATTCCCTTATGAACCTGAAAAGCCCATACCAAGACGTATATGGCAGACATGGAAAGTTAAGGAGGACTCATTAGATTTCCCAGCTTCTTTTAGAAGTTACCAAAGAGACTGGACAGAAGCCGCTACACTACAAGGATTTGAGTATATGCTAGTGCCCGATGATAATATTGAAGCATTTTTGCAAAATTTATACGGTGAACTGCCGCTTGTTTTGAAAGCTTTCAAAGAGATGCCCAAAAACATTTTAAAAGCAGATTTTCTCAGGTATTTGCTGCTTTATGCAAGAGGTGGTATTTACTCTGATATGGATACATTTCCTTTGAAACCATTGAATAAATGGCCATCTGTGGACAGAGAAAAGTTAAAAACATTTAAAGAAACTAGGAAACCAGTTCCGTATAAGGGGTTTAAAAGTGAAGAAGTCGTCGCGCAGAATGAACGCGAACCAGGTTTAGTCATTGGTATTGAAGCAGATCCTGATAGAACAGATTGGAGCGATTGGTTTGCACGTAGGATTCAATTTTGTCAATGGACGATTCAGTCGAAGCCAGGACACCCAGTATTACGTGAATTGATCTTGAATATCACAGCAACTACGTTGTACAGTGTGTCAAGTGTAAAGAAAACCGCAGAAGAACTCATTGATAAGACTCATAAGAATGATTATAACGTTAATTATAGAGATAAGCGCGCGAGAGATTCTCATTACGATCATGATGAGACAAAAACTGATAAAAATGTTGATGGTAGTGATATTATGAACTGGACTGGTCCAGGCATATTTTCGGATATGGTAATGCAATACCTGAACAATTTGATTCAAAATAATAACGATGTTCTTCTACTCAATGGTAATATTTACACCCCAACGACAGTGGATCCCGCTGAAGCTGCTGCACAGGATGAGAACGGTGTATCAACCAAGAAATTTTACAGAAAGATCATAGAATCACTTTTGGTCAATAGACATATACCCTGGGAATTTTTCACTTTGATAACGGAACCCATTACAGTTGACGATTTGATGATATTACCAATTACAAGTTTTTCACCAGACGTAGGTCAAATGAATGCTAAAGGAATGGATGATGAAATGGCTTTAGTTAAGCACCAATTCGAAGGTAGTTGGAAAGGTGATGCTGGTCATGATTAGCCTATTCTTTAATTACGTGATGTACGAATTGTTAGATAACATAAAGCTATTTATGCGTTTGTAATGAACCCGGGACCAATTACGGTAAATAAACAATACTAGGTGTCTTTAAGTTTAGGCGGTAATACTAGAGTAAGAGAAATGATTATTATTATTATTATTATTACACTTCGTACATTTTTATCTGAGTAGCAGTCTAAGGAGGTCTTCAGAAAATCATGTACGTATCATTTTCAGCAATCTGGCAGAATAGCTCAAGTAGCGCCTTATCTTTCGCTCAGCTTGATACTATTAGTCACTTACACCTTGCTTTATGCCATCAAGCTAGTAAGAATATTTCTACTTAAGCGTTTTTGTGTCCCTTACGATAATAATAGTATACAACAAGTTCTTAGATCCAATCAAGATCTGAGGTGTAGCTCGATGAAAGAACCCAGTCATGATAGATCATGTAACCAAGTATTAGTGATATCGTATTCTTCTAAGTAATTGGCTGTGGTTCTTTACACACTAAATTTTCTTTTCTGTCTCTACTGTACCTTACCTCCTGAAATATTAGAAATCTTTGGGCACATGGCGCAGTTGGTAGCGCGTCTCCCTTGCAAGGAGAAGGTCATCGGTTCGAATCCGGTTGTGTCCACTAATTTTTTTGTCTTTTTATTTAATCTAATACTATACTCTTTTAAATATGAAAAAAACTTCTGAAATTAATTGGAATAAAAACTTGTTGCTTTTGTAAACACGATTATATCCTACTTCATATTTGTTCAAAAGTTTCAGAATTTATTTTGGTTTCTTGCCTATCCTTAACTGCACCGGATAGTAACTAAACACAAAAAAAACCAACTACGGTCAAATTGTAAAAACAAAAATCTTGTATTTTTAATCTTGATAACTCGCTAATGTTTCAAACTCTACAGACAACTTTACCTTAATGCCAAATTACTTGGCTATCATAACATACCAAGCTCTAATTATGAAGAAGATGAAGCACGTGACATAATATGACTGTCCTTTCCATCTGTATGACACAAACTGTTGGTTAACGAGGCCCATCAACATATTTTGAGCTTCGTACGCTTGGTACTGCACCATAGTTGGCAATATCAAGCGAATGCTACCAATTAGATAGATCACATGTCGCTCCAAGTCATAGTAATAGTCATATAGATTCAGCCCTGATCCTATTTTAGAATTTTTATTATTTAGTGAGCTAGTCCTATTCGGTCATGAAGGTACCAGGCAATCGTCTAACTATTGAACCATGCGGTTACTTTATTAATAAGAAGGTTATGAAATTGCGAAGACCCTACAAAATGATTTCAACAATCCATTGCCCCACTCAGACCGACAATTGGTACTATCTCACAAACGAAGATAATTCTCAAGAATTCCAATGCCTTTAGAATCAAGCACCTGTTGATATGAACCACTTAGCTCCTTACTGAAAGCTTAATCCATCCTATTGAAACCTGATGCATTTCTAATAGTCACATGCCCATCCAAAAGTTTCAATTGTGTAATAACCCACAAATATTTAAGAGAAAACAACAATTAATATGGTTTCGTGGTCTAGTAGGTTATGGCATCTGCTTAACACGCAGAACGTCCCCGGTTCGATCCCGGGCGAAATCATTTTTTCTTTTTTTCTTCAGTAACGCTGTGTAATGGACCGAGGTCCAATTACTGCGAGGTACTGCAAGACTGAATTGATAACACTTGATTGTGCGGTCTCTGAAGAGTTTTTTTTTTCCTCTAATTGAGCTATATTCTAGGTCTAGTGAGGTCTTAGATCTCTTAATATATTATTGTAATTTCAGCATTTCAGCTGATATTAACCCCGAGAAGTTCTGGCAAGTTAAAACTAGATAGTATGATCACCTATCATGTAAGGTCATGAAATATTGTAAATAAAAGCAAACAACATTATAAACTGAACCTTCAAGTTCAACAACAATTCATATGGTTTCGTGGTCTAGTAGGTTATGGCATCTGCTTAACACGCAGAACGTCCCCGGTTCGATCCCGGGCGAAATCATATTTTTTTGCAATTTTTCTTATCCTGATTGGAATAATACTACACAAGTTCAACCGCCAAAGATTCAACAACATCCAGAGACTGTCAGTCTACTATCTCTATATGCCTTTTCGTTTTTTCTGAGAAAATTAAAGTGGTTTATTGCTAAATTATATAAATTACAAAAAGCGTACCACCTTAGTTCACCAAAGCGGAAGCAGTAGCAGATTCGTACTTCCAGGTTGGTGGCAAAACAGCGACAGTTCTGTAGTATCTTGCCAATCTGTGGATTCTGGATTCAATCAAAATCAATCTGAACTTAGCGTCCTTGTCCTTTCTGTTTCTTTCCAAGTGCTTTCTGACAGAGACAGCCTTCTTAATCAAGTAGTACAAGTCTTCTGGGATTTCTGGAGCCAAACCGTTGGACTTCAAGATTCTCATGATCTTGTTACCGGTGATAACACGAGCTTGAGTAACACCGTGAGCATCTCTCAACAAGACACCGATTTGAGATGGAGTCAAACCCTTTCTGGCATACTTGATGATTTGTTCAACAACGGATTCAGATGACAATTTGAACCAGCTTGGAGCGTTTCTGGAATATGGAATAGCAGAAGAAGAGATACCCTTACCCTGTTAAAATAAAAAATTTCTGTTAGTAAGAATTCCAATGCGGTTTCTTCACAGTGACCACACTTCATCCCCGGTAAAGCTAAAAAGCAAGAAGAGCTGATGTAGTAATCCTCCATCATGTGCTTCGTTTAGTTTGCAACTACTACCACTATCACAAATAGTGCGCGTGCTTGGAATCACCCAGCTCATACACCGCGAGATCCTAACATAACGAAAGGTCTCTAAGAAGAGGGCACGAATGCTCTTCTTCTTTGATGTACACCGGAAAATGAAATGTGACCCGACGTGAAAGGTACCAATACTACCGCTTCGACCAGCAAAGCGAATAGCAGTACCATTTCTAATCTTGTTTTGAGCACTAACATACGTTACTGTGCATACGACCCATTTTGTCTGACTTATCTGTTCGATGTGGTTTTTTTAGCCTCCAATGTGTGATTCGAATAACTACGAGATGAGCTTGATGAAATATTTCAGGAAAAGTCAACTAAAGGAGCCTTGCGTCGGTGCGTCGCTTCGAATTCGAACAGAAGATTGATTCAAATATCAGGACAGTAAAGGTGCACGGGTGAATAAAATAAGATGTACGGATGTAGAATCAATGACAGTCATTTGAAAGCTGGTACATGTATAGAAAGTGTTATAAAGGTTCTTCTATTTCTCGAGCTGTTCCTTCAATTCTTCCACATCAGCATCATCTTCCAATCCTGATGATACCTCGACTAATTTATAAGTACCACACTCTGATCTTACTTGCTCCAATGCACCTGCGTAAAGCATTTTCCACTCTTGAGATACCACAGTAGCGGGTTTCCAATAGATTAAGACAAGTGGCACTTGTTTAATGTTTTCTCTTGTTGTCAGTGGATAGGCCGTTAAAAGGTAACGAGGAGAATTATCAGGTAGTATTTCTGCTAGTTCTGACAATTCTTTGACATCTTCTAATTCTTCCAATTCTTCTTCATCTATCGTTATTTCATAATCCTTTGGTTGAATCTTAATGGGGAGAACTTGAAGAGTTTCAGATCTTGAGGTCGATATACGAAACTTTCTGATCTTCTCCTTTGTAACGGTATTAAAATAGTATAATTCAGAAGCCATGCTATCAATGCTACTGCCCTTTGTGTGTATGGAGCTAAAGAGCACCTAATCAATCTCGAGTCAACTTTGTAGCGCGATCCGAATAACCAAAGGGGAGACAGGACCCCTGTATACAGAATTCAAATATTGGGGGAAAATTATGATATCTTTCTGGCGTCTATATATATTTATATATATATATGCGTGCGTGAGTATGTAGCTTTTTGAACAAAGAATAATGAACCCAACCCAAAATCTTCTTATTGCATTATTACACTAAACGTCTAAGTTAAGAAAAAATTGTCATTCTTACAATCCTCTGCGGTACGAGCAATGACGTCCTCTACATCCCATCTTGGAGGTCTACCATCTTGTGGTACACTAGCGGCACCTGAACTAGCTTTTAAGAAAAGCATATCACCAATCTCACTAACATGACGTAACAAATAGTCCAAATCGTCCTTTGTCAATGATGAAGATACGCAAAACCGCACTCTTGATTCGATCAGAGGTGTTGCTGGATATGCAACAACAACAACAGCGATTTTTCTTTGAAGCATCATTCTTGAAAATGCAGGCATCTTTGTTGGACAGTATAATAATAATGGGATAACAGGAGAATCAGGAGCCCCGTAAACGATAAATCCTAATCTTTGTAGACCTAACCGCAGATAACGTGAATTGAACGCAATTCTTTGTAATCTTTCCTTACCTTCACCAGGTGCTAGTTCACCTTTTATGGTTTTCAAAGATGCAATAATTTGTGCTAGAACAGGTGCAGGTGTTGGTTCTGCATAATTGGAAGTGGTTAAATCTAATCTTAGTCTATCGATAACCCATTTATTTGATGCAATGTAACCACCAGCTGCACCGAATGACTTTGTTAAAGTTCCCATTAGGAAATCAACGTCATTTGGGTCAACACCAAATAAATCACATACACCACGACCTGTTGGTCCCATAGCACCTACAGAATGAGCTTCATCAACAAATAAGTAACATTTGTATTTTTTCTTCAATTCCACCACTTCTGGTAAGCTACAAAGAGTACCTTCCATTGAATAAAGTCCTTCGACACAGATTAGAATTTTCTTCCACGGGCGGTTAGTCTTTGGTTGGCCCAAAACAATTTGTTCCCTAATCAATTTCTCCAAACCGACCATATCGTTGTGTGCAAAGGTTCTCACTGCTGCACCTGAAAGTCTAACACCAGTTCTGATGGAAGCATGGTTCAACTCATCTGAAATGACAAGACATTTGGAATCCAAGAAGGCATTGAAAAAATTAGCATTGGTACCATACCCCATGGAAAAGATTACTGCATCCTGTTTACCTAGAAAAGATGCAATTAACCTTTCAGCATCTAAATGTAAATCAGTGGTACCAATTTGAGTACGTGGTCCACCACTATGGATACCGTATTTATCCACACTTTGCAAAGCAGTAGTAGTACATTGACCTTCACTTTGGGCGAATCCCAAATAATTGTATGAAGACAAATTTAGGCACATAGAGGTGGTACCTGGGTAGGTAAAGTATTTGTTCTCCTCATGAGAAATTCTGTCGATACAACGAATAAATCTACCAGGAACACCAGTTGTAGGTCTCGAGAAACAATCATCAATCTTCTTTTTCATTCTTCTTGAAAAGAAAGATTCAAATTTTGAATACCATGGTGCCCATCCATCTTTTTCCATGACATCTTGATGACTATCCTTTTGAAAAGTCATACCCAGAAAATCGTGCATGTGGCCAAAGATAATAACAATCAAATAATTAAGATACGTTATAAGAGAAATATAGTATGGTGGTGTATCCATAATTGGTGGCTCCATTGGTTTACCATTAAGCGATTTCGTCTGGTGAAGATGTTCCTTTGATGTCAACGTACCGTATTCATTCTCTTTTTTCACATCAGCTGGCAAATTCTCAGGAACAAACAGAGGAACTCTTGTGCTTCCAGTAGGCCCTTCTACTTTAGCATCGCTCATTGCTTAGTGGAAGAACGATAACAACAGCGGATAGGATTAGATTATAATAGTAATAACAAGGAAGAAAGGAACGAAGGAAAGAAGCAATAAAATCTTCCTTTTAGCACTTTGTCTTTCTGTAGTAACAGATTATTTGCCTCCTCCTAACAATTGATTTTAGAAGACAGCCTCTGCCAAGTATATTTTAACGTATATACAAGTGAGAACTTTATGTTAATCTTACTTAGAAATGGTTCTTTTTTTGTTTAATAAACGTACAAAGAAATTTTCATGTCGAAGAGGAAAAAAGGAGTCCATGTTTACACCAGAACACCACATATTGTACGAGCACGCCAAGAACACGTGATACTACGATTCACCGTACTTGACCAATATCGTATACGCCTGGAGATACTAATCTCAAATAGTGATGACATTTTGGCGTTTCCTCTGGGACGTGTGATACCACCATTGTAGTACCTGGCCAGTGATTCAACAATTCATGACATCTTAACATAGGTTCTAATTCCATACCCGAAAACGCTTCATCAAGCACCAACAATTTTGGCATCTTAACGATACTTCTTACAAAAAGTGCCAATTTTTGATCGCTTACACTCAATTCCCCGAATAGTTTATCAGATGGTAGATCAAAATATTTGATAAATTTTTCCACCATGGTTTGTTGGTCTTTGTTCAATTTTGACCATATTGGTGTAAAATTATTATTGGAGGCTTCATGGAATCCAGTAGCGATTGACTCTCTGACATTGAGGCGATCTCCACAGTTTTTCAAGAAGATCGCATGCAATTCAGGTGCTGACATGCCTATGTTCTTGTTGATATCAAAATAGCTTGAGCTGCCCGTTCTACGTGGTGTACCATGCTCTACAACTCTACTATTCCACGACTGAGGATGTTCTGCAGTAATCAGTGACAGAAGCGTTGACTTACCACTACCGTTATTGCCCTGAACGTGCCAACGAGATCCCAGTTCCACCTTCCAATGTAAATTGGAAAGAACCGGTTGACCTCTGTATTTAACATCAAGTCCCCTTAGTTCCAAATGAGGAACGTTCGGTTTCGTGGCAAACAACGGATGTCCAGATATTAGTCCTTCCAAATCTGAAGAACCCATATTCTCAGAGTACCTACTACTCACACGAGAATCTCTCAATTCTTTGATTTGTACATCGTGTTGGTTTACAGGCCCTTGGAATAAAACTTGGCCATCATTCTCCACACAACATACGTGTGTACACCAATTGGGGATTTTATCCTGGAAACGAAGTCCAATGATAATAGGTAAATCGTAATTTGCTAAAAACTCAGAAATAATCTTGGTAGCCGTCGGATCTAACCCTAAAAATGGATCATCGACAAGCATAAGATCAGGCTTCTTCAAAAGACTATATGCCAATCTAGCCCTTCTCATCTGTCCATTACTCAATCCCATTGCCCATCTATCTTGTAGATCGGTCAATTGCAAGGAATCAATCAATTTGTCATAAAGGGCCATATCGACTTCTCTGTCAGTCTTGGCGACATCGTACGAGACGTTATTGGATCCAACAGCATTATCAAGGATAAATTTCTTACAAGTAACATCAAATTCATCCTTAAAGTATTCGTATCTTGCACTTAGATGTGCTGTTGGCATCACACCTTTAAACAAAACCTGTTCTACTCGAGGATATTTCCCACCAACACCAAATTGTAACGACAGCGGTGGATCTGATAAGTACTTGTTGCTCAGAATATTCATGAATTGACCTTTACCGGGACCCCAGATAACCCATTTCTCACCAGGTTTTACTTCAAAATCTCTAATCCTGTGGGGGAAAACCGCTGGTGCATTCCTAGCTAGCGACGATTTGAACAATGCATCTCTGATGCGGACTACAAATCCTGCCTTTTGGCTCATCAGGAAACAGATATCAGATTCACAATCATCACTAATAAATGAATTATAATGGTCAGGGTTATCATTTTATTGTGATGATCACATATAGTCCGCATTAACTGATTAGAAAGAAGGACGATGTTCCACTACCGGTTACCCGCACTCCTCGCTCAACGCCTTCCTCTCGTTCTCTTCGAAAGGGGACGGGATTTAAGGTAGTAGTAATAGTTGTCTACATAGAATCCAATACGTATACACGTTCATATAGATATATACAGGACTAGTGTGACTGTTGTGTGATAGGAGTGTTACGAGATGGATCCGGAGTCAATGGATACTGAATACGACGTGATCGTTCTGGGGACAGGTATTACTGAATGTATTTTGTCAGGGTTGTTGTCAGTTGATGGTAAGAAAGTCTTGCATATCGACAAGCAGGATCATTACGGTGGTGAATCTGCATCTGTTACTCTTTCGCAGTTGTATGATAAATTCAAGCAGAATCCAATCTCCAAAGAGGAAAGAGAGGCCAAGTTTGGTAGAGATAGGGATTGGAATGTGGACTTGATCCCCAAATTTTTAATGGCAAACGGTGAATTGACCAACATCTTGGTCCACACAGATGTGACTCGTTATGTGGAATTTAAACAGGTTTCAGGCTCTTACGTTTTCAAGCAAGGTAAGATTTATAAAGTTCCTGCCACAGAGATGGAAGCCATTAGTTCAAGTTTAATGGGTGTATTTGAAAAGCGTAGAATGAAGAAATTTTTAGAATGGATTGGCTCTTATGAGGAAGATGACATTTCCACCCACCAAGGATTGGACTTGGATAGAAACACTATGGATGAAGTTTACACTAAATTTGGATTGGGTAATTCTACTAAAGAATTTATAGGCCATGCGATGGCACTTTGGACTAACGACGATTATCTACATCAACCTGCAAGACCAAGTGTTGAGAGAGTTTTGTTGTACTGTCAGTCATTTTCTCGTTACGGGAAATCGCCATATTTGTACCCCTTGTACGGTCTTGGAGAATTACCACAGGGCTTTGCTAGATTATCTGCCATCTATGGTGGTACCTATATGTTGGATACTCCTATTGAAAAGGTCGATTATAACGAACAAGGTAAATTCCAAGGTGTTCAGACAAAATTAGGTCATTTCCGTGCACCATTAGTTATTGCAGATCCTACTTATTTCCCTGAAAAATGTAAGTCAACTGGTCAAAGAGTTATCAGAGCCATTTGCATTTTAGATCACCCCGTGGCTAGCACTAACAATGCAGACTCTTTGCAAATTATCATCCCACAATCCCAAGTGGATCGTAAAAATGATATTTATATCGCAATTGTTTCAGATTCTCACCATGTTTGCGCAAAGGGCCATTACTTAGCAATTATCTCTACGATCATCGAAACTGATAAACCTCATAAGGAATTGGAACCGGCATTCCAATTGTTAAACCCAATTGAAGAAAGATTTATGGGCATTGCAGAGTTATTTGAACCAAAGGAAGATGGTTCAAAGGATAATGTCTACTTATCACGTTCTTACGATTCATCATCTCATTTCGAATCAATGACTGACGATGTTAAGGATGTTTACTTTAGAGTTACGGGTCATCCATTAGTTTTGAAAACAAGACAAGATGGCGATAACTAGGTTTTATACGTATGTCCAAACGTCGCCTTGCGCACCTATTCATAGTTCACAACAACATCATTATCATTTCCATTATGATTCATTATCTTTGTCTATTATCCATCTTTTATTCAGTAGCTTTTTGCCATCACCGTCTTTTTTACCGGAATGCTATTTTGTATATGTTTTCCTACGTAGCGAGTGTTGAAAAAAATGGTGCATTGAAAGGTGAAGCACGTAATACCAAATCTCTTAGCTTATACCATAATAAAGGGAAACTACCAGTCTCTAAATGTTATTTTTTTCATTTTTCAAAACTCTGGTTGATCAGGAAGTGGTAGTAGAAGTATGTTTTTTTTGATACCTGCATTTTGAATTGTATCTTTTTGACTAACCTTGCCCCTAGCTTAAAAATGATATTGAACTGAAAGGAACTTTGAAATCTGTGGATCAATTTCTCAACTTGAAACTGGACAATATTTCATGCACAGATCAGACTAAATACCCACATTTAGGTTCAGTACGCAATATTTTCATTAGAGGTTCTACGGTACGTTACGTTTATTTGAACAAAAACATGGTTGATATCAATCTTCTACAAGATGCCGCTAGGAGGGAAGCAATGACTGAGAAAAAATAATTGAAAATTAATTGTACATATATATATATAGAACTCAAGAAAACAGAATAAAACGTTATCATTGTTGTGGTTGTAATTTTTTTTCGCAGTTAGCTCTAGTATGTCCCATTTCATTACAGTACGAACAACGTATTTTGTTCTTTTTCTTATTTTTACTAACTGTTGTTGATCGAAGGGGTATTACTGGAATTAATGCGTATCTTTGATGATTTTTTTCAATTATCTCAATATCATCTTCTCTTAAAATCGAATCTAGTTTTGTTGTATCCATTTTGGAACCATTGGAATCAGTTTGCAAAATCATATTGATTAATGCTTCTAATCTACGAAGTTTTTCATTATAAGATGACGAATCCCTCTGTTCTAAGATAGTTTTGGCAAGGTTATCCAATGCCTGTGATACTCTAAGCGACTGATTATCACTCATTAATTTATGGATACTTTTGATGCTGATGAGAACTCCACTAATGAGAAGAAGTATGATGAGATGAGATAACAAGTTGACATAGACATTGGATAAGATGTCACATGCATAATAGCAGGTAGTATGTAAAGGAATAAGTCGTCTACGACTCCAGCTGTAATGGCTCAATGGTGGAATTGTACACCTTGGGATTTCTGACTTTGGTTCAATCCTCGCAGTCGGACGTAGGTTAGCATGTCACGTTTCGGCGTGGCAAGGGGTACTCACCTTCCCGTGGGGCTCCGCACTGCGCGTCGGCGACAACCGTCATCCTTCTCTCGCTTCCAGTTGCCGAGGCCGTCAATCTTGGCGGTCTCAGAGAGAGGGACTCGGGGTTAACGTGTCCCGGTTATTATCGATCTTCGCGGGGTTTGTTTGCGCGTTCGGGCACGAGAGAAATCCGTGTTCCTGGGCGTGTGGCAAAGTAGTTACGGGTTCCTTGTGGGCCTCGCCTTGACCGCTGAAGGGGAGTTTCATCCAGCACAGCGAGGGCGACCCGTGATGGAGGCGGCCGGGATAGCACTAGTTCTCCGAGTACAAGTGCAGACTGGGTTGGCCCTGTGCCAATCTTAACGGGCGGTGTCGCTGATAATTACCCACCAGTAAAGGTACGTTGCTTGCAGCGTGGGGTGTACAAAACTATTTTTTGCTCCCTTGACTGACTGAGAAGAGTCATTTCAGTGTTGTAGGTACTTACGGACTTACTACGGGTTCTCCGTAGAAGGAGTCTTTTTTTTCGGTGCGACACTGCCGAAATGCATGCGGATATCTGCCACCGTTCAAACATCTACAGCCAGATTGGAACAAAACGGTTTGAGAAACGATTTGGAAAGGAATTGGAAATAGGGAACATCCTTCCCCCCGTTTTCGAAGTAAATGTTACGCCATGACAATATAAACTTTTTTCTACTCTTGCCATGATTCGAACGGGTGAAGGGTCACTACGAGCGGGTAACGATTTTCGAGGGGTATATAAGAAGAAACCCGAAATAAAGTTTAAGACTTAAGGAGTAGAGAAGAGGAAAAACAAGATAGCCGCCCATCCCATTTACTTAACTATACACATATCTAATGGATAGAACGGTTTACGAAGCATGCAGTGATCTAATCGTCGATTATGGCACCCATAAGGTAAGTGCAGATGAGGTTTTGACTCAAAAAGTTGGTGGGTTAGTACCGATTCCGTTCAAGACGCGTGAAGAGTTAGAAATAGCAAGTGATAAGGACAGAAAAGATGGACTCTTCACAGGTGAGCTAGTTCCAAGTATTGATCTAAGGGTACTACACTATTTTGCTACCCAACTCTGTTTACAAAAATATCCACACTTAACTGAAGCTTTTGACGAGACAAGTTTGTTGACACTGGGACTTTTGGTTGAACAATGGGTCAAAGATTACTTAAGGGACTCTAACGGCGAATTGGCATCGGGATCTTCGCAATCTGTATCCAAAGCTATCAATTACAGAGATTCTCCCGCTAACATATGATCACGTTCTTCGTGGTTCGTGATGCATGAAAATTTTAGAATTGTTTAGTACCTGTTAGTCCCATCTCATCTCATCAGCTATTATACGTGATTGTTACTTTTATCAGTAGTTAGTCACTGGAGGAGATTGCATATTGTCAAATAGATCTTCAATGGGTAGAAGAAATTTTAAAAAGGGCAAGACCTTTGGTGCTCGTAACGATGATGATAACGGTAGAGGTTGGTCTGAATTAGTTAAGGAGAATGAAAAATGGGAACAATATTACAAAAAATTGGGATTGATCTCTGAAGAAGATTGGCCTGTCTTTAAAAGTACCTGCCAAGCTGCATTGCCCTTAACTTTTAGAATCACTGGGTCAAGAGCTCATGCTCAAGAAGTCTTAGATTTATTCCAACAAAGACATTTGGCTAATTTGACCGGTATCGAATTCGAAGGTGAACCTGTTAAACCACCTGTGGAATTGCCTTGGTATCCAAACCATCTGGCCTGGCAAATCGATGTCCCCAAATCTGTCATTAGGAAAAATCCACAATTTGCTAAAATGCAAAGATTCCTAGTGGTAGAGAATGCCGTAGGGAACATATCCAGACAAGAAGCTGTATCTATGATTCCACCAACGCTTTTGGATGTTCAACCACACCATACCGTCTTAGATATGTGCGCAGCGCCCGGTTCAAAGACCGCTCAAATGATTGAGTATCTTCATAGAGATAACGATGAACCTTCTGGATTTGTTGTGGCCAACGATGCTGACGCCAAGAGATCCCACATGTTGGTGCACCAGTTGAAAAGATTGAATAGTGCTAACCTTATTGTGGTCAATCACGATGCCCAATTTTTCCCAAGAGTTAAGGCTCATCCAGATCACACTAACAAGAAGGATATTCTTAGATTTGATAGAGTCCTTTGTGATGTGCCTTGTTCCGGTGACGGTACCATGAGGAAGAATGTTAACGTCTGGAGAGATTGGACTACTCAAAATGGGTTGGCATTGCATAACGTTCAATTAAACATCCTTAATAGAGGGTTACACCTTTTGAAATCTGGCGGTAGATTGGTTTACTCTACTTGTTCCATGAATCCTATTGAAAATGAAGCTGTGGTTGCCGAAGCCCTTAGAAAATGGGGTGGTAAGGTTAGATTAGTCGATTGCAGCGATAAATTACCAGGTCTGGTTAGATCTAACGGTATTAACCAGTGGCCCGTCCTAAATCGTAACATGGAAACTAAGGAGAAAGGTGAGGATGGAACAAATGACAGTTGGTTCCCACCAACCGATGAAGAAGCTGCACGTTTCCATCTAGATTACTGCGTTAGAGTCTACCCTCATCAACAAAACACTGGTGGATTTTTCATTACTGTTTTGGAGAAAGTGGAAGAACCTGAATCCACTCCTCAAGCTGACACTAAAGCTTCAGAAGAGCCTGCTAACAAGAAGGCTAAGACGGAATCCACGTCCACCTCAGCACCTGCTTCTGAAAAGAAGGAAAGATTACCTCGTGATGCTAACGAAGAGCCATTTGCATTCGTGGATCCTAACCATGAAGCCTTGAAGACTTGCTGGGGATTCTACGGTATTGATGACATATTTGATAGAAATACCTGTCTCGTGCGTAACGCTACTGGTGAACCTACAAGAGTGGTTTACACCGTGTGTCCCGCTTTACGTGATTTGATTCAGGCAAACGATGAAAGATTGAAGATCATTTATTCTGGTGTCAGATTATTTGTGGCCCAAAAGAGTGCCCTTGAATGCTCTTGGAGAATTCAAAGTGAAGCTCTACCTATCATGAAGCACCACATGACCTCTAACAGAATCATAAAGACAAACGAAGAATTATTGAAATTGTTGCTTGAAGAATCTTTCCCAAGCTTTGAAATAATCGGAGAAAAAATTGGAGATGAATTCGTGCAACAGACTAAGGACATCTCCAACGGTTGTGCCTTCATTGAAGTTGAAAGAGACGGTTCTGGCAAGGAAAATCTGTTCCTACCAGTGTGGAAAGGTAACAAATGTATCAACTTGATGGTTTGCAAAGAAGACACCCAAGAACTGTTGTACAGATTATTTGGTGTTGAAAATTTGCCTAAATCCAATAGTGCAAGAAATAAGAAAGTAGAATCAAAGGAAGAAACCGAAGAGGAAAAGAAAGAAACAAATGGTGAACAAAAGGAAACTCCCAAGGAGGAGGCAACCGCCTAAAATTTCCATGTAAATTGTATATTACTACCAAATTCACACACATAATAAACACATATATATATATGTTATTACTATAGTTACACGAAAAGTCGGAAACACTAATGGTGACCCAAAGTATATATGGCGAACGATCTTTGTAGTTGACGACGTACACTGATCTTTTGAGCATCCACGAATGAATCAACAACAACTTTTATGGCTCTATCCAAATCCCAAGAAGAAACAAATTCTGATAACCTCATCTTTGCAAAAGACTCTGCAATTCTTAATATTGATTCCAAATGACGAACAGTAATGGGGAAAGAACCTGTAGAAATGCTTTCACGTCTTAAATCCGCATACACTCTACTCACTTTGTTCATATCCATTTGATGTAACTTTGGCAGTATTTTGGTCCTGGCATAATGTATATATTTGATAAGAAGTTCTTGTGGGATTGGTGAAACTTCTTCTTCTTTCTTTCTCTGCCTTTGTAAACGGCGTTGCCTAGCGGTTAGATGCTCGTAACCTTCATCTTCATTACCATCATCTTTCATTGCGTCACCATCTTCTCCACGTTGTCTATCAAGTTCATCTGGATCGTTTTCTGGGTGCGATCTGATGTGTGAATCTACCACGAAAGCAGCTAACCTTTCATCTGATTCCTCATCAACGAAATCTCTTACTACGCAGAGAACGTCGAATCTGGATAAAATGGGTTCCGTCAAATTCACATTTTGTGCTAACGGCAGAGTTGAATTATAGCGACCTCCATTAGGGTTAGCAGCTGCCAGTATAGAACAACGTGCCTGTAAACTCGTCACAATACCAGCTTTCGAAATAGATATACTCTGTTGTTCCATAGCTTCGTGAATAGACGTACGATCCTGATCGTTCATCTTATCAAATTCGTCAATAAGACATATACCTTTATCAGCCAAGACAAGCGCACCACCTTCTAGAGTCCATTCTTTAGTGATGGGATCTTTTCTCACAGAAGCTGTCAAACCCACAGCAGATGCACCTTGACCGGTAGTGAAGACGGCTCTATGGGCAGTTTTTTCTGCATATTTTAGAATTTGAGATTTAGCGGTACCTGGATCACCAAGTAATAAAATATTAATGTCACCACGGATCGCGTGTTTCCCATTGACATTCTTGGGCACACCACCAAACAATGAGCAAGCAATAGCGGTCTTAATATCTCTGTGACCAAAAATGGAGGGCGCCATTGATGATATTATTTTATCGATAATACCTCTATCTCTCGACATCTTTCTAAATTCACGTTCTTCCTCTTCGGTCCAACTGAACACATCCAAACCTTCTTCATCGTCGTTCAAAGCATTCCCCTCCCTTCTTTTGATAGAATTAGCTTCTAAAATGGTGGCAAAAACAGGGAAACCATTCTTAGCATTTAAATTACCGTCATAGTTGTTCTTGTATATTCCTGTCACTTCCACTTCTTCACCTGGTTTAGAAATATCAACTAAATCTGCTAGCAAGATAACTTCTCTGTGTCTGGGAAGACGACCAGCGGGAACTGTACCTGGTGCCTCTTGTAATGTGATCCTCTGATAGTTTCTGTAAACTGTTTTCTCACCATTAACTGTGAATGGACCCTTCGATCTACAATTGGTACAGAAGGAAATACGTATTTCCTCATTAGAATCTTGAAAAAATGGACCTAAGATGGATCCACATTTCAAACAATTGAATTTAACATATTTCAATTGTGGGAAAACACCTGTTCTTCTTGTTACCACACCTGTTACACGAACCAAAGTGTTTAAATTAGCCTCACGCAATTCACGTAAACTGTGGATAGTTGGGAAATCAGAAATTCTAACGTGAATCTCTGAATGAATTCTAGCATAGTCTGGATAGTGCAATTCTGTTGCTTCCATAGCCACCAAATCGAAGATCTTCAGCATTTCACTAGGACATTTGGCCAAGAAAAGTGCTAAGATGGCCTTAGATTCTGCTAAATGCCTGTAGTTGACCTCTAGAGATTCTGAATTCGTTTCACCGAGTGTTCTAATACGTGCACCGTACACTGAGCGACCAGTCTCATCTGTATATTCCAGCAAAAATGATTTTAATTCTCTAGCAATGGTTCTTGAAACATTGGGTTGTGTAATCCACTCTGCATAACTGTTAGCCTTCACATTACTCAAGGATTCTAGTGTTAATTCTTCCGTTAGTGGATCAATTTCCATATCATCCAGCAAATCATCATCAGCATCCACATCTTCATACTGCCTTCTTCGTCTTCTTCTCTGTATGGGCAACCCCATTTCATCTAGTTGTGTGGCATCTGCAGCGTCATCATCATCCATATATGCTCCATCTTTCAATAATCTATCTCTTTGGTTCAATTGTGCATCAATTCGACGCCTGTCAGCAAGAGATAATTCTTGCTGCTCGGCATCATCAACGTGTGTCTCATCGTAACGATCTCTTTCAGGATCTGCTTCGTAATCTCCATACATATCATCACCCATAAGATCCACTTCATTCATCTGCTCTTCTAACTCATCCAAATCAGGATCATCTTGAATCTCATCGTCCTCACCTTCAGGATTTTCTAGCAGATCAGAATCTGGAGCTCCAATAGGTGAAGAAACAGTATCATAGGCAGCTCTGCCTAAGGGTTGAGGGGAAGATGGTGGAATTTCATTGTCAGAATCTGAATCTTCGTCATTCTCACGTCTACGTCTTCTGTTATCAGCCATCCTAGTAGGAACTAAGGCACTATGGTGTTTCTGGGCTCCTGTATTTCGTTAACAACCTTCTAGAAGCTCCCAATGTGCTTTCTCTGTCTAATAATGACCTTTTCTTTAAAGGCTTATTCTTGTTGAACGTTTTTTTCAGAAGATCGATGAACTTCCTCAACTGGAAAACTGATACAACTAATCATCACTTACAACTTCATGATAAAGAGACCTTGAGATCATCAAGTATTTGACCTAATAACTTTTTAGCATGTCAGATATAAGTGCATCTGAATATATATCACGCCAGGATGAGTTGGAACAAGAAGCAAGAGAACTGATGCCTTGGGAACCTAAGACGTGTACCTATGAGATGGGGCCATTAAAACAGTCAGTATTTGCGTGTCGATCCCATAAGAACATTGGACTATGTTATTCATGTTCTATTCAATGCCATACAAAATGTGATATAGTGGAATTATTCACCAAAAGGCATTTCACCTGTGATTGTGGGACTGAAAGAGATAACCAGGAGCCAGGAGAAGAAGGCTTCAGATGCCAGCTACGTAAGAATAGGGAATCAGATGTACCTAGCTTGACCAACAGGTATGGTCAGAATTTCCGAGGATTATTTTGCGAATGTGAGAAGGAGTACGACCCAGATTCTAATGATACTATGATACAGTGTGTCCTAGGTACAGAATGTAATGAGGATTGGTACCATGATAGCTGTATGGGTAAGAAAATACCACCTTTGGAGTCCTTTGATGCATACATATGCTGGAAATGTGCTAAGAAGTATGATTACTATCTTAAAAGAATTATCTCACACCCATTGGGTGAGAAGATTGTTGCCCATACCTTGGCTCATGGTGTAGAAGAAGACAAAGAGGACTCTAAACCAACCAGTGGTATGAAAAGATCCGCTAATGAAGTGGATTCACAACATAATAACGACGAATATTCCATCTTTCTCAAAGAAGGGTTCTCAGAAAAATTGGGGGAACTCAAGGATTCTATCGAAGATCATAATGATAAATTGTACCTATTTTTAAATGATCTAGTACCATTTTTGATCAAAGATGAACCTGTTTACGAACCTGCTGACGATGGTGAAGATGCTCCTGATGACCTGGTGTCAAACGTTTTAAGAAATGCAATGCATAGGGAACAGGCGATAGCTGGTATTTCTGCCTTCAATGCATTGAAGATGAAACTCAACGAATTTTTAAAACCATTTGCAGAGACTGGAAATGTGGTCAAGGAAGAAGATATAAAGAGTTTTTTCCAACGACCAGAGGAGACTTCAAAATGATATTTTTTCTAACGTTTCAACTTATATAACATAGTAGGGCTATACAGCGTATATCCAACTACTAATCATGCTTGCAATACAATGGATTTTAATTCGGTGTAATCTTCAAGACCGTGTAAAGAACCTTCTCTACCTAATCCTGAATTCTTAATACCACCAAAAGGCAGAGCAGCATCACTAATGGCACCAGTGTTGATACCAACCATACCGGTCTCCATCCTTAGCGCAATTTCTTGGGCCCTGTTAATATCTTGAGTGTAAAAGTACCCAGCTAGGCCAACATCGGTGTTGTTAGCCATTCTAATTACTTCTTCAGTGTCTTCAAACTTGACCAAAGATGCAACGGGGCCAAACACCTCTGTATGAAAGATATCCATTGATTCATTGACACCGCTTAAAACAGTTGGGCGATAGAAGTATGGACCCAAGGCTTCCGCCTTCTTACCGCCAGCTAAAACTTCAGCACCCTTTTGCTTGGCATCTTCAACAAGTTGGGATACTTTCTCTACAGCAGCAGCACTGATCAATGGTCCATGAGTCACTTTTTCGTTGAATCCATCACCCAAGTTGAAAGTGCTGATCATTCTCTTTACCAAACGAGTTGCAAATTCGTCATAAACATCCTTGTGCACAAATATTCTATTGGCACAAACACAGGTTTGTCCTGATTGTCTGAATTTACATCCGATGATACCATTGAGAGCCTTGTCCAGATCTGCATCGTTAAAGATAATAAAAGGTGCGTTACCGCCGAGTTCCATCGAGACCTTCTTGATAATTTTACTGTCCTGAGCACATTGGGCCATTAACAGTCTACCGACTCTAGTGGAGCCAGTAAATGTGACCTTCTTCACCAAATCGTGTCCACATAATAACTTACCCACTTCTGGGGTCTTGGAAGTTGGTAAAATGCTGCAAGTACTTGGCGGGAATCCAGCTTGCTGACAGAGCCAACCAATTACTAAAGCACTCAAAGGAGTCTCTGATGCAGGTTTAACTACACAAGTATTACCGGTTGCCAGTGCTGGTGCTACTTTCCTGGCTAACATGGCACTAGGGAAATTCCAAGGGGTCATAATCCCCACTACACCCAATGGTTGTCTAATTGAAAACATCTGCTTATTACCGCTTGGACCAGGTATAACTGTACCATACATGCGTACAGCTTCTTGTGAGAACCACCTGAAATAACTAGCGCTGTAAAGCACTTCACCCAATGCATCTGCAAAGGGTTTACCATTTTCCAGAGTGATTAATCTTGCTAAATCCTGTTTATTTTCAATAAGCAAATTACCCAAATTTTCCAGCATATCAGATCTTTCTTGCGGAGAAGTATGGCGGAATTCATCAAAGGCAGCCTTAGCCCCAACAATAGCATCCTCGTAGTCACTCAATTGGCAATCTGATACCTTTGCGACAATTTCCTGTGTAGAAGGATTCCTCACTGGGAATGAATCAGGCTTCTTGATCCATTTGCCATTGATTAGGGCCCTGGTCCTAAATAAATCAGGATCATCAAAAGATTGGGAGTAATAACGTTGAGACACTCTGATAGCATTGGTAGTTCTCCTGGTCAACAGGGAGGAATAACGAATCATCGACGATAAATAGCAACTGATTACAACCACCGAAGCCCTCTGAATACTGAGTTCTAGTCTCTTTTTCGCTTGTTCAAGTGGGGTGAATTAGTCTAACTAACATTAAAGCTGCATAACCTCCCCTTACAACATGCGTCCGATTAAACCACTGAACTTATACACTGAAAAATGTGTCAAATTGGCAAATAGAAACAGAATTCCTAAATTTTTATTTACAGTACAAAAATTTCATAATGAACAAAGCAATTCTAAAGAGTTTGCGTTCAATGTTCCTTTTCTTTATCCTTCTTGGCGTCAATTAGTTTGAATTGGGATTCCCAAGTACTATTAGCTTCTTCAGCTGTTAACCCGGAGAAAATTCTCTGGAAAACGTCATCATACCAATCTGCAGCTACTGGTTCTAAGCCTTCTTTGACATTATCTGGTAATTCTTCCCAGTCACTTAGGTTATCTCTAGGGAAAATAATAGTGGTAGCGCCAGATCTCTTTGCGGCTACAGCTTTTTCTCTCAGACCACCAATACGTAGCACTTTACCAGTCAACGTTAATTCACCAGTCATAGCAACCGTAGGATCAATGGACTTGTTCAGTGCCAATGAGAGTAGTGAGGTTGCCATGGTTACGCCGGCAGATGGCCCATCCTTAGGTGTTGCACCTTCAGGACAGTGTAAATGGATAGCTGCCTTCTCGAAAAATCTGTTCTGTGGGAATTTGGAACTCAAAAACATTTTAGTAAAGGAGTAAGCAAGACGAGATGATTCTTTCATGACGTCTCCCAATTGACCCGTACGCTCGAAAGATGGATGGTTGCAATCTTGTAGAGGCTGTTCTAACACGGATTCCACGTAAAGTGAGGTACCACCTAAGCTGGTCCATGCGAGACCCATTACCACACCAGGTGGTGTATTTTCGTAAAGTCTATCACTAGTGAATATAGGTGGCCCCACATAATCTTTCAAATTGTCTGAATCGACCGTTATCTTGATATCATCAGAAACCTTCATAGATTCTGAACTGTCCTTGGTCTTTTCAATTTCGATTCCATTAGATTCTTTGGCATTTTCTCCATCCGAAGCGGAAGCAGGAGTTTCGGGATTCTTATCATTCTCTTTTACGTTTTCTTTATCAATACGTGGACTATCATCCATGCTCAACTGTTTAACGACATTCAAGGCTGCTTTACGATAAATCTTTTCAATGTGCTTCTTTAAATTTCTCACACCACTCTCTCTGCAGTATTTTCTCATTAATGATCTGATAGCATCTTCAGCCAAATCTACGTTGGCATTCTCCAAACCAGCGGCTCGCTTAGCACTTGGTGACAAATATTGCTCTGCAATTTTAACCTTATCCTCTGCAACGTACCCTGTTAATTCTATGACTTCCATACGATCCAAAAGTGGTCTTGGGATGGTGTCCAAAGTGTTTGCAGTGCAGACAAAAAGGACTCTAGATAGATCAATCGAAATATCCAAATAATTATCTAGGAAATTGCTGTTTTGTTCTGGATCTAACACTTCTAACAATGCGGCAGATGGATCTCCATGAATTCCGGCATGACCAATCTTATCAATTTCATCGATTAAAATCAATGGGTTTTGAGTTTGGCATTTCTTTAGTGCTTGAATGACACGCCCTGGTAGCGCACCAATGTAAGTTCTTCTATGACCTTTAATTTCCGCTACATCCGTGAGACCACCCACAGAGAAACTAAAGAATTTACGGTTTAATGAACGAGCAATAGATTTACCGATAGAAGTTTTACCAACACCTGGTGGTCCCACAAAACATAGAATTTTACCGTCTACTTTACCCAAGAGTTTACCGACGGCAATGAACTCTAGTATACGATCTTTTACATCGTTCATACCGTAATGATCTTCGTCCAATGTCTTTTTAGCACTATTGATGGAGTACTGTTCCTTGGAAGTGATACCCCATGGTAGAGAAGTTATCCAATCCAAGTAGTTTCTAATGACACCAAATTCAGACATTGAAGTCTCTAATGTAGACAATTTCTGAACTTCTTCATCAAAAACGTTCTTTACACTTTCAGGTAGTTGTAAGTTTTCCACCCTCTTCTTGAAGGTCTCAATCATCTTAGCGCGACCATCATCGATACCCAATTCTCTTTTGATACCCTTAAGTTGTTCCATTAAATAGTATTCTCTTTGTCTCTTTTGTATTTTAGTTTCCACGTCTTTGGAAATCTTATTTTGTAATTCTGCATTCATTAATTCTTTCTTCAAGACCAACAAAGACTTTTCTAACCTTTGCTCAATGTTAAGCGATTCTAAGATCTCTTGCAACTCATCTTCTTCACCCGCTGACACAGCAGCTGCGAAATCTGCCAATCTAGCAGGTTCTTCAAAAATGTTGGTGGTGGCAGATTGGATAGATGCAGAAAACGTAGCTATCTGTTCTCTAAACATGGAGTTTAACTGAGAAATCTCTTTAAATACCTTCAAAATCTCAGAGGTTAAGGCATTGACAACAGGTGATTTTCTTTCAAATGGATCATCTTCCAAATTGGAAACGTTGACTAACGATACATCGTAATTCTTGAGAAATTCTGTTGGATTCAAGTCTTCTTCTTCCAAAGTAGTCACTGCCTGTGCGTTAGAATCCGTTTCCGCCACGGTCTTTGATTCGTTAACATCTTGGGTCTCCGTCGTCACTTCTGCAGTTTCGTCCTTAGATTCCTGTGGAGCTTCAGCCGGTGTCCCCTTAGCGTCACCCTTTGGTGCTAGCAACGAGTCAATCTTTATTCTTCTATGAGGGTAAAGAAGTGCGGTCATAGTTTCAGTTCCTGTCTTTTCATCCTTACTTGGGAATGCACTGGTAATTTGAGCAAAAACACCAACGTCATAAACTTCATCTGTACTATGAATTACATCTGAATCGGATTCGGAATTTTTCAACATAAATGCACCAATGTAAGGTTGCTGACGATCTAACATCTCCCTGATAGCTTTCATGACTCTGTCATCCGATATGACCACCGCTTTATAAAACCCAGGGAAAAGTGGGCGTCTCGAGATCGGTAAAGCCAGCATTTGAGGATAAACTTCTGGTGGGGTATGTTTCTTCGATTTATTCCTATTATTCCCATCATTGCCACTGCTATCATTACCATCACTACCATTATTACCACCTGCAGGCAGTCCGGCGGTTGCTGACGACGACGTTGGAGAACCTTGTGATTCTGACTTTTCTTCTAAATTTTTCCTATCCTTTTCATGTTCTTCTACTTTATCATTTCCTTCTTCCTGTTTGTCCTTTTCCTCTACTTGTCCTTCCTCATCCTCTTGCTTTTTCATTGGTTGTTGCTTACCTCCATCATCATGATCTTTTTCTGCCTTTGCAGATATTCCCATTAATTGGTTCATCCATTGTCTTTCCAAATCTTTTAAATTTAGTTGCAAAGATTCATTTTTTTGTTGTGATTGAAACCTTTGCCAATGTATGTCACTCGATAGTGCTATTTGGTCTAGGGATGGTCCTCTACCATGTAGAGAACTTGCATTTCTAGTGTTACTAACAACAGGACGCAGATATGTCCGACTATTCCGTACTAATCTGCGTGTCAAAAACTGTGAGACAGCTCTTGAAGTCTTCGAACTTATCATCCTCTCAGTATATCTCTTAAGACCTCCCCTTTTGCTAATTGGTGAATTCCAATTCTGTACAGCGGCGCTTGAATGCAGGCGTATAATCTAAACTTGGAATATGAATACAAATTCTAGTTAATAAATTCAACCTTCTGAGTAATACAACCCGATAGGTGGTCCTTTAAAATGATTCTTGACTCAGGTGGCAAAAATCCCAGCAACTTCTTTTGTCATGAGTAGAAGTCCAAGTTCTCTTCGCGAGGACCGAACGTTAAAGCTCAGTGTAACTAAACTAAAAGCACTAAAATCATATAAAAGATGCGATTAATTATCTGCTAAACCATTATTCGCCTATTTGTAATTACATTGAATTTGAATTCTACGTACTGGAATACCCCCTTTCTTCAATTTAAATTATTCGGGACTGTTTTCATCTTCCTGGCTCATTTCTCGTTGTCTTTCGCCATCTTCTTCACCATCCTCTTGTTCGTACATCAGTTGATTCTTCAACGCCTGTTGTTGCCTATATTTTGCCAAATAGATCTTCAGCACTTCTGCATAGTTTTCAAACCCCAGGGCATGTAGGGATATGAGAATATCTTCACCATTTATAGTCTTTCTTTTATCACCAGCGCACCTGTCGCTAGCTTCACTAGTTACAAATGAAATAAATTCACTAACGCACTCCTGCATACATTCCTTCGCATCTTTAGAGACCTTTGCTGAAGTTGGCAATGTATTTTTCATCAGTCTGGATACATTATTAATTGGTAACCATCTATCTTGTTCTCTTAATTCTGCCATATATTGCATTCGTCTTGTCGCTGAATCTATCTCAGCAGATGATGATCCACCACCACCATTGTTGCTGTCGTCATTTGGTGGACTGGAGAGCCTACTATCCTCATTTTTTTCATCTAAACTCATCTCGTTTCCCTTTAACTATTGTATATTATTGAAATTTAAGAAGCTCATCGATTTTTTTCAACGTAGTGTAGTAGCTAAAGCGTACTGGAATAGAAGAATGGTAAAATGATGATACATGTAGCAGTATTGTAGTGGTCTTCTTGATCTTAGCCGCAGTTAAAAGTGTAATCTGCTCGTAATCACAATCGTAACTTTATAACTGGTCATAAATGATCCGTGCTCTTTCCCTTGAAGATTCGATGGTGAAGTGCCATTGGGAAGCAGTAGATGTTTGTGAAACGCACGGCTGGGCCAGCTTCTGATCCATTTTCTTGTCAAACTATAAGCCTCTGCAGATTCCGATGTGGGATTGAGAGTATGGAGTCCTTTAGAAGACGGTTAATCATCATCATTAGTCTGGAATTTGGCAGGTGCACACAACCGAGTATCATTCAGCTGAAGGGTATAAGAATGCAAGTGCTGGTTCATTGTTACAGCTTCTAAAACCGACCATCTTTCCACATATGTATATCTGATATTACATTTCCTCTTCTCACTACCTAGGAGTAAAATTAACGTTTATGCCTCCAATGGCCATATTCAACAATGAGCGGCAAAACAAAGACAACTAAAGAGAAGAGAAGCTAGAAAGAAAGAACTCAAACAAGACTCCCAAGTAGCCACAATTGAATAATCAAGAAACTTCACTACAACGGTACTATACTATTTCACATCAGCGGCTATCCCACATGACCACCGCATTTAGCGGAATCATGCAGTAACACCCATACCTCCGCTTAGTACCGGCGGCTAAAGCACATGGCGAATATAACAGTAATAGAAATAGCTGCCTTATAGCATCACAACCGACTGAGTGAGTATCCATCTCCATTGAATCATACCTTCCTTACTACTTTCAAAATACCCGCCCAGCTTCCTTTTCTCGTATATGACGATATCACAAAATTTTCCATCATATCATCCGGGTAACTGACCTATGGGGATCACAGGTGGTTCTCTTACACAATTTCATCACAATAATGATAATAATAATACTAAAAAAATATCATTCACGGCAATTTATAGTGTGAAATACACTGAAGTTCTTGTAAAGAATAAGAGGAATTATTTATATATACTATCCTCTTTGTTTTTGAGCAGGTGGTAATAGTCGTAGAGATCTTTTTCAGATTTGTATCGTCCCATTATTTCCAAGATTTTCTGGTATACTCGTTTACTGCATTACAGGTTCCTTCTTATAGAACTAGAAAATTGTTAAGACAAGATGGATTTGAGGGTTGGTAGAAAGTTTCGTATTGGGAGAAAGATTGGTAGTGGGTCTTTTGGTGACATTTACCATGGTACTAACTTGATAAGTGGTGAAGAAGTAGCGATTAAATTAGAATCTATTAGATCAAGGCACCCACAATTAGATTATGAGTCCAGAGTTTATAAATACTTGAGTGGTGGAGTGGGAATACCATTCATACGCTGGTTTGGTCGTGAAGGAGAATACAATGCTATGGTGATCGATCTGTTAGGACCATCATTAGAAGATCTTTTCAACTATTGTCATAGGAAATTTACCCTTAAAACGGTAATCATGTTGGCTTTGCAAATTATTTGTCGTATTCAGTACATTCATGGTAGATCATTTATCCACAGAGATATCAAACCTGATAATTTCTTAATGGGGGTTGGCCGTCGCGGATCAACGGTTCATGTTATTGATTTTGGTCTTTCCAAGAAATACAGAGATTTTAACACTCACAGACATATTCCCTACAGAGAGAATAAATCTTTAACCGGTACGGCAAGATATGCAAGTGTTAATACGCATTTAGGGATCGAACAAAGTAGAAGGGATGATTTAGAATCCTTGGGTTACGTTCTAATCTATTTCTGTAAGGGATCACTGCCTTGGCAAGGTTTAAAGGCAACGACAAAGAAACAAAAATACGATCGTATTCTTGAGAAAAAATTGTGCACCAGTGTGGAAACTCTATGTGCAGGATTACCACAAGAATTTGCGGAATACATGCTATACTGTAGAAATTTGAAATTTGATGAAAGACCTGACTATTTGTATTTGGCACGTCTTTTCAAAGATTTAAGCATCAAATTGGAATATCATAATGACCATCTTTTCGATTGGACAATGCTAAGATATACTAAGGCAATGGTAGAAAAGCAACGGGATTTGCTAATGGATACACCTCAAGATAATTCTGCGAATGCTGCTACTGATAATAACAATATGAATGCCGCTTCTAATACACCTAATAACAACAACAACAACAACGGTTCATCTCAAGCGGCTGTAAATCCAAATTCAAAGAGCGATTCTTTCAATAAAGTTAAACTGCTAGCGATGAAAAAGTTCGCTACCCATTTCCACTACTGTAAGAATGAGGATAAACATCATCCAACACCTGAAGAGATTAAGCAACAATCAATTCAAAATAGTAATGCAGCTGCGTTGTTACCAGAGGAATTATTAAGTGCCATTGATAAAGGTATGGAATCATTGAAGCACCAGCATAATCAAGCACCAGCTCCCGCACCAGCACAAGCAGTTGCAGCAGCCGCAGTAACGTCCCAAACTGCAGCCGCTGCCGGAGCAAATGCAACTGTTACAGCTCCTGAACCATTGTTACAACAACAACAAAAGGAATCTCAGTACCAACCACAACAACCTTTACCACAAAGAACTACACACTATCCACCTCAACCCTCTCAACCGTTACAGGCAAAACAGGAGAAGCCTCAAGGGGAAGACATATGGCTATAGTGTCACTATTGTCATTACAACTATATTAAAATAATAATAATAGCATATATCATCAAGAGGGTTTAGAAATAAAAAAAAAATACGCACAAAGTTTCAAGCATGTGTAAGCATCTACTATTACTATTACTACTACAACTACACCCATATTTTTTCTCCTTTGAATACTATTACTATTACTACTACTATCACTATTACTACCACTATTACTACTATAATATAATTAACCTCTAGCCTTGCTGCTCCGTCCTTAGTGATGCTGATGCTTTGTTAAGGCGACCTCAATACAGGGGAAGTTGACATGATTCCGAAGGACTAACAGTCAAGCACCCTTTGAAATCATAGGGGTATCTTTTTAAACAAGGTAAATTGAGTAGTCAATTGATGTTATAATGGAATATTACGAACAATATCCACATCATCACCATCACCATCACCATTTCCGACAGCCGGAGCAAGCTGTGCCGGCTTCTGCATCTTCTCATCATAAATCTTTGCTTCCCCAGAGATCAGGAATCTCTAAAGGGAAGTATTCGCTAAAAGATTTCCAAATCATGAGAACTTTAGGTACAGGATCCTTTGGACGTGTTCATTTGGTAAGATCAGTTCACAATGGTAGGTACTATGCAATGAAAGTCTTGAAAAAACAGCAAGTTGTTAAGATGAAACAAATTGAACATACGAACGATGAAAGACATATGCTAAAATTAGTCGAGCATCCCTTCATCATTCGTATGTGGGGGACGTTCCAGGATGCTAAAAACCTTTTCATGGTAATAGACTACATCGAAGGTGGTGAATTATTTTCACTACTTCGTAAATCTCATAGGTTCCCCAATCCTGTTGCTAAATTTTATGCAGCCGAGGTAACTTTGGCTTTAGATTACTTGCATTCTCACAATATTATTTATCGTGATTTGAAGCCTGAAAATCTCTTGTTGGATAGAAATGGTCACATAAAAATTACAGATTTTGGATTTGCCAAGGAAGTTGTTACGGTAACATGGACCCTGTGTGGTACACCTGATTATATTGCACCTGAAGTTATTACGACAAAACCATATAATAAATCTGTTGATTGGTGGTCATTAGGGGTTCTAATCTTTGAAATGTTGGCAGGATATACACCTTTTTATGATGCAACGGCTATGAAGACTTACGAAAAAATTCTACAAGGTAAGGTTAATTATCCACCATTCTTCCATCCTGATGTTGTTGATCTTTTGAGTAAATTGATCATGGCGGATTTAACTAGAAGATTGGGTAATTTACAAAGTGGATCACAGGATATTAAATCACATCCATGGTTTGGTGAAGTTATTTGGGAAAAATTATTGGCAAAGGATATCGAGACTCCATATGAGCCTCCTGTTGTACCCGGCGTTGGTGATACTTCTTTGTTTGAGATGTACCCCGAAGAACATTTAGACTACGGAGCTACCGGTGACGACCCATACGGTCAATATTTCGTCGGATTTTAGTGCCAGATATGGTTTCTTTATTTTTCTTTCATGATATGATATATTTTCAGAAGTATACATTTATGCGTAGTAGTAGTAGTAGACCTATATACAGGACAGCGTTCGGGGGCGGACCGCAGCTATTATGAAAGAGCTTATTCAAGAGAAACTTTAGCACCTAATGCTTCTAGAGATGACTTAATCTTTTCAGCATCATCCTTTGCCACATTATCTTTAAGAACCTTTGGAGCGGCTTCAGCAAATTTCTTGGCTTCCACTAATGATAAACCTAGCATAGTCTTGATTTCTTTAATGATCTTTGGTTTGGCCTTTGCGTCGAATGATTCCAATTTTAGGGCAAAGATCGTCTTCTCCTCTGGTTTCTCCTCTTGTGCTTCTTCTTCAGCAGCACCACTAGCAGCACCACCAGCTGGTGCAGCCACAGCACCGGCAGCAGGTAATGCAATATCAGGAATATTTAATTGTGTCTTTAATTCATTGATCAAAACAGAAGTTTCTAGTAGAGTCAATTTGGAGATTTCATTAACGATGTTAGAGATTTTTGGATCTACAGGTTCTGATGGTTTCGATTCGCTTGCTTCAGTAGATTGGTAACGACAGTTCAGCTGTTGTAGGAAAGGTGTTGTAGTCAACCTACCACATCTGGAGGCAACGATTGGCGATCTCTTGGTAATAATACGAAGCATTACGATCTTATTTCACTTGATATTTGTTTATATTGAAGTGAATAGTTCTTGTTAAGTTGTTGAAAATTTTTCATTATATGCGAAGGTTGATGATGTTATAAACAAGAACATCAAGAATCAACTATCCAACCGACAAGAAAAGCTTATAACAAGGACCCTAAGAGGCTTTAATCAGGATGACTACGTTTAGATTTTGTAGAGATTGTAACAATATGTTGTACCCAAGGGAAGATAATGAGAATCAAAGGCTACTTTTCGAATGTCGAACATGTTCATATGTGGAAGAAGCAGGCAATCCACTTGTGTATAGACACGAATTGATAACGAATATTGGTGAAACAGCTGGTGTTGTACAAGATATTGGTTCTGATCCCACACTGCCGAGATCTGACCGTGAATGTCCCAAATGCCACTCGAGGGAGAACGTCTTCTTCCAATCACAACAAAGACGTAAGGATACATCGATGGTTTTATTCTTTGTATGCTTGGTATGTTCTCACATCTTCACTAGTGACCAAAAGAACAAAAGAAGGGAGTTTTTATGATATTGATTATCTTATATGTACGTCTGTAATTGAAGAGAAAGAAAAACAAGGTTACAAAGTCGTGAGTGAATAGTACAGGATTTATTTCGATTTGTATTTATACGTTATGCGTTTTCGAAATTCATCTTCCACAGAAGGTCGTCAACTGCGTAGTCATTTTCATTACAAGGCGATTGAGAATCGACAGCATTAACCACCCTACGCAGTGGACTTGATGAAGACGTTTCTTGTTGCTGTGGCCATAACGAGGCAAGCCTTGCTGGCGCTAAAATCTCATCATCGTTGAAGTACTGTCGTAAAATTGGTTGGTGTTGGTGTTGGTGTTGGTGTTGATCATGAATAGAAATGCCAGTTGGCCATCGCTGACTACTATTATTTTGTGAATTTGATGTATGTGATGGTGATACGGACATATCATCTGTTGGGGTCATAAGCTCGTTTGCAGCCGCATCAAGCGGTGAAAATAAAAGTGGTGGAAATTCATCTCTTCTACTAGCCGTTTCATGATTGGTATCTAAAAATTGTGGAGGACTTGATTGTGATGGTTGCAAAAGATCCGATCCATGATCTTGTTGAGTGTTTGAATGTACATCTTGTAAGTGAATTGAATGTGGTTTGAAAATATCCGTAAAATCAATCTCGTTAAATTCAGTAAGAGGATCAGTCAATTGGAGTGAATGTTGCTGCTGTTGCTGTTGCTGTTGCTGTTGTTGTTGTTGTGGCGGTTGAGTTGCCATCGTTGAAGATGCTGGCGAAGATGCAAATGAATCCGTAAATATTGAAGGGTCCAAAAATTCAACTGGACAACCCTGTTGTAACTGCTGTAATTGTAATTGTAATTGTGATTGTGTGAAAAGATGCTCAGTGGAAGGATTTCTCATCAACTTTTCTCTATGCCTTTGTTGTTGCTGCTGCTGCCACTTTTTACTTCTTGGTTTACTAATTACAGGTGCCATTCCGCTACTATTACTCCCAATTCCACTGCCAATGCTCGAAACGCTATTTCTATTAGTAATATTAGTACTAGGGCTATCAGTACTATTATTATTTTGAGCTGGCTTTGTACTTGGTAAAACGATACTAAAACTTTCAATTTCACTGGTAAGACCACATTCACACGGTATCAATGAAGATTCAATCGGTAAATTAGATCTTGATTTATATTCTAGTTCATCAAATTGCTTTACAGCATCCCAATCGTTGTCCTCCCTAAGTTTTTCCTTAAATTTACGATATTCATCACTATCAGGATCGAATTTTAGTTCGTGAGAGTGTGAATTGTTTACAACAACTATGTTCCATTTCCTTCTCTTTAATGAAAAAGTTGCACGTATTCTAAATGGACATGTATTGAATCTCGATACTGATCTTTTCTTTTTACCTGCTGCTGAACTTAATCCTGTATTTGGACTAGTAACACTTGAAGAGCTTGCACTCATTGAACTTGTAGTTGTGACTTCATTTCGCCTGGGCTTCGTATTTTTACCTCTTTTCGCGGCTTTACATTTGAAAATGACTTTAATATTATCTGATCTTTCAATCACAATTTCTATCCCCTGTGGGTAAAAGATTTTCTGTAACCATGGTTTAATTTCTGCCTTGTCTCTAAAATCAGGTACCGGATCTAAATGAATAAATTTGTTTTGATCTTCTGCTAATGCCTTTGGTAATTCATTGGCTTGTATCGCTAAACTTCCATCGTTGGTCTGTCTACTATGACTTTCCGCCGACTCCGTCATTGAATCGGGGACTAAACCAGAGCTGGTACTAATACTATCCATCTGTATTATGCCTTTATTGTTCTTGTATTGGTGTGTAGTGTATTACAAGAATAGTAATAATGATTGTCGTAGTAGTAATGGTAAACCACACTGGGTCATCGCACTCTTCACCAAAACTTATCGTAAAAGATATACAGGTAGTATTAGTAGTATTAGAACGATGAGATGACGATAGTAATGAAACCCCGGAAAAGAACACCACACACAATTAGAAGTTGAGCTTTGGTTTCAACCTGTACTTCTTACTTGCAACGAACTAGACTAGACTAGACTAGATCACTAACAAACGAAAGAGATTCTCTGCTTGGGTCCTGGTTCCTATTCTTCTCTTCTTCTGTTGAAATGAAAAGAATGCTTAATGTCTGTCTGAAAAAGTAATAATACTAAAAGAAATGATCGGACTTGGGTGCTCTTCCTCGCAATGGCATAACAGAGCAAAGTAGAACAAAACGGGTCTTGCCCAATATGACCAGAAATTTATTACAAGATCAGCCAGTCAGTGAGTTGGTCTATGTCAGTAGCACCAAGCACGTTTCGAGAATGGAGCTTAATTACCCATGATTACCAATGCCTCGTTGTGTTCTGTACACCTAGCTGTATTTTTTTTTCCTTCCTCCGTATATCGGACCTGAAATTTTTCAGGGTGCAGTTTGCACTAGGTCACAAGCAACTTGGAGCGGCACCGGTGTTGAAGTTGTAGTGATAATAACGGTGATGACGGTAGTAGTTGTAATACTGGGGAAAGCTTGATTATGCAGTGATGTGCAATATACACGGACTTGTGGTACCGCGGGAGGGAGAGTCAAAGAACGAGAAAGGAAACATCACGTGCAATTACGTATCACGTGTACTGGATTTCAAACCTGTATAGCTGATTGCGTTCACTTAACAGTTCTACTGTACTCCCAGAAACGTTCATACCTAGTACTTTTGATATGCCAAACGTAGCTCTGATATCATAGTATCCAACTTGACACCATTTATCCTCGATACCGTCCATTTCGTAGATCGTAAAACATGTGCCGTACAAGTGCTGCTCGACTGTGTAGATATGGTGACCGTCATAGTGAAAACATGTACATCCATTGGTGGTAATCGGCTGTAATTGATTAGGCTGAATAACAACTAGCCTTTGATTTGTATGCAGGAGAATGCCACTGTCATTCATACACTTGACATGCAACACACTTTCATCTGGGAAGAGTAAAGGAGTAGCGTCGAAATTCTTATTGGTATCAAATCTCTCTTGCCATGTAGATATTGCCAGTTGATTTCTTGAAACATCTACGGCTGGGTACGATTCGTTTCCGTTGTTGATGACAGGTTCCTTTAATCTAAATACACCTTCAGAACATGAAATTACAACACCATCATTTTCCATAAGCGCAACAAGGTGAGAAGGAGCATCTGAAGCATCTAATGCTAAACATCCACCCATTGGTATCACTTTCCAGATTGGACAGGTGAATGAATCTCCATTTAAAATACCTCTGAAAACACCCCTACTGGTCCCCACATAAACGTATATCGTACTGTCATCTAATTGATGGCAACCAACGCATCTGACCTGCGCATCTGGTAGTTCTAGGTCTCCCCTGCTTTCACCATGGTAGATCGTCAACCGTGTCCCATTGACTCCGATCCAACATAACTCATTGCAGCTATAGAAAAACTGTGGTGCGTTCACGTGAATGCGTCTTCTGAAACACATCTTCCAACCCAATGGATACGAGGACAGTGAGTGAGCCGTATTGGTTGAGCGACGCATATCATTCCATAGTCTGTCTTTGACTATTTGTGGACAGTCCAAATACCTCCTTTTACAGGATTGCCTGTATAAATCCATTGGAATACCCATTTTCTTTGCAGAGCGAAACGAAGAAGTTCACTTGTAAGATACGATATGCACTTGCTTCTTCTTGGCTTCTTTATCCTTTTTATGGAACAGGATTTCCGTGTTTTCTCTGCATCTCCCTTACTTATGCCACTTGGCTATTCCTCATCGATTCTATTCTGTCTCCCCATGAGTGGATCCTTCAATTGCGTCAGCCGCACCGGAGAAAATCCAACGTTGCCCAAAAGGGACATAAAATGCGGGGAAGGGTAAGAAGGGAAAAAAGGGCGACTAAACGAAGCGATACGACACGATTCGATTCAGTACGGCGGTGAGACAGCAGGCCCGATCGCCGAAGAAAGAGCCGCAGAGAGGCGTAGATCATGACATACCGGAGTTAGCATATGCGGTTATGTACGGAGGTTCGAACTAATGTCTGGGTTTCTTAGTGTCAATCTCTTCGATCAGTGAGTCCTCATGATCATCATCATGTGCCACACGTTTTCCAGCCGAAGAGTATGCGGGGTCGGCGTCTTGGGGCCTCGTAGTGCTACTACTCGTACTGTTGTTATTAGTATTAGTATGCGAGGATAAATCTTGTACGACGACACCTGGACTATTTTCCTGTAGTGACATCAGATTATCCTCCGGCTGTAGTAATGGCGTAAGTCCGCTAGTAGTAGACGCCTGAGGTGGAAGACTTGAGTTTTGATTTTGATTTGGACTTGAATTCGGATTTGCTTGTGAGGTTACCATATCCTCCAGCTGTTGTATTCTTGCATCTTGTTCTTCCATATTTGATTGTAAATGCGATAAGAATGAAGATCTATTGCTACCTACGCTTCTCGAGGGTTCTTCTTCTTCATCAAACGGAATTTCCGATATACGTCCAGTACTAACGTCATTTGAATCGTAGTGGTTCAAATTGCTATTATAATTGCTATTACTATCGTTTGGAGATCCGTTCCTTAACAAGTATCGATTGTCCAGTGGTAATATACCGTCGTTGAAATTTGGGAAATCTTGGAATTCATTATCATAAGGTGCAAATGGTCCATTGATGCCAGGTGATGGAACTCCAAGATTCGCGCTTGAAGGAACTCCAGCAGCGGCAGCCGCAGAGGCTGACGAGCCCGGCATATCCGTTTGATTACCATTACCATTGTGAACATCTTGGAAGATGTTTTCTGCAATCATCTTTTGGTCCATGTGCGGTACCAAGGACGCTAAAAACCTTAGAATTTTCTCAAGAGCCTGTTGTTGAGTTCGGTGTCTTTCACGCGCAAGCATATTTTCCTTCCATAGTAACTCGTTATCCTTGTTGATTCTCAGCAAATCTTTGCTTATCGCCAACTGACTGTATTTTATCTGTTCTAATTCATTAAGAAGTGCAGCAAAATTAACATTGTCGCCTAAATGGTATTCACTTAGATGCATTTCACCATTACCATTTGCAGTACCACTACCAGGATCAGTAGGACCGCTTAGACGTGCTTGATTTGCTGGTCTTTGCCTTACAATGTGTTGTAAAAGATCTTCTCTACCTCTAATGAAAAACTCATTTTCAAATTGCCATTTATCATCGCTACTATTTTGAATCGATCCACTCTTCACGTCTTGTACTTTGTGCCAGCCATACATGTTAAGCTGTCTCACAAAGGATGCAAAATTCGAATGCTTGAAATATTTCGGTAAAACCTGGTGTACAAATTCTTCTCGATTAACGACAACAAACGATTTACCATCCTCTGCCCACCTAATTAGATTTCCATTAGACTCATCGTTCAACATACTCCATACTTTATTAACAAATAAATGTCTTTTCTTATGAGTTGTAGGTTTAGGCGTTGATGCCTGTGCTGCAGTTACCGGTGGTCTAAACATTCTCGTTGGTAACAATTGGTTATTCATACGTACCGGTGAGACCCGCTGTATTGCATTTTCAATTGCTTCATTGTTATTATGACTATTATTAGCTGCATTCTGATCTAATGATGGATTGATGATATCTTCAATGGCTCCAGAATTGCTATCCTTATCCAATTGACGTAAATCGTCGGTGAAAAGGTTGTTGGGATGTAAAATCTGTTCAATTTCATCATCATTAAACGGTGACACGTCACTGTCTTTATTAGAACCACGGTCCATTATTATATCTGATACTACTATGATTAATAGTACTAATACTATTATTACTGTTAGAAGTACCACTACCCTTCTTAAGGATTTATTCGATGAGTGTGGATTGTTGTTGTCAACTTCAACATTTTCTGAACTATCTACATATCGTACATGACGATGCGAGAAAAAGCCGAGAAAAAATTTTTTGTCAATTTTTTACTAGTTAAAGAAGACAAGTTTAATTTGCTTTTTGTCACCCAGTGGACGCCATAAGGAGGGTCTATTTCTCTGAACTAGACTGCTACTCGACTTGAGGGCATCGAATAATTTGATCCTTTTTTTTTCTTTAATTACTTCTTTGCTTCTGCGTTTCTGCTTTGTACTGCAGCGTAGCGTAACGTAATTGTTCCTCTTCTCCCAGCCGCGGATACCGCTTTTTTGTAAATCTTTTCAAGTCAAAACGATACAACGAGGATCATACGGATCCACTTATAATCCTCTGAATCGCCAGCTTTGTGAGTTATTGAAAATGGTTGTCCAAATCGGCTGATTAGAATAATGGGCTGATCTCGCATCGAGGTTACGTATTTTACCGTCCTTGCTTTTTTTTTTCTTGAATTTTCCGATTTTTCTTGCTCTGTCGACTATAGGGTTACTAGAACCAGATGTAAAACTTAATGGGTATCTATACGGAACAGTAACAATGTACCATACTACTACTTTGTATTATAACTCTCTTTCAATACCCGTAATATTTAATACAGATGTACGCTTGCCACTCTTAACCGCGCTGCCGCGTAAACAACAAAAATGAACTTCACTTCAACACATCACAAGAAAACAAATAGAAGTAGTTAAGGAAAACAAAACAAAAACCAAAAAAAAACAAACTCCAACTCAAATATTGTACTTCAAGATGGATTTCGACAAATCTAGCTCTTCTCTTGTGCTAGACCTTGCATGGAATCAAGTCGATAAAAAGAATCAGGATTTTATTTATGCCAAGGACTTCCCGGCGCTTATTATGAGTATTGAAGAAATACTTAGCAGAGGTCAACAAACACCTTTAGCGTTTTTATCAAATACTGGTAAAAGTGTTATCGATACATTTGCTAGGGAAAAGGAATTTTTCAAGATTTATAGAGATGAATTTAAGGAAATTTTCCATGGCCTAGTTGGTAAAACATTCAAAGATACTATTGAAGGTACAAACGTATCGAGATCAGTGTTAGATGAACAGGGACAAGAACCTGATGTATCTACAACACCAACGAGACAGCAAAGGAGTAGTCCTCGTAAAGTTAATCGATTACTTAAGAATTTGGAGACGAGAGTTGCATCTATGAAGGACGAATTAAAATTTAAGGATGAGATATTAGCTGAAAAAGATCGTGAATTAATCCAGTTGACTAGAAAATTGAGTGACTATAAGGACAAGTACGAGTTTGTTCAAAGGCAATTCAGCTTTTACAAAGATCATGGCGAGTCACCAAGAAGAAATTCATCAGAATCTGAACAACTCAATTTGGAACAGAACGCATCGACAAAACACGAATTTATCATTAGTGAATTAAAGAGAAAGTTACAAGAACAAACTTTGGCTATTTCAAATCTAAAGGAACAATTACAACGTGGTGAGGGTGCTGGCGTTCTCTATACGAATTATTCTAAAAGATATAACCCATTACACAATGATGGTCCGATGGTATTAGTATTAGCCACACTAGTATTTTTAACAATTATTTTACTGATAGGTTCGATGATATGGGTTACGGGTGGCAAAGATGATTCTAATTCGTTCTCTCAATATTCCTGGTGGGAAAACAACAGTCTTCTAAGCCGAATTGGTTGGTTTTTCCGTGACTGGTCAGATACTGGTGTGGATTATGTGAATTTTGAACCATCATCCGATGCTTACGAAAGAATTATGGGTATTAGACGTATTTAAGAAGAAGAGAAAATTCGCTATAAGCTCTTGGAAATACAAACACATAGGAGTGAGAGCATTTGAACCAGCAAATTCCCATCGCCTCCCTGTTGTTGCTGTTGTTGCTGCTGTGGTGGAGCCATATGTGGTTGCTGTTGCTGTTGGTATTGTGGTCCCTGTGGAGGTTGGTAACCCATAGTATGTGCTTGTTGGGGTTTGCTTACAGATAAACCAGGATCAGGTGCATTCCAAGATTGTGGTACCTGTGAACCTTTTAATTCAATTATCAAAACACCAGCATTGTGAGGATCAATATAATTCTTTAATCTAGCTTCATCACAAAGCTCTTCTACTGCAGGTTTTAATTTAGCAATTCCGTGAGGTGAATGTAAGCCTTTACCAACAATGACTCGAATTTGCGGATCACCTTGTTGAATCGTTGCATAAATTCTTTTTTTCAAGATCCACTGTGCCTCCTTAACGTATAATCCATGAAGATCAATTTCATCGCTAGCAGAATCTGCATTATTTTGTCTAAATACGTATTCCGCAGCTTGTAAATTGTAATCTTCAGCTTTAGCAACTTCCTGCTTTGATTTCTCACTCAATTCGTGCGCCTTAGCTTTTTGTCCACTCTTATAAGCAACCTGAGATTCATGAGAAAGCTTATGTTTACGTTCGTAAGCCTGCTCCGCAAGATCTCTTAGTCTCTGATATTCACTATCTGTAGCATGGTTGTAATCCTGGGGACTATGCGTTAGCATGGGCCCTCTTCCAACGGCGACCGAATGATTCATCACTGAATTACGTTAGGGCAGTTTATCCTTCCGAAAGATGTAATTATTGTTTCTATATAGTTATTATTGTTATTATTGTTATCATTATTTTGACGATGAGATTTTCGAATTTCGAAGTTCGAATTTCGAGGCCATATTTCCTTTTTGGTATCCATACATTTTTTCGTCTTAGAAAGAAGAAAAAAAAAAAAAAAAAATGGACTATAAAAAGGCGGACTTCTTCAAGACTTTAACTTTCTTTGCAACCACAAATTTTAAGAATAAGATGTTATGGATCACGTTGTGAGATCACAGCGTGTCTTGCAGGAGAAGGGTGATGACAATGTCAACTGACATAAAGTGACTAGCGATGCGATGCTGTCTACTAATTATACCATCTTTCGGGGCTGATCTTTTCCTTTTGTAAAAATATATTGTAATATTCTTGAAATAGTATACAGTGTCATGTAAGGATGGTAGGACGACCGTAGCGTTTACTTGACAACTTGGCTTGTCGAACCCTTCTAGTACTGTTACTTCTAAGCTGTCTGATTTAGGTTGACTGGTTCTTCCTTGATTGACCAAAACTTTTGTGTGACGTACACCCATACATTTATTGATTTTAAAAATATTTTTCTAGAAAGTTTTCGGGAAAAAAAAATTCGTTCAGGAAGCGACGCAAATTATCAAAAGTCGCCGATGGGCTTCTTTTTTTTCAAGTATAAATGTCATCTTGACAAATTTCATCCAACCATCATCTCATCATCCAAACACACCAAACACCGATATTCACAATGGTCGCTGAGTATGTTATACAGTGGTAGTATTTCTAACTCATCCAAATCACATTGAGTTGCAAACAACTGCAACCACAAACGCCAATGCTTTGACTCTTGTTTAAGCTGGCAATCATTAATGATGACTCTTACGTTGGGTCAATCATAGTAGGGGATTTCTCACTTTGTGAGACAAAGACAGTACTTGTTGGTTGTGTGTTTTCTTGACCGAAGATCAATTACACATTTCCTCCAGTCTGTCTCTGCGTTTCCCTCCCGTCGAATGAAAGTGGTGTTTCAATTCGATGTGACTTTGTATGATGTTGACGTTTTTCATATGGACGTTCACTAACAATTGTTTTATAGAAAGGTCTTGGCTCCAGAAACCCATCTGAAGAAAACCGCTGCTCAACAGAAGTCTGCTGAGCAGATTGCTGCCGAAAGAAAGGCTCACAAGGCTGTATGTTAACTTGAATAATATTTCATTCTGGTTTTCACATATAGACAGCACACGCTCGTGAGTACACGAGAGAGCTAACTGGCAGGCATTAATATGATGAAGAATCTTGTGTCCTTACACCATCGACTAGCTACGGCGATGCTGTCGAAACTTTTATCACCATCTTTCGCCTGAGATCCTGCCAGTGTGTGCATCTATAATGTGTTGTACCTCTACTCCATCGGAGAAGGAAAAAAAGTGCATTTTTACTAACACGATATAATAGGCTAACCAGGAAAAGAGACAAGTTATCTTGCAAAGAAACACTCAATACCAAAAGGAGTACGAAGCTGCTGAAAGAGCTGTCATTGATGCTAAGCGTGAAGCCAAGGTCAACGGTACTTTCTACGTTGAAGGTCAACCAAAATTGGTCTTCGTCGTCAGAATCAAGGGTATCAACCACATGGCTCCAAAGCAAAGAAAGGTTTTGCAATTGATGAGATTGAACCAAATCAACAACGGTGTTTTCGTTAAGGTTACCAAGGCCACCACCGAACTTTTGAAGTTGATTGAACCTTACATTGCTTACGGTTACCCATCCTACTCTACCATCAGACAATTGGTCTACAAGAGAGGTTTCGGTAAGATCAACAAGCAAAGAATTGCTTTGTCTGACAACCAAATTGTCGAAGAACATTTGGGTAAGTACGGTATCTTGTCCATCGATGACTTGATCCACGAAATCTACACTGTCGGTCCTCACTTCAAGCAAGCTAACAACTTCTTGTGGCCATTCAAGTTGTCCAACCCTAACGGTGGCTGGGGTGTCCCAAGAAAATTCAAGCACTTCATCCAAGGTGGTGCTTTGGGTAACCGTGAACAGTTCATCAACAAATTGGTTAAGTCCATGAACTAAGCAACAACTGGTTGAACAGTTTTGTATTTTATTTACCCCTGTGTAGAGTCAACTGTTCTCATTTGTAATATTATGGAAACGATGGAAAACGAAACGTTCTTGTAAAGTAATGTAAATCATATGAAAGTATAATATATTATGAAAAAATAATAAGCATTGGAACCTTTCCTAGCGTACTGACTTAATGGTACAATAAATATACTCTGCAATTATGTGCATTAAGTCATATAGCGTAATAAACGCCAGCAAGGGCAGTACAACATAATAGTATAATAAGCTTTTAGAATGCGGGAGTATTCCAAAATAGGGAACAAATAGAATTTTAAAGTATTTGTTTCTAGAAGGAGTCCCACTCACCGCGATAATTTCCCTCTTGGCACAATGTCCATTGTTGTCGTCTTCAATGATAGGAATGTACATCACTATCAACGGAACTACTTCGTTTCTTTCGGCTTTTTGTTGGTTCCTTTAAAAAGTTCACATGCTCTAATTGGCCGTCAAAAAGTTCTCAACTTTCACATGGAAATCTATTAGCAAAATCTTTTTTTTTTTCAAGCCTATTATTCTTCAAGATTCTTTCTTCACATGGTACGGTAAGACTGGTTGTAATATAAAAGAGTTAAGAAGCGCGCCAGGCATACTTCTTATAAGTAACTGATCATTTAGAGCTGTAGTTACGATATCCTCCTATAATCCTATAGGACAATTAATCAAAAACAGTATTCTAACAAGAAACATTAGAGTTTCGACCACAGATTGTATTCTCTGCGACATTTTTTTGGTTGGACATTTATCGGTCTGTATGCCTTGATTGCTGTAGGCGTATCAATAGTTATCTAGTGTATGGTGCATCTGTATCTACAAACAGAGAGTAACAGAAATAGTAGTATTGCATTTAAAGCGACAGTGACTAGTAATTTCCGTGACCATTACCAGCACTGTTAAGATAATCGAATCAAAGCTGATAGATTGATAGAGAGGATAAAATAATGAGCACAAGCGGCGAGTTTCAACAACGCTCCTCTCAATCCGAGATACACAAAAGAGAATTTTACGAAGCTCCTAACGAGGAGCTTTCTATGGATAAAAATGATATGGATAAATATGATGATGAAAGTGGTAGCGGTGGTAGCGAAGAAGTTGTTTTGAGAAAATCCTTTTCCCTTTGGTCAATTCTTGGTGTTGGATTTGGTCTAACCAATTCCTGGTTTGGTATTTCCGCATCATTAGTTACAGGTCTATCTTCTGGTGGTCCCTTGTTAGTGATCTATGGTATTATTCTCATTTCATTAATTTCCATTACAATTGGGGTAAGTTTAGGTGAACTGACGTCTGCATACCCACATGCAGGTGGTCAATTTTGGTGGTCGTTGAAGTTAGCTCCACCTAAGCATAAGAGATTTGCAGCCTACATGTGTGGATCGTTTGCATACGCTGGTGCCATTTTCACCAGTGCATCGACGACACTTTCAGTGGCAAGTGAGCTGGTCGCTATGTATCAATTGACACATGAAGATTTTACACCAAAGAGGTGGCAAGTTTTTGTCACCTATCTAATTTTACATTTTTTCCTAATGCAATTTAACTGCTACGGTAAATCCTTACCGTTAATTGCATCTTCATCATTGTACATTTCTTTGCTCTCATTCATTGTAATTACAATTACAGTTTTAGCATGTTCAAGTGGTCATTTTAATTCTGCAAAATTTGTCTTTTCTCATTTTTATAATGAGACTGGTTGGTCAAGTGGTGGAATTGCATTTATCGTTGGTTTAATTAATCCAGCATGGTCATTTTCATGTTTAGATTGTGCAACTCATATGGCATTTGAAGTGGAAAAACCTGAAACAATTATACCGACTGCCATTTTAGGGACTATTGCAATTGGTTTCATCACGTCTTTCTGTTATGTTATTTCACTTTTCTTTAGTATTCGTGATTTACCATCTGTGCTCAATAATACTGGTGGATTCCCAGTTTTAGTCATTTACGAACAAGCATTGAATAGTAAAGCGGGTGCCATTGTGCTTGGATGTTTAATTTTATTCACTTCATTTGGTTGTGTGATTGCAAGTCACACTTGGCAGTCTAGATTGTGCTGGTCGTTTTCTAGAGATGGAGGTTTACCATTTGCAGGTTTGTGGTCAAAGGTGAATTCTCGTATGGGTGTTCCATTAAACGCTCATCTAATGTCATGTGTTTGGGTTGCTATCATTGGTTTTCTTTATTTGGCATCGAGTACAGCTTTCAATTCTTTGATCACTGCGTGTATTGCATTTTTGCTACTATCATATTCTATTCCAGTCATTTGTCTTTTAATGAAGAAGCGTCAAATTGCCCATGGTCCATTTTGGTTCGGTAAATTTGGCTTGTTTTGTAACATTGCCCTATTGTTATGGACTGTCTTCTGTTTGGTATTCTTCAGTTTCCCACCAGATTATCCAGTGAATAAAGATAATATGAACTATGTTTCTGTGGTCATTGTTGGTTATTTCTTATACAGTTTAATCTATTGGAAGTTCTGGGCAAGCAAGGATTTTCACACACATGATGATGATGATGATGAACAAACTGTAGCACAAGAGATCTCAAACGAAGGTTTCGATGAATACGATGGAACAGATGATAGTCGAACCCATTCTTCAGTTATCGCCACGACTCCTCAACATATGGACTTTATTGAAAAATCCACTAAATGATAGAATTTTACTTTGCATTTCCTATATGACGTTCCTGTAAAGTAAAGGTAAATCAAGAGATGCGGAACATTATCAAGAATAAGCGCTGTAAGTCAATTATTTAAGGATATTGTGCATTGGATTTTTTCTTCAACAAATTCATTTCGGATCTGATAGAGATAAATGTATAAATACATCATAAAAACTACACTCCTGGGCATTGGTCTTGTTGGGTCATATAAATAATTAATTATTTCGTAAATATGTGTTCTTAATTTTTTTTTTTTTTATTATTGATTTTGATTTTGATGTTTATTTTTCATTCCTCGAGGATTAGAAAAATTTTCAGCTCATCTCATCGATCTTCCAACATACTAAATAACAAGGATTAAACTCTTGAAGATCAAAGAGTCAATAGTAGAGCCTTTGATATACCTGTAGAAGAGTTCAAAATGTCGAAGAAAGAGCTAAAGGATAAGAAAAGAGTTTCAGAAGATGATTCCAACGTCGACACTAAGAAACATAAGAGCGATAAGAAGGAACATAAGGTGAAGAAGGACAAGAAAGAGAAGAAAGATAAGAAGGAAAAGAAGGAAAAGAAAGAAAAGAAGGAAAAGAAGGAAAAGAAGAAGGAAAAGGAATCCAACAAAGATTCTAAAATCGAAAAAGAAGAAGTAAAGGAGGAGAAAGAAAATGAAGAGGAAAATGTTGTTATTGGCGGTTATCAGCAGAGTAAAGATTTAGCAAACGTTCCTCAAAGCGATATCGATTCATTTTACAAAGAGAATGAAGTCAGCGTTGAAGATTCTCAAAAGTATAATCTACGTCCACTTCTATCATTTTCACACCTTTCATTAAAACCTGAGATTCAATCTGAAATTTCTAAATTTCCTAAACCAACACCCATTCAATCGGTATCTTGGCCATATTTGTTATCTGGTAGGGATGTTATTGGTGTTGCAGAAACAGGTTCGGGTAAGACTTTTGCATTTGGTGTTCCTGCCATTGATCAATTAGTCTCAAATGGTGATGCTAAAAGAAAGAGTGTTAAAGTACTGGTGATTTCCCCAACTAGAGAATTGGCATCTCAAACTTATGACAATTTAATTATTCTAACAAACAAAGTGGGTCTAGAATGTTGCTGCGTCTATGGTGGTGTGCCTAAGCAAGAACAGAGAAATCAGCTTAGAAATTCTCAAGTTGTAGTTGCCACGCCAGGTAGATTATTGGATTTAATCAATGAGCAATCTGTTGATCTTTCTCAAGTTCAATATTTGGTTCTTGATGAAGCTGATAGAATGTTAGAAAAGGGGTTCGAAGAAGATATTAAAAATATCATCAATCAGACTAATTCTAGAGACAGACAAACTTTGATGTTTACCGCTACCTGGCCTAAAGAAGTTCGTGAGCTGGCTTCCACATTTATGAGAGATCCTGTAAAGGTCTCCATTGGTAACAGGGATGAACTTTCTGCCAACAAGAGAATCACACAAATTGTGGAAGTTATTGAACCTAGACAGAAGGATAGAAAACTACTGGAATTGTTGAGAAAATACCAATCTGGTGCTAAAAAGGACGACAAAGTGTTAATATTTGCTCTTTACAAGAAAGAAGCTTCTCGTGTAGAGAACAATTTGAAGTACAACGGCTATGATGTCGCGGCAATCCATGGTGATTTATCTCAACAACAAAGAACTAGCGCTTTAAACGACTTCAAAGCTGGTAAGTCAAATTTATTATTGGCCACTGATGTTGCTGCAAGAGGTTTAGATATTCCTAACGTCAAGACCGTGATAAATTTAACCTTCCCCTTGACTGTGGAAGATTATGTGCACAGAATTGGTAGAACCGGTAGAGCTGGTCAAACCGGTACCGCTCACACACTGTTTACAGATAATGAGAAACATCTAGCAGGTGCCCTAGTAAACGTTTTGAACGGTGCAAACCAACCAGTTCCAGAAGAGTTAAAGAAATTCGGTACCCATACTAAAAGAAAGGAACACGGTGCATACGGTGCCTTTTTCAAAGATGTCGATATGTCTAAGAAACCGAAGAAGGTTACATTCGACTAAAATATAGAAAAGAAAATCTTTTGTACATTATAAAATGAAAGAGAAATGAATTCCAAGAGACAGTTTTAGCAAAACATGACAAACATTCATCTTGTATTATTTTAGGTTATTTTATTTTATCATTTTAGCAGCGTCAATCATTTTGTGACGTCGTAAAGCTCAGTCATCGGAAACGAGTCTGGAGTTCAACAAGTCAGGTCATTTCAACATTACTACTGATAATACAAAGGGTGATCTACTAGATGTGTTTATCAACTTTAACTTCAAAAGTTTCCGTCTGAGATTGATAGCCAGCCCTTAGGAACAATGGGAGCCTTTAGTCGTCTAAAGAAATCTTGGTCACAGAGCAATTACGATACTTTAAAGAGCCGTAATAATGGTGGTGGTCCATCTAAGAATATCAATACTCATGCTACCGAACCAAATTTAAAGAATAACCTTGATAATGATGAAGATGTGCTACCACCTATTACGCTCAATGGATATTCTCCTGGTACGAAGAGAAGACTATTAACGCCCGAAATGTGTGATGAAATTAGAACATTAATGCCTACTAGAATACAACTTTACACGGATTGGAACCTACTGTACAGTTTGGAACAACATGGATCCTCTTTACAATCGCTTTATCATAATGTAACACCCAAGAGTAAATCACCAATGAGAGTTGGCTATGTGCTTGTAATTAAGGATAGTAAGCAGGGAATTTTTGGAGCGTATAGTAATGAACCATTCCATCCAACAAGTGATAGAAGATACTATGGAAATGGCGAATGTTTTCTTTGGAAAATGGAAAAAGTGCCGAATTTAACTATTGGTTGTGATGGTAAAACAAAGACTAATATTGAAAACGGTAATGAACACAAATGGCAATTCAGAGGTTACCCATTCACAGGACTAAACGAATTTGCCATTTACTGTCAGTCGGATTTTCTTTCAATGGGAGCTGGTGATGGTCACTATGGACTTTGGTGTGATGATAATCTATTTCACGGTGTATCAAATCCAAGTTTAACTTATGGTAACGATGTGCTGAGTCGAGAAGGTAATAAATTCCATATCACTGCCTTGGAAGTATGGAAAGTTGGGTAAATTATATACAGTGAATAATCACCACCATCATTAATGATCATCTAACGGACGCTCTAGTATTTTTTCTCTTGCCTCATTAAACTCAATTGGATAACTGGTCCGTACCAATGCGTTAATCTTTTCAATTTTATCCTTAGAGTAACGTAAATTGCCTCGAATATTCTTAGCGGTTAGTGAACCTTTTTCAAACCTTTCCTTAAACTGACTAAATCTTACTTTAGTCTCATCAATCAATTGCTTTAATTCCGTACTCTTAGAATTAATCACCGCTGATGTCTTGGTCTGCAATGATATGGCCTCAGAAAAATCAGCTGAATCGATGGCCTGCATCAATGAATCAAATATGTGTTTAGAAACGTCTAACATCGGCTCAAACTCTTGTGAATCTTGAGAAAACGCATGTTGTCCACTTTCTGGCAAAGCTCTACCCAGGATTTGATCCTCATTGGATTCCACAGAATTAGAATCATCAAACGAACTTGATTCTTCGCTTAGCTGTTCTTCAATCTCTTCGGGCATCGGAATCGCATATGACTGCGAATCTACGCTGGGACTTCTTGACCTCACAGTAGTATCGTTTTCAATTCCAGCTCTAGCCTCACTACTACTGTCATCCATACTCAGACTATGATAGGACCCTCCTTTCTGTTATATTTCGTAGAGCCTTTCACCTTTATGTATACGTACTAGACGATTTGTTGAAGGTTCAAGTCAAGGTTAAACAAGACGTCAAAGTTCCTTCTAGGTTACTATTAGAAATATATAGAAAAGAAACAATTGGCAAGAGGAAAATTGTGCTGATTCCCATCGTCAGCTTGGCGCTATGTCATCTTTGTATGCACCAACCAATGAGGACGTTAAACAGAGGTTAAGGCCATTTGGTATTTTCTTCGAGAAATCCTTGAAGGATTTGATCAAGGGTATACGTGCCAATAATGAAACACCAGAGAAGCTGAACCATTTTCTAGCCCAAGCCCTTAGTGAATGTCGTGAAGAGGCTAATTCTCCTGATTTTAATCTAAAGACCAATGCTGTTTTAAAACTGACATATTTAGAGATGTATGGTTTCGATATGTCATGGGCAAATTTCCACATCTTAGAAGTCATGAGCAGCTCTAAATTGCAGCAGAAACGTGTAGGATATTTGGCGGCATCACAATCGTTTTACAAGGATCCTGATATTTTAATGTTAGCAACGAATTTAATGAAAAAAGATCTCAAATACACAGGTACAGACGACGTGGTTAAAGTGGGCATTGCATTAAGTGGATTATCTACAATTATAACACCTCCTTTAGCAGCTGACATCTGTGATGACCTTTTCACCATGTTAAACAGTTCGAGGCCATACATTCGTAAAAAAGCCATTACCGCCCTGTTTAAAGTATTTTTACAGTTCCCAGAGGCGCTAAGGGATAATTTCGACAAGTTTGCCGCAAAGTTGGAGGACGATGACACTTCCGTTGTTTCAGCTGCAGTCAGTGTCATCTGTGAGCTTTCTAAAAAAAATCCCCAACCTTTTATTCAACTTTCTCCACTATTGTATGAAATTTTAGTGACAATATCAAATAACTGGATTATTATTAGACTGTTGAAATTATTCACCAACCTTTCAAAAGTAGAACCTAAGTTGAGACCAAGACTTTTACCCAAGATTCTAGAACTAATGGATTCTACGACGGCGACTTCTGTACTTTACGAATCGATTAACTGTATTGTCAAAGGACACATGTTAGAAGAAGACGATTATGATGTGGCAATGCAATGTTTGGATCGATTACATACATTTTGTGATTCATCCGATCCAAATTTAAGGTACATTAGTTGTGTTCTCTTTTACAAAATTGGTAAAATTAACACTGCATTCATATCTCAATTTGATAAATTAGTCATGCGTCTTCTTAACGATGTGGATGTTTCAATTAGATCAAAGGCGATTGAGCTTATAGAGGGTATTGTGGACGAGGACAATTTACAAAATATTGTATTAGTACTATTGAAACAATTTGTTGATCAAGATGTCGTACTATTGCAGGTAGGTGGATTCGAAACCACCAGAGAAATTCCCATTTTCATTCCAGAACAGTACAAGATAAAAATGGTTAATGCAGTAATACACATTTGCTCTATGGACAATTTTGCCAACCTCAATGATTTCGAATGGTACAACGCTGTTCTATGGGATTTGGCAATTCTATCCCAAGATCTCAGTGATAAATCCTTGGGGTACAGAGTAGGTGAACAACTCCGAAACATAATGATCAAAGTCCCTAGTATGAGAGAAATTACAATGACAACAATAATAAAAGTGTTGTACAACGAAGAGATTAATAACCATTTACCCAGTATTCTGAAGGATTGCTTCTGGTCTCTCGGTGAATTTTCATCGTTTATTGAAAACGGCGATGATCTGATCAATCTTGTTTTTCAGAGGAGGAAATACTACCCTGCAGACGTGGAGATAATCCTGATTCCTTCCCTTTTAAAGATTTTCAGCAATTGGTGTAATAGGTCCACGGATATTGATCCAGAAAGGGTGAAATCTGTTTTGTCAGATCTGCTTTCACATTTTGAGCCTCTCTGCTACTCTAAGGCCTTTGAAGTTCAAGAACGAGCGGTGCAATGTATGGAATTTTTGAAACTTGCTTCTGAAGCAATGGAACAGGATACAGAAGGACTACCACTATTGTTGACTGATATCTTGCCTAGCTTTTTCAACAGCTACGAGTTAAAACCAATCTCTCAAGGCACTCAGCAGAAACTTCAGTCCTGCATTTCAGTAGATTGTGAGACTCCATTTTTAACAGAAGAAGAACTACAAGCTGTTTTAAATCAAGAAGAAAATGAAAATGATGAAGGTCTATTTTCCGAGGACTTATTATTGATTGATGACAGCAGTAGTGCCAGTTACCAAAACCAAGATTACGATGTACCCGACGAATCGAAGGCTAATAGTGAGGAACCAAATGTGTTGGATAATGAAGAATTAGAATCACGCAAAAGAGCGGAAAGAGAATCTAATCCGTTCTATCTATCTCAAAATAATGATCGTACAAGTAAAGCAAGTACCCAGTTGTTAGATTTCTCCCACAGAGAAGCGGATGAACCAGAGGCTCATTTAATTAGATTGAATAAAAATACCAATGGAACTGAAGATGAAACTGAGAGGAAAAGAAAGAGTAAAAAGAAGCATAAGAAGAGAGTACATGTGCTTTCGGATGAGGTTGTAGTGGAAAATAAACCCCAATCACCAACACTTAGTATACAATCTTTACCTACAAATGCATCATCTTCCAGAGGCAAGATTAGTCTAAGAATGCCCACAAAATTGGAGAAGTTTGATTTCTCGAAACCCTTAGTTTCGCCGTCGCATGATGGAACCTCAGATGCAAGGCGTCAAAGTACCTCTGGGGAACAAGACGAGTTGGAGAGATTAAGAAGAAAATTCGAAACTCAACAGTTAGAAGCCAATGAAACTTTAGAAAATGGCGAGAATGATGAGGAAACGATAATTATCAAGAAGAAAAAGTCGAGCAAGAAAAAAAAGAAGCATTCATCAAGCAAAAAATCAAAAAAGAAGGACAGCGTTGATGAAACTCCTAAGGTTTCTAACGACACCGTCATATAGCCCTTTATATATTTGATCAATTTGAAATAACGTTGTAAAAAAATGAAAAAAAGCTAATAAATAAATACAGTCATGAAAGTAGGCCCATCAATATCATTCTTCGTATTTTTTTTTCCTTTTTCCTTTTTTACTATTATTTCTGTCATTCCTCGTCATATTCTTCAGCCGGGAGCGAGCTTGATAAGAACAATTTGATCTATACAACTCTAACACTAATCAGAACGATAGGTAATTTTCTACCTTTGATGAATTATAAAAGTACAATTCTAGCAAATGTCATTTAAGGCAACTTTTCAGGATTCAGAAAAACACAATATATGGTTTCGTACAGTTTCTGCTTTAACCACAGTACGGAAAGACATCAACTTTACTATAACATCCGCCGAGCTCATTGCATGGGCCATCAATACCACGGACACGACGTTGTGTCAGGTGAGGTTTGCACGCAGTTTCTTTGAAGATTATGAATTTAAACCATATGAAATTGTATTTGGTGAGGACGGCGTACAGATAGTACCTGATTCTCATGGTACCGATCAGAAATTGTACTCTTTTGAAGTGAATGGAAGACATTTGACAACTATATCAAAGAAACCTGATGGCGATTCTGTAAATGAATTTACAATAGCGATTAATAATACTGCTAGTTGTCCTGATGTTTTAGCAAATCGGCTTTTAATCCACATCGAAATGTCATCTTTGATAAGCAAGGATTATACACCTCAGTTTACGCCAATTAAATATGATCCTATTGTCATCGATTTGAAATACAAGAGAAAATTCTTAGATGTCTATGGATCGAAATCGCGATCTGTACAGGAAACATTAAACCATAGACTTTCTGAAATATTTGTTGAGGCTGAACGTGAACTATCAACAGCTCTTTTCAATGAAAATAATGAACCAAACCCCAAGGATATGAATCAATTAACCATGGCTGATGAGATTAATCTCGTCTGTTGCAACCAAGCTCTCATCAAAAATTTTCTTGACAATTGTAATCCAAATATTACAGAGGAGATGAAGTTGGAAATAAGCCATCAAAAATTATGTGTAACCGCCTTCACTAAGGCTATCTATGGAAAAAATAACGACGTTTTAAGAAACAACATAAGCCTAAGCAATACCATTAGCACGTCTGATTTGGAGTGCCACTGTCTTTTCCTCAAAGAAATTAACAATGGAGATAAGGGAGACGATGGTACTAAAAGTATTGTTTTCAAATTAAAAGATTTTAAAAATTTTATGAGTATAGGGTCATCGGGGAAATCAAGCCTGAGTGGTAATTTAAACATATGGTTTTGTCATCGTGGCGAACCATTGCTGGTAGAGTTAAACAGACCCGATGTTAAATCTGAACTCGTACAAATAACTGATAGTAGCGGTATGGCTAATGCCGAAAATGAAAACGCAATTACCAAGGCGACAGCCACTGTTTCGCCAAATACAAGAGCTAGTAGAGAACCTTTCAAAGCTGAACCATTCTTACCTCGTGTTAGTCCATTAAAATCCTCCTCGGTACCGAGCAAGGAAACAAGAAGAAGTCCATTAAAAAATATGGGCGGCAGTATACCGAATAAAAGTAGTATAACAAGACAATTGTTTGTCAAAGAAGATGATGAACATCCATTGAGTGTATGGAACCATGAAGAAGAAGAACTCAAGAGGGAACAACCGGAACCTAACGAAGAAATTTTGCTGGCGGCACCAGCAGAGAGATCTCGCACAACAGTCGGTTGGGGTCAAAGACCATTGGAACCAGATCATAGTCTTAAACCAATGGATAAACAAAGCATGTTAAAGCAAGAAAAACGCAAATATTTACAAGAATTAAAGGATGAACAAAAGAGGCAGAAGAGAGAGATAAATGACCGTAGTACACAAGAATCTCAAGAAGGATTAGGCCCTACACAACCTAATAGACCAAAGGGTCTATTCGATTGAATGGATACTAATTTCATTATGACTCGTTGCTACTTATAATATGAATAATGACAAAACTAAATTGAAGAATAAAGCAATATGAGAATGTTTTGGTTTTGGTCTTGGCTTTGGTTTTCTTTTTCCGTGTCTAATTTGGAACAACGGTGGCATACTTAGCTTTGATAGCTGCTTGTTTTTCAGGAGAACTGAAATAGTTGTAATCCAAAAATCTATATGCTTGACCCAACTGAGCAGTTTCATTAATGACATGACATCCGAAAAGCAAGAAGTTCTTTGGAGTGACTGCAAATGCATATCTCATAAAGACGGCGGAATAAACCAACAATGCACTTGTCATTGTTCCTGAAATTAAAGTGGGATCTTTCTGCAAATCATAGATAGCTGCAATGGGTATACCAAAATTCGAGACAGGACCCCAGAAATGTGTGGTGAAAATGTATTTGAGAGTCTCTTTGTTGACATATCTGGAAATCAAAGACCTTTGAGCTGCGCGTTGGACCGGTTGAGACATGATTAGCTGATTCGTTGATGTAATGGAGATGAGGGTTTCAAAATACTGACAAAAAATGCTGGATAGTGTTCTCTTTAAACCCTTCGTTAGAACGTTTGTTGGATCGTTTGTTGGATTAACGAATAATAACTGATACAACAGAATTGAAGCCTAAGGAATAAAAGAATGGAGTCTTTTTTCTTCTTTCTTTCAACGACTATAAAATTGAGTTGGAACTTCCAAAGGACAGTTTGTGTTAGTTTCTTGTATTAGCCTTTGAGTGACGCTTATCCACATTTTTTTGGTTTGTTTAAATCCTGGGGTTACCTACTACTTTAAACGACCTCCCCTCATTTCGATTCTTGTGAGGGGCAAAGAAAAAAAATATTAATTCGTGATTTGTTCCTAGTAGGAGCCGATCAGGAGTTTTTCCGTTACCTTCGGAAAAACTGAGGGGTCATGTGTCTCTTTTCTTTGTCTGATGAGGTTCAATTACCCCTTTAGGAAAGCTAGTGGTTTTGGGTAATTCAGCAATTACTGTTTTAGTACAAGTGTCACGTGAACTAAGAACATGTGATATTCACGTGATAATATACCTAAATTGGCAAGTACTAAATTTTGTTTCCGTATTAGGAAATAGCGTCCAAATACGCTAACTCGGTTTCCCTTTGACATTTTTTCAGTTCAAAATCGAACATTTCAACCATCTCATCTCATCTCATCTCATCTCAAGCTCATTTGGCGAAAATCCTAGGATGTACAACCCTTCCTCCTATGGCTCTCCATATCCTGATCCTCCCCCCTATGGTAGGGCTTTGCCAAGACCAACTTCGTCAGGCACATTGGAGAATGATGTCAAAAGGCAAAAGTTAGATCGTCCTTCACCTTACTATATCCCACAATATCAATATGGTCAGCCTCCTCCTATGACAGTACCAGTACCAGCACCAGCACCAGCACCAGCACCAGCACCAGCACCAGCACCAGCACCAGCTCCATACTATTCTCCACCGCAACCAACTACATATGGTTCGTATTGGAACCAACCTGTTTATCCTCCACCAAACGTACCTTATATGGCGACACCGCAGGCGCTGGCGCCAGTAAAAGATTCTCCAGTTCCAACAATCAAAGAATCTAGAAAGGAACCGTTGAAAAACGAACCGAGTATTGAAGAGTCAGATGCAGAAGAGAATGATGATGATGGCGATGTCGATGGTGGTAATGAAGCAAATGGTGATGAAGCAACAAGCTCGACCTCTACCATTCAAGGAACTTCAATAACTTTAGCTACAGAAGAAGATATCGCAAAATGGAAGGAGGAAAGAAAAAAAATGTGGTTATTAAAGATCTCAAATAAACGTAAGGAACATATGGAAAGGATGGGTGTCAAAGAAGAAGAGTTAAAGGGTCATAGTATTTTACATGAGACTAAGAAGCAAAAGCAATTCATTCAAAATATTCAAAATCAAGTTAATAGAACAAATCCTAAGTCTAATTTGAATGTTAAAATTGTTCAAAGAGAAATGGCCCAAGAGAATGTGCAATTACTGCAGTTTATTAAAGAATTAGGAGATTCTCACCTCTTGGATTACGAGTTAACCGCCGAGGAGAAATCTAAGTTGTTTGGTTCGCCTGATGATAAACAGAGAAATGCTAGAAAACCTTATACACGCGGTAACCACAATAATACCAATAATGCTAGAAGGGGTAAATCTTAACCTAACAGTTTAGCAATGGCATTGGTAATTACAGTACTCAGTGTCGCTCCCAAGAACGAACCCAACAAGGCGCCTCGATAGAATGAATCCTTATTTTGCCTTTGTTGTTGTTGTGGATTTCTGGTTGTCGCCAAAGCTACTTGCTTGGCCTTCATACGTGGTGATACTGTACGCTGTCTTGCAGGTTTACTAACTCTGCCTTTCGTTGGCGTTAGTGGTTTCTTTTCCAATCTCTTAACTCGTTTAACGGGCGATACTTCAACAGAAGAATCTTTTGGTTCAGTTTTATCAACTTTTTCGTTATCAGACATAGTGGCTGGTTGGTTCAATTCACCAACCTGGATGATCCAATAAATTAATACACAGTTGATTTTCCCATACTCTTATATATTACCTTTGTATCAGAATTGTTTCATTAAACTAACACAACAAAACACCTATATAATCCAAAACAAAAAAAAATATTACACTATTCTAACCTTCCAGCAATGCCAATTAAAAACCCAATAGTACCAACTGAACCCAATAAAAACCCAATAGTTCCCGTAATAATATCTCTCTTAGAGACAATTCCTGTCTTAGCCCTTTTGTTTGGTCGGAATTGAATATCTTGACCCTCATCTTGAGCATCTTCATCGTCTGCATCAGGCAAAGGTCTCTTATTACCAATTCTTTCCTCATTTACTTTGAAATCTTCCTTCCTCACGTCACTCTCCTCATCGTCTTCATCCCAAATGTCAACTTTTGGCAAAGTATAAAGATTTACCAACGCATAACTTTCACTTGTTTCAGAATAGAATGAATTTTCTGAGACGGAATCCATGTCGTCGTTTGGTGCACAAGGCGTACCTTCAGATTCAGACTCAGACTCAGAGTCGGATGGCGAAAACCCTTGTAACATACTGAGAAATTCAATTTCATTATCACATGTGGACGGTCTTGTTACCAATGGGCTGTCATCGAATGAAACGTCACTAACTCTGCATTCAAATTCATCCTCGCCAACATCATCCACGTCAATCTGGAATTTCAATTTAGCACCACGGCGTTGATTAACAGAGATGGGGTTATTCAATTTGATCAATCCAAACCTTTCACCATTTTTCAAGTCAATTACAAATGGATCAGACTCCTGAGAGTTCAAGTCTACAATCCCATAGGTAGATTCTAAATCTTTAACGTAAATCCTGAATTGATCCATGGTAATACCATCTGCTAATGGTTCCATCAATTTTATACCTAGTAGCGCATGATTACGACTCAGGGATCTTTCATCATAAAACAGGTTATCCCTCTGAGCAATTCTATTGGGATCCTTACGACTTGCTCTTCCAAAAACTTTAATAACACCTCTGTCACTCTGCGCTTCTCTTAAACTGAATCTGAACTTTCTGACCTCTTCCATTGGGTAAAAAACTAATTACGACCTGTGCCTGACCTATCCTTTGGTTGTTGTTGTTGTTGAAGTCAATTTTATGTAGTTGACTTTGATAAGTTGCCACTTGATTCATCCACCTTTTATCATCCTTATAGGGTCCCCCGGCCTTCCCTTATTTAAATATGGTAAGGCTGAAACAAAATAGTCATCCGCATGAACATCACAACAATCAACATCACTTTATTCTATACTAGTACTACTATAACTGCTACAAACTAAAGATCAATGTTACATGATAATACAACTCTTCTTAATCTTATCTCTCTTCCTTGACTTGGTATCGTTGCCATCACCATTGCCATTCCCATTCTCAGCTACCGTTTTCTTCTTCTCTCTCCTTTGGTAACTTCTCTGCATGTTCGTAGCTGCACGATCATCTTCCTCCTCCTGCAATCTTTTTGCTAGTGCTTCATCATCTTCAATCTGTTGTAATTGGTATGGCGCAGATGTTTCACTTTCACCTTCACCCAAAAATGGGTTGTTAACCCCACCACCATTTACTGCAGGATTTGAAGTTGCTCCTGTAGCAACAGCAGCATCTGAATCAATTGGCTGTTCTGGACCCTCTTGAGCAGCTTGTGTAGCAGGGATGAAATTACCGGTATAAAATACATCTGCAGATCCATTAACAGATTTCAAGGATTGCCAAACAATGTCTGGTCTGTTCTTATAGCCCAAATCTGTTACCAATGTAAACAACTCACCTTCGTATTTGTAAATCGTTGAGAAATGATCATTTCTAAAGAGTACAGCATAGGATTTTTCCACTAAAATTTCCTTTAGATGTACTAATCCGTAATCTGTCAACTGCGTAGCAGATCTTGCCAGGAACGATCTGATGTAATTAGCATCTTCGATGATTTCTTGACTGTTATGTGGGCTATAAGAACCATTTTGGATATCATACGATTGTAGCAAAATTTTTTGAGCACTCTCGTATGAATATTTGGATACATGTTCCCTAGCGATTGGATCGCTATCACCATCGATAATCCAACCATGAACAATTCCTACGTTGTAAAGACGGAAGATTGCCATTTCAATGCCATCTTCAAAGGAACCGTTAAAAATTGGGTTGACGTTAAGTCCAGTATGTAATTGTGGCAATATTTGGAACAACTGATTAACATCGGTATTGGCACCATTGGGGCTCATTATAGCTATATTAGCTAGAACTTGAACTAAATCTTCCAATTTAACAGAACTATGTTGAGCTAGGGTCGCCAATTCTCTTGCCTCAGCAGCATATCTGGGCGCTAGTAATAATGTATTAGCCAATGCTAATAGGGCACAGGGCCCATTGTCATTCTGTAAAAGAATCCTATGGGGAATTCCATTAACCTGTACCGGTTTCGTAGCGAAGGAAAGACTCATTATGTAAAGCTTCAATTAGAATATACCCTTTATGAGTACTCAGTATTGATAGTTGATATGAATGGGTATCGAATTGTTACTAATTATTGAATGGTGATGCGGTGTTAAGTATTAGTACCTTTAAGAGAATCCCGGAACTTGATTGAACGACTGTCCGAAGATGATCTGCACCTTGGATAGGTATCACCGGACTAAGAAAAAAGAATAATACATATGTAGTCAACTAGCCGATGAGATAAGATGATTATACAAAATTGGATAATTTGAATTCGAACGTCTTTAAGCTCATTAGAATCAAATGTAAAGGATAGAAGTAGAAGTAGAGAGTGCTTATCGTTTATGCAGCTGTGAAATTCGGTGTAAATCCCGTTACGGCAAGTATAGATAGATATTGCAAATTCCCAAAAAAATAATTATTGTTACGCAAGAACCAAGTGGAACCAAGACAAGCGCTCACTTCTGCAATTTAGCCAGACTGTCCAAGAGACTTTGGACGTTGTTACCTGCTGACTGCTGTGGTTGTTGAGTTTGATGTGGTGGAGAATTCAAGGGTGCTGGTGGTTGAGGAAAATGTTGTTGTTGGAGTCGTTGAAACTGTGGTTGTGGTACTGGTTGAGATGCGAACTGTTGTTGCTGTTGCTGTTGTGGTTGTGGTTGTGGTTGCATCGATTGTAAGAGTCCAAGTAGTTGCTGGTTAGTTTGAGGTTGTTGCTGTTGCTGTTGTTGTTGTTGAGCAGCCGCTAGTAAATTGGAAACCACATTAGGTGGTAGATTTTGAATAGCTGCTAGCAGTTGATGCTGACCTGGGTCACCAGCAGCAGCAGCAGCGGCAGGTGGTGGGGGTGGTGCTGCAGGCATTGGTTGTGCCAATTGAGGTTGATACCTACCATAAGGTGTAGCGGTTGGAGGTGCAGGTGCAGGTGCTCCATATGGCGCATATGCAGAGGGAGCGGCCTGGACGTAAGGTGGCTGTTGAGGGGCCATTGGTGGTTGTTGAGCCATTGGTGGAGTGAGACCGTAACCACCATAATAGGATTGATGTGGTGGAGGTGGTGCAGCAGCTGCATATGGGTTAGGTGCACCAACAAGAGTAGTTGGTGGTGGTGCCCTACTGGCGCTCATACCGCCACTACCTTTGCTTGTCTTCAAATTGTTAAAAATGGCAATTGCATCATCAGAAGAAATGCTGATATATTCGTCAAATTTAGTTTCACCTTGAGGGCCTTTGTAAAAAATTTGAATGTCCACATTTCTTGTTTTATTGACGAGAATAACCCCCCAAACTCCGTCGTAGGCAACATCGTTAATCATACGTCTCAACTCCATACGTGGCTTCAAAAAAATCATATCGGTTTCTAAACCTGTACCACGTCTAAAATGGCTGAATACTTCGTTGGCATAACTCCTATCGGCTGTCCTCTTAACGTAAATGACACAGGCTGGAACACATCTCTTTGATTTCTTATAGCCTTGGTTATCATTGTACATGTCCGCAGCATCATTATCTTCATGTTGAAATGGTCTTTTCGATGATGAAATGAAAGTAGAACTGCTGTTTGTACCATGGTCACCGTGATCGAATTGTGGTCTTGCATTTGAACTAGAAATCTCTAGAATCAATTTCTTACCAAAATTCATCTCTTGGGATTCATGCGCTATCGCATTCCTTACACTCTGAGGATTATCATATTGAATAAATCCAAACGCATTTTTAATATTAATTTGTAAAATATGACCGTATGGTGAAAAGATACGAAACAATTCTTCCTTGGAAACGTTCTTAAGCGGTAAATTACCGATGAACAGTCTTGATTTTGGCGGAATGTCATGCATCTCCGTAATTTTATTTTCGCCGCGCAAATACTTGTTATAACGCTCACGTTCTACCGCAGTCATTGGTCCATTCAAATCTGGCCTCTGTTTCTCATCCACGCTTGGTCTTGGCCAATTCGTCTGTTCGGGAAAGCCATCGCTCTCACTGTTATTCGTAACACTACTACCCGATGTAGGTAGAGCTGTGTCTGGATTTGAATTTAGCATATTAACAATAGCAGCAACCTTATCGCGGGATGAAAGTTCCTGAAACTCAGCCAAATTTAACATATCACTGGCCATAATATAATTAGCTTGCTTTTGTAACAATTCATTGTGGATAGTCGCATCTCTAAGAGAGCTCTGCACAGATGCAGGCTTGGTATCCTCATCTACCCCATTCTCGATTGACTTTTCTTCTTCATCCATTTCTTCTTCGTCCTGTTCCTCTTGTGCTCTATTAGACTCTTCAGAACTCTCGCTGTTGTCATTGTCATTGTTATCCTCATCATAGGATTCTTCCTTTTCCTCTGTCTGTTTTTCGCCCGCTTCCTCTACTTTCACATCCTTCTCCTTTGAGCTCTCCTCATCACTGCCTTCTGAACTATGCTCATCTCTTAGTTCTTCTTTATTGGAACTTCCTTGGGAGGTGTTTTCTTCATCCTCTTGTTCTTCATTAGCACTGCCGGTCTCCTTATTATCATTTTCACTTCCCGATTTATCTTCGTACAGGTCGTCTGAGCCTTCTTCCTCATCATCATTGCCATCACTGTCAGAGGCATTCTGTTTGGCTTCCTCCACACTGGCTAAAATAGACTTCATCGCATCTTGTGCTTCAGAGGAACCGGAAGCCTCCGTCTGGGACCCAACATTATCAGTATCAGTCACGGGCTCATAAGCTCCGTTATTATCAGACATAACCGTCTTAACAAATATGATATCCTTGTGTACTTTCACTCACTCTCATCAGCAATAAGATCAGTTCCTTACTGAAATACTTTTCATCCCGTCCTTTTTTATTGTTAGACATTTTTTTTTCAGCTACGCCCTATAGCCGATTAGACCCGGGTAACAGGGTTCAAAACTAGCGCTCACAATAAGAAATTACAGTAATAGTAATAATAATAAGAATAATAATTTATTATACAGAAATGAATTTTGGTAATTGTATCAGCACCTCCAGTTAATTAACAAAAATTTGCTCTACAAAAAAGGGGTGTTTTTTTTTTTTTTAATCACCCTATAACTCCGGTTCCAAACATTTCACCAATCAATTTACATGCAAAGTGGGAAAGAGATCAAATGATCAAGGATCAACGCTCCAGAAAGTTTTCCCCTAAATTATCCCTTGGATCATTGTGCTTTTATTGAATCCATGATGTACCGATGGAAAATAACACACCATTTGCTGGCTTGTAATCTCTAAACCACACCATATTTTGTTTTTACAAGAAAATAAATAATCAAAACTTTCCCTGAAGTTCTCGTTTCTTTAACAACTGACTTTGCTTAGTTTCGTCCTGCGGCAGTTCATCTGCTGGACTGTCAGAATCTAGGGAGTGAGCAGGGCAGGGAAAAATCGACGTCAGTGCCACTGATGAGAATGCCACCAGGAAGGTACTCACATATAATTTATTGGTAACGTTAATTCTAGTTGCGGCTCTCATTCTTAAAATCTTGATATCGATCGATGGGAAGTTTATAAATTAACGGGCCAATATTGGAATTAATACGAATATGGTAAAATGTAATATAGTATTCACAGGAGTCACAAATAAATACAGGAGTTCAAACCGTCAATGTGATAGACAGTAAGTAATAAATAATAACAGATATATTTCTGAATTTTGGTGTGGAGCGGTGAAGAAAATATGGGAAGGTCGTGTGCCTGATGGAAACCTTAGTTAAAAACAAACTGTAGCGACAGTGATAATTCTGGTGAAGTCGATCGTATACGTGGTTTATTTCCTGCCTTATTGCTACAAAGTCTCTTGATTTCTTTAGTTTAGATACTCATCCCGCTTTTTTTGTTTTTTACCTTTATTTTTCCTTCACGGCTATTGGATAGAAGGAGGGGCCGGGTAAACACTATGCTCACGGCGCTAACAATTGGCATAATACGTTACGACAGATATATTATTACTGTTCTATATAATTGAATTCTATTTCTTACTAGGCTGTAATGGTACTGAGAATCCGGGAGGAAGTGATATAGAGTTTACTGTTTGTGTGTTGGAGCCCCCAGAAGTTTGTGGCGTCTGTAGACTATTATAACTTGGTGAATCCGTGCCGTTTGGTTGTGATACATTTATGTTTCTCTGGGACAGAGTTGGTGATGCTGCAGATACGAATTCATCGAAATCATCCTCATCAAGTTTTGTTGTTTTTACCTCCGGCCGCCTTGGTGGACGTGTTAATTTGGATCTCGATGGAAGTTCTTCCGTGAACTTTGCAGTGAGTGGATTCAGTGGGGTACTTGCTTTGTTTGCACTCGTCTTTCTCACTGGTTGAATAGCAGGAGTGGCAATGCTATTGGCATTCTTTGTATCTGTATCTTCACGTGGTGGGTCGTTGATCTTAGTAGGTTCTATCAATCTATTGAAGTCCCGAGTCCCATTGGCATCCTGGGAGCGATTCGTCTTGGAAAGCGATTCCATGTGGTTCTGTTGAATATCACTAGTAATTTTATTAGTAGTTTGCAGGTATTGAGCATATTGGGACGTTTGTAATGTTGGGGCCAAAGAGTATCTCCACAACAAAGGAAGTAATTGTTCTACCAAAAGGTTTTCACTCTTGACGACATGGGGGACAGTTTCGAATAAATTGAGCGACTGCATCAAAATACGTGGGTCTCTTGTCTTCATCGACTGAAATAGTGGCAAAATTTCTTGGCATGTCAAATCAGTGTCCACATTTTTACGTTCGATGAGCAGTTGGAAGCATGATACACACGCGGTTTTAACCGTAAGACTAGTTGTCCTGCCAAACAATTCTGATAAAAGCGGTAACAGAAAACTCTTCACGGTAAGGAAATCGAAAATATCAGTGAGTACTGCCATTTTTTCCAGAAGTTTTTCCTGAGTAGGTACTGCCAATTCGTCTTTCATATCACGGAAAACATAGGTTATAAGCGGTTTTAAAATAACTTGCATAAAATCATCTTGACGAATTTTATCCTTTAATGTTGATATATTTTCCGCCAACGGCAAAGTGGCATGCTTCAAAATATGTGGGAAATTAGATTTATCTGCCAATACAGGGAAAACACGCTCTTGAAACGTTAGTTGTGATAATGTAGAACCAATTCTTATGATCAAATGGACGTCCATCGATAGAGAAGCTGCATCCAGTTTCACGTCACCACATAATTGGCTTAAAAGATGAAGTAGAACTGTTAAGAACTTTCTTTGTAGAAGTGAAGATGGGTACTTTGGTAGTAATTCGACTAGACCTTCTAAGTATAATAATCTGTCGTCCCTATCCTTTGTAGGTAAATCGTCTAAAAAGTTCAGCGTTTTCATTAGAGGATCTTGGAAAAAATCGCATTTGAGGAAATCTGATATGTTCTCATAACGTTCGTAAATATCACGATTCATCAGCTTAGGCATGCATATTTTTAAATTGTGTGGTATATTTGAAATGACGCCCTCCCAAGATCTATTAACTAGTTTGCGTTCAAACTTAGCGTATTCATCTCTGTACTGACTTGATGAATTCTCTGAATTAAGAAGACTTTTACCTGTGTAAAGTTTTAATATCAGAGATCCCAGTGAAAAATAATCACTCTTGAATGAAACTGTGCTATCAAGAACGATTTCTGGTGCAGTATAGTCCAATGCTAAATGCATAAATGGTGGCACTCGGGGATCAAATTGTTGCATAAAATATTCTGCACTATTCGTTGATTGTGGTAAATTCCAAAGGTGCCCGAATCCACTTACTTTCCAATCAGAGTTATCGTTGATGAAAACAGATCTGGGCTGAATATCCAGATGAACACAGCTAGCTCTATTATGAATAAATTCCAATGCTTGCGTAATCTCTAATATTCCTCTCTGTATGACAATGTCTTCTCTAACGTGTCCCTTAAAGAAATTTAACTCTTCATCAACATTGGTGAAAACTGATTCCAGCGATCCTGTCACATACTCAGTGACAAACATAAAATTCTTAGAGTGTTCCTCTAAAGGTTCCACCACATGTAAAATATTAGGATGCTTCAACTTGGCCAAATTGCCAACTTGATTCCTTAAAACTTCATAAGCTTCTGCTATTAGTGCTTTATCGTGTGAGGAGTTTTTTGATTTAATGATTCCGTATGTTAAGAGATGTGTTTCAAATCTTTTCTTATCAAATATGAAAATGGATACTTTTGATGGTCCTGATGAGCTTGTGGAAGTATCCTTTGGTCTACCTGTATAAACGCTCCATGGTTCTGTAATAAAAGTCGGTGATGCAGAGAAGGTATACTTCGAGCTGATCCCAGTCTTTGAGAACCAGAACATTATATCAAATTGGGTGGAAATTAATCCTAACTGCTTCTTAGAGCTTCTATACTGTCAAATAAATAAATACTGTAAGTCTTCTTTAATCTACGTTATTATTTTTTCTTCCCTTTCCATATTAGAACGCGACTAGCATCTTTTGAAAATATTTCGACAGCATAAAAATAGTTGAACATTGAATTGTTTGAAGCTCAAGACGATGAAATTCTGATTCAATTCAAGTGGATTCTCTATTCTGGTATTTTGTACAAGGTTTTACTATTTTTTACCAAATTTTTCCACCTTGTTTTCGCCATGATACGATATCTCGACATATAGTAGCAATAGAAAGTTAACTTTTATATATTGATAAAAGTGAGCCTTTTATTGGTAAAAGTTCTAATGGGACCAAATAAATGTAGCATTATTTCTTTGAGATTGGAATCATATAATCACAAGACTTAGATGCTTCAAACCGATCGTCAGTCATTTCAATCGATTACGCACTGTCATTGGATCAGGAAACCCTGGTACGGCTGTCAATCGGCTGTAGATCTTTAAAGATGATCTCGTGCTGATTTCAAACTAACAAGAATCTTTTGTACCTTCTTCACTTATGATCAAACATTAATAAACAGCATTGGTAGCAGATAAACCTTTTGTGTCCCATACTACTAATTACACAAAAACGTTAGTTTAATCTTAAGCAAGATATATCAAAAAGATGGTACTCGAGGCATTGACAGATGGGTTGCAGAGGTTCTTCTCCTTTGGTGTGTTGGATCACCGTTTGGAACCTTCATCAAGAGATAGAAGACGCCAGATGCTACTTTCCAAGATCTATGCGACTCCTCGAGGTAGGGTTAGTTCCAAAGTGTCTAAGCAAGGTCCTTTTGGCGATTTAGCGATACAATCACCTCTGTGGAAGACATGGGAGTTTAAGTTTTACTATTTAGCGTTTGTCATAGTGGTGCCGCTAACAATTAAGAGTGTTATGGATGCAAGTAGTGAGGAAAATCCCAATTACTCACTTTATGAACCGCTATTGAGCCGGGGATGGATATTCGGTCGCAAGGTTGATAATAGTGATTTGCAATACAGTTTCTTCAGAGATAACCTACCGCTTTTGTTGGGGGTAATGGTTTTGCATACAAGCATTAAAAGAATTACTTTAAAGTTAACCAAAATATCCAAAGTATATTTTGATTTTATCTTCGGAATTGCGTTTGTGGTAGCAGCTTTTGGTGTCAATTGTTTCAAATATTTTGCAGAGATTTTGATTACATTTAGCATCGGTAGTGCATTTAAATTTAACCCTCGTTTGGCAATTTTACTTTCATGGACATTTGGTATTTCACTTTTATTCTTTAACCAAAAATACAGTAGATATTCCTATGGTAGTATTTCATCAATACTATCATGCTTAGATGGTCAATTCCAAGGTTTAATACCACGATGGGATGTTTTCTTTAACTTTACTTTATTAAAGATACTGAGCTACAACATGGATTTCCTCGAAAAATGGCAGGAGAAACAATCTGCAGATATTAATAACTCTTCTATTGCCCTTAAATCATTGGGAAAAGTCAGTCCTCCTGGAAGTCGAAGCGAGTCTCCTATGTCCAATGCAAGCGGTTCAGCTACAGGTTCTAGTCTCGAACTTCATAAAACAAGATCCAATCAACATCCTTTGGAAGAAAAAGAGAGATTGGTTGCACCTCATCCTCTGCATGATTACAATTTATTGCATTACATTGCATATGTGACTTATACTCCTCTTTTCATTGCAGGTCCTACCATTACTTTTAATGATTATTTATACCAAACTAGAGTCACACTGCCCTCAATTTCACTTAGAAACACAACAGTCTATGCCATTAGATTTGCATTTTGTTTCTTAACGATGGAAGTTATCGTCCATTTTGCATATGTGGTAGCTATTACCCAAAGAAAGGCATGGTATGGTGATTCGCCATTTCAAATTTTCATGATTGGATTATTTGGTTTAACAGTCGTTTGGTTAAAACTATTGATCCCCTGGAGATTGTTTAGGTTATGGGCACTTATGGATTGTACCGATACTCCCGAAAACATGATTCGTTGCGTCTATAACAATTACAGCTGTCTAGCATTTTGGAGAGCTTGGCATAGGAGTTTTAACAAGTGGGTGGTTCGTTATATTTATATTCCACTTGGCGGTTCTCAAAACAGAATTCTAACTTCATTGGCGGTATTTTCATTTGTGGCTATTTGGCACGATATTAAATTGAGATTATTGCTATGGGGGTGGCTAATCGTTTTATTATTATTACCAGAAATGTTTGCCACTAAATACATGAATCGTTATTCTGATAGATCTTGGTACAGACATCTTTGTGCCGCTGGCGGTGTGGTTAACATTTGGGTGATGGTAATTGCCAATTTGTTTGGATTTTGTATGGGAACTGAGGGAACCAAAGATTTTTTAAAAGAAATTTTTGGAACCGTTGCTGGTCTTAGATTTTTCCTCTTGGCTAGTGGTTTTCTATTCATCATGGTTCAAATTATGTTTGAACAACGTGAACACGAAAAGAGAAAGGGTATTAACATAAGATGTTAAGCGAAGTATTTTTTGTGTATTTATTTATTTGTTTGTTTGCTTATTTATTTTATTTAAATCCTCCTCTTGTATTCCCCTGGTGTTTCAAACTGTTTTTGAGACCATATACCTCTTCTACGAGCCTTTGCCGCCATTTCATGAAATCTGTATTTATCTTCTTCGCCGTCAAATTCTGCTGATGTCTTCGATTCATAAACCACAGCTAAACCTTGCTTAACCATCTCTAAGCTGACATTTTTCCAACCGGTCCAAGTCCAATATTCTACTTTGGCAACACATCTGTTGTATTGATCGACTGCTAATGGTTTAATCCAAACGCATTTACCTATCAGTGTATGTCTTAACCAGATGAGTGCTTCTTCACTAAATGGTTGAGCAGGATTTCCAAAATGAGCTCTTTCCGGTGCATCAACACCACATATACGTATGGATATTGTGGGTAGATTTCTTTTATTCTTATAAGGTACCGGTAACCCCAAGAAATAGTTGGAGTATGCAGTTCTCGTTTTATTTCTACCGAATATTGAATCAAAAATTCTCCTATGAATTGGTACTGATGATCCAACTTTGGAAGATGAGATTGGCGGATCGGATTTATTGAGTTCAGGTAGTGGCCTTAACCAACCCCAACCAGCGATCAAACCGCCAGGTGCATGGAAAAAGTGGAAATTATCACCATCTCCTACAGCAGTCACTTTTCCAAACAACCAACGTTTACGAAATACGTTCTGGGGTATCTCAGTAGCCTTTGTGTATTGTTTTAAAAATCTGTTGAAAAAGGCCCAAGCACCAATAAACGATCCTGAAAAAAATATAGAGAGTATTACCACATTGAAATTGATAGAATTTGGTTGGGTGACGGGCAGATTTCGATTGTCACCCATCAATAAGTCAGATAATCCTAGATAGCGGATTCGTCTTTTAAAGACTAGTTTGATATAAGTTAACTATGTTTGTGAGTCGCCGCCGCCTTAGGTAACGAATGAAAAAAAATAGAGCTGTAGTAGTATTACTGGGAGAGAGGAAAAATTCGCATTATGATACAGGAGTTAAGGATTATTTAGCATGTGTATATGGAAGTGTATATTTACGCTGATTCTTCCCACAATTTGAGGGTAATTGTTGCCAAGAAGCAAGGTATCTGGCCTCTTTGATCCACCCAAAGTTGAAGAAGACTTTCCCAATCCTCGATATCTCGATCCAGGTTCGATTTTAAGGTATTTTGATTTAAATCTACCACCAATGATCTTTCCGGTTTAAAACATGAAATTATCTTCACTTTACCATCTTGTTGAAACTCTAATCTGAAGCCTAATAAGGAATTCACAACATCGATAAATTCCAATGATTTTTTATTAAATACTTCTTTGAGCCTGACAAACTTTTTATTCGCTCTGAACAATCCTTCTTCTCGTTGTTTGATTTCAAAGTTTATGGATTCGTAAACTGATATGGGGACCGACTCCAATTCTTTGTCACCGTTATTATTGGCCTGCGCAAATTGTAAAAGATCTGCATTCTCCTTCTTGAGAAGTTCCAACTGTTTCCTCTTCACGAATTGGTCCTTGAGTAAAGGATTATCTCGTAATTGTAAGATACGTATCTTCTTTTCTTTTAACTCCGTTAGATTTTTGATTTTGTCTTCGAGAATCGTAATGGTATCTTGACATTTCTTCAATTCTCTTGACAGGCTAACATTTTCCAATTGTAGTTCGTTAAGTCTTTGAGAATAATTGAGTCCCAATTGATCACTTGCCTTACGTTTCTTCGTCGCAGGTTCACGAGCCAGTAACTGATCGTTCAATTTCTTCAACTCACCAGTTAAATCTTCAGTTTGATTTTTATAGCTATCTACAAGTGATCCATAGCCCGCATCTGCATCTCTATTGGAGTCCTTAGAGAATTTAGAAAGCTCCTCCATCTCGATTCTGAGAAGTCTACATTCTTCAAATGATAACTGCTTTTGTTGCTCCACTTCATGGTTTAATTTTTTCAAATTAATGATATTGGCTTCATAGTTTTTGTTTAACTCTAATAGTTGATTACGCTCATGGGCCAATTCATCATTGAGATTTTTCAAATTCATCAAATCAAATCTAATCTTTTTATTTTCGTCATTCAATACAATGCATTCTTTCTTTGTTAGTGTCCAATCGCGAACAATATCCTCAGGACTTTGTTTCCCATCCGTATAGAGCCCCCAAGATGCGATTTGTGATTTTAGTTGAACGTTTTCCAATTGAGAATCCTGGAATTGTTTTTCTAAAAGATTTAGCTGTTCTACCTTATTTTGCAGTTTTTCATTTTCACTTTTCCAGAAATTTTGTGACTCGCTTGTCATCCTCAACCTTTTCAGTTCACCTGCCTGTTGCATGTTGGCCTCTTCTAATTCCTTCGAATATTGCAATTGATCTTGCAACATCTTATTTGTAACTGTCAATTCTTGTAAATCCTCTGTGGAATAATTGTGATGTTGTGTCACCACATTAGATGCCTTCAAAGTAGCCAATTCATCGTCCTTTTCACTGTTGGCTCTCTGCAACATCTTGATCTGGCCTGATTGTTTTGAGATCTCCTCTTCATACCTTTTGAGTAATGTCTGTGAACTCTGAGATTCCACTTGGTTGTTTTCTAATTTCCTTTCCAATTTTGATAGCTTAGATTGGTAATTTGATTCCAACTCATCAATTCGATAATCTTTAGCACGTAATTCAGACCTCAGTCTTCGTAATTCCTCATCTCTAGTATCGTCGTTTTGGTTCGAACTGTTTTTCAAATCTGATAATTCTTGTTCCAATCTTCCATTAGTCTCATAAAGATACTTGGTATCATCCAATGCCTTCTCCAATTCTTCAACAACATTTCTATATTTCTTATCCAACAAATTCGATTGCTGTTGTAATCTCAGTTTTTCAATTTCAAATTCATTCTGTACAGTGTTTAACTTGTATTGTAATGACATTACTTGGCGATCAGTCTGTGGGCTCATCTTGGGAGAGGCATGGACAGGACTCTCCAAAAATGGAGATGACCCACCATTACTGCTAACCATCGTGTCTCGACGAAGATCTCTGATCGTTTTTACTCGCGATGTTTAGTCTATAGTGGTGAATGCATTGAAATTAAGTGACCCGAAGGGGCGAAACAATCGTGATCTATACTTAAACCCATCTTTACTTGTAAAGTGATAGGAACTAAAAGCCAACAGTTTACTCACTGATTGATTCAGTTGTAATAGTAGCTGGAAGAATATATACGTTATAATGTCCAAAGTGTATGTATGCATATGAATCCTCTGCTGACAAGAATACATTTACTAACCCGTTTTATAGACCAAGAAGTTTTAGATTGTTAGAAGAGCTAGAGAAAGGTGAAAAAGGTTTGGGACCCGAATCTTGTAGTTATGGATTAGCAGATAGTGATGATATTAGTATGACAACATGGAACGGTACAATTTTGGGTCCACCTCACAGTAATCATGAAAATCGAATCTATTCGCTATCCATAGAATGTGGACCTAATTATCCTGATCATCCACCAACGATTAAGTTTATATCGAAGATTAACCTTCCATGTGTGGATTCAAAGACTGGACAGGTCACCCCATCAACTTTTCATACTCTGCGTGATTGGAAAAGGGCTTACAATATGGAGACTATACTATTGGAGCTAAGAAAAGAGATGGCAACTCCTGCAAATAAGAAGTTACCGCAACCTAAGGAAGGATCTACATTTTAAATTTTGACGTAACGATAACTAGTTTAAGCATTTCCTTCTACAGCTTTCCTTTCGATATATATATATATGTGATAAACGCTAGAACCCTTTTAAATTTAATTGAATTAGGATTAGATTCATTTCAACTAAATTTCACAAGGTTTAACTGGTCAAGCACATTGCAATGTCAATGAAATTAACGAATTATTCTTCGATTGTCTTATAAACACTCCACTTGTTATGAGTCAGTTGATCTTTTTCATTAGAGTGAAAAAGTATTAAGTAACTCAAACTCAACCTTATAAAAGTGCAAAAAATTGAATATAGGGAGTAGTGCCACTTCACGGTCAAAGAACGTATCATCACTATCTCAATGCTGCTAAGGGTGCCACTACGTCTTGGTAGGTTTTATACCTCGTTAGAATACCCTGCTATTAGGATACGAGATTATTCGAAATATGTGTCCTTGAAATCAGTACAGGATTTAAGACTAGCAACCTCACCAGATTTCGTAACGTCAGCTAATTCGAAATTGCAATCTTTGATATGGCAAAAGCCTATGCAAAATGTTTTTATTACCAAGAAACCATGGACAGAAACTACAAGGAGTTCAATGGTTCATTTTATTTCATACTTACACGACTCGTTTCCCGAAATCAACGTTATTGTACAACCAGATGTTGCTGATGAGATTGCTCAAGATTTTAGAAGTACACCACGTCAAGACCCCCATCAACCTCACATTTTGTATACAGGAACTGATGAAGAAATTGTGAGTAGAACCGATCTATTGGTTACGTTGGGTGGTGATGGTACTATTCTACGTGCAGTGTCAATTTTCGGCAATAGGCAAGTACCACCAGTATTGGCTTTTTCACTGGGTACTTTGGGATTTCTACTGCCGTTTGATTACCAAGAACATCGAAGGGTTTTCGAAAAAGTTATTAGTTCAAGGGCTAAATGTTTGCATAGAACTAGATTGGAGTGCCATATTATCCGTAATGGGCAAAGTGAGGACTGCTCGCTGGCAACCTCTCTACACGCAATGAACGATCTTTTTCTTCACAGAGGTAATTCACCACATTTAGCCAACTTGGATATCTTTATCGATGGTGATTTTTTGACAAGAACTTCAGCTGACGGTGTTGCATTTTCAACACCAACTGGTTCAACTGCATATTCTTTATCAGCAGGTGGCTCAATAGTTTCACCTTTGGTGCCTAGTATCTTATTAACACCAATTTGTCCCCGTTCGCTTTCTTTCAGACCATTAATTTTACCCCATTCCTCTCACATTAGAGTTAGAGTCGGTTCAAAAGCTACACAGGGACCTGCTAACGCCATGGTCAAACTATCAGTAGATGGTATTCCACAGGAAGATTTGAGAATCGGTGATGAAATTCATGTAGTTAATGAAGTGGGGACCATCTATTTGAACGGTTCGCAACTACCAAGCACATCCAACAAGAGACAAGTCAGCGAGAGGAGGAAGAGTATAAAGAACTCAGGAATCTACTGCATTGCCAAGACCGAGAACGACTGGACCAGGGGTCTTAACGAACTACTAGGATTTAATTCTAGTTTCAGGTTGACAAAACCCCAGAAGGAAGAGGAACTCGAAAGAGATCTAACGGACTAGCCTAGGTATATACGAAATGTGAAAAGAAAAAAAAATTAATTTTAACATATGTCTTAGCGATCCTTGCAACAACTCCCATACGGGAACACGAAGGTTAACCCTTAGATCTGTATAAAACAGACGACAGATGAGCCGTTGCACCCAAGATCAGTAAATTTTAATCTCCAGTCCAAGCATGTTGAAGCAACAATATCCGCATGAGTCATGGGTCAGAACGCCAAATGGGTTCAACCTCGCTGAGATGCTTTTAACGTTGCGAATGGCTGTTGAATTAGCGTTGTCCTTTTATGAAAGAAAAAAGTGAAGTAACGAAAAGAGGTATAGTGAAATTTTTCAGCTCCTTATATACACCCGATGTGTTGTTACCCGGCACGCACCGGGTATTCCATTTAGGGCATCGGCGTCAGTGTGTCGTCCAAGTTGTACAGAATACCAAAATTAATATTAATCATAAAAATTAATTTCAAAATTTTTTAAACATATCTCTATGAAGGTGGTAACCATCGCAACGAAGTTCAGCCGGTATTTGTTAGACCTCATCTTATCCGTTGGCAACGCATCATTCAATATTATCGAGTGGGTTAATCTGGAGAGCAGTCGCTAACAGGCACAGCAGGCACATATTAGTTCACTTGATGCGTAGCCTTAAAACTTAAAATGGCCATTAGTAGTCTAAATAAGAAAGCAAAGCACAGACTCCGCAGGGAAAATAGTAAGGATAAGAGGTAAGATGAAGTGAAGTGAATATTAACATATTGCATACCTCAAACAAATCAGTTTCAAGGAAGATTCATTCTTGGTGCTCTAATCAATTTCTTTTTATTTTCCTTTATTTATTGTTACTCGGTTTTTTAATGCGACGACACACCGTCGTTATTTCCCAAAGAGTTTCTCAATGACAGCGAGTTGTGGCCATAGTGAAAACATGTTGATAATTGATGACAGTAGTAGTAGTAACAACACTAAATGACAGAAAAGAAAGATCGACAACTTGTGGCTTGCCTTGTATGGAACAGGTAAGGCTCTTATTGTAATTAAGATGTTTCAAGTAAACTTAGCTGTAATCAGTTAGTAGCTTCGATTTCCCCAAATTATATTGCAATTGAGATTAATTGTTATTTGGAACAGTACACAGATTGAAGAAAAAAATTGTATATAAATGTACTGCATTGAAGATGAGTTGATCGTTCTTGAGTGTTTCTTATTATCCCTTTGTAAAATATAACATCAGCTAAGAGTTGGTGACAATAATCCTATTGTTCAACTCGATTTACTTTGATTCAATCCCAATTCAGACTTTATTACTATAACTATTATCAAATCCAATGAGATTATCTATTGCTTTGGGGGTTACTTTTGGTGCTGTTGCAGGTTTGACAGCTCCTGTGGAAGAAGTTAAAAGAGATGCCGATGCTCATTTTATCGAATTGGACCCAGGCCAACCAATGTTCAAGAGGGAAGCTGAAGCTCATTTTATTGAGCTAGACCCGGGTCAGCCCATGTTTAAGAGAGAGGCAGAAGCGGAAGCCCATTTTATCGAATTGGACCCAGGCCAACCAATGTTCAAGAGGGAAGCTGAGGCTGAAGCCCATTTCATTGAACTGGACCCAGGTCAGCCTATGTTTAAGAGAGAGGCAGAAGCCGATGCTCATTTCATTGAGTTAGACCCAGGTCAACCCATGTTCAAAAGGGACGCTGATGCACATTTTATTGAACTCGATCCAGGCCAACCGATGTTTAAGAGGGAAGCTGAGGCTGAGGCTCACTTTGTGGAATTAGACCCTGGTCAACCAATGTTCAAGAGAGAAGCAGAGGCGGACGCCCACTTTATCGAGCTAGATCCTGGTCAACCGATGTTCAAAAGAGGTGAAATCGAATCTGCTGCATGATTCGACATTTGACACAATTGATTTGCCTACGGCGCGGCGCTATTTGCTTTATTTTTAAGCTCTTTTGGTAGAGAAGAGCTTGAAATAATAACAATTATAATAACATTCACAAAAATACCAGATATCCATATTGTCCCTTTCACAATTGCTACCCGATTGATCTTTTTGATTTTAGATTTGAAGTAAACCTTTAGTTCATAGAAATTTACCTTTCCTTTTATATGTAAACCAATTTTTTCCTTATTCCTCGAAATATATAATAATATTTGAATTAAAATTACAAAAATTGTAGAACTAGCTGTCAATTCAACCTCTTTTTAACCATTTGAAGAACAGAAAGGTCTCTATTTTCTTGAAAAAAAATCAATGGCTGAACCAGGAACGAAACAGATTTGTAAAGAAGGCTATGATTCTTGCTAAAATTGTTTTGTACTGATCTGTAACCTCACGGCCTTGGCTGTAAACGGTGCCAGAAGTTTCAGGCCTTTCACCATCTCTATTGACCTCTTGAACATCTGCATGATTAACAATTACAGTAGATTCATCTAATTCACCACTTTCGTTAGGTTCCTTCAATTCGCGTGCAGTTGGCGTTGGCGCTGGTCTAACAGGACCTTCATCGTTAATATCATATGACGATTCTCCTGCTTCTTCCATCTCATCATCATCACCACCTAATTCTCCTATCTCCTCAGCTGTTAAAATTCTGACGTTATTTTCATTATTATTAGCGTCTGTCTCCTTTGCATAATCATTGTCAGTGAACCAAATACCATTGTCATCTATGAATTTGAAGTGTAAAGCCTTAGCCTCTGGAGGTAGTGAGCCCTTGTAGAAATTGTACTCCCAAAACTCAGAATTCTTAAGCATTGGCTTAATTTCCCATTGACTAAAGTCGCCAGCGACTTTCAATTCTTTGAAGTGATCTGCAGAATGCCCATATATAACCTTTACCATTGTGAATGTTCTCTCGATGAAACTTTAACTATTTAAAATAATATATAGAGATTCAATACCACTATTGTGATTAAATGATTTCTATTAAGTGTATGATAATGCAAAGGGTTCAGTCGAAAATAGATGGTAACAAATGTGAGGATGACGATTAGAATTAAGATTAAGATTAATATGAATGATGACTATGCATTAAGCTAAAACATGGCTACTATTTTTGCCTGGCTCTTTTTTTTTTAACCCCTGTCCTGATAAGTTTTGTCAAATGTCACCGATAGCCCCCTTAAAGGTTAAGATACAATTGATTAACCGGACAGGCACCGCAGGCACCAATACATGCAGTAGGATCGGGTATATACAGCGATACCAATTGACAAACAGTAAATAGGAGTATAAATCCAAAAGAGTTCATTTATATGCAATTAAATAAAAAAATGGGAAAAAATATTGTGAAATGAAATAAGAAAACCTAGTAAACAACAGTAAATGTGTAATTTTATCTCACCTGATGAGGTACGTTACCGCATCTATCCTTACCGAAATTGATTTTCAAATCTTTAAAAACTGGATGCCCTTTTATCTTGTCAATGGCAAGAATTGCATTGCTAATGTTTGTATAATTAACAAAACAACAATTTCTTTCCGGTAGATAATTGATTTGTTCTACTTCACCCCATTGCTGGAAAATTGATCTTAGACTTGACTCTGTAAAAATTGGATCTTCCCTCTTAGAATCTTCGTCAAAATTGATGTTCCCAACGTAAACATTTCTAGAGGCACCGTTGCTCACAGCGAGCGCTAATGCATTCTCTAATGATCCAGGGTGTTTACCCCAACCGACTCTACAACGCCTCTTTTGTATAGTTATTCCATGTAGAGAACTCATCGCATAGAATTGAGCGGCGGCTGTAGGGTCGATAAAGGTAACAAAACAAACATGACGATCTGACAATACCTTAACGTTTTGTAAAAGACCGCCTCTGACAACGTTACAAATTTCCTCCACTTTAACGTCCTTGGGCAAATTCCCCAAATAAACTGTACGGTTACCCAAATTATTGGGACCACCGGCAGAAGTGGCAATAGCTGCAGCTGCAGCAGATTGCTGTAAAAGGGCATTGGAAATTAATTCGCTGTCACTGAATTGGACCAGTCGTTCCATTCCTGGTTGTACACCCAAAAATTGAGCAGCATTATGCTGCTGGGTCTTTGTAATAAAGGCACATCTATCCTTACCGTAAAAGATTTTCTTATTTCTATAATATGGATTGATATTGGCCAAGTTGGCAACAGCCTTTATTGCATTTAGAATTGATGCAAAATGAACAAACGCAATTCCCTTTTCTTCAACGATCTTAATGCAATCAATCTCACCAAACTCTTGCAAATCCAGACGTAATTTATCCTCCGTAATAACCGGCTCCGTTACATCTACTGGTGATACTTGCGAACTTAGCTTGGGTCCTGTGTTTAATTGGCCAATGTAAACGTTTCTAGTGGCATTATCGTTCGCCACAGCAGTTGCCACCACTGGATCGATAGGTGTTGGTTTACCCCAACCAATCTTAATGTCTCTTCCGTCGATGTGTAATCTTTTCAAAATTGCATCTGAATGGAACAATAGAGCTGCACTTTCATCAACAAACGATACAAATGCACACATCTTGTCAGGTAAGATTCTAACGTCTTCTACAACACCGCTGCGCACGTGATCCAATAGTTCTTTGACGGTCAAAGTGATTGGCGTATTGCCCAAATAAACGGTTTTACTTGGAGCATTGTTAAAGTTTCTGTTGCTACCCAACTGAGGAATTGAAGGCATATATGAATTGGCGTTAGCAACTGCTGCTGCTGCTGCTGTTGCTAGTGCATAATCGTTCTGTGGACCTGGAGGTTGCTGTTGAGTTAAACGTTGGGTACTTTGGGATGAATATGGTGATGAAAATGCAGACACTTGGCTCATTGCATATTCGTCAGGTTCTTGGAAGGCATCGCAAATACCAGAACCAGTACTAGCACCAACTGGACCACCCGCACTAGCACCAGCGATTAGACTGGCACCCGGACCACCAGGACCGTTACTAATACCTCCAATACCGCTAGGACCGCTAGGAGTACTAAATGACATCGGTGGTACAACAGGTTGAGGTCTCTGTGGCTGTAATTGACCTAATTGAGACTTATTATTATCCTGTTGATAAGGATATACAGGGTATCCACTCGACCTTGCTTCTAATTCCGTCAATCCATATCTTGGTGGTAAAATTTGATTCGAAGGCGCACCTGTCCAAGCAGCTTGTTCAGGTGTTACCGAACGACTCAAATCTGAATTGGGGAACTGGATATCTGAGGTGTTGAATAACTGATTCATGTCGCTTGTATTGTATAAATGCATATCTTTGTATCAACAAAACAATGAACAGATAAAAGAATAAAAGTGCCACTGGGAAAGTAGTAGTACTAACAGAAACACACTGAGTAATGAAATGAAATGAAAGTAACGAGATATAATCCAATCAAAACCTTCAGGATAAATCGAAAAACTCCAAACTCCAGAATATAACAATGTTCAAATTAAACAACGGAACAAACGGGAAACGAAAATGAACTGAATTGAAGTGAAATGAAATAGAATGAGAAGAACAACCTGCACGAATCAAAATGTGGAAAATGAAATGAAAGGAACAACTAATTAATCGCTTAATCTACACACTCAACTTTTTTCAACGGCAATGAAATGGGATGGAATGGTAGATCCAAAAAGAATTGAACTGAAGAATTGAAAAAAAAAAGAGTTGAAGTGCTGAAGAAGTAGAAGGAAGGAACAGAAGAACAAAGGACCAGAACAAAAAGAATCAAAATAAATGAAGTTGGAAAAGTATCTGTGCTGATTTTTTTGAGGACAAGTGGGCTTCAGCGAATAAAGAAGGGAAAATGATCTGGCAAGTTTTAGAAGGTATGTAACAAGTGATCGATTGTTCGGATTAAACTCATTTTTCACAATTTTTGGCAGTGATTGAACGATGACAAAAAAATTGCATCGCGTCGTGTAACATGATAATCATGCGCCTTCACGCGTACTGGACAATACGGCTGTATGGCCAGCATTCTTCGTTCACCATTATTCCACATCTGTTTCTTCTTCATCTTCGTCTTGATCTTCGTCTTCGTCTCCGTTCTCACCTTCGTCTGTACTGTTTTCCGTATGGCTCGTACTCTCATTCGTAGAGCTTGTCGATGGGTCTGGCAGTTCTTCATCCTCTTGTTTTACGGGATTGTCTTGTTTCTTAATTCCCAAAAACTTGAATTCCTGTTTTCCTTCTGGTTCTGGTTCTGGTTCCGATCCTGACTCTTCTTTCTTGACTCGCAGTTTCTTTGGAGGTGGCGCTAGTCTCGGGTTCCTTCTTGTATCACTATTATGATTGTCAAGACGTTTTCTCCTTCTTCCTGGCGAAATGTGCCCCCTGACGGGGTCTGTAACGTAACGATTAATTAGTTCAGCATCCTGAGGTCCTTGATCCTTCAACTGTCGTTGTAATTCTGCTATCTTCCTTTTTTTCTCATTCAATAGACCAACGACAACAGATCTCGTTTTGGTATCCCTTTTTTCCAACAATTGATCCAAGAGTTTCCTTTCCTCTTGCAAGTCATTGAGATGACGCTCTATGGTATCTGTTTGAGACTTAATTTGTGCCATTTTATCATTACACGCACAGCACTCTTGAAATAGTGTATTTGCCATTTGGAAAAGGTTCAATTCGCAATGAGATGCTGGTGTTAGTTGTAATTGAGCAATTTTCCTGACAATTCCACCCGATTTCAGTTCCATACATAGGCTCCATTCACCTCCTTCAGGCGCATTACAAATCCATCGTGTATATCTAACTTTTTGTTCCATATCAGGGTTGTAAACCTTGTGGCTGGTTAGTTGTCTAAGCAACTCGTACCAAATGTATTTCGTCTCACTAGCATCCGTGAAGACTTGTAGATCATACAAACGGCAATTGTGCCTCTGATGGATTTCACTTCCTTCGCTAAGCACCAACCATTCTATGGTTAGGTTCTCTATAGCATCAGCGGATGATGGAAAATTGTCTTGCGAGAAATGGGATTCGCATAAAACTACCTCATCGACTTCTTCGTGTTCCACAGCAGCATCTGAGACCGGTAGACAGCTCACAAATTTCATAGAATAAAGAACATTATTCGTGATCCAAATTAATTTGCAGCATTGCTGGAACAGAGGATTTTCTAGGTTTAGTCGGTTTTGGTTTGTTTAGTGTTTGCTCAAAGGCGGGTAAGTAACAGTCAGGTGAGGATGTAATTGAGAAACATTGTAAATCGAAATGGGATCGAATGATACTACTTCTCGAGAGATTCTGATTTTGCTGTATTCTTTACAATCCTCATAAGTTTGTTCGAGACTGCTATTCGAATGTCCATGTAGTTGCTTCTTGCGAACAACACATGCTCATCATATCTTATATATAGAAGTCATCAAGATGTGTTTGCAAACGCATCAAGTGGTAGGGTGATTTGCCTCAGTGGTAAAATACCGTGTGGAATTCTTGCGGTCTCCTACATTATCTTGGAAGATTGCATATTGAATTAGATCCATTCCACCTAATAAAGCAGCTATCCTGATGAATCTTACGTATATTTCGGATTATTATCTCTCTAATAAATGGGGTATCGAGGAAAAACTTCAGTAAATCAATTTTCCTTTTTCTCGGACTTTTAGCCGCTGATATTATTCGAATTATTATTTCATCCTTACACCACGTGATCCTTACGGAGCCTTGGTTAGTCATCGCGCTTCTAATATAATATGAAGGTGACTAGTTAAACTACAGATATAACAAAGAGTGCCCTCAACAGACTCCTTATACAACCACATTCGAGCAAATCGATATTATTATGACTGGAACTGATATAGAACAAGTATTACCTCCTGCATATGAGCTCAAAGAGCCAGAACCTGAGCACTGTCCTGGACCTGAATCTGAAAATGCTGGTAAAGGCAATGCTTGTACAGGATGTGCGAATCAAAGCGTTTGTGAAAGTCTCCCCAAGGGTCCTGATCCTGATATCCCTGCAATAGTGGAGAATTTGTCAAATATAAAGCATAAGATTTTAGTTTTATCAGGCAAAGGTGGTGTTGGTAAATCAACTTTTACTACATTGTTAAGTTGGGCCCTGTCGACAGATGAAGATTTGCAGGTGGGGGCGATGGATTTAGATATCTGTGGACCATCTTTACCTCATATGCTTGGCTGTTCAGATGAAACTGTGCATGAATCCAGTACAGGTTGGACACCCGTTTATGTCGCTGATAATTTGGCAACGATATCGATTCAATTTATGTTACCAGAAGACGATTCTGCGATTATTTGGAGAGGTTCAAAAAAGAATTCACTTATAAAGAAATTTCTAAAGGATGTGGATTGGGATCAGTTAGACTACTTAATAGTGGATACCCCACCGGGAACATCTGATGAACATATTTCTATTAGCAAATATATGAAAGAATCCGGCATAGATGGTGCATTAGTAGTAACTACACCACAAGAAGTTGCATTATTAGATGTTAGAAAGGAAATTGACTTTTGCCGAAAGGCTGGTATTAGAGTACTAGGTTTAGTAGAAAATATGAGTGGTTTCGTTTGTCCCAACTGTAAAGGTGAATCTCAGATATTCAAACCAACCACAGGAGGAGGTAAGGCGTTGTGTGAGGAGTTAGGAATAAGATTTTTAGGTTCGGTTCCACTAGATCCAAGAATTGGTCGCAGCTCCGATCAAGGTGAGAGTTTCTTAGATACACATCCGGACAGTCCAGCCTCTACTGCTGTTCTCGAGGTCGTAGAGGCACTTCGAGATGAGGTGGGAGATTTTTGAGCTGTTCTTTTTCTCTTGTTATCTAGCATATTTCGTTATTGTTCTTCGTCAAAGCATCTCTCTATAATGACGTGCACATTATTATATTAATACAAAAGTGTAATTAGGTAAAAAGATAAAAAAGACATCACACTATGCTAGAAGTTTGTATTTTTTCTTCAAACAGTCTTTGCCAACATGCATTCCAAATAAACTTTTTCTGGTTGGCCCAAAGGTAATCTTAGTAGCTTCCCTTTGGTGTTATCATCGAGTTTTCCACCATGTTCGTTGATAAAGGTGGTTACCAATTCTTGTGCCATGATATTGCAACAGACAGGAACTTCCTTGTGAAACCTGTTGGCTTGATGCAACAAGGAAAGCCCACTAATTAGAGAAGAAAATAGTTCTTCCCTATAGTCTTTGTCAAGAATCAATTTCAAGAAATTGTCAAAAACGCCTAACCCACTTTCCCAATTTTCCATTTCATTTTGGGGGAAAGAAGACAACAGTGTTCTTAGAATTTCTAATTCCTCTAATCGTGTAGATGCGCCCTGAATTACAAGTCTAGGTCCCACCAGCGTGACAATTACTTTTTCCGCATCTTCGAACGATTTTGCCTTCAACAAATGTTTTGCTTCAGACAGGTAGTTACTATTGTATTTGTCGTTAAGGGCCTTTGCTTGATAAATCAATTTTGTAGAGATCTTAAGCCTGTCCAAAATATAGCCATTAGAAGACTTGCTTAATCTCTTGATGTTATGGAATACCAATGAATCTATCTGTTGCTGAGCGACAAAATCGTTGGATAGGAAACATGTTGCCAATAAGGCCTCCTCGTGTAGATTTGCAAACTTCAATTCTTCAATAGATGTTAGAGTGAGTTGGTCAAGGATCACATTGGAAAATTTGTAGGCTGTCCCAAACCTCAAAATCTGAGCAAAGTACCAAGGGAAAAGGCTTTCCAACGCTGTGGTATTTAACTTTAATTTTTTCAACAGGGCTTCAGAAGATGATGGTGTACTAAATAGGCTCAGAATGATAAGGAAAATGTCATTTTCAGGTTTTTTGAAATACCTGAAGAAGTGGTTGATGAGATCTTCTAGGGAAAATTCATCGATCTTACCATAATAAAGGACTACGCCTAATAAGGCCAGCCAATTAAATTCTGACATCATTTCTGCTGTTAGAAATGAACCATTCACCAAATCACCGGTTAGTAATCGGTAAATACGAGCCACAGATGAATCAACTTTATTACCTGCGGAGTTCCATTTATCTAGCTGCAAAGAAGCTAGTTGACAAACACCGGGATCGTTTGATCCCAATAGAGAAATCAAGATCGCTATGTGCCCATTCTGGGATTTGATAGCTAATTGAGAAGCACCAACAATGTCATTCTTTGCCAAGTATAAGAATATTTGGTCAAGCGCATTAGTGGTCTTCTTTAACTTAGCATCGATTTCTTCCTGCACTTGATCAACGATCCACGAACAAAGCAATCTGTGTCTCTCCTTTTTCAGCAAATTCGCCTTAACTTCTTCATTGTCCAATGAATCCGGTAAATCTACGGCATCGAATAAAAGTGAACACAATTTCCAAACTTGATAGTCCGGGTCAGATGGACCATGTAGTTCCATCACATCTTTGAATTGCAAAGAATTCTGGGTAACCACAGGATATGCATTAGATTGTCTTTCCATAATAACGCTCCCTTTGAGTTGTTTCCTAAATAAGGAGTTCACGATTGCTACATCTCTTTGATAAGGTAACAGCAGATTATGCAGCTTGGCTCCAACAGGACCATGACTATCTTTGACCAAAAATTTTGAATCACAACAGAATTTGGCAAAATTCAACGGAGAAGTTAGTTTTCTTTCTTTTTTAATTTTCTTCTTCAATTCCACTGACTGATTAAACTCGTTAAATAGCATGTCAATCTCATCATTCCCTGGTGCCAGTAAATCTTTAGGGGCAGCGAAAATAGATTGTAAAGAAGAGCCAGCAAGTTTCAGCTGTGTGACCCAGTCAGTGGATACATTCAATGAGGGTTCAACTTCCATTCCTGCAAAATCTTGTTCAGAAACATCAGGTTCGTAGGGCTTTTCCTCTAAAAACAAATCATCGCCGTTTTCATCTTCGACCAATTCATCTGTTGCTTCCGCTCCGCTTTGATCCTGTAATGCTAACAGGTCATTTTGAGTTCTATCCCCATTCTCTTTGGGAGAATGCGTAAAACCTTGAGCATTGGATTGAACTAACTTTCTCTTGTTCTTAGGAAAAGCAAGGGTTCTATTAGACATATTTTCGTTTTTCAGTTTTTCCACTTCTGCTGTATCCACTTCAACGTCCTCTTCATTTACAACCCCCCATATGCTAAAATGATTCACTTTAAAAGTCCAAATACCACCAAATGGATTGTAGGAAATGAATTCCATATCTCTCATATTTTTCAGTCTTTTGATCAAAAGTTGTACTTCGTCGGACCTTGAGCCATCCTTAAGTGGTTTCTTCGTCTTTCTATCCACTGGATAAATATTTTCCAAGGTAATTGTAGCTGGAACATTCAATCCATGACCAATCGGTGCCTTCTTAGACTCTTCTGGGTAAACTTCAACGGTCTTTGTTGGGTGGAATACAACAATGCGACCAAATAGTTCCTCTTCAAGATTTGGTGCAAAAGCCGTCAAGTCCACCTCACGATTGAAAGTGATACAACCATAACCTTTTCTACCGATAACAAAATCAGGAACAATTGAAAGTTGATTCATGGGCAGATGAGATAGCTTTTCGAGGGATGGAGAACACCAATAATCAGTCTTTGGCTCTTCCTTCGTATTACCAGGTTTTTCTTCTCCATCAACTTTTGTTTCTGCACTAGAAAATTCATCTGTATCTGTATTGTTTAAATTGGATACTGAAGAGTTGCGGCTTTCTGATTTCTTGATATCCCAATTTCTAGTCGTTCCATCGTCCAGTTCAAACGATTTAGTAGTTGCCGCCATACCTGACAACAACTTCACTTTTTTCGCCGCACTCCTATTTGGATCAATCTTCAATTTCCTCAAGTCTGATACTTCACCCTTCTGCAACGGGAAAGGTGAAAGACCCTTAGAAGGTAGCACGGTATTATTAGAGTGCGTAGGCTTGTATTCGGATGAATTTGAGGTCAGGACACCTCCAGTTTCATGATTATCCCATAGTTTATTTCGAGATGGTGAAAAAAGACCCTGAACTGCAGAAGCTTGGTTGACGGTTTTCAGTCTTGCACTTAGTTTATTTACGAGGCTGGAATGAGAAAAAGAGGGCAGCGAAGTAGTTGTGGGTAGATTGCTAGGACTGGAAGAGGATAGAGAGAAGTTCCTTTTACCATCCATAACGGAACCAGAAGATATTAAGCCACTGGTGCCTGATGATGAACTTTCTGAACCCTGCTTATTACCCTTAGAGGAGGTAATTGGAGCAGGCATGTCGGAAACAGATGGAATGGGGATATTGTTGATGTTTAATCCGTATGGATTTGATGCAGTAATGTTACCATTGGGAGGTTGTTGTTGCTGTGGTTGAGGAGCGGAGCTTCCACCAAATAGACCTCCTGAAGCAGTAGGTTTATTGCCAAAAAGGCCACCTGTTGGTTGGTTACCACTATTCGAGAAAAGTCCGCCAGAACTATTATTGTTGGTCTTTGATGCATTGTTACCAAATGAAAATGTCGATGGAGCTGTTGTATTGTTGCTTGTATTTGCATTTGTATTTGTATTTGTATTCGTATTCGTATTTCCAAAAAGTGAAGAGCCACCAGTATTATTCGTCGTGGAGGCACCGTTAGAAAAAAGAGGTTTATTGGTAGTGGATTGATTTCCAAACAATCCTCCACCGCCCCCAGCACCAGCTTGAGTGTTAGAATTGCCGAATAATCCACCTGAGGGACTTGGCGTAGAGACTCCTAAATTTGCATTGGCATTACCAAAGAGATTTCCAGATTTCTGAGGTACTTGGAGACTATTTGGAGCTGGTGTCGGTGTTGAAGTTGGTGTAGATGTGTTTGCGTTGCCGAAAAGGAACCCACCATTGGTATTTCGATTGAACATTGTTTTGATCTACTGCTTAAACGAATTTGCAGTTCACCAATTGGAGGTGTGCTGTCAATAACCAAATAACCAAATCCCGAATTTATCACTAAACAACTCTTAGGTTGTTTATTTGTTCCTTTGTTTTGTAGTGCGAGTCTCTAAAATTTTCGTTCACTTTAATTTTTATGTCTTCGTAGAACATCACCATCAAATTAAACTCAATTATGTACAAATAGTACTTCAATTATGTAGTCATATGAATTCTTTTAAGATTTGCCCAAGATAATATTCTGCCTGTTTTGGATACGAACCTAGCAGAGATCACGTCCAGCGGGATCTCTTTGTTTTTTTGTGCCAATTCCACTGATAACGAGACTGTTGAGTTTTCATCAAGAACTGCAGTTATTAGTTCTTGCATCGACAATTTGTAAACGTATTTCACATCAGTTCGTATGTCGTAGTCCATTAATTGTATAGTAGTGGTTCGATTGGCGGTCGATATGGTTAGCGGGAACAGATGTTTTAAAAAAAAGTAAGTTTTGATCAATGGTATCAATTTACGCAGCTGTAAGAATAAATCTGTCAAAAAATTTGTACTTGTTTGCAATTGAGAAATCACATATTCAAGAAGTTCGTTGTAAAATGGTTCGGTATTGTTTAATAAACTGCAAGCCTTCTGAGGAGCGCTCTGTGAAAGAGACAAATCGATTGACAATTCTATTAGATCAAAACACTTAACCAATAGCTGAGAATTGTTTATTCCTTTAAACTGGATACCTGATAAAACACTCAAGAATTCCAATTTTCTGCGTAATTTTGTCATATCGTAATCTGTAACCTGAGTCTTGTTCTTTTGTTGCAATTGATGTAACTTCCCCTTCAATTCACCTAATTCCTTGCACTTTGATTCAATTTCTGCAACTAAAGACCTCCTTTGTAATCTCAAATTTTGTGAATCGTTAAATGCAATTTTGTGAGCTTTTAGCTCTTGTCTAAATTTTTCCAATTGTAATTTATCTGCTAATTTACTCTCCTTTTTGTAAACCTGTGAGGGAAGATCTCTAACCAGTTCTACTTCTTTTCTCAAAACTTGTAAAAGGCTAAAGGTTTCTTCCTTGTTCTTCTGTGCTCTTTGCAAATCTTTATCTAATTTGGTCTTTTCCTCTTGTAATAATCCTAAATTTTCCAATAGTACATCTTGCAAACCTTTAAAATGTTGAATCCTCCAGTCGTACCAAGCTTTCCTTGATTCTAATTTGGCAAAACTCTTAACTAATTGTAGCTGCTGATTCATCAATCGTCTCATGTCCTCACTAGATTGGAAATACTCTCTAAACAATAGCGGCGGTACTGATGAACTTATTTGGTTTTCCAAATCTTGGAATTGAACGCTTGATTGATCCACACGTCTCCATAATTCTCTACATACAAATTCATTCATTTCCAGGACTGGCATATCCACGTAGAGTTTTGACAAAATTTGGTGAGAATGTAAAGAAACTGGTAATTTCGTCAGTGGGAACTCGACAGCTTCTTGGCTTTTGATAAAATTTGTATCAATAAGAAATGAAACTCCTACTGCATCCAAGAATTTTTTCAGTGAGTAAGATAGAGGTGGTTTCGTATCTGTCCCGCGTAGTGCAATAGGTGACATTCTCATAAGTGATAATTCCATATCGTCGTCTTCTTCAATTTCACTGCTCATTGTCTTGCGTCTTTTCGCAGGTGGGGTATGTACTCTACTTGGTACCTGTGTTAACTCCATCTTTTCGGATTCATCATCTACATTCTCTATAATACGGTGTACTTGGGTCAAGTCCATCTTTTCAGATTCATCAGCTATATTCCCTGTAGCACGCGGTACTTGGGTCAGTTCCATCTGTTCAGATGCACCATCTACATTCCTTGTGGCACGCGGTACTTGGGTAAGTTCCATATGTTCGGATGCATCATCTAAATTCCCTGTAGCATGCTGTACTTGAGTCAGTTCCATTTGTTCAGATGCACCATCAACATTCTCTGTAGCATGCTGTATTTGGGACAGCTCCATTGTTTGAGATCCATCATCTAAATTCCCTGTAGCATGCTCTATTTGGGATGACTCCATCTTTTCAAATCCATCGTCTACATTCTCTGGAGCACGCCGTACCTGGGTCAATTCCATAGGTTCATCATGAGGAGGTCTAAAAATATCAGTCATTTCCATTTCTTTAGATGGTTTGAAAACCTGGGTCATCGTCATTTCGGAATCCTGTCCTGGTTCTGCTTGCGATAATTCCGTTGATTCTTCGCCTTCTGGATTCTTTTCATCATCTTCCTCTCTTTTCTCCTTCCTCCTGGGCAATTTCACATCTTTAACCTGTGGTACAAAATCAAAGCTGTGAAGTGTAACGTCTGGAGCAAAGGAAACCCTTCTATTGATCTTATTCTCTAACTGCAGAGTATTAATCCTGGAAGTCGTATTATTACCATTTTCTAAAACTTCATGTCTGGAAAGACTAGAAGTAGGCAATTGCAGCCCAGAAGCAAACTGTGGTTCCTCGTTTTGACTACTTTTCAAGATCCCCTTAGCCATAAAGATCTCTCTTTCCCTCTAACTAATTGCACTGGTATCGATATCCATGATATTATTCATATTGTTCATATTATCCTTATTTTCATTTTTTTAGTTTTCATGTTGTTCCTCGGAGAAAATTACCCTCCCAAAGGGGAAGATGATTTAGGCGGGATCGATTGTTCGGGCTTTTCGTCTGTTTATTACTTTCCTTAATTGATAGATCTTCTATTTATCTCTTTCAGGGAACGCACTGAAAAAGAAAAGAAATAATAATAATGCCCATACCTCATCGCTCTCCTAGCACCATAGAGTAAATTGATATAATCGCAGACTGTTCGATTTCTTGTTTGAAACACGACTGAATTTGAGAAGGGACCCTCACTCTTGTTAACTACCAACAAACAGATCGTATCAAGGGCTCCAGACATCTGTACCGTTTACATATAACTCGTTTGTATCTTCATCGCGGGAAAAGAAACGAACAACGAAATCTTGCCAAGAAACCGATTATAGACATACTTGGGATTAATACACAGGAAGTTGAACTTGAACAACCAGTTACTACTCTGTGGCAAAGATTTGTAATTTCATAAAAGCATATCATTAGTATGAAAGAGACAACGAGAAGTAGCAAGTGGTTTATTTTTTACTATCTGTTCGAAAACGGGTTAATATCAGCGATGGTTGCTGGTGGGTCAGAATTTGGGATTGCATATGCTATGTATTGGAATCATAAGAGTCCTCTAACGCTTTGGGCTTTCCCACATACACTGTCGGGAGACTGTGCCCTCAGTCATTTCATTCAAGTTGGTCTTACATGGTATGCCGAGGAGTTAACCATAGGCTGGGATGCGCTTAATGGAAAAACACCAATAATACCGTTTGCCAACAAATATTTGCCCAAAAGCAAATTTGTTAGATGGTATTTTGAAGTTGATAATGGCATTATACCTGACGAGGATGAACCTGAAAATAATACCTTTAAAAAATACATGAAGAGGCAGCTAATTAGGTACCCGCAGAAAAATTGGTTCTTTAATTTATGTGAATGGTTGATTCGTAAAAGTATAAGAGCTTTGATTGTAGGGGCTATCATCTGGGCAGTTGAATGGCCCATAACCATGGGGATTATGGCAGGCACGGGTACCAGAGTTGGTTCTCACGACTACAAATTTCATGGATACTATCCAGAAGTCATGAAATTGATATACGGATTTGTTCTGGGTTTAATTTCTACTCCGACAGCTATTTTGATAGTAGTTCTGAGGGATCAGTGGTACAGATTATACTTGCAAACTGAGGAGTCGTCAGGTGGACTTTTGTCACCCGCGGGTCTAGAGGATAAGAGTTCTAAATTACAAGAATCTTCCAAGCAAAATTCAACTATTTTAAAGAATCCTGTCACAGATGATTCTTTCACATCGTGAACTGCTCCCAAGGGAAGAGTGAATGGATAAAAGGGCTGGTTCCTGGTAACACTTTCTGGCTAGTGGAATATCTGCTTATCCTATCATCTGACAGAGTTCTGAGTTTCAACAATCGCAACAATGATAATCTAGCTAATATATCGTATAGAATATCGGATAAATCGGCTAAATTAAATGGCATGAAATAATTGTAGAATGACATTCGTGAGATATGATTTCTGTCTTCCATCGACATGAAAAATTCTGAGATGAGATGAGATGAGATGAGATGGGCATAGACATTAGAATGGCTACAAATAGCTAAAGATCCTTTAATACTGTAGACATATTTCATTTATCCACATGGCGAAGGGACCTGCTAAGAAAAGTTCACTAAGGGGTTCCTTAGATGGTAAAATTGAGAACCTTATATATAGATTATTAGAGGAAAAAGCACTCGAGAGGAAAAGATCAAATACCGCTGAAAATGATGATGATGAATCCATGGAAACTGTTTATTTTGCAAAGGATTTGAAGGGTGGTGAGATCTTTACGTACTGTCAATCTAAAGATGTAACCATGTTAAGAGTCAAGAAAGTTGTATTACAAAAATCGATCGAAAGGGTGCTCAAACAAATCATTGAAGAAGAAGCTCAAGAATTCGAATCTTTTCCTGGCTACAAAGATGAGGAACCTACTGCACAGGATGTGGAGGCACAATTAAAGGAACAAAACTTGATGGTGATGCCGGAGGTTAATGATATGAATAAAAGCATTACAGAACAGTGGAATGTAAAAGCGGAAACCCCAGCTGAGGATACACCCGATGATAAGGTGAATGGCTCAGCTTCCAAGAAAAGAACTAAGGATAGTGCACCCTCCAAGCCAAAGAAACAAAAGACAAAAGAGGATAGAACTCCACCACAATCTAGATTAGAGTCTATTGGTGGTATGGAAGACGTTGTGGCTCAATTAATGGAATTAATCGGTTTACCAATTTTACATCCAGAAATTTACATATCGACAGGTGTGGAACCTCCAAGAGGTGTACTTTTGCATGGTCCACCAGGATGTGGTAAAACTTCGATTGCCAATGCTTTGGCGGGTGAATTACAAGTACCGTTTCTTTCCATATCTGCACCATCTGTTGTTAGTGGGATGTCTGGTGAAAGTGAGAAAAAGATTAGAGATTTATTTGACGAAGCTAGATCATTGGCACCTTGTCTGATGTTCTTCGATGAAATAGATGCTATTACACCAAAGAGAGATGGTGGAGCACAAAGAGAGATGGAAAGAAGAATCGTTGCTCAATTACTAACGTCCATGGACGAGCTGAATATGGAAAAGACCGGTGGTAAACCAGTGATTGTTATTGGAGCAACCAATAGGCCTGATTCCTTGGATGCCGCCTTAAGAAGAGCAGGTAGATTCGATAGAGAAATCTGTCTCAACGTGCCCAATGAGTTATCCAGAGTTCATATCTTGAAAAAACTAGCACAGAATTTGAAGATTGATGGTGAAATAGATTTTATTAAATTGGCCAAATTGACTCCTGGTTTTGTTGGTGCAGATTTAAAAGCACTCATAACAGCGGCGGGTACTTGTGCCATCAAGAGAATCTTTCACGCTTATGCCTATTCCAGTATAGCCACAGATAATAAGATGGATATTGATCAAGATACGGAAAACAAGGATGAAGATGAAAAGTCACTAAAGAATACCGCCAATATGATTGACCCATTGCCACTCACCATAATACAGAAATTCATACAAAATTTTCCAGAGCCTTTGAACGATGAGCAATTGTCCAATTTGTCAATCCAATATGAAGATTTCCTCAAGGCATTACCTACAATTCAACCCACCGCTAAGAGAGAAGGTTTTGCAACCGTGCCCGATGTTACTTGGGCAAGTGTAGGTGCGTTGACTAAGGTTCGTGTAGAACTGAACATGGCCATTGTGCAACCTATCAAAAAGCCAGAATTATATGAAAAGGTTGGTATCAGTGCACCAGCAGGTGTTCTACTTTGGGGACCACCAGGTTGTGGTAAGACTCTATTAGCCAAAGCTGTTGCTAACGAATCTCGTGCCAATTTCATTTCTATAAAGGGTCCTGAATTACTGAATAAGTATGTGGGTGAATCTGAAAGGGCGATAAGACAAGTTTTCACCAGAGCTCGTGCCTCTGTTCCTTGTGTGATTTTCTTCGATGAATTGGATGCGCTGGTTCCTAGAAGAGATTCCACGCTATCAGAATCATCATCTAGAGTGGTTAATACCCTTTTAACAGAATTGGATGGCCTTAACGATAGAAGAGGTATATTTGTTGTTGGAGCTACTAATAGACCTGATATGATTGATCCTGCCATGCTAAGACCTGGTAGATTAGATAAAACTTTGTTCATTGAACTACCGAATGCAGAGGAAAAACTGGACATTCTAAAAACTCTCGTTAGAACTAATGGAACTCCAATGTCATCAGATGTAGACTTGGAGACAGTGATAGCTGATGACCGTTGTAAGAATTTTTCAGGTGCTGATATAGCGTCATTGGTGAGGGAAAGCTCAGTATTAGCGCTTAAGAGAAGCTTCTTCAAAAATGACCAAGTTCAATCTGTTGTCGAGAACAATTTGGACAAGGAGTTTGAAGATTTAAGTGTCGCATATCCAAGCGAAGAAATTTTGGTCACTATGTCGGATTTCGTAAACGCCTTGAGAAAGGTAAGGCCTTCTGTGAGTGATAAAGACAGGTTGAAATACGAAAAGTTGAGCAATAAACTAGGATGGAATGATGATGTCGAATTGACTACAGAAGAAACGAAAACTCCTAATACAAATGCTTGATTTCGAGACAAGATTTGTAATATATGATAGTATATACAGGCGAAAAAAAAAAAAAATTATTCATGCATTGAAGGATGGCAAACATGTTCACTTGAGATGGTGACCCCTCCTCATAACATTTCTTCTCACTTTCCAAATATACTCGTATTTCTTTCTACGCTCATTAGAGATGTAGGGGATTTTATCACCATTGAAAAGTGTTTTCGAAGGGTATAATTCACAAAATGGGGTTTCACTTTTGCCTCTAATCATAATCCATTTGCGTTCAGAATTACTACCAAGTTGATTGGTTCTAAAACCAGGGATGTACACATTCATCAACCTATTCTCAACATCAATGGAATGGATAAGTGCCAATGAGAAAAACACAATCTTTGAAGGCAGATTCTTCAATATAGGAAAGGCTCCCTGAAAAGTGATGTTTTCTCTCAATGCATTATCCTCATCATCATCACAAGAGTACAATCCTACTACAGTACCTTGTAAAGCGTTTTTGATATCATCTTTGTGAATATCTTCAAACTCTTCGAAAAATCGTATACCTTGAACTCCACGATTTCCAAAGGAAATCTGTAAAGGCGGCTGCATAATTAATGGTGTAAAATTATATTTTATCAGAGATTTGGTTTTTGTTTGTGTGTGGAAGTATGCCAGCATATTCTGTGTCCGTAAGGTTGCCGCTGAGAACTTGCTGTCTTCAAAACTATTGAAGTTTGTATGAACTTTTAAGATCTGGGCACGGTAATCATCTCTTAGTGAACTCGTAAATAAGGTACCTGTATCCAATTCCTCAAAATACTGTCTGGAAGATTTTGATTCTAACATTACAATATGAGTAGGTTTGTAGCGCCTAATCACGTGGTTGAGGATGTTAAGACCAAAACCTTTTATCCACCCTGGAAGATTCATTAAGGAAGTACCCATGTAAGTTTGTTCATCCAAGTAATCCACCAGCTCATCGATACAGCGTAGGTATAAGTGTGGAATATCTTGTGGTGAGTTAGATCCGAGGTAATGCTGCCTTATGGGGGAGAAAAACGGTTGACCCATATGTTTACCCAAAACTTTAGTGAATCGGCTCAATTGATTTATAGAAATGCAATCAGGAGGAGAGAATTCTGGTTGGCCAGGATCTAAATCGAAATAGAGAATTTCCTCCTGCGAAGATCCACCGTACAAAAAATTTTGGGCCAATAATCTGAGTAAGGTGGATTTACCTGTATTTTTTCCGCCTAATACTATCACTCTCATGTCGTGAGATGAATTTTTATGGGCAAGACCTAGTCTTTCTATTACATTTAACCATTCCCCAGTAATATGTAACGGTGAAAATTGATTCAAACTTTCATGTAAAATGGCAAATCCACATTGAGGTGAGGTAAAATTTTGAGTAAAATCTCCTTGCTTCCTCCACAAGTTTCCAACTTCTGAATATAGTTCACTTGCTTCTAATAAATTGTCCACTTTGGGATTATGCAACTTGATAATACAGGGGAAATCTTTCAAATCGCATTCAACAAGTTCTTCATGTTCACTACTTATATGAACACCTTCCTCCCATCCTGCATAGAAAGAACTTTGAATTGACGGTATAGAATCACATAGAGGATGCCAGACGGTATAAGTATCTTTCGAAGCGCTGTAATGAGTGTGACCGTATAAGATCCCACCTTTGACCACCTGTAAACAAAATACACCTGATACAAAAATACGTTGCTTCTCTGTGAGGCCCACTAAAAGAGTATCTTTGGTTTCATCAATAATAAAGACGTTTTCATCTAAAAGTGGTTGAAATTGACCTTTGGAATCGTTATTGGGTTCCTCTTCATCTTCTTCATCATATTCAGCTAGATCTTCATCCTTTGGACCAGGCGTAACTGTAGACTCTGTAGAAGAATTGGATTCATCAGAATCGGAGACTTCCTGGTATTGAAGAGCATTTGCATTTTCTAATTGAGCCATTGATGCGTACTCTAATTGTTCCTGATATACACAAGAATTGTTCAGAAATAGTTAAAAAACTTTAATATAAAAGAAACATTCAACAAATACTTAAACTTCATAACAATATACCTTACAAGAAAAATATCACAAACGATAGTACTGCAGTAAGTAACCTACCTTTAGTGACCCAATTTTAAAGTTAAAGAGAAAAAAAAAATCGTAATAGCGATTAGCCGTCTGCGATGATCCATTAGATGACGACTTGTGGGTATCTTGACAAATTGTGAGTATCTGATACTTTCGAAAAGTCTTTTTGATCGAGTTCTTGTTCCACATTACCATCTTCAAATTCTTGTTCCAATAGGGAACACAACAGGTAGTCTCTGATGATATTGACAATTTCGAGAGATTCAAAAATATCTTGCGATTCATCATCATCCCCATCATCCTCATAATCATCATCACCCACACGTAATGATGATATTTGTTCAAGTAGATCGTCCTCTTCTGTGCTTTCTGAACCGTTGTTCTTCTGATTTGAACTGAAATGCTGTCCTAGCGCGTTAAAATGTGGTAATCTTCCAAAACTATTGTATCTTGAGTTCAATATCGGAGCAGAACTCAATGAAGGTAATGAAGCAGCTGGAGAAACTCTTTCTGATGGAGCATCGATTGGAGGTGGACCAATTGGTGGTAACTGATAAACTTTTGGGTAACTAGAAGGCTTATAGCCTGGCTGTACAGCAGGAGCAATTGGAGTAGTTATTACAGGTTGTTTAACAGTAGAATATTGGTTGGGTAATGAGGAAGACATATTTTTCGACAAAGTAGTGAAAAATCCAGCTGCATTCTGGGTAGCCACTGGTGGTGATCTTGGTAAACTTTCTTCTTCGCCCAATGAAGGTAGAACTGTTCTCAACTTTGCACCTAATTGTTGAGTGTAAACTGGTTCATAAGATGGAATCTCATTACTTATCAATTGTTGGAAAGATACGCGGGGTAACGTTGGTAATGAATAGCTCTTATCGGGAGTTGGTGAAGGTGAAGAAATGGAACTACTTGCAGAAGAGAATTTACTTCTAGCCACTTCAGGCTCCTCCTTTTGTTTCTTTTGGACCCTTTTGGATCCCAATTTAGGTCCTCTCCTCTTCTTTACGACAAGGTGAGATTCTGCATGCACTTTCAAATGTTTTTTCAAATCTTGAGGTCTTTTGAATTTCTTACCACATCTATAACAATCAAATGGCTTTAAAGGCACATGGACTCTTAGATGGGAGGTAATGTGATCTCTTTTCTCGGTTTTGACGTTACATTCTTCCCACTTGCAGGCCAATTGTAAATTTCTCTGAGATTTACGACCCACATGGTCCTGACACAAATGATGGTACAACAACTCAGGTTGGTTAAACATTTTACCACATTGATCCCATTTGCAGAAAAACTGTTCTTCTTCTGTACTTGATGGGGTGCTACTTTGCGGCGTTTCTACACGTGACGAGGACGAAGGTACACTCAATCTACATTTAGAACCATCATCCTCTGAATCACTGTTACCATTACTTGATGAAGTTCCACTAAAATTTGGAGAAGGCAAACTAGCACTTCTTTTCTTGAAGTCTCCGGCACCGACGGCAGGCGGTGGTGTCTTGCTAATGTTGTTCTCTGACGTATCCTGATTCAAAATATCCCTAAGCAGCACCATAGCAGCAAACCTAAACTGAAATAGAGGGGTTAGTAGTAATCGAAACTGACTGGCAGCTTTGAAGTCAACTTAATATTAGAATAGGTTAAAATAAGTTGTTTGATTACCGTCTATACGTCAAAAGTGTAACCGGAAGTCGAAGTCAGGGTCCACAGCCTGGTATCGTGTCACTTAGTACGTCTCAGATATATTTATTAACTATGCGTGAAGATCATCATAAAGTCGGTGATAGTAGGAGTTAGTACCTGCGACCCTAACGGAAAAGATGCTCGCTTTTAATTTTAGTCGCCGTTTTTTTCACTAATATTATGCCCATTTTTAAGCCTCTAATTGAGAGATTATAATAAGATTCGTTTGTACTGGGTAGGTGATTCTGCGCCTTTCTCACCAATTAAGATATTTCGTTACCCTCTTGGTAACCATCCTATCCTTTTCGATAGAAGGAAAATGGGTCTGGGGCGTATTCGAGGAGAGAAAAAAAAATAGAACAGCCAAATGCTTCTGTAGTAATACCTTTTAGTATACATCAATCCGTTTTTGTAAAGATTTACTCCGTAAATGTGGATTTACATACCTTTTTGGGTAAATTAATTTCTATATGTTCTATTATCTTACCTAAATAGGTATTCAGAAGCTGCTATAAGAACCGGATTACACAGGAAAAATAATACAAATTTCTTGTATATATGAATGTCAGTACAGTGAAATTAATTATAATCATGTCTTCTATCTTGAATTTTTGTAATACTACCAACTATTAAACTACACTATTATTGATGTATAACCAATTCGAATAAGGCAATTATGTGGGTACTAATCAAAACCACTAATAATTATGAACTATGAGGAATTAGAGTGCATAAAAAAATGAAGAATCCTTGTAACTGGTATTGGAAGTGAAATGGGTGATCAACAAGGCATTAAAACAAAAAGCAAAGAAGGAAAATTAGAAAGAAATTACCAGACGTGGGAACTGAAGGGTTGAAGATAAAACAAAATGCGCAGGAACGTAGGACAAAAAAATGAAAACAATGGGGTAAGATCAAAATCAAATTATATCAGATGAGAAACCAAAAAAAACAACTTCACAAACCAAATTACTAGAGGAGAGAAAGAACTAAAATGAAGATGCGAACCTTCTAGCGTCATCGAAAAACACGGTTACTTATCACCAAGGTGCAAAAATTTTCTGGAGTAATCGACGTCGTCGGCTAGCGAGACCTTTGAACTGCTGTTATCGATATTGTTCAGCATTTGATGGAAATCTAACCTTTGATCAACAACAACAGGTTTTGGTAATTCAAATGATTCGTCGTCTGTGGTTAACGATTGATTTGGAGCTGGTTTAGGGGTAATAATCCCCTTTTCATCGGCATACACAAATCCAGAGACCGATGAAGGTCTACTTTGATGGAGGCTTGGAGTATCACTTTTCAAACTTGGTGAGTAAATGTTATTGTTGTAGAAAGTATCAAATTGCTTTTGTTTCTTTCTTGGATGAATGAACATTGCCCAGATTAGGAATAGGATAATCCCTAGACAAACAATGCCAACCGGGACGAAAGTGCCTACAACTTTTCCCGTAGAAGCCCAGTAACCACCGTTTCCGTTTTGAATAGATTTTTGACTGCCAGCAGTCGGCGAATTGGTGACAACCCTGGTTTGAGTGTATCTACTCCCTTGGCTAGTAAGAATCACCATTGAATACCTTATGGATGTAATTTCTCCCCCACCTGCTGACCTCGTTAGTGTTTTAATAGGACTTGATGATGTGGTCGAACGTACTGAAAAGGACGTTACGAAAGCAGACTTTAGAGTGTCTGATGAACTCTGACTAGAAGAGCCGCTACTAGTTGCAACCGGAGTGCTACTACCTGAGCTTGGATAGCTACTAGCGCTTGAAATTGAACTCCAAGTATTTGATGTTATTGTACTCGAAGGGTCTGAACTACTTTCACTGCTAGTGGAACTTGGATAACTGCTCGTTGTGGGACTAATAGGCCAGCTATAGCTCGAGCTAGAGGAGGAATAACTTGAAGATGGACTCGAAGTAGGGCTCCAAACGCTACTACTGGAACTTGAACTTGGACTGTAACTAGTAGTAGTAGATTTTGGCAAACTGTCACTACTACTCCCAATAGAACTGTAAGCACTTGAACTGTCAGAGCTGGACGAAGTTGCATCTAGAATGAAATCACTTGAACTTGAGCTAGCTTTAGAGCTGTAACTGAAACTAGAGCTAGAACTTGGTGAATAAGATGAACTCGATGACAAGTAGCCAAAGGCGCCACTACTGCCGCTGCTGGCTGTTGAAGTTGGCGACCAAGAGCTGCTATAGCTAAAGCTGCTACTACTACCACTGCTGCTTGGAGAATAAGACCGGCTGGTTGAGCTTGAACTGTAACTTGAACTTGGAATAGATGAACTACTCGAAAAAATGGAGCTCGAACTGGAACTCGATGACTGGTAGCTGCTTGAACTTGGTGCAGATGAACTGCTCGAAGGTATTGAACTCGACGAGCTTGGTAGAGAGCTACTAGAGCTTGGTGCAGATGAACTACTTGAACTACTGCTCACAAAACTGCTAGAGCTTGAGATCGAGCTTGAACTTGGCGTTGAGCTCGAGTAACTGTGCGAACTTGAGGGCAAACTAGAGTAACTGCTTGAACTTGGAACAGCTGAGCTACTACTACTAAAACTCGAAAAGCTGCTGCTTGGTGAATAGCTCGAACTCGAACTCGAACTCGACGGAGTACTGGAGGGGTAAATGTCGCTACTCACGGAGGAGTAGCTGCTACCGCTGGCAGTATTAGCGGAACTCGAACTAGGACTTGAGTAACTACTAGTTGAGCTCGGGACTGCTGAACCGCTGCTAGCAACTTCCGACGATGACGACAAACCGGGGTATGTGGATGAAGAGTCGGAAGCAGTAGGGGAAGCAGAGGACGAAGAGAATAAACTGGCAGGAGAAGATGATGATGGTGATGGTGATGAACTCTCAAAGTTTGAAACACTGCTGCTGCTGTCAGTAGGTCCAGGAGCCGAACTTGAAGAGTAGGAACCACTCGTACCGCCTGTTTGACTACTGCTGCTTGCTGTCGGAGTCTCCGAAGAAGATGGTGAAAAATCGGAAGAGCTCGAGGTAGCTGCATTGACAGAAGAAGAGTAACTCTCCGTGTTCGAACTCGAGCCACCTGAACCATAACCGCTTGGACTTGGTGCTGAACTAAACGGATCATTATCTCGAGACGATGGTTGCGGTTGACTGCTATAGCTAGGAATACTTCCAGTCGTACCTGTTACCGAAGGCGTGGAAGATCCTGCTACTTTAATACTATCACTACTTTCATTAGCACCACTATTTGAATCCCATGGGGTACTATCACCATCTAAAGTATATCCATTATTACTGGCAGAAGCAACCCGTTGAGCCAGCAACAACGCCAGTGTCAAAGTTATTGTCCAGCAACCACTCAAACGATATAACATTTGATGATATATTGGGTAGGTTGATGTAGTACTGGTAAATAATACACTTTGACTTTTGATATGTTCGTTTGTTTGAAGATCCGCTATGGGTTTTGAAAACAAGAAAATTATAGAGATGTTTTTCACTTGAATATATACTAGCAGAGAGCAAAAAGACTTACAGAAGATTCGGATTTCCAGAAACAGGGCAAATCTGTAAGCCCAGTTGTGTTATCTCAATAGAGACAACAACGGTAAGCAACAATCAGTCCGCTGAAAAAAATAGAATAAAAAAAGAAAACTTCCACTAGTCGTGTCAGTAGGGAGAGGGGGAGAAGATGGAAGGACAGAATTAAATTTAAGATGCAACATGGAACTGGGTAGCACAAGAAACAAAATAAGAAACCCACGCTTTTTCCTGTGTGTTGTGGGCGTACAATTCTTGGAATAACATATGCGTCTTGTTTACAAGTAAAAAGAACAACCAAAATTCGCTATATTGTGGAACATACTCGAGACAACACGGATCGACGCGTCATAATGTGCGCAGTAAACGAAATTTAAGAGGCGGCTTCTTATTAAAGTAATTTTTCTTGGTTACTTTGTTTATTCGGTTGCTACCGTTTTTTCTTTATCTCCTCTTCGTAAAGAATCTCGCACCAGTATCAATAGATTCACCTCGTTGATCTAATTGCTCGATACAGTCAAGGTGCGGCAAGGACTAAAGGGATGTAGACGCAGCAATACTGTTTTAGGAAATGTACACACTTAGAGGCGGAACGGATTTTGAAGATCTGGCACTAGGGTCCCGTTATGCGGTTCCACACCGCGAAAAAAAAGAGAGAGAAAGGACTAGTTCGCTGAGCCGTTACAAGGCGCTCGTCTCATATACGAAATTTTTCGCGGAGGCCGCCGGGCTCGCCTTGTATAAGCCGCAAGGTGAAACGGGGTTTGAGACACCGATGAGACCAAGTATTCGTTTCTACCGTATGCCTCTGTCGGTCACGTAGCCATCAAAGAAGGTTTCGAATAATGTTTGGGTGTAAGAGGGCAGTGAGATTGCTCAAATGTATAGAAAACGGGAATTCTTGAAATCGAATGTTCCATGCCAAAAATGCAGGATGTATAGAACAGTAGAAAGTTAATATTGCCCCCAGGGGGCCGAGGGCGGCTAGAGCACGGGGCACGGGGTAGAGGGCGGCTAAAGCATTGGGTCTGTGAAAATTGAGGAGGAGCGTATGAGGTTGGATCTTGTCACTAGCTTGTAGTAGCTTGCACTGTAGTTAATGTAGCCCTTTTTTTTTCGATTCATCTTTCTTAACCGGTCTAAGCAAAGTAACGTTTTGGTCACAAAAGTTTAGTTTCAGTGTACAAGTGCTGGACAAACATGAAAAGGGAAAGGTCACGCAATACGAAGCGGTATATACTATTGTCTACTTGTCATGTGATCGCTTCGGAGAAACTATAAACCCGTTCGCATCATTACAATGGTCGTTATTCGTTGAAAAAAAAAAAAAGAAGCATGAGTAAAGACGTGGGAAACAGAGTAAAGTACAAGAGAAAAGAAGGAATATTAGAAAATTGGAATAAAAAAGATGCTGAAAGGCCAAATATCAAGGCTATAGTATTAATACACTACCCTCATTTTTCCGTTCGTCAAGGTTTACCACTACAAAACACGGATTACGTTTAATTCGTTATGGTTGAGAACATACCACCAGTCCTGAGTTCTCATCACTACAAGCATTTAAAGCATTTGGATCGCTGTAAACAGCTAGTTGAAACATGTGTGGAATTATTGTCAAAGGGTGATCACGATGCATTGGCCTATTTGGCTCGTACTTTGGGAATACCACCACAGTTAAGACACAAAGTATGGCCCCTTTTATTAAAATATCATCCAATGTGTATTTCACCAAATATTCTTTCCAATACAGTAGTTTGGGACTCTGAACATAATTTTTACAAATTGGTCAGTGGTACTAGTAGTTCAAACGATATCAATAAAGAACCAAGGGAAGGGTTGGAAAATTTAATTTTACATGATTTAAAGAAATATTTTAGAAATGTCAGCAAATCGGAAGAGGACCACGAATTACAAGTTCTAAAAGAGGCAGTATTAAAATTTTTATCCAAATGGTCAAGAATTTTCCAGTACGAAAGCGGGTTAGCCTGGATTGCAGTTGGGTTGGCTGAATGGATTCCAATCATTGAAAATTCAGAAGGGCCTATTGTATTAAATGAAAGAAAAAACCATACAAGTGGTACCACTACACCGAATCAACCAAATCCAACGTGCTTATCACCGTTATTCAAGGAATATCCCTTGCCATCATATTTGAAGTCTAAACTGCCGAAAGATTCAATTTTTGATTTTAACGAGATATATGAAAGGATTGTGCTTGTGATTCTCCATTGTCCTGATACTATAACAGCTCAAAAACTTGTTGAAGCTGAATCTTTGAAAAATTCGGCACCAAGGCGTGGTTCCTATGCTATAAAGGAAGGCAAACTAAACTATTCGCCGTTCTTATCCGGCGGTGATTTAGGTTATCAAACCCAAGTTTTTTTCAAAGTTTTCTCAACAGTTTTACCAGAATTATATCAACCTTTTACAGAGGAAAATGCAGTCCAGCCGAGTTCAAAGAGAACTGGTTGGTTATATTGGTGGATGAAATGTTCCGGTGCTAGAGCTTTCCAAAAGCAAGATAGGGGTCGTCTTTGGGATATTTTGTTAGGTTGGAGACCTGAACCTAATAGGCATACGATTGATTTTTTTCTGAACTACAATTCTAAAAAATTCGATCATCTTTATCATTCAAGATTCAGGAACAACTTGGATTTTTTCAATTCGACTTCCAAGAATGATCCATTTTGGTTCCCAGACTTGGACACAATACCGTTGGGGACCTCTAAATTCAAATACGATTTTAACGTTTTTGAAGAATTACTAGACAGAAATAGCTATGGTCATGATGCACCTCCGGATCCAGTTCCTGGAAATAATGATGATGATAAGATTCCGTTCTCTTTGATAGATTCACATATTCAGTTGGTCTTCATTTACATTGCAATTTTACAGCATAACGAATTCAAGCTTTTAGAATTTGAAGAAACTGAAACTTCCGAATTTCTCAATAACGTCCCCATGCTTTCTAGGGCAGACGATATTTGCTTTAAAAGGCTTTGCGATGATGATCAATCAACATACCAAAATGGTTTTACCAGTCAAGAGGATCTGCCGAAACGTCCTGGTTCTTCCAAACTACGTATAGGAAGTGATGCAAAGACTTCAAGGTCGTTTAATGATATTTTGACCATGGCAGGTGACATCTGGCGTAAGTGGCTTTGGCAAGAATTAGAGGAATGCTTTGTATCTGAGTGACCTTCAAACCTTCGTGTATAGTGTTTTTATTTTATTTTTTTTAAAAACCCATCATGATGTGCAGCTTAACAAGGCGTGGGTAACTGGCGTTAAAATGAGAAGTCGAAATAAAGTGAACTGAACATTCAGATACATTTGATTAAGGTATTTTGATCCCATGTTTTGTGCCATCAGTGGTAAGCCGCCAAGAACACCAGTAGTATCGCTTGTTTCCAAATGCGTGTTTGAAAAAGATCTGATTGAACAGTACATTCAAGAGACCGGTAATGATCCCATCAGTAATGCACCATTGAGTGTAGATCAACTACTTATCATTTCGCAAACACCACAACAATCTGCGTTTACCAATGCTGTGAATTCATCTACTTTAAACAGCAACTATAGTATCCCCAATCTACTTTCCTCATTGCAAAATGAATGGGATGCCATCATGTTAGAAAACTTTAGACTTAGGAAACAATTAGATGCATTTACCAAACAATTATCCACTGCCTTGTATGAACGTGATGCTGCCAAAATTGTAGCTTCTAATGCTCTCAGGGAAAGAGAACAATTAGTACAGGAATTGAACCAATTGAGTTTGCACCTTGGAGTAGATGAAGCGGAAGAATCAGAAGAGCAAGTGACTGGATTACCACAGGACCTGATAGAGCAACTCTTGAACGCTTCGAAAGAGTACGTGAATATTACTAAAAAGAATAAAGATCTATTCGTGGATGAGGTATCCGAACTGGTGTGCAGGAATAACTACAATGCGTCGGATTCTCCTGTACTACAAAGTGGGAGCAAGTTACGATCAGGTTTATCGAAATCAGTTGTATTCACCATCGATGACGGTAACACAGTATATTACACTCAGGGTGATAAGAATAGCCAATTTGAAATCAACGTCGAAGAGAAACTGGAGTACCTAACAATGACCCCTAACGAGGAATACCTAATTTTCTCAACCACTGATGGTAAAATCGGTACTTATAATATTAAAGAGTCCCAAAAGCATGTCCTTGAAATTCGTACTGATGAAATAATATTAATCCAATCGCACGAATATATTCTCAACGACCAATTTTTATGGGTGGATAAAAAGGGAAAAGTCGGGTACAGTTCTTTAGATGGTTCTAAGACTACTCTAGTTTCACAAGGCGGAGCTGGGGACTTTTCACGAGCAGCATTGCATAAGGACGGGCTTCTACTAGCGCTTGTGCAAGACGATAACATTCAAATCCGTAACGTGACACAATTTGAAGAACCGCCAACAGTGTGGAATCTCGGAAAAGAAATAAACCAAGAGGGTTCAATTACAGGTGTAAAATTTAGCAGTAATGGTTATTGGATGATAGTGTCTACAACACATGCTATTATGTCTTTCGACCTAAGAAAATCTGTCGGCACACTCGCCGTTCAACCGATTACCATTGAATCTCAAATATGGGACACCGATCTCTCTGGTAAACATTTAGTGATCTGGCAATCCGGAAGGCTGCAGTTTTACAGTTTTGTCAAATCGAGCAAGACATGGGAATTGAACAAAGACCTTCCACTAAAGCCATTGGAAGAACAAGATTTAAAATCATTGAAATTAAGCTACGGTGAATCTGGTGCCGTCACAGTGCTGCAATCATTAAACAAAATTCAAGTCTTCTCATTGGAGTAGTTGGTATTTCCAGGATGAGTGCCCTTTTTGCCTGGTGATTTTTCGGTTATCGCGAAAAACCCAGACCCGTGTATCCTCTGAAGCAAAACAAACCCCGGTCGAAAAATTAAACATGGACCTCATCACTTCAATAAGGGCCATCTGTACATACATTTGTACTGGTAAGGAGACACCATAGGAATCTCACTGGCGAGATGTCGTTGTTTGACTCCATGCGAGTATTTGGACCATCCTCTACTGAGCTCAAAGTTAGAAAAGCTACAAATGAAGACGAAAAAACTGGTGCTACCGGAACCTTGATGAATGAAATATCGGTACTTACGTATAGTCCTAAAACCGTTCGAGAAATCACCCAGGTACTCAAGAGAAGATTGTCAAGTTACGGTAGAAGGACATCCCACAAAAACAGTATCCATATTGTCAAGGCTCTTACATTAATACTCTATCTGATAAATAACGGTTCTGAAGAATTCGTTGCATGGGTAAGAGGTAATCTTATTTATTTCGAGTGTCTAAAGAGTTGTGAAGTTTCGCAGAAACGTGATGAACCCTTGGCCAAACAGATACGATCAATGTCTAATCAAATTTGTGATTGCGTTAAGGACGACGAATTACTCGAAAACAAAAAAAAGGAAATAATAGAATTTAGATCTAGTATATCTTCACCAGGACGTAAGTCCACAGATAATAGCCATTTGAAATTAATCGGTGTAGCCAAAGGTTCATTAGAACGTACTCCAATATCGTTAACTAACCAAAAAAATGAAAATGTGACATTGTTGAGTGAATACCAGTACGCACCAAATCCAGATATTTATTACAGAAGGGGTACTACGAGTTTAGATTTAAGAAGAAGAAATAAAGGTAGTGCTAATGAAATATCAGTGATACGATTAGATCCGTTAGAAGAAGAAAATGAAGCAAGGTCCATTCAAGCTAAAGGTTGGAAAGCAATCGGAGGTTACATAAAGTAGAGGTTCAATGCTAGATGTAGTTCCGTGTTTACGTTGCTCGCTAATTGTCTAGTTGGTTGGTTTGAACGTTGCTGATGCATCCTTACACCACATAAAACAGCTTTTATTGTCGAACTTTTTCATTCTCTACTCGGGTGAAAAAATTTTGTCAATTTCACCTTCGAGCATCAGAACTCGTCACTACAGTGAACACATAGAAAACAAGAGGAATAACTGAGTATTGATAGAACAAGTATTTTCGATGAGTTAAATCGAAACGGATTGAATTGCAACAAATTGCTTCAGAAGAGTACTCAGCTAGACTCAATTCCCTTTGACTATGGGCAGATTTTCATATCGTCACCGATGTGACCTTGAAAGGGTGGAAGGACGACCTTACCACGTGAATAACACGTGATGACTACGAGCTAAAATTTCACGTGTACTTCACGTGTTCGGCAGTTTCCCCCACATTCCGGACGTTTCTTTTGAATTCTAGCCAATCATTCACAACGACCCATTGGACCCATACAACACTGCCTCGTGACCACAATTTTGATAAATGGTGATGTGATACGATACCCAAAAGGGGGGTATTACATATCCTCAAAGCAAGCTGGAAAATTAGGAGTATAAAAGGCAGCCAGTTTTCGCCACCCGAGAATCAATTTGCAACACACTTTGCATTGTAAACAAAACCACATATTTAAGAAAGCAGAGTTTGTGTTGAGTTTCTGTCTGAAAAGAGGTAGAGAAATAGACCAAATTCAGTTTCTTTTGATTAGTGAGCTTTTAATTTTTATTTCAGTTTGATATTATGCAGATTTTCGTTAAGACTTTGACTGGTAAGACTATTACCTTGGAGGTTGAATCTTCTGATACCATCGACAACGTTAAGTCAAAGATCCAAGACAAGGAAGGTATTCCTCCAGACCAACAGAGATTGATTTTTGCTGGAAAGCAACTGGAAGACGGTAGAACTTTGTCTGATTACAACATCCAGAAGGAATCCACTCTTCACTTGGTCTTGAGATTAAGAGGTGGTATGCAAATTTTCGTCAAGACTCTAACTGGTAAAACTATCACTTTAGAAGTCGAGTCTTCCGACACCATCGACAACGTCAAGTCAAAGATTCAGGACAAGGAAGGTATTCCACCCGACCAACAGAGACTGATTTTTGCTGGTAAGCAGCTGGAAGATGGCAGAACACTATCTGATTACAATATCCAGAAGGAATCTACTCTGCACTTGGTTCTAAGACTAAGAGGTGGTATGCAGATTTTCGTTAAGACTCTAACCGGTAAGACCATCACTTTGGAAGTGGAATCTTCTGATACTATCGACAACGTCAAATCTAAGATCCAGGACAAAGAAGGCATTCCTCCAGACCAACAGAGATTGATTTTTGCAGGTAAGCAACTTGAGGATGGCAGAACTTTATCTGATTACAACATCCAGAAGGAATCTACTCTTCACTTGGTTCTAAGACTAAGAGGTGGTATGCAAATTTTCGTTAAGACTCTAACCGGTAAGACTATCACTCTGGAAGTGGAATCTTCTGATACCATCGACAACGTCAAGTCCAAGATCCAAGACAAGGAAGGTATTCCCCCAGACCAACAGAGACTAATTTTTGCTGGTAAACAATTAGAAGACGGTAGAACTCTGTCTGATTACAACATTCAGAAGGAATCTACTCTGCACTTGGTCTTGAGATTAAGAGGTGGTATGCAAATCTTCGTCAAGACTCTAACTGGTAAAACTATCACTTTAGAAGTCGAGTCTTCCGACACCATCGACAACGTCAAGTCAAAGATTCAGGATAAGGAGGGTATTCCTCCAGACCAACAAAGACTAATCTTTGCTGGTAAGCAACTTGAGGATGGCAGAACCCTGTCTGATTACAACATCCAGAAGGAATCTACTCTGCACCTGGTTCTAAGATTAAGAGGTGGTATGCAAATCTTTGTGAAAACCTTGACTGGTAAAACCATCACTTTGGAAGTGGAATCTTCTGATACTATCGATAATGTTAAATCTAAAATTCAGGACAAGGAAGGTATTCCTCCTGACCAACAGAGATTGATTTTTGCAGGTAAGCAATTGGAAGACGGTAGAACTCTGTCTGATTACAACATCCAGAAAGAGTCTACTCTGCACTTGGTTTTAAGACTAAGAGGTGGAGCTATGTTAGTCTAAGGTATAAGGTTGACTTTGTAACAAGATATCGGGTGGTTTTCCGGAATTTCCCTTGGGCTTTTTATTATGGGACGGCTTCGGATACGCGCTTATAAATAGATATACGTATTTTTCTATCCTCTATATATCTGTGTAGCGGATTTAAAAGTGTTGTAACTGCTAATCATTTATTCCTAGAATTTTTAATTCGTTGCTGACCTTAGCTGAAACATCGGTTTCACTTAGGTTGATCAAATCTCTCTGGATCTCATTTCTCAGGTAGGCGTCTTTCGTAGAGATTTTACTGCCGAATCTCACCAATTGAATCTTGGCGTTGTCAACAGTTTCTCTCGTTGAATTGCGAATAAACAATTCGTTCCACAATTTCCTCAAAGACTCTTCGAATTCAACTGCAACAAATTTTTCATTGTAAGTCTCCATTATTTCAGATCCAATCTCACAGGCACCTACTTGAGTTCTCCAAGTATAAATGACAAAATCTTCTTGTAAGAGGAAAAGAATCTTGGAAACGATAAAGTGGAATAAACTGTAGGGGTATACATCATTCACAGGTCGACAAATTTTGGCACACGATTTTAAGAGTTTGATTGAATAGTCTTCAAGTTCGACATTCTTGGGAGATGATTTGAGACTTATCTCAGAATAGGGTTTGGATCTCTTGTTGGAAGAATCTCCATCTTCGGCACCATCTTCAAAGAAGGTCTGTGCTACTTGGATTAATTTATCCACCATTGATGGCTGTGGAAAAACTTCCATAAACCGACAGTAAGAAAATATAATTTGCTTTGTATATCTTTTATTCTGTCGACCAAGTTCTGCGGTGAGAACATCTTGTAACGATTCAGACAGTTCACTGTGTGAATTCACGTATACGTGAAATTTTACGGCTAGTGATACCAGTGCCTCTACGATAACTTCTTTACCTTCCCATGTTCTTCCTTTGAGAGATTCAATTGTAATTTCAAATAACTGTTGCACAGTTTCTTCCTTCACAGTTAAATCAACTTTTTCACATAGTAGGGATACAGATTTAGCACAAGTACGTCTCATGGCAAAATCCTTAGATCCAATATATTTCTGCAGCAGATCAACAGTCTCTTTTAAATACAGTTTCATTGCACCAGTACCGGATGTTGAGGTCTCTGTCCATACTTTAGAAAAGAAGGTTCCTACAACTTCATCAGCGTCATTAGACGCTATAAACAGCAATGGCACATAGATCCCTGATACATCTTCAAATTGTTTGTTAGCATATTTGGAAACTGCTTCCACGGCAGATCCTACAACTTTTCTTGAAATCGACTCATTTGACGTGAAATATCTTTCAGACAACTGTTCTGCATATTTGACGCACTTCTCCAAAGAAGCGACATGATATACATGTCCAAATGAAAGGGCAAATGTCAAACGTACAGATTCGTTTCGATCGTCAAACTGATTTACACATACTTTGAGCAATCTACCACTATAAGGAGTTAAAGAAAAGGAATATCTCCTAACCAAAATGTTGACCACTGTTGATGCCGCCACTTTCGAAGGTAGCCCCACTGATTTCTTGATTGCCTTGGTCACACTGTTCACATGGGAGTCGATTAAGGAATCATCCGAATTGGTAATCAATTTGTCTATGGCCTCAAGTAATGGAGAATTGGTAACAGTTGTCTTTCTATGCATATCAATAGTATTCGCATCCACTTTGTAATTACTAGCGTTTAATGAGAGGAAATTTACAATCTGTGGCTCAATAGAGGAAAATAAAAGTATAAATTCATGGACAAGTTCCACTGCAAAAGGTTTCATGGCACTTCCAGAGTTTTTAATCAAATCAACAATTGTCTTGAGGGAAAAATTTCTGACGTCCTCAGCATCACTGTTGAGTCCTCTAGTACCCAACAAAAATGGCAGAATGCTTTCCAAGATATGCCTAGACTTTTCCGGTTTAACACCTTTGTTAACGTCAACAGCACGAGCTAAGATCTTGGCAAGTACTGTAGTTAATCTAATACCAGCTTCACGAACACTCTCTTTAATATCATCCATAGATCTGAAAGCCATAAACCAGATGTCCAGAAGCTTGTCATCCAATTGCTCCCTCCCTTGGCCCTGTACCAATTGCAATAGTGCTAGCGTACTTGCTTCACGAACTCTCCATTCTTTGTTACCCATACCAGCAAGAAGTTCTTTCAATATTTCATCAAAATACTCGCTGATGACAGAATTTGAATTGGAAATCAAAGTGTTCCAAATGTCATTCATCGAACGAGAAACGCTCTGGTACGGATCAAATCTGTACCTGTAAAGCTTGGGTATTAATTTCTCAGCGGTACCACGGTCTTCTAATAGAAGGTTCTCCAAAGATGATTTTGACATGATCGCTCCTAGGCCGAATGCAATACCTTTCCGGGATGCCCATAGTGAAGAGCTCTTCGCTAAAGACATGAATTTATATACAAGAGCAGGATCACCGACTTCTGAAGCCAAATTCAAAATATCTTTGTAGGTACTGACAGAACCGTCACCAGTATTGAGCATCCCTTCATCAAACAATTGTGTATCTGCAGATACGGTTCCCGAAGACATATTCATTGCATTTGCGGAATCTGTGAAGGATTTCAAGAGACTCTTGATCATGCTTTCTTGCAGATCACCATTACCAATTTCATACACCAAACTCAAACCCCTGGATGCGGAATCTTGTACAAACTCATCCTTATCTACCAGGAACTTCATGAATCTTAAATGAATTTCATTGCATCTAGAGGAAATTTCAGTTGTACTTTTTAGATATTGAAGCAAGGATAGCAACCAGATGCAAGCGGATTTTCTAAGGCTAGGTTTCGTTGAATCACAGGCATTGAGGACTTTATCGAGAACAATACCAACATTTTCGTCTCCAAATGAATTTTGTAAAGGAACTAGAGCGGTTCTTGAGACATCTAGTTGCTTTAGTAGGAAAGAACTTTTCCATCCACCAGCCAAAATGGATAGCGATTCTCCTACGGCGAAAATGAGTTCAATCTGTTTAGAAACATGAGTATCATAAAGTTTGTTAAAAAATTCTTCGAATAAGCCGAATTCTCTGGAATATAGAGAAAAGGTTCCCCATATTTCCACATATGCTTCATCTTTCAATAGCTTAGAACCCAAAAGATCAATCAGTCGATTTAAGGTATCGTGTCTGGCTTGAGAGTCCAATTCTCGCAATAAACCGAACTTTGAGACTTCACATAGAAGCTTTCCCGAGAGAAGTTTTAATTTTGGATTTGAAATGAGGGATAAAAGATTGCTGACCAAAGCTCCCAGTCTTTCATTACCCACAAGCTTAAAATGGCCCCTCAGATACAATCTTGGAAAAATATAAGAATCTGCAATGAGACTGGCGCCAATTTCGCCACCCGGAGAAGTCTCAATACGTTGGTCGACAATAGTTTTCAAGTGTGGTGAATTTGGGACGCTGGCTGATATTATTCCCAGCAAATTGGCTCCTGAGACAATATCTAAATCGTTTGCTGTTTGAATAGTTCCCAGAAAGTTGTAGAATGCAGGGATTAAATCCTCAAGAGCTCCCAGAGTCTTATCGCTACAATTCCTTAACAAAATCAAAAGCAGCTCTCCATAAATGGCGTCGGGATATTTAGCAGTAGAAATATGTCTCCCACTTTCGTTCTTTTGAATGATTTCGCCACATAAAAGTCTCAAGAACCCTGTAAACCACTCCCCATCAAAACCGGAGATCAAGTTCAAAGCTAGAGAAGAGACTTTATCATCAACATCCAATGCCTTTTCTATACGTAACGACCAGTCCTCATCTTGAACCACACAGGTAGATTTCCCACGAACTGCTTGTGAAATTAAACATTGCTTGGCGAAACGGACAGCGGTTCCCAAAGTTCCCCGGATGACGGAGGTAACAGTCAGGGACTTTAAGTCGTTTTCCTTTAGCAAAGTGGCAACGAATTCAGGGAAGGAAGGAAGCATTGTTTCACTGATCCTAGAGGAGAGTAACTCACTTGTGGACTTAAATTCTTTAGTGTCAGAAGCACGATTCATTCTAAACCAGTATGGATCTAAACCTTTATTTGACTCCTCAATAATATCAAATCTATTAGCACGGGAGGTTCCCCAAATGTTAAATAAGCGAGCTTCTGAATCATCGAATTCAAAAGTAGCATTGGCATATTTTATCAAGATAAATCGACAAGCCATCAGAGAATCTTTAGTCTCTTTATTCTCTGAAGATTCCAGTTCAAAATCATCAGAAAGGTGTTTTCTTATAATTTCCCTCAGTTTTTCCTTTGAAGCTGCTGGTAGTTGTGAAAGGCTACCTGTCAAAGAAGTCAATGCCTCTTGAATACTAGGCAGAAATTCCGAGAAATCACCTCTTAAAGAGTCGAATAAAAATTCGATAAAGGAAAGATCTTTGAGGAGATCGAAATCTCTACTCAAAATATCACCTAAAGTTTCATATTGTAATCTTCTCTGCAAGATGGTATTGGCAAAATTTGGTGTCGATGATGATAATTGTAATCTGGGCCAGCCTTCAGAATGCAGGTTGTTTCTAATCAAGGATGCAATATTAACATTAAACCCAATACCTTCATTTTCCCCTGGCTGTTCTATCAAATTCTTGTAGTTATGTTGTGCTACGTGACGAACAAAGGTCAAACACGATGATCTCAATCTGTAAAGAGAAGAATGAAGACCAATGTGACAGATTTGTGAAACTTTTTTAGCATTTGACGTAGCATAAACACTTTTGTTTAAAAAAGAAAGAATTTTATCCTGTAATTCAGGTCTCACTGGCGGTTTCCCTACACTTTTATCACCTGTGTACAACGATATGAGGAAGTCAACAAAATCAGGATCCTCTGAAGAAATATTTAACTTTTTCAAATAAAATGCTGCAGTATCAGAAATATCGCTTGAATCAGTCGATGCAACTATAAGGAATTTCGCTAATAATTTTGTATCTTGAGTGAATCCACTATTAAAAAATTTAAAGATCGAACTCTTGAAATGAACCATTTGTTCTTTAGTAAACGTGACCCCAGCAGTATAGGTGAAGAAGGATACTTCATCAGCACATAAACCAGGACATGTGTAACCTCTTGGAATTATCTTCGTCTGTGGATCAGCCTTGGCGGGTATTAAAAAGAAAAATTGCGTAAATTTTTGAGCTAAAAACTCGAGATCTCCCCTATCTTCAAGTTTTAAAGATTCAAATGCTTCATCCTCTTCTTTGCTACTTCTCTGAGGTGGTACCCAACTCGTAATCAATTTACAAACGATGTGGAAAACTCTTGCTGCGGCTGCATCAGGTAATTTTGAAATCTCACGCATCGCCACAGGTATCAATTGCCTTTTCTCTCCTACTTCTAATCTATCAATACCTTTAGAAGCCAAAAGTAAACTGTAAAGACGTACATTGTTTGATTCTTGGGTAAATGGTGGCTTCTGAGATTGTAATAGTAGCTTCTCAACAGGTAACCTGACATTAGTCAACGAATTCAATCGAGCCAATACGTCTCTCAAGGAATTGAATACAGCCTGTCTTACCGATGCATGTGGCGAACCAAGCTTAAGAAGCAGCGGTGGTAAGAAAGTATCCAAATTCTGTTCGAACTTATCTGGTGTATCTGACAACGCAAGCCTTAATTCCACTTTCTCTACCAGCTCTTTCTCCTTAACTTCTGAAGTAACAGATGACATGGATTCAATGGACGGATAAGACAGCTTTAATGACCAGCTTTCGACTATCAGTTAGAGTGGCAAATACCCTTATTGTCCTTCTAAAGGTGTACCTTCTTAAGCATATTACAGGTTCGATGGATGCCGGGTAACAAATTCTTCTACGCTTAACAAAGAACATTTGGAAGGGAAAAGGGACATTCCAAACCTTCTAAACATCAATACAAAGTTACACTGAGCCATTGAAGAAAAATAAGTGGTGGTCAAGATGTTAGAGTCATTGGCTGCAACCTTACTGAATCGACTGTTGGGTTCTTATATCGAAAATTTTGACCCCACGCAGTTGAATGTAGGAATATGGGGTGGTAATGTTAAGCTAAAGAATTTGAAATTGAGGAAGGACTGTTTCGATGGGCTTCATCTACCTATAGATGTCAAATTTGGTATACTGGGTGATCTGGTACTTAATGTGCCATGGTCAAGTTTGAAGAATAAACCGGTTAAAGTCAATATTGAAGACTGTTACCTGTTATGTACGCCAAGAGATTTTGATTCTCTGCATTCTGCGGAACAAGTGGAAAGGGAATTGAGAGTTAAATTGCAGAGCCTGGCCCGCTGGGAAGTTGCTTCTCAGGCTAGAGCAGCCGCAGATGATTCGAATTCTCATAAGGATCAAAATGAATCCTTTATGCAATCTTTAATCACCAAGGTTGTGGATAACGTACAAGTGTCCATTAAAAATATACATATAAGGTATGAGGATATGAGTTCTAATCTCTCGAAGGAACCATGTTCTGTGGGTATTACACTGAATGAATTATCTGCGGTGTCTAGTGACTCTGACTGGAACCCAAGTTTCATCAGTATTACGCAGGATATCACTCATAAGTTATTGACATTGGATTCGTTTTGTTTGTACTGGAATACAAACACTAATTCTATCCAGGAACATGGAGAAATATATGACCCTAATGCAATGATTAGCAAGTTTAAAAATTGCGTGGCTACCAATGGTGTTTCCAAACCCGATTTCCAATACATGTTAAGACCTGTTACAGGATCAGGTAGACTAACAGTTAGCAAATTAGGATCTACTGAAGATAGACCTCACATTGATTTGCAAATGCTTTACGATGAATTTGGACTTGAGATAGATGATTCACAATATGCAGACATTTTGCATACATTATCTAGCATTCATCTTAGCCAAAAGACTCAGAAATTCAGGAAAATGAGACCAACATACCCAGTTAGTCAAAATCCGAAGGGGTGGTTCCGTTATTTGGGGGATTGTGTCATTGAAGAAATCCATGAAAAGAACGATATGTGGACTTGGGATCACATCTCTAAACGTTGCCAGCAGAGGAGATTATATGTTAAACTATGGAGTAAAAAACTTTCGGTAAGTAATTGGGAGCAACCATTGCCCGATAGAGACGAGGAGAAGCAGTTGGAACAATTGCACCGTGAACTAGGATTCGAAGATATTGTTTTGTTCAGATCTTTGGGAAGAAAAGAATTCGCAAAACAGAAATTAAAATCAAGGGATGCTTCCCCTGCTAAGACTCAACAACCTAGTTCCCAAGGCGGGTGGTTTTCCTCTTGGTGGGGCGGTGGCAATTCCTCCCAAGATTCTGATTTGACAATTACAGATGAGCAGAGACAGGAGCTTTATGATGCCATTGAATTCGAAGAAAATGACGGCAGTTTGACTGATGCGCAACTTCCTAGAGATCGAATAACAATGAAAGTCACAGGCCTGCTGAGGAAAGGTACATTCTCAATGAGGAAGAAGGATCATGAATTTTGTCTGGGTGAAGTTATCTTCGAAAACTGCGAAGTTGATTTCTTGCAACGCCCAGATTCTTTCTTAACATCTTTCAAGCTACAACAATTCAAAGTGGAGGATGGATCTCCGAACACCCTTTACAAGCACATTATCAGTGTCAAAAATACGGAATCTGATTCACCATCAAAAAGTGTGACAAAATCACTTCCTCTGTTCCATCTTGACTTTGAATCGAATCCAGTTGATGAATCTGCCGATTCTAAGCTGAACGTCGTTCTACGTGGTATGACGGTGTTTTACCACGTTCATTTCATCACGGAAATTCTAAGGTTTTTTAGTCCTCCAAAACAACACAAGGATACTGTCGGAGCTATCATCAATGCAGCTGAAGCTACCGTAGAAGGCTGGACCACACAAACTAGGATGGGCCTTGAATCTCTTTTGGAGGAACACAAAACAGCGAATATTACACTGGATCTCCAAGCTCCTTTAATTATCCTTCCGCTCAACCCACATAGCTGGGAAACTCCTTGTGCTGTGATAGATGTGGGTCACATTTTCCTCAAAAGTGACTTGGTTCCAAAGGAGAGGATTAATAAATTAAAGCAGCTGACGCCGGAAGAGTACGCCAAAATTGATGAATCAGAGCTAAACAAGCTTATGTTTGATAGATATCAACTATATTTGCAGGATACTCAGATGCTGATCGGTTCCGATGTCAGGTCTACCATTACCAGTTTGAACGGTGCCAGCGAGGGTTGTCAATACAGCATTCTGAACAAACTTCGTTTAGAAGTTACTTTGGATCTTTCCATTCTACCAAAGGCTTTCAATTTACCTAAAGTGAGAGCCTTTGGTCGACTACCACAATTGAAACTCTCCTTGAATGATAATCAGTACAAGATTCTCATGCAACTTTTAGAAAAGAGTATCCCATCTCTGCTCGATGTGGATGCAGACAATGAGTTCCGGGAAACAGCAGATACTCTGGACGATACCAGAAGAAAAGTCCAAATCCAGTTATCCAGAACTTTGAAGGATTTGGAAAAAATGTTACCAATGGAGCTTGCACAAAAGCTTTTTGAGTTACACTTTGATGTAGATGACATTCAGATCTCGATTTACAAATGCCTTGAATCCAATTCTATGCAATGCAAAAAATTGGTGGACGTTTTAGGAGGTAAAGTCAAATTCAATTTTGTGCGGAAAGCTAAAGAGATGAATATAAAACTAAATGTGCATTCTTTAGAAGTGGAAGATCACATCGAAGAAAGCAACAATGAAGAGTTTAGACACCTAATATCTTCTGGTAATGTTGACCAAAATGGATCTAAAGATCTTTTCAACCTAGAATATAAAAGAATGCAACGGATTGTGTCCCATGATAATACATTGATTGAGGTTTTTGATCAGGACGTCTCTATGAACCTGGCAAAACTAAAATTGGTATTGTCTCCAAAATCGTTATTAACGCTCATCAATTATGCTTTAACGACCTTCACGGATCCTAATGCTCCAGTAGCACCAGCAGATGCTCTAAGGCACAATGAAGAAAATAGAGAGGATGCCCCTCAAAAGATCAACGTGAATATCAAGGTTGCTGGTGTGGTTGTAGTTTTCAATGATGAATCCTTAAAACTAGCAACCCTTGTGGTATCGGCTGGTGATTTTTCTCTTCTCTATATGCCTGAAAAAATGAAAGTTAAGCTAAGTCTAGGTGGTTTAGAATTGACAGATGAAACGACAGAGACTTTACCAAGAGATTCCATGTTCAGAAAGCTAATTTCCATGAGTGATCAAGAATTAGCAGAAGTAAGTTATGAAACCTTCGATGCAGCTGACCGTCCCGGTGATTATGATTCTTTTTTCAAGTACAATACCGGTTCCATGCATGTGAACTTCGTTGAACATTCAATTAACAAAGTGTTAACCTTTTTCTGTAAGTTCCAAAGGATGAAGGCTCTGTTTGACAAAGCACGTGAAGTTGCATACAACCAGGCACCATCTATCGAAGCTGTGAATAAAATGAAAATGGACGTTAAAATTAAAGCACCTATTATTCAATTCCCTAGACTAGTTTCCGCTGAAGACGAAATATACGACAGCATCAATTTCTACTTAGGTGAGTTCTTCGTGGAAAACAAGTTTGACAAAAATGAAGCAGGTGCTGAAATCAACAATATTAACTTGGGAATTAGAGAGGCCCAGGTGTCCTCTATTCTGAATCTAGACCAAGGGCTTACTCAGCACTTACACATGGTTGATAATCTGTGTTTGACCTTTAATATAGATCACAATCCTTTCGCAGATGTTTCGACGCCAAAGTTCTTGGTTAGGGGTTATTTCGATCCTCTCATGTCATCTTTGACCGAACTCCAGTTGAAATATCTGTTGGAAGTCTCCGAAAAGGTATCCGCCGCTTTTGATATCACTGATACAAGTGCCGTTGAATTAAGTGAGGAGGTTATCTACGCTAATGCATTCTTAGATAGTCCAGATACTGAGAATAGTCCAAGCAGCGTTGTCACTTCTGAAACTCCTAGAACTGAAAACGGTGAACCTTTAGAAGGAATAAAGATGGACTTTTCCTTCAAGGCTCCTGAGATCTCTTTAACATTGTATCATGACACAACATCATCTAAAGACCTGGAAAATAACGGTTTAACTAAGCTTACTTTTCAGGACATTGCACTAAGTGCACAATATAATGATGATGGGACTGGTGAAGGTGAGTCTCACATCGCTACATTTACGGTAGAAGATATCAGAGATATCAAAGATAACAAGCACACTGAGCTTATTCCAAAAGTGGTGAACGATAACTATCAATTTATGGCTGCCGTTACGTGCACGAAGCTACATCATGGCAAGCTAGTTAACGCTTCTGTCACTATTGACAGCCCTCAGGTTATTTTGGCAATGGACTACCTTTTTGCATTGAAGAGCTTTTTTGATGCTTCGTTTGAAAAGAAGCAAGCTAATGTGACTGAAGACGAGACAACTTCTAGGGAACAAAATCCTTCGCTACCCGCTACCGAGAATAATTCCAGTAATACAAAGCTTCAATATTCATTAAATGTTGTTAACGCTGCTGTTATAATGTTGGCGGATCCTTCAGATTTGTATTCAGAAGCGGTCATGTTCAACATTGGGCAATTCCTCTTGTCTGACCAAAATATTACGAGTCTTTGTGCAAATAACGTGGGGATGTCATTGTCAAAGATGAACACTGAAGATAAGAACCAAGTCCGTTTACTAGAGGAATTTTCTTCTTCATTGGTTATCGATAGAAGAGAATCTACCCCTGAAAAGTTACTAACCAATGTCCAAATCTCAGTCGAGCCAATGGTCATGGGGATTTCTCTACGTGATATTCGTTTGGCAATGTTGGTGTTTAACAGAGTTGTCTCTCAGATGAACGGTACCCCTGAGGAACACGATTCTGGCGACAATGCTAGTTCTATGACACCAGGGGGATTTTCTAAAGAATTTGAAAAGAAACTTTCAAAATATGCCCCAAGCTTCGTTTCTTCTGTAGAGGCAATGTCAAGACGTGGCTCTGTCTCTCATGATGTAATAATGAGAGGAGAGAATTTGGAAGCTGATTTTGGGGGTATACGACTATTCTTGATCGGTGACGTTCATGAAATGCCTATTCTCGATATGAATGTGAGCCCTTTCCAAGCTTCTGTTAAGGACTGGTCCACAGAAATCGATGCATTGGCTGCTTTGGAAGTATACATGAATGTCTTCAATTATTCAAGGTCCAGCTGGGAACCTTTGGTGGAACCCTTCCCAATTTCATTCCATTTATCAAAGAGTGCTGCAAATAAGGATGCGAAGGTAATGTTCGATGTGATTTCAAAGAAAACAGCTGAGGTTTCATTGTCTGCCAGAACAATTTCAATGTTATCACAGATCCCTGGAACTTTAACTACCAACTATAGTCTTGAACCAAGAGGTGCATCAAAGCCATACAAAATCAAAAATGACACCGAGCTTGATTTGGACGTATGGATTGTTACAGATACTCTTCAAGAAAGAAAATCCTTGACCACATTGGCGGCAGGATCCGCGATTCCATGGGAGTTTGAAGATTGGAGAAGTGTACGAGAAAACCTGGAGGCAGAACATCTGGGCTTAAATCTGGGCGCTGCTATTGCTGGTGGAAGATACAAAACGACTATGAAAGTAGATGTTACTTATGAGGGTGAGATGTTGTTTGTTCTACAACCAGCCGTGGAGCATGTACACAACAGAATTGTGTGTGAATTAGAGTTAGGAGAGGATAACATAAAAACTATCACTTTCCGCTCTCCACTACTCTTGGAGAATACTACTTCCACTGATATGGAAATTATGGTGGAACCTGAACAAGCCAGCAGACGTTTTTCTTTCGAGCTCAAGGCACTGTCAAGTCGTTCCGTGCCAGTAGAATATGCATTCAACTCTAGTTTGAGAATCAAGCCAATAACTGAAGCGGAATACGACTGGTCACAGCAACCTATTATATGGAGAAGTTTGTTGAAAAAGCCTATATCTCTCCAATGTAACTCATATGATGGAAGGAATGAAAACTTTCACATTGAGGTTAATGGTAAATATGATGAAAAGGAACCTCTAGCCCAGATATTTCCACACATGAAGCTTGTTATTTCTTCACCCATTGCCATTGAAAACTTGCTACCTTGCGATTTGAAGTTCTCTTTGTTCGATAAACGGGAAGAGGAGAAGAATATGTGCTTGTTGAAGAAGGGAGAAAGAGTCCCAGTTCACGATGTCTCATTGGACAACTTTCTACTGCTTCGTGTGCAACCATTAATTGAGGATGCTTCTATGTCAAAGCCCTCCATTGTGAATACTGCAACAAAAAGCGCTTTGAAGCCTGAGTTAAGCTTGGTAATGAAGCTTTCTGGGGGACAAAAGTTCAATGCTATGTTGCATTATCAAAGTGTAGAAGGAACTAGAGCTAAGATTATCAGAATAACATCTCCTTATATCATCTTTAATGAGACAGATAGAGACCTATACGTTCAAGGTAACTCTTCGAACATTGCACAGTGCAAATTACAGGCGGAGGATGATGTACGTTTCAGTATTCCAAAAATGTTCTCTTTTGACGTAAATTCCTACAAGAAGAACCGCGCACGGATCAGATTCAAGGAATCCGACTGGAGTATGCCAATATCTTTTGAAGCATTAGGTCAGTCGTTCGACACCGTGGTGAACATCCCCAATAAGGAGCAAGAATGCAATTTTGGTATTACAGTTTCTGAGGGTGAGGGTGATTATTTATTGAGCAAGATTATCTCCATTGCACCAAGGTATATCATACACAATTTCTTGGATGTACCCATTGAACTTTGTGAACATGGGTCTACCAATGTTTTGGATGTCGAACCTGGTAAGTCAATACCCCTATACAAAATGAGAAATGTCGTTCACAAGCAGTTGATGGTCAAATTTTTGGGATCTACTTCAGAGTGGTCTTCTCCATTTTTCATAAAAGATATTGGGTTCACTTATCTGAAGGTTTTGAAGCAAAATAGTCATGTTTTGCTGAAGGTTGAAATCATTCTTGAAAGAGCCACCGTCTTTATAAGAATTAAAGATGCACAGAATCACTGGCCTTATTCTATTAGAAATTTCAGTGATCAAGAGTTCATTTTCTATCAGAGGGATCCTAGAGTTGTCGATGATTATTACGATTACGATACTTATGATGAGTTGGATGAGACAGAATATAAGCCGTACTACTACCGTGTCCCACCTAAGAGCGTCATGCCATATGCGTGGGACTATCCAGCAGCAAGGCAGAAAAAGTTGATTCTAACCGCTAGAGGTCGCAGAAGAGAAGTTCAATTAGCCGAAATTGGTAATTTGAAGCCCATGCGTCTACCTTCTAGAAGCCCCAGCGAGGAACCTCTCAGTATGGACTTAAATGTGATTGCTGACGGTCCAACTCAGGCATTGGTTATCACCAACTACAATCCCGACTTCAGCTTATACAAATTGAGAAATAAAAACAATACTTCATCATCGGTTTCAGTTTCCAGCAGTAGTGGTGATGGATTCGAAGCAGAAGCTGAGGATAAGAATGTTTATGCTAAGATCGTGCTGTCTTTCAAAGGTGTTGGTATTTCATTGATTAATGCATCCCTGCAGGAAATTTTGTACCTACACGCCAATGGATTGGAGATGAGATACAATGAATCTGACTTGTATCAAACATTCAGTTGGAAGGTGAAGTGGTTACAGGTTGACAACCAGTTATTCGGTAGTCCGTTCCAGAACATTTTATATCCGTATGCTGTCCCTCACACAACACATGAAATTGAGAATCATCCTGTCATATCTGGATCGGTCTCAAAGGTAAAGGACGATTCACATGGGTTAATGTATTTTAAACACGCCACATTGTTATTACAAGAGTTGACCATTCAACTTGACGAAGATCTTCTAATCGCACTCTTAGACTTCGCCAAATCACCGGGTGCCGCATGGAATCTTTCATCTAAGGATGCCAGATATCCAACAAAGATCACACTCCCTCAATGTGCAGATCTCAAATTTGCTGATGACATGTACTTTGAAATTTTCCATATTCAACCTATTATGCTTCATGTTTCTTTTGTAAGATCTGATCAACATCAATTGCTGAAGGACGAGCAAGAGAAGTTAGGAGTTGAGTATCAAGGAACCATGTTGGTGTTTTTGGACATGCTTACAATGACTATGGCAAATGTGAATGATGCTCCTATCACACTAAATTCGTTGTACATGGCCAATTTGAGAGTACCCATCAATACGCTTTACAAAGCAGTCGAAACGCATTACGGCCAACAGTTCTTTTACCAGATTCACAAGATCCTGGGTTCAGCAGATTTCCTGGGTAACCCAGTGGGTCTGTTCAACACTATCAGTTCAGGTGTGTGGGATATCTTTTACGAACCATACCAAGGATACATGATGAATGACAGACCTCAAGAATTGGGTCTTCATCTCGCTAAAGGTGGTTTAAGTTTTGCCAAGAAGACTGTTTTTGGTCTATCTGATAGTATGGCTAAATTTACCGGCTCAATGGCGAAGGGTCTCTCCATTACACAAGATCTTGAATTTCAAGAGAGAAGGAGGTTACAACAACGTATGAATGCTAACAAACGCAACAGGTTTACATCAACAGCTCAATCTTTTGCTAATACTGTCGGGAGTGGATTTACCGGCATGGCTTTTGACCCTGTGACTGGAGCCCAAAAGGAAGGCGCATCAGGGTTCTTCAAAGGTCTTGGTAGAGGTTTGATTGGCCTACCCACAAAAACCGCCATTGGTATCTTAGATCTGACGAGTAATTTATCACAAGGAGTTAGAAGTACCACAACCGCATTGGATGTTCCAGCGGCAGCTAGAGTGAGGCTACCACGTTACATTGATTATCATGAGAAGATCATTAGGCCCTTTGATTTGAAAGAAGCTCAAGGCCAATACTGGTTGAAGGTCGTTAATGGTGGTCTCTATATGAATGACAACTATTTGGCTCATGTGGTGCTACCAGGTAAAGAATTAGCAGTTTTAGTATCGATGGAACATATTATCGAACTGAATATAGGTAATTTGGAATCGATGTGGACTACAGATTACTTTGGAATTCAAGGAATTGTGCTTCAACGCGGAGGTATCCACATCAAATTAAAGACGCAATCGGAATACTTTATCCCTATTGCCAATCCTCAAGAGAGGAAATGTCTCTATAAACACATAGCCATCGCAGTTACTGAATACAATAAGTATTGCGAAGCGGCATTGTAGATGTTTTGTTTAGCTATTATTAGAGTACGTAGTTAAACCGATTGTCGAGCCTAAGGTCTTCCTTCACTCTTATCAGGGGGCACACGACACCCAGAATTATGCATATTATAGGGCATTCTCCACGCCAAGGCAGATCCCAGTATCGTTATCGTTCTAAAATTGATATCAATTGGTCTCGAGAGACCGATACCGGATTTTATAATTCATCCGCCGTGGCTCAATGCATTGTTCCTTGCGAGCGATCGCTTGGTCGCGGCATCGTTTTCAGGAAGCAGGTTCCAGACCGTGGTTGAACTCAATCAAGTATAACCTATAATTCGCCAAGACTATTAACGGGAGAAAGGCCATTCTCTCGGTGGTTCTTTCATAGGATTTTTTAGTCGGAAGAGGAATAGTTCATTGCATCGGGAAGAGTTCTTGTAAAGCATATATAAACAGGGGAAAAAAGATATTGATCTCGAGTCCTGATCCTCTTTCTTGCAAGCACATCAGGAACAATTGTTTCATAAATACCTAAGCTGGACTCGGGAAGAAGAGGAAAGAAAAAAACCAATTAGAAAAGACAGATCGATATGAAGTGCTACAAGCAAGATTTCTCGGATTTAATCAGTGGTAAATCATTAGGTAGCAGAAGGTTAAGCCGTAGATTGTCATTTTGGCGCAGACCGTAAGCACACATATATAGGTGTATTCGTTACGAATGCATTGGCTACCGGTAGTCTATCTATCTATGTATGGGTATAAATATTATCTTTAAGAAACCGTGTTACATGAGTATTACGTAATTGCACGCATCCTGCTTCTTGGCACGTAATGGTTGCTATGGCAACAGGGAGCTATCGAGCACCCGGTAAGAATGGAGGAACAATACCCCGGGGTAATTTTCCCCAGATCATCTCTATTTAGTCATACAGCATGTACCTGTCCCACCCCTGTCCCAGTATACTGCAAAGTATGAGTATTTGGATCTCTATATACAGAACAGCTAATGTTGAACAGATATCATGTGTTACCCCTAATAAGAATCGAACTCTGTAAATATGCATGAAGTTCAATAGGTCTGATAAGACCAGTACTGTGCGAGGGCCCTCGGTTTGAGCCACTGAATTTTCACATATACAAACGGAAGCTTCTTCTTCATCTCAAGAATATCCAGGGCGTGGAACGAATTACGCTTGGTGGTCCGATGTCCTCCATATACATCCAACCAAACAATGTAACAGCCATGTAGAAAATCCGGAAAATATTAACCTTCATATGTCTGCAAATGTCTTTTATCCATGAATTTATGCCAACTTCTGTTTCATAGGAGCTCTACTTGTAACTTTACTGTATTTCTATCAGAAGTATTATCCTTCATACGTACTAGAAACATCGACAGGGATGATGGTCAAATATTTTTCAGAAGACTTGTTGACAAGCTGATGCTGGACCGAATAATTGGTTCCAGTTGAACTGCACTGATGTTGATTATTCTTTCGAGATCTGCTAAACTAGGACGCGAGCGGTGAATATGGCAGCAGGCGTAAACATTAAGACTTCCCGCCTTTCCGAATATGCATGGTAATAAGCCGGTTTTTTTTTGTTTTACATGCTTTACTTCCCTAATCTTGTACTATGTTATGCCAGTGTATGCACTATGGTTATGTTTGGTATTACTTCTATCACTTTACCCGCCGATTCCATGTGACTCCGGTTCGGCTCCGAAAATTTGCAAAAAATCACCGGGATCCTTCGTCCGGACTGATACGATGATTCCAGATTGCCCATTCATATATAAAAGAAAGCCATACGGGCATCCTTTACGAAGTAAACCTTCAGCTGCAACAGTTAAAGGAAAGAGAGTGAGTGAGTGGATCATATCTCAAAGAGCAGCGATGATGAACTCAGTTTTAAAGAGGAGCGTTGTTAACGGTTTAAATTTACAAAGAGGTTTAGCTACGGCTACAGCTGTGGCACCACGTTTAAAGAACTTTAAGGTTTACAGATGGTCGCCCGACGAACCATCTAAAAAACCATACCTACAAACTTTCCAAGTGGATTTGAATGAATGTGGTCCTATGGTTTTGGATGCATTGCTAAAGATTAAAAACGAACAGGATGCCACTTTAACTTTGAGAAGATCCTGTAGAGAAGGTATCTGCGGTTCATGTGCCATGAACATTGGTGGTAGAAACACTTTAGCATGTCTATGTAAGATTGATCAGAATGAATCAAAGGATTTGAAGGTTTATCCACTACCCCACATGTACATCGTTAAGGATTTGGTTCCAGATTTGACCAACTTCTACCAACAATATAAATCCATTCAGCCATATTTGCAAAGAAAGAGTTACCCAGAGGACGGTAAGGAAATTTTGCAAAGCGTGGAAGACCGTAAGAAATTGGATGGTCTTTATGAATGTATTCTTTGTGCATGCTGCTCTACTTCATGTCCATCTTACTGGTGGAATCAAGAACAATACTTGGGTCCTGCAGTTTTGTTGCAAGCTTACAGATGGTTAATCGATTCCAGAGACCAAGCCGCACAAACTAGAAAGGCAATGTTGCAGAACACTATGTCTCTTTACAGATGTCACACCATTATGAACTGTACCAGAACCTGTCCTAAGGGTTTGAACCCAGGTCTTGCCATTGCTGAAATCAAAAAGGAATTGGCAACGGACTAAGCTAAATTCTAACGTAAGGTATTCTCCCCTCTCTCTCGTCTTTCTGTATTTCAGCATCCGGGTTAAGCAGCCGGAAGTTTAACCGTCGACTGCTTATTATTATTTATTGAACTATTATTTATTATTTATTTTAAAAAAATACAAAGATTAAGTAAGTAGAGATATGTGACTCTATAGGTATAATTTTTAGATTAAATGCGTGTAAACTGTATTTTAACAAAAAGAATTCAGTTGATGAAATGAGATTTGAAGAATATAGGGCCCAGTTACCATCGCTGAAGCATTCTTTACAGGATTGTGATAAGGTTAAAAACTTGCATTATAATCCCTTAAAATCAACTATTCACATACATATACAGTGGGATGTAACGGAATTCAACATATCTCATTTAGAATGCAAGATAACGTATTCACAGACTTATCATGAGCCGCAATTACTTTTAAGAATTTGGAAATTTAGCCAAATCGAAGGTATTGATTGTATAGAACCTTGGTTCCCTAAACAAATCGATCGTATTTTACCCCTGCCCAATTGGTTCCAGTTTGGACTAGATACAATTTCTACATCTTCAAGTGATAATCCAGCAGCGTGGTATTCAATTCATGCGTGTGACACCGCTGACATTGTTGGTGATAGATCTATCTTCCAATCAACGTATTTGTCAAGATGGGCATCAGTTTTTCTATTTGATTGGATTCAAAACGTAGATTGAAAATAACACGCCGTTAACAACAAAAACAGTCTGTACAAGAAAGGTCGTGCAGCGAATCATGTCCCAGTCCTTTGTCACAGTTAGAAGTCAAGCCATATCATTAGAATCGCAGGTTGAATCGTTGCTTTCCAAATATTCCACATTTGCTCAAACAACAAGTTCTGAACAAACGTCACAAGAGAAAAGGTTAGATACTCAATTGGAAGAACTCCTAAATCAGAGACAAGATGTTGTTGAAAGACTAGGTACAATTTGTGATGAGAATCCTACGATATCAGCATCTAAATTATCGCAATTACAACGTCATAGGGAGATGTTGAAGGAGCACTGGCAAAATCTCCGTAATATAAGATCTTCAATTCAGCAGGAACGTAATAGACTCAACTTACTGTTTAGTGTCAAGAGTGATATTGCTCAACAACGTACAGAAGATAGTACAGTACCTTTTGAAGACGATGAAGATTACTATAGGGGAGAATCTCGTAGGGTTGATCAGTCTCATAACTTGGTCGACAGGTTAATTTCTCAAGCATGGGAAACAAGAGATCAATTCAGTGCACAATCTAATCTTTTACAAAGCGGTAGTAATCGAGTCCTTCAGACTTTACACAGAGTTCCTGGTATAAATCAATTGATCGCAAGAATTGGGACTAGAAGACGTAAAAACGTATTGGTTATGGCCAGTGTGATTGTAATTTGCATCTTGCTTCTATTCTTCACCTGGTGAAGAAAACAACAACGAATAACATGAGGGCATGTATAATTTCAAGATAAAAACAACAAATTAAAAACAACTAAAATCATCTATATTTTTAAGTCCATTATTCCTGTTTCTTTTGAACGGTGGGAAAAGATGGTATGCCGTCATTCGAAGTAGGGCCATTATTGTCATTATTATTAATTGATAGTGAGGTTAACGAACCTAACGATTCGGTCTCGAGGCTAGGATTCTCCTCCATAATTGTAGGAATTTCGCCGTGAAGCCGCCTACTGTCTCCTTGTACTGATTTAAAGTGAACAGAATCTGGAGACCTTGTATCAGCACCTGGGTCAGCCTCTTGTACCAAGGACACTTTGGAAGGATCTGTCTTCGGATTTTGGAAAGGGTTACCTCTATCTTCATCGTCGTCTTCATATGAGAAATCGCTAAATTCTGATGGTGCTGGGTTATTTGAAAGTTTCTTACCAATTACGGGCCAATTTGAACGACCTTTCCATTGACGTCTTCTCAACCATGATCTCCGAAGGATATCTTTATAAGTAGCTATTGGCCAATTAACAGGTGATTCGTGACCTTGGTAAATGCAAACATCGTATATTAATCCGCCAGTAATTGAACCTAAGAATGGTGCCACTATCGGTACCCAAAAAAAATGATGGTGGTTGACCCATAGCATGTGTCTATTAAATCCAACGGCATAAAGCGCTAATCTGGGCCCTAAATCTCTTGCCATATTCATTGCTGATCCTGTTTGATATGATAAAGATGCATTCAAAATGTACATTAAAATAAACAGCATCAATGGGAAAAGATCACTGGAAAGAGAAGTATATGGATCGGTCAGAGCAAAGGTACCAATTTGTAAAAGTGCAGTGCAGATATATTCCGAGACAAATTGACGAGATGTGGACAAGTAAGGTTTGGGGAAGACGCAAAATATACCTGCTACGGTTTCATTTTTCCACCATTCACCGGGGAATCCTTCTTCAATAACCCTTTTGTAAAAAATAAAAAGAATCAATGCACCTACAAATGCACCAAGTAATTGTCCCGTAACATAGATGAAAACGTTTTTAAACGGGAATCCACGAAATATAAAATTCACAACTGTAATTGACGGATTTAAATGTCCACCCGAAATTGCACTACCACCGGCGGCAAAATATCCCATGGTAGTAGCTGCTGCCCAACCTAGAGCGACTTCATCGAAAGTACCACCTGATGTAGAAGAGACCAAATTTTTAAAGGCTTCTGCAGTTTCGCGCAATTGTTCTGGTGAGTTACTCACTTTTTGTAAAGCCTTATCAAAATTCTCTTGTTGAATTTTACTGGCTACATTAACCTGACAATTAACCGCATTACCAAATATAATCATTACCATAGTGCCAACAAATTCGGCCAAAAACTCTTTAAGATATCCGTGCTTCAAAGATGTCCAATTATTAATAGGATGATAAGCGGAAGGTAGAACCGTTGGAGTTTGAGGGTTTTGATGTAGGGTCTTTGGTCTAACCATCAATGGCGTACTCAATGCATGATTACTACTACCGCTGTTAACCCCGTCTCCGGTTTCATTCCCATGATTTTCGCTATCGGCGGCTGCGGAAGCCGCCGAGCTCCTCCCTGAGCTGTTACTGCGGATATGAGATCCATTATGACTATGAGGTTTACTCCTAGTACTTCCAAGAATAGAATGGAAATCAGGTACGTTAGATCTAATTGTTGGTGCGCGAGACCTCACGGAGTGGCCGAAACCATCGGCCCGATTTGCCGCCGGGTCGGAACCAGTGGCAACTGCCATTTGAGTATTAGGTACAACTTCCTGAATAGGATACTGAGAATCTGGACCTGTCATATAGTGGGGGATATAATTAGTGTTACTTCTGGCCCTTGATGTCCTCTGAGTATACGGCTGAGGGTAATAATTTTGCATCTCATAATCGTAGCCGTCGTCATTCCAATTCGATGAAGATTTATGCCTACTTTCAATTCCACTATTACCGCTATTATCGAAATTTTTATTACCTTGTAAATTCACATCCGCTGCAGTCGTAGAAGTATCGCCCGTACCTGCAGTTGTTGGCTGTGGTGCGGATGGCGATGGGCCTGGATCGGGATTTGACAAGTAGTCATTCAGTAACTTTTGAGAATTAGATTTTCCATCTTGTGTATCTGGCATCCCTCAGAAACAGCGAAAGAAGAAGAAAAATCTAAATGCTATTAATCTTTGTCTAGACCAACGATTGCTCGAGAGTTCTTTGATTCTCTGTTGTTTCTCCCTACAAAAGTATCTTCCGTCGCCCTGTCTCCAGAACACCTAAATAACTAGCCTGCCTTAACCTTTTCGCTATTTCTACCAGCTCCTCCGAGCCGTTACGCTGACTCCTATGCGCCTTGTCAGCTGTTGGTATCTTACTACAATGGAATCTTCTTTTTTTAATTTTTCGTTGTATGTTCTACATGTTTCGTTCTCGGTGCGGTGGTTAAAGGGGAAAGGCATTATCCGGTCACGCGAGACTCTACGGACCCCGATTTATTCTTTGTTTATGACATTTTTGGTCGTTCTCATTTCTTCTTTGTCCCATTAATTTCCCTTTTCTCTTTTTCCATTCCTTCCAGCCTAGCGGAGTTATTTCTCTCCACTTCCCCACGGGGATTGTTTATCTTGTTGCTATTTTTTCTTCTGTAGCACCTATTGTCTTTTATCTGATCTTATATATTGTACTACCCCGCAACTTTTTTCCACTGTTTCTCTTATTCTTAGCTGCAGAAACATGGTGAAAGGCGGCCCGCAGATCCGGGCTCCACGTCTCCGGAGTACCCCACATATGTGAAGCAGGTGGGGTAGGGGCCACTAACCTGGCGGCTATAAAAAGGGCATGGTATGGAGGGGAACTGAGGATTTTATCATCTATTTTTTCCTTTACAATTACTTTTCTTTTTATTCCTTCTTGAGGGAAGAACTATAAGAACAATAACGCAAATCATCCTATTATATATAATAATATTCTTTTAAGGGACAATGAGTCAAGACATTAATAGATTAACTGTTGATGGAGTAGTTCCACTAATAGCAACAGTAGATGTGGGGACTACATCATCTCGTGCAATTCTGTTTAACAGATTAGGTCAAGAGGTTTCTAAACACCAAATTGAATACTCTACTACTGCATCTAAGGAAAAGTACGGTGCATCTGGTAAGCGCAGGCCATCATTTGATCGGAATCCTGATGATCCTATCTTCACTGCTGAAGGTATTGCAATTAAAGAGACAAAATATGTGGAGATCGAAGATTTGAAGCAACCAGATCCAACTTTAAGGTTCCCACGTCCTGGATGGGTAGAATGCAAACCAATTAATATTTTGGAAAATGTTGAAGAATGTCTAGCAAAGGCTTTTTCATTTGTATGGTCTGTTAATGAACAAAGACAACAAGATGGATTACCACCTTACAGAGTACACGCAATGGGTATTGCCAATATGAGAGAAACTACTATTGTTTGGTCAAAGGAGACTGGGTTACCGGTTGTCGATTATGGTATTGTGTGGAATGATACTAGAAATGCAGGTATTGTGGCAGAAATGAAGAAAAATACACCAAAGGAGAAACAAGAAAGGTTGCAAGAAAAAATCGGGTTGCCGCTGTACAGTACATATTTTTCATGTTCCAAATTACGTTGGCTTTTGGACAATGAACCAGCTGTACAAAAGAGTTATGGAGAAGGTGATTTGATGTTTGGTACTGTAGATACTTGGTTAATTTATCATTTAACTCACAACCATGCATTTATTTCTGATGTTACTAATGCGTCACGTACTGGTTTTATGAATTTGGATACTTTAGATTATGACGATGAATTATTGAGCTATTGGGGGATTGATAAGACAAAGATCAACTTACCTAGGATTACGTCATCGGCCGAATACTTTGGAGATTTTAAAGTTCCTGAAGTTACTAAAAGTTGGATGGATCCTAGTGATTGGGATATTCTAGAAAAATTATCAAATAGAGGACCGCCAATTCCAGTGCAAGGTTGCCTAGGTGACCAATCAAGTTCTCTTGTTGGTCAATTGGCCTTTAAACCAGGTGCAGCTAAATGTACCTATGGTACAGGTTGTTTCTTACTGTTTAATACTGGTTCTAAGAAATTAATTTCTAAACATGGTGCTTTGACGACATTTGGTTACTGGTTTCCTCATTTAGAAGGTGATGATAAGAATTCTCCACATTTTGCGCTTGAAGGTTCTGTCGCAGTTGCAGGTGCGGTCGTCCAGTGGTTAAGAGATAATTTGAGATTAATTCCAAAGGCTGAAGATGTCGGACCCTTAGCATGCCGTGTACCTGATTCTGGTGGTGTTGTATTTGTTCCTGCGTTTTCTGGATTGTTTGCACCATATTGGGATGCTGATGCTAGGGCTACTATTATGGGTATGTCTCAACATACCACTGCGTCTCATATTGCAAGAGCCGCTGTCGAAGGTGTTTGTTTCCAAGCGCGTGCTATTTTATCTGCAATGTCTGCTGATGCCCTTGGTGAAGGTAAAAGGGACAAAGAATTTTTGAATGAAATGGAAGATGATTCTGAGGAGAAAAGTGCACTTTCAACATTAGCGGTTGATGGTGGTATGTCAAAATCTGATGAAGTTATGCAAATTCAAGCAGATATTTTAGGCCCATGTACTAAAGTAAGGAGATCTCCAACTTCAGAGTGTACTGCACTAGGCGCAGCTATTGCAGCAGAAATGGGATTTAAAGATCCAAAGGATAGAATTATGTGGAAAGATCTAAAGGATGTCAAAAAATGGGTTTTCTATAATGGAATTCCTAAAGGTGAAGCTGTTCCAGCAGAATTAATGCCAAATCTTAAACTGTTCGTTTCCGATAGTGATGATGCAGAAAGAAGACACAAGAGGAGATTATGGGATATTGCAGTTCGGAGAACAAGAGGTTGGATGGCTGCAGTTTATCCACCAAATTCCAATGTAAACGAAGGTTTCCAAACAGATGGATTAGCTGTGGAATCACCAGCGGTTCAACCTGAAAATTCGCCATTTATCCCTCCAAAGCATGAAAATTTGGAAAGAGAAATGCACAGGAAAGAATTAAGAAAGCAACGAAATGCTTTGAAGGTCTGAATTGGTTTTAATTAATCTGTCTACGTTTCAGCCTCACATACAGACGGCTGTTTTTTACTCTCACACTTTTCTTTTGAACACATTCTTGATGAGTCTGTCTGTTTACCCCTTTTGTAATTCAATATAATATCATATCAATAAGAACGATAATAATAATAATGATAATAATAATGAAAATAATCAAAAACAAAATGGAGATCAAGTAGATCTGGGGTGTACAGTTGTATCGATCCGGTCTGATGGCAGTCCCTTTCACTCAGTAGCTTGCGCAAGTGGTTTAGTGGTAAAATTCATCGTTGCCATCGATGAGCCCCTGGTTCGATTCCGGGCTTGCGCATTTATTTTTAGTTTTTCCCATTACTACAGATGGTCACGTGTTTACCGATGACTGTAGATATCTAGAACATCCAGACATTTGATAAAACATTATTTTCAAAAGTTAAAAACAAAAAAGAGAGAGAAAAAGAAAATCGGTTGACGCAAAGACGCAACTATTTTTTTTTCATTGGAACATCTATAGCTTGAAAATTTCAAAAGTACTTATCATCTGAGCTTCAGTGTTCTTCCTCTATTATCATTTCCAGATAACTGAGACAAGTAACAAAGTAAAGATGGCCCCAGGTAAGAAAGTCGCCCCAGCTCCATTGGCTTCCAAGTCTGCTAAGACCTCTGGTCCAAAGAACCCATTGATCCGTTCTACTCCAAGAAGTTTCGGTATCGGTCAAAACGTTCAACCAAAGAGAAACTTGTCTCGTTACGTGAAATGGCCAGTTTACGTTAGATTACAAAGACAAAAGAAGATCTTGTCTATGAGATTGAAGGTTCCTCCTTCCATTGCTCAGTTCCAACACACCTTGGACAGAAACTCTGCTGCTGAAGCTTTCAAGTTGTTCAACAAGTACAGACCAGAGACTGCTGCCGAAAAGAAGGAAAGATTGACTAAGGAAGCTGCTGCTGTCGCTGAAGGTAAGACTAGACAAGAAGCCTCTCCAAAGCCATACAACGTTAAGTTCGGTCTAAACCACGTTGTCTCCCTTGTTGAAAACAAGAAGGCTAAGTTGGTTTTGATTGCTAACGACGTTGACCCAATTGAATTGGTTATCTTCTTGCCAGCTTTGTGTAAGAAGATGGGTATTCCTTACGCTATCGTCAAGGGTAAGGCTAGATTAGGTACTTTGGTTAACCAAAAGACCTCTGCTGTCGCTGCTTTGACTGAAGTCAAGAAGGAAGACGAAGCTGCTCTTGCTAAATTGGTTTCTACCGTTAATGTCAACTTCGGTGACAAATACGATGAAGTCAAGAAGCACTGGGGTGGTGGTGTTTTGGGTGAAAAATCCCAAAAGAAGTTGGAGAAGAGAATCCAAGCCGTCAACTCTAACTAAGTATAGATCCGGTTTTGTTAACATTTTTTTTCGTTTCATGAAAATAAGCTCAAATCAGTGTTTGATTACGATCTGATTATTATAAATGGTTTGAAGATCTCGTTGAAGCAGTCAAGAAATGTCGAACTTTTTTTTTCCATATCCTCAATTGCATTATAGGAGATCAGTGCTGAACATTAATTAATGGATTTGATAATCCGGGATAGTTCGCAGTTCATCTCTATTGAAGTGCCGACGGTTGATTGAGGGGTTCTACAAGAGTTCGCATAAAAGACTGTTCTAGAGATCTCGCCGACTTAAATTTTATTTCAATCTTGAAAGTCCTATGTACATTAGTAATAGCATTTCGCATCGGTGGAAGCGATTGCATGTGCCATTGAGACTTTTGAAATACAAATCTTGCCTACTTTCTCCGTGAGACGGTGTTCTTGCCTTATGCTGTTTGCTGGGCGGCTATGTTTTTGGTGCCACTGGCGCATTGCGTGGTCTGCAAACCCCCATTCTTGAATGTTCTAGCTGTCACTAGTTACGTCACATTACGTACATGGTGATAATTCTTGCTCCGGCAAAATTTTTTTTCTTTCTTTCTTTCTATGCCTCTATTGAAAAATTGCAGGGGGCGAAAACAGAGGTGGCAATCAACCGAAGAAGTGAGAAGAAATAGCCATCGACGACGAAACTACAATTCACTTGCAGTCGAAGAATTACTTTCTAGAGTTATAATCACATAAAGTTCTTTGGGAATTAGAATCAATTCGATTTAAACTTTTTCCTTTCTTTACTTTTTTTTTAAATCCTTTCTTTATTACCTTTTTTTTCACTTCTACAAAGATACATTGGTTGCAGTTAGTTTGTCAATACACGCTGTATTATTGTTATCATAAGAGAACCATTGTCGTTACCTGAATCATTTTATATTGAAGATGTCTAGCGAGGAAGTTACAAATAACAACAACGTTGCTGCTGCCACTACTGCTCCTAAGGCACCTGTGGATCCAGAAACTACCATTTTCGTTGGTAACGTAGCCTCAGGTGTTACCGAAGATGACTTGAAGAAGGTTTTCCAAGAGGAATTCGGTGACAAGGTAGAGGTTGAAATCCCAGCTCCTGCAAAGACCACCAAGGGCAAGGTTCTACCACGTAGATACGCTTTTGTTAAGTTCCCCCAAAAGATTGATGTGGAAGCAATCAAATCCAAATATGATAAGACTGTGGTCAATGAAAAGGGAATCTTCATCAGAAAGGCATTGACTGAAGAAGAGCGTGATACTCAAAGGAAGACAAAGAAGCAACAGCGTAGAAATACCAAGAACGGTGCTAAGTTTCCAAAATTCAGAACTGCTGTGTCAGCTCCACCAAACAAAGAAAAACCACCTTTGGAAGAAATGGAAAGATCTAATGATACTCTTTACGTTAACAACATTCCTTACAGTGCAACTAAGGAACAATTAGCTGAATTCTTCGGTACTACCCCAGAATTGATAGTGTTACCAATGAGAAGAATGAGAAACACCAAGACTAACAAGGTCTTCTACTCTAAGAAGATGAACAGAGGTATTGCTTTCGTTACCTTTGAAAATCTTCAAGTGGATATTAAGACGAAGGTTGAGGAATTCCAATCCAAGACCCTACAGGATAGACCAATCGTGGTTGACGTCGCTGCATTGAGACAACAAACCAACGATGAACAAAAACCAAGTGATGAGCAAGAAAAGAAGGATGAGGACAAAGAAGAAAAATCCGAATCTAATTAGATTTCGGAATAAAGAGGAAGAGAGTATGGCTGAGGGAGAAAGGCCTGAGAGCTCAAGTTGGGTTGCATTCAAAGACTAAGTAACAATTACAGCCTTTTTTTTTTTGTTAATTGAAAAGAAAAAAAAAAAAATGAAAAAAATGAAAAAAAATATAAAATGAAATAATAAAAAAAAATTGAGATCCATCAAGCTTGAAAGAAATTAAATCTTGTTGTAATTCAACTATGGGTTTGATTTCCTTTGCCCTTCCATACTTCTTTTACGTATATTTTTACATTATTTGTAGTAGTATAATATATTGCACTTTTTCTACTATGAGGAAATTTTTCAGCGCATGATCTGACGTATATGGTGACTAGTAATGTTGCAGCAGTGGTTGCAGTGGTGGTTGCAGCAGCTGGAAGACCGAACGACTCACTTTTACCTTCCTGCCTATATATATACTAGTATGTTAAGTGCATATTTCAAAATTTCAGGTTGTTTTGACACTTTTTTCAAAGGCTCTAAGATCAAGGTCAACACTTTGATGTTATTGACAAAGGACAATAGTTGTCCCTTCTGGGTGTTTGACGACGTTACGCAATGTGGGAGAGCTAGGTATATAAATTACTACTTCCCATTATTCGTCTTGGTTTCCGGATTGTTGTACTGGACATACAATATCCTAACACACCATTACAAGTATGATAAGTTGAAACTAAAGCAGAGAGACGTAAACGATTTGATGTTAATTGACGGCGAAGATGACGAAAATAAACCGCTACTACAAGAATCTCCGTCCCCTTCATCATACAATGGCAATGAGGTCGATGGTGAAGAATTAAAGGAAAGACATTTTTCATTACAGAGATTAAAACTGGTGAAGCCAAATGGTGAGCCTCATGGTAAACCTGAATTGGTAAGGCGAGGATTCATTGAAAAATCAAGAACAATATTTGAACTTCTATTAGTTTTATCTCAGTTTGCAGTTCATTTTGGAATTTGGTTAAATCATACAGAGGATGATAGCGAATTTACCTCTAGAAGTTCAATTGTGCAGGTGATTGTTTGGGGGTTTCTAGTAACTTTAGTCACACTACGTCTTTGGAATATCAACCAGTCTGCACGCTGGGTTAATAGATACTGTGGTAACATTTGGTCGATTTCTTTTACTTCCTATATGTTTATGTTTTTTACGACAGTACTACCATTTCGTTCCATTTTTATTGGTCACATTGAAGAGAAATCGGTGAAAAATTACTACTTGTCGCAATTTTACCTTGATTTAGCCCTATTTGCCCTGCTGTTTTTATCTCCTTCCGGTAACAAGTTGGCAGTTGTTTATAAGACTGATGAGCAAATTACGCCATCGCCAGAACCGGTTTCTTCGATTGCAAGTTTTATTACTTGGAGTTGGTTGGATAAGTTCGTTTGGCAAGCACACAAATCCGTTATTGAGAAGAAAGACATCTGGGGGTTAAGAATGGATGATTACGCCATATTTGTTATTAAGAGATTCAAGCAATATGTGGAAAGAAAGGGCAAAGAAAAGAGCTTCACCTACAATCTACTGACTTTTTTCACCAAATATTTACTTTTACAAGGATTTTGGGCTCTCTTGGACAGTATGATGAGTTTTGCTCCTACGATTCTTTTAAAGAGAATTTTAGAATATGTGGATGATAGAGAATCTGCGCCAGGAAATTTAGCATGGTTCTACGTTTGTTGTATGTTCTTTTGTAGGGTTTTTTGCGCTATCTTCTCAGGACAAGCACTTTTCTTTGGTAGAAGAGTTTGCATTAAAATGAAAGCAATTATCATTTCTGAGATTTATACAAAGGCACTCAGAAGGCAGGTTGCTGTTAATTCGAATAAACAATCCACAGATGAAGTGGATCCCCAGGAATTGAATGAAGAGGAACATAGGGACGGTGATGAAGAATCAGGCACATCCGCCAATTTGGGTGCTATTATCAATTTAATGGCAGTGGATGCTTTCAAAGTTTCCGAAATTTGTGCCTATTTACATGCGTTTGTGGAAGCCGTTGCCATGTCCTGCGTGGCCATTGTCTTGCTTTACAAGTTACTAGGTTTATCTGCCATTATTGGGGCTCTATTGATTGTAGTGCTGATGCCAGTTAATTTCAGATTGGTCACCTGGTTGGGTCAACTGCAAAAGAAATCTCTTTCCTACACGGATAAACGTATTCAAAATTTGAACGAGGCATTTCAGGCAATTCGTATTATCAAATTTTTCTCCTGGGAAGACAATTTTGAAAAGGGTATACAAGCCATTAGAGATGTCGAATTGAAACTCTTACTCCAGAGATCGTTAATATGGGCTCTCTGTTCATTCGTATGGTACGCTACCCCCACGATTGTGACTACTTCTGCATTTGCATTTTACATTTATGTTCAAAAGCAAACTCTGACTACGCCGGTTGCATTTACCGCTTTGTCACTATTCTCCCTTTTGAGAACACCTTTGGACCAATTGTCCGATATGTTGAGTTTTGTCATCCAGAGTAAAGTCTCCCTAGACAGAATTCAAGAATTTTTGGAAGAACCTGATACCGATAAGTACAATCAATTGTCTGTGGCCCCAGGAGGTCAAAAGCTTGGATTCGAAAATGCCACCATTTCCTGGGATTCTGAAAAGCAAGATTTCAAATTAAGAAATCTGAACATTGATTTTAAAGTTGGTAAATTGAATGTGGTTATTGGTCCTACTGGTTCTGGTAAGACATCTATCTTGATGGCTTTGCTTGGTGAAATGAAATTGTTGAATGGTAACATTGTGGTCCCCTCTTTGGATCCAAGAGCGTTGTTACCAATTGATGCTGATGGTATGACTAACTCCATTGCCTATTGTTCACAAGCAGCTTGGTTGTTGAATGACACTGTGAGAAACAACATTTTATTTAATTCCCCTTACAGCGAAGCTAGATACAATGACGTTATTGAGGCCTGTGGTTTGAAACGTGATTTTGAGATTCTATCTGCCGGTGACATGACAGAAATTGGTGAAAGAGGTATTACTCTATCTGGTGGTCAGAAGCAAAGAATTTCTTTGGCTAGATCTCTTTATTCTAACTCTAGACACCTTTTACTTGATGACTGTTTAAGTGCGGTGGACTCTCATACTGCCTCCTGGATTTATGACAACTGTATTACTGGGCCATTGATGCAGGGTAGAACTTGTATTCTAATTTCTCATAACATTGCGCTCACTTTAAGAAATGCAGAACTTGTTGTCCTATTGGAAAACGGGCAAGTTAAGGAACAAGGTGACCCACTAACTCTGTTGCATAAGGGCCATTTGGGTGAAGACGAATTGGTTAAGAGCAGTATTATGTCCAGAAACAATTCCTCGGTAAATGTAAAGACAAAGAGCTCCACGAGTGTTCAGAATTTGGCTAAGACTTCCAAGGAATCTACGAAGCCTCAGCAAACTGACGAGGAACGTAAGAAGGCGGGTAAATTGGTTAAAGATGAAACAAAGGCTGAAGGTGTTGTTGGTTTGGAAGTTTATAAATGGTATTTGAAGATCTTTGGTGGTTGGAAGACATTGTCCTTTTTGGTAAGTGCATTTGTCTTCGCACAAGGCATGTACATCGGTCAATCTTGGTGGGTTCGTGATTGGGCCTCTCACAATATGAATAGCACAATATTTGCCTTTAGAGAAAACCTTGTGTCTGCTGGATTTCACACATTCGGTCGTGTAGATGCCTTCGTCCATTACGTGGCTGAATTGCCTAATCGTGTTGCTGTCGCTACGGGAGCTGAACCAGTTGGACCTCATTCTATGTTCTATTATTTGGCAATCTATTTCTTGATTGGTTTTGCCCAATCAGTGTTATCTGCATTCAAAACGATTTTGAGTTTCGTTGCGGGCCTTAATGCATCTAAGAAGATCTTCAATTTGTTGTTGCAGAAGGTTTTGCATGCTAAGTTGCGTTTCTTCGATTCCACTCCTATTGGTAGAATTATGAACCGTTTCTCTAAGGATATCGAGGCAGTTGATCAAGAGTTGACACCATTTTTTGAAGGTGCTTTCTATTCGTTAGTTACCTGTTTGTCAACGGTGGTTTTGATTACTTTTATCACACCACAGTTTTTAATTGTCGCAGTGATAGTTGCTGTTCTCTACTACTTTATCGGTTACTTTTACCTCGCCGGTTCTCGTGAATTGAAGAGACTGGATTCTATCTCTAGGTCACCAATCTATCAACACTTCTCTGAAACGTTGGTTGGTGTAACTACTATTCGTGCTTTTGGTGATGAGAGCAGATTTATTCAAGAGAATTTGCATAAGATTGATGAAAACAACAGACCTTTCTTCTACTTATGGGTAGCAAATCGTTGGTTGGCAATGAGAATCGATCTGATTGGATCACTTGTTGTGTTCGGCGCTGGTGTTTTCATTCTTTTAAACATTGATCATATTGATGCCGGTATGGCAGGTATTTCTTTGACTTATGCGATTACTTTTACTGAAGGTGCTCTATGGTTGGTGAGATTATATTCAAACGTGGAGATGAACATGAACTCTGTTGAAAGATTGAAAGAGTACATGGTGGTAGAGCAAGAACCTTACAATCAGCCAATAATGACTCCCCCATCTGACTGGCCTCAACATGGTAGAGTTGAAATGAGTGATGTGTCTCTACGCTATGCACCAGGTCTTCCAAGGGTCATTAAGAATGTCTCATTTACTGTGGAGCCCAAGTCGAAAGTTGGTGTCGTGGGTAGAACTGGTGCTGGTAAATCCACTATCATTACTGCGTTGTTCAGATTTTTAGACCCTGAAACAGGCCACATAAAGATTGATAACGTGGATATCTCATTAATAGATCTACAGATGTTGCGTCGCTCGATTACCATCATTCCCCAAGATCCAACGCTATTCACCGGAACCATTAAATCTAACTTGGATCCATATGATGAATATTCTGATGAGGATATCTTTGCGGCGTTGAAGCGTGTTAACCTGGTTTCACAAGAGGAACTAGATAGATCCAATATTGATGCTGCCTCGGTGGGTTCTGAGAATGTGAATAAATTTTTGGATTTAAACAGTGAAATCAATGAAGGTGGTGGTAATTTATCACAAGGTCAACGTCAGCTAGTCTGCCTGGCCCGTTCGTTGCTACGTTCTCCGAAGATCATTTTATTGGATGAAGCTACTGCCTCCATCGATTACCAGTCTGATGCTAAAATCCAAGAAACTATCAGGAAAGAATTCCAAGGAAATACCATTCTAACCATTGCACACAGATTGAGATCAGTTATTGATTACGACAAGATTCTTGTCATGGATCAGGGTGAAGTGAAAGAGTACGATCACCCATACTCTTTACTGTTGAATAAAAACAGTCAATTTTACAGCATGTGTGAAAGCAGTGGTGAATTGGAAGTATTAATCGAGTTGGCTAAAGAAGCCTTCGTTGAAAAACTGAATTCGAAATAGCTAGTTGCAACAACACTTTAAACATTTCAGAATTCTTCGGGTAATAATAGTCATAATCATGATGGTAGTGATATCGGTACTAATGCTTTGAGTGGAGAGAAAAAGAAGATACAAAGAAAAAAAAAAAAAAAAAAAAAAAAAGGAAGAAGCTCATGGCTTGTTTTATAAATAGCTTGTTCGTGAGAGCGGCAACAAAGTAAAGTAATACATATTCGCATATAGTTTCAAAGATACAGAAACCTGAATGAAATGAAAAGTTAAAGCTGCGATCGTTATTGAATTATAAAGACACATATATAATTAGGCTTCGACAGTGAATAGCATCGATTATATAATTTTCTTTTTCCATTCCGTCACCGCAAGACCGTCTGCAAGATAGCTAATGTTTGGTTCTAATTCGTAGTGAAAAGTCCTTGGTAAGATCACAAACGTTACAAGCCAAAAGAAAAAGCATGCTCCTATGATCAATATGGAAGTAATTTGGTATGGCGGTAAGAAACCAATCATGTTACGATTCTGATCCCCAATAAAGGGTGTTATTAGGGTATATCCTGAGACTATAATCATGAGAATAGTGCCCAAAGTTGAAGCCCTTGTTGAAGGTTGTTGACCTTTGTGTCTCCGTCTATGAATGAACAATCCTACAGCGATCAACAGAAGGAAGAATTGATTCCCATACCCTTCCATGGAGACCAAATAGTCAAAGGACGAATTCTCAGGAGGCAGAGCCGCTAACCAGATGATAGTAAATCCACCGCAGACTAAAATAGACGGAAGTGGAGACCCCCAGGGCCAATTACTTGCCAATTGCTTACTAAAGGGTAGATATCCCTCTCTAAATGATTCTTGATTCATTCTTGATAATCCATAGATAACCACCAATAGATTGGATAAAGTGGAAACGGCAACAGATAGTGATAGAAGTTTACTGCCTAAAAATTTACCAAACAGTTTGGTGAAAAGCACAGATCCCACCAGTGGGCCTGCCTGTTTGATCTCTTCGTAGGACAAAACGTTAACATAGGCTAAATTCATCATGGAATAGCAGGTAAAGCAAATAAGCAGAGATGCGGTGCCTCCAACTTTCAGAGTATATGTAGGGTTCTTCACTTCTGATGCCACTGAATGCACAGAGTCCCAACCAGAAAAACAGAAAAAAGCATTGAGAAATGCACTCGCCAGTGAAGCAAGACTGACTTCTGATTTATTCTGAAATGCGAATACAGAGTTACTCTTCAGACTAGGAGACTCTTTGCCTTCAGGAACGTGGTAGAAAAAAGAGTAGAGACCAATAAGACACATTAATCCAATGAGACCGAATTTTATACCTCCTAGGAAATTTTGAATCCGTACCCCAGTACGCACTGAGCATCCATGTACAAGCATAGCGACTGAAATCACGATAATACTGACATATTTGGAAGCATTACTTTGGACTCCTGTAGAAGGATCGCTAAACCCCAGTACGTAAAGGAAGTACTTACCAAAAACAATTGCATTCGACATGGCAAATCCAGTAAAAATGGTGAAACAAACAAATGTAACGCTCATCATTAACTCAGGTCTTGTGTAGGTTTGCTCGAGGAAATTCTTACGGCCACCAGATCTTGGTAACCATGAGCCATATTCCAAGAAAACGAATAATCCTGCAAATGATACCAAACCTGCTAATGTCCAAACACCAAAATATATTCCAGTATTACCACCACAATTAACGTATATACTACTTGGTGTAGCAAATATACCTGAGCCAACTATTCTAGCGACAAAAAGGACCATGGTCGAGAAAACTCCCAAATGACGGCCTTGCGGTACTTCCACAAATGGATCTTCAGCTATATCTGTTAAACTAGTTTCCAGATCATTGAGAAAACTCTGTTGAGGATCTACATCCTTTCGAGGGACGTTATCTATGCTGTTATCATCAAGCAGCAGGCCAGTCTCTTGTTCACGACTCATATTTTATAACGAAAATATGGGATCAACTAGCAGCAGTAATGAGTCATCTCAGTCACAAGCGAATGAATGAGAAAATGTAATCTTTGAACTATTATGCTTAGGTGACAGTAAGTTCCTCTGAGAGGTCTTGTGCTTACTTAATTACTTGATGTAAATATCAACATAGTCAGGGCTTCGGAACTTGCAGTAAAAACGATTAGGGCCTGCTGATAAGGAAATTTTAGGGTACAGATTAGGGCTATGTTGGCAATGTGATTAGCCGCTTAAGGTTCAGGAAGAATCTATAAGGCACTATAGAAGCTTTCTAGATTCGGAACATCAATGTCAGCACTTCAAACTGATGTACTACCCTCTTTTAGATATTTTTCCGGACGTAAGATTTGAGTCTATTGTGTAGTCGTAATGGAATACTACAATAAAGGTAAATCATGTAAATCTAGAGAATTACCAATAAAAACTTTCTTTTGGAGGGGAATTTCAAATACATTAATGCCATCCCAAAACTATGGATTCTCTCAATCTAACGAATTCATCAAACAGTAATTTTCAATTTAACATTTGGTTCCAAAACTAACTTTTTTAGAAGAGATATTAAATAGATACATAAAGAAGAGCCTTTAAAGGTCAATTAAAGCCACCAATGTCTATATTTTGAGTTTGTAAAGTATAGCAGTTAAGATATCATTCGTAAGCACCATCTACAAGTTTCCTTTGAAAACTTAGGCGGCTAATATTCAAATTCAAACCATCCCGCTCTATTATAAGACGTATACAATGACGAAAGATCGAACATACATTATTATAAGCTCATCAACTACTCACCTATTATAAACGTCTAGTAGTAAATGGAAGGCAGTAACAGTTGCTTAGAGGATCCATACCATACAATTGCTCTTCAATTCCAATGGTAGATACCAACTTGAAATTCTGGTCGACGCTTGTCTTCGCAGCATTCAAAAGAAGACCTGAGAATCCAGTATTTGGGTACAAGAGAAATGTGATAAAGATGAGAAATGCCCATGGCAAACGAATTGAATCTTTATTGAAGAAACCAGATCTTCACGTCGTTGATTTGGAATTAGATGGTACTCTAGAAACAGCTCATGTGAGTCGAATCAGAGAACTTTTACTCAAGGATGCTCGAGCTCCCACAGACTCAACACTAAGAATATTTCGTAATGGTAAAGTTCCCAAACAAGGTCAAAAACAAGAAATTTCTGATTGGAAGTACAGCTCATTATTATTCAAAAATGCTCTGAATCCGAAGTATGGACTCCCGTTATCTAAATTAAACGCTCATGAAGATTTCCTTATGAATAAAACTATACTACTGGAAAGTGAAAGCGGGGAGGAAAAATTAGATCGTATATTATGGCCATCTGCTGTCTTTTCTCACTCATGTCGAGGTATCGGCATACCGACAGAGACCTATAGACAATACAGGGAAAAATATGGTACTGATGATAAGATCCCAAAACTAGTCAATCCACTCCCCGGTGATCCATTTTTGAAGCTGTACCCTGTAGATTTCGTACCGTCAGATTTTCAAGCTGTAGGGCTTTTCCCCAACTATGTGGAAACTCACAAAAATGTCTTCAAAGGATTTGATCTCTTCGGCGCCCTTGTCAAATCGAGACTTTGTACAGAGTCTGAAATCAAGTTGATAAATCAGCGTGTAATAACAAAGGAAAAACCTTCATCCTATACTCCCTCCTCAGATATAGATCTCAAAGGCGTGGATGTACAGGACCACCGTGATAGCAACAATCTACAAGTGGAGACGAACCTTAACAATCTAAACAAATGGACAAAAGTTTCAAAAGACTACCAATCATTTTGGAGTGCTAGAGGTATACCTAATAAAATAATTCCTGCAGATATTTTACGTTGTCTTTTTCTCACTAAAGACATAACGATTAGTCAAATGAAGGAAGAATTTTGCAAGCATTACATTTTATTTTCCATCTTTTCACAAGCATGGAGAATTGATAGAAAATTCAATAACAAAGATCCAAACTTTTCGGAATCATCCTTAGATGTTCCTTGGAGGCCCTGGGATCTCTACATCTTGAAGAGATCTCAAGAGATTAGCGCCATCCCCATTCCCACTACCCTGGAAGAATTTTCCGATGTGAAATTACAATTCGATCAGTTTCTAAGTGAATTTTTCAGTTATTATGCGTTGATAGTCTCTGAGATGAAAGCTGAGACGGATTCATTTTTCCAACCTACTGAATCCCATTTACCAAGAATGGTACCTGTGAAGCAAGTGCTTAGAAATATTCTTCTAGAAAATCAATGGGTTCAGACTTTATACCCAAATTTGCACACACACATGAAAAATCGATTCCAATGGATCCATAGTTCGAATTATTTGGCCGTACCTACTACCACGGAAATGGACGAAAAAACCCGTCAATCGAACGAAAAGCTTCTTACCATCGTACGTATCATCTCGGAGTTAGAAAGTGAATCACGTCAAAATCAATTGGGTGAACGTGGTGGCATCTATGTAGATCTCAAGACGCCAGCATCCAATTGGAAGATCGTCATTGTGAATAACAGCTTAACAGATCCTGAAGTGCGTCGACTTCTCAAATTTAACAGTGACCTCGGCCTACAGTTTACTCAAAATCTGGAATATTCGAGAAATGAAGACGGTTGGTCCTGTCAGAAGAAAAAGATGTTGGATCCTGACACCTATATTTACTTGTACCACAACGAAAAGCATTTGGAATCTAATAAGGATCTAATAGATGACATCATCGATAGATTTGACCAACAAGCGGATAAGAACTAGGATGGACCACCCAACTTTTGGTCAATTTTAAGCCAAAATTCGTTAAATCTAAGATTCATTTCCATAAACCTTTTAGCTACTAAAATCGAACGTACCAATAAGACATGACATTTGTTCATCAAAGCTGGTAGTTCCATCACGGCATTCAATTCCACAGGTGCTCCTGATCCCGTCTCCATCTTGGTTCCCAATTTACTCATAAATGACTCCAATTGATCCAACCATCTCAAAGATTTCGTTAGCCCATCATAGCAGCTCATGAGAACCCTCGATTTCTTTTCAAACTCATCTACAGTCTCATTCCCACTAAATCCATCTAGTAATCCCATCAGTTGCTCGCTATAATCCTGACCTTGATAGAACATGCTACGCACCTCAAAAGACAGCAATGAAACTAACCCATACAAATCGACACCGCCAGCATCACCTAGAGCATCTTCAAGACGTTGTAACCGACTCTCAAACGACTCAATGGTATCTTGAACTGAGCTCATCGCTCTTTATTCTTACTGAAAACTTGTCAGCTGATTGTCGGGTAACGATACGTTGTCCACATATCTGTTTTTTTTATAGTGGATGGAAGTTCAACCCCCTTTCCAGTTTGGCACGAACCACTGTTAAATACACGAATTATTTATAAAAGATTTATTCTCATAGGTTCTTGGAGTTAGTAGAAATCTCTCATCGATACCTTAAGCTTTAACCACTTATCAGTTCCATCTAATTAAACAATGTCGAGATCTGGGTATGTAATTGACTGAAGACACTGTCTTCGAGAAGATGCATTGAGGTGACGAACGAATACTAACGAATTTTAATATTAAAACAGTGTTTCCGTTGCCGACGAATCTCTGCAAGCATTTAACGACTTGAAATTAGGTAAGAAGTACAAGTTTGTCCTTTACGGAATCAGTGAAGACAAGACCACCATTGTGGTTAAAGAAACTTCTACAAGTCAATCCTACGATGAATTTTTAGGTAAGTTGTCAGAAAACGATTGTTTGTATGCCATTTACGATTTTGAATATGAGATTGGTGGCAACGAAGGTAAGAGATCCAAGATCGTTTTCTTCACCTGGTCTCCAGACACTGCACCAGTTAGATCTAAGATGGTTTACGCTTCTTCTAAGGATGCATTGAGAAGAGCATTGACTGGTGTTTCTGCTGACATCCAAGGTACTGATTTCTCTGAAGTCTCCTACGAAACTGTTTTGGAAAGAGTCAGCAAGGGCGCTGGTTCTCATTGAAATAATTGTATCGACAATATACAACCAATCGTTAATATTATGTATGTACATGGGAGGATGTAATCCTTGATAAAAATTGTTAAAGTTTACGTCCTTTTTCATTAAAACGCAATTCTTTGCTTCTTAACGAAGAAAGGTTCTTGGGTCAATTTACGTGTCCATACTAAGCGATCCATGACAGTGTCGGCTACGATAAATTGACGAATACGCCAATTGCCCTGACCATAGATTTCAGGAATCTTTTCAGACATTGCTGGGAACATAGCTTGGTAAAATCCCATCATTTGCAATACATCTTCCTTTTCAATAACGATTGTGGAAGAAACTTCTTGGAAAGTATCGTAGATAAATTGTGGAATCTCAAATGGTAATTTCTTTGCATATTCGTTCTTATTAGCCACTCTTACAATCCACAATAGTAAGATTTGATTCATACAATCCTTTGTGATTAAATCTTCAAATTTAGCCACGCCAAATGTAAGCAGTAGACTATTGGCAAATTGCTTATCGTTCTTGAAAATGGTCTTGAAACTAATTAAAAACTCAGAATTAGATTTAATTAGCTCCTTTTGCAGTTTTTGTCCATTCTCGATGCTTAACTGGAATAACCTTCTCTGTTGATCAAAATATTTTCTTAAAATCTGTAACTTTCTACTAGCAGAAGCATCGATTCTTGTCTTTTGTCTGAAGAATTCCACTTTTTGCATTAGAATGGATTGCAACGAATCAATACCTTCTAATGAATTTCTCAAATTAATCCCATCTTCTGATTTTAATTTGTGCACAAGGGCGAATAGCTTGACTAAATTATGTGGTAGAAGCTCTTTCTTGTTCAATTTAAATTGCACGCTGTTGTCAGTTACTCTTTCCTGTGATAGCGGGATGCCAAGTTGTTCAGCGCCATCTAACAATTGTGAATCAAGTCTCAAAGTTAATCTAGCATCATCGTACTGATTATTATCCTGTACAAATCCATAGTTCAACAGCAATTCTTCATTAGATTTATCACCATAATTATTAAACAATTCTTCACCTGACTTTAGAGATTCTTTACTAACGAAACACATCTTACCGTCTTGGAAACACCATTTAACCTTAGTATCATTCTTATGGTTGAGGAAATCTACAATCGGATACAGAAAAGCTTCATTAATTGATAGACATTGATCATTGAGGGCAATCTTGGGGAAAGCTCTAGAGGCAAAGATCCCGGCTGACCATACATATGCAGCAAAGCTGTTCCAAGGGAGTTGTTCATTTGTTTCACGATATCTGGCAACATAATCAACGAGGTCTAAACCAGGGGTCTCTAATTGCCCAAGGTCATCACTTGGTTCTAATGACAGTTTCTTCAAAAGAGTTGTCCATTCTTCTAAAAGTTTAGGTAACCTTTGCTTCATAACGAGATACAGATCAGTTCCCTTAATCACTTGTAGCTCTTTCCAATCCCAAAAATATGGCTGTTCAAGCTTTAGAGGTAATAAATCAATATATGGTTGGTAAATGGAGGGCATACCTTTGGCAAATTTTAATTTAGCGACGTAGAGTTGAACTAGAGCATTAGGAGCATTTTTATCAATAACATCACTATCTACTTGAAATGATTCCTGGGCCTTTTCATTAGTTATAAGCAGTTTTGAAGGAATTTGGATTAACGGTTCTTCCGTGGCCAATATGCCTTCTACTACAGCCGATATACCGGAAATTGAGCTTTGTTTAAAGTGAATGCGCTCATCAACAATAGAACCATTCTTAACGGCCCATTGGATACAGTCTTCTAACTTTCCCATCTTGTCTTTATTGTCTGCTTTTCTATGCGATGAGATGAGATGAGATGAATCAAGTTGAACATTTTTCACTTAAAATAAATACTTAAATATCGATCGAAACTACGAAGATACACTGGCAGATACAGTGGCAAGGTTAGTCAACCTAGCACTTACCGTGGTTGTAGTTGGTGTAAAATAACTGTGAGACAGTTGTGATGAGTATACATCTTTCCAAGTGTCCTTAATCTTTTGTAAAACTGGTTTACCATTCCTGTTAATAGCAGTGATATTGGGTGCTGGTAGTGAAATCGAGCTATTCAAAAAGTAACCATTATAGGTGTGATTGTTAACCATATAAGTGGTGTTCACGAATCGATTGGTAATGTTTGTCTTATTAGCAATCGTTGAGAAGACATTAGCATTCACATCGTTACGTCCTAAGTTGTCAAGATCCCAATTGGCTTCTACCGACGATAATAATGAATAGTGATCATAGAAGGTGTGATCTTTGGTACCTTTGAGATGATCAGGGACTGCACCACCAAGTAAAATTGTAAACACTTGGTTTTGAGTGGAATAAATTTCATTCTCATCAAATGTCAACAAGACCAGAGTATTCTTCATGAAGTGCTTGTTCTTCAATAGTGGTGTTAGCCAGGAACGTGCCCAATGCGCAGCAGTCTTAATACTGGAATCATGACCATCGTTGGTCATATTAGGCGTAATGTGGAAGTACTGTGGAAGTTTATGATCCTTAAGATCCCGTTCGAACTGTGAGAAGTTTTTAATCAATGATAATCTGGTTTCATTCAAGAACACAGACTCATATGATATCAATGGGTTATGCTTCCTCACATAATCATTAGCTTGTGTCTTTTGATTCAAATATTCAAAGCCTTGATAGCCAGAATAGGGCATGTCCTCCAAATATTCTCCCCAAGATATTCCCTTTGAATCTAATAAATCAGCTATAGTGGAGACATTTTTGGGTACAGTGACATATTCATCATGGTCTAGTGCAAAGTAGTCACCACCTACTGAAGCCACATAATTGGGTTGTGATGGATGCGTTAGAGCCCAATAATTGTCTAACGTAATACCACGTTTTGCCAACCATTTCATGTCGGGATGACCTGCTGCCTTGTTGTAGTCAGTATTTTCCAACCATATGACTACAAATCTATCAATAGCTCTTCCCCGGACATTCCAAGTGAGCTGAGTAGTATTTGCGGTAGCAGCGTTCTTAGCCACATCAGTTGGATCAGGATTGTAGGAACTAAAGCTTCTGGTAGCGCAATGGCCTAAAGGGAATAAAAAAAGAGCTACAAAAGCGAGTGCACTAAATTGAAATTGCATATTGAGGATCACCTCGATCGGACGGACACTGTTGCACCTTATTAGATTTCTGGTGCTACTTTTCTCGTCTGCATGTGTTGATTTACCAGCACCTTATATACCTTTGCAGGACCGGAAGGTAAGATAACTATTCAAATTATAATCATCGGAACGTGCAGGTAAACGTGTTCAGCAATAATTGCAGTTTATGCAACCTATGCAACCTCTGCAACTTCTGCAACTTGTGATCCCCACGTTCCTTGACTCATATTTGACCCCACGTGTAATGAAGACCTTGAGGACCTTAAAGAGGTTGTTATGGATTTGATATTTAAAGGGCATAAAAAGGCACTCGAGAGTCATAAGGGATAAGATGCGTTTGTTTGCATGATGTGGATTAGTTTGCATTTCACTAAGACTAAGAGCTTATAGATCATGGACGAGAGCATGGGTGGTACTCTAGAGTATCGCAGGGACAATAAACGTCATGCCAAGGCATGGTCATTGGTTATTGCGCTTATGATGGTGTGTAGCACCCTGATCCTGTACAAATTCTTTAGTATTCAATGTGATGATTATATGTCTTCGATAAGGATGTCCTTCAGCGATAAGTCTGCTCAAAAACATGATGGTGATGAGATTGATACCGGTAACGCATGGAGACTGGATACAGCTAGTAATTATAGTATAGATCTGGATTACTGGTTGAAGCAGGAAGAGCCAATGGAGAGGCACTACTATTTTAACGTCTCTACTGTACAAGAAGTCCATCCTGATGGTGTCTCAAGGACATTAACTGTAATAAATGGCCAGTACCCAGGTCCATTGGTGGAAGCCTCTTCTGGTGATACTGTTGTTATTCATGTGGAAAATCACATGGATGGCGATCCTCTGACTATCCATTGTCATGGGCTGCTGATGAAGGATCAAGCTTTCAACGATGGTTCGTCATGGATTAACCAATGTCCGATTCCTGCTGCTGGCTCGTATGAATACAGGATTAAACTCGATGATGATCAGTATGGTACTTATTGGTACCATTCTCATTACTCTACTCAATATGCGGACGGTGTATTTGGACCTTTGGTGATCCATTCTAAGAAGGAGTATGAGGATCTTGATTTTTCATACGATAAAGAGTTAGTTGTCATGGTAAATGATTACTACCACGACACTTCCTATAGCTACATGTCAACTTATATGGGGTCTGGTAATGAAAATACTGAACCAGTCCCTGATAATGGATTGATTCAAGGTCAAAATCATTTTGAATACGTCGATTCACAATATTTAGTACCTCACGGTGCCGAAAAGAAAAGGTTTGCTCATGAGGTTCCACATACAGTCTTAGATCTGGATCCCAATTCCATTTATCGAGTTCGTGTAATTAATGCAGGTTTTTTCTTACCATTTGAATTCGGATTGGAGGGGCATATGTTAAAAGTGATAGAAGCGGATGGTACTTTAGTGGAACCAATTCAAGTGGAATCGTTAACTTTGTCAGTGGCTCAACGTTATTCGTTTGTTCTACTTCCCCAAGATCCCGATTTTAACAAAAAGAATTATTGGATGCATGCACATTTCAATCAATTTTGTACAAAGGAGGAAAATCCAAATTTCAATATGGACGTCAAGGCCATCGTTAATTATAACGATAATTCGAACTCTGTGGAAAAAACTTCATGGACGTACAATGGCGGTGATGTACTCTGCAGAGATTTTGATCAATCAAAATTGAAGACTCTTAACAAAAAAGTACCGTCTGCGCATAGCGATTCCAATTTACCGGATGTACGTGTGGATATCGATATTCTATGGATGATTGGTGCATACCAAATGGCTCGTGGATACCTAAACGATAAAACTTACCTGCCGTTGCAAAACGGATCTACTATGTACCAATTAGGGTTCGCACCGGGTGCTAATACTGTTAAGGATTGGAATGATAATCAATTGCTAACATTTTCTGATAATCAGTATATGATTAATTTAAACCAAAGAGGTCAAGTGGTAGATTTGGTAATCAACAATTATGACGACGGAGCTCATCCGTTCCACCTGCACGGTCACAAATTTTGGGTGCTGGCCATCGGTGACAGCGGGTATTTTCAAGATGAATATTACGATACCAATGATGACGAACAAGCTATGAATTTTGACAACCCTATATTTAGAGATACCGTTAACATTCCAGGATTTGGTTGGGCGGTAATTAGGTTTGTTGTAGATAATCCTGGTGTTTGGCCCTTCCATTGTCATATCGGTTGGCATATGGAAGCTGGTCTTTTGCTTCAAATCAATGCACTGCAAGAAGAGTATGCCAGTTGGAATCATTATCCCCAAAACTGGTACTCCCAGTGTCAATACTGGCAGGATAAATTGTAACAAATGGCGAAAGTCATTATGTAGTTCTCCTTACACTTTTAATTAGTTCAGCTTTTTTACTTTTAATGATAATTAATACTTTTAATGATAATTAACGAAAACAAAACAAAACTTTAACAATTAATCTAATATACATCCATCTAACTTTGAGCTATAAACGCTCATAGGGGTATCATCGGAAACTTTTGATTATAACAATATAATAATTTTTATAACACCATTCAAGTGTGAAGTTGAGAAACGCAATTATCGTAATCATCCACCTGGAAACTGCTCAATGTACAGTAATCACTTAGACACTTACCATTTTGAGAGCAATCAGGAACGTATGGTGAGAATCTTGTTGCATAGTTCTCATATATCTGTCTGTATTCCACTGAATCTCTAATCTTCTCAGAGACTAAATGCCAGTAAGTACCATTTAATGGCGAAGTCTTGGGCCAATCGATTCCGTAACCGTCTCTACAAGAGTATTCGAACAACCATTCTGGTTCTTTACCTTCATTGTCAAATGTTTCATTCAATTTAGCGTAGTAGTTGTAAGCATTCATGACAGAGAAAGTTTCCTTGTCAATTTCATACCATCTCCAAGAAGGATTGTTGTTAAACCAAGGTGTCACCGCTTGAGAAATCCATGCATGGTTGATGACGTTTTCGATGGTCTTTGTATTGTTACCGGCATATAAAATGTTGAATTGGTCCAAGTGGGTATGACCAAAAAAGACACCTGCAATGGTGTAAGGTGAGAATCTTTCAATAATTTCGTAAAAGATCTTGGATGGGAGTGGTAATCCATCAACAATTGGAGGAATGTGAGTCATGATCCAAACTCTTTGACCCTTAGACTCTGCGTCAACCAACTCGCTAATCAAAAATGACCACATACCAAATCCATCTGGATCAGTTGCGTTCCAAAATGCGTAGTGGTTCTTACGGTAATAACAGTTTGAATTCAATGAAACAATCCTTAGACCTACCTTAGTATCAACAGCAAATCCAGTGTAATGAGTCCTTACGAATTGCGAAGTAGTTTCGTTTATCCAACCGTAGTCCTTCCACATTTCAGCCATGAGATCATTATTCCAGGTGTACTTGTTACTAAATCCATGACCTTCTTGAGCAATTTCACCGTAAGGGTAGGAGTCATGGTTACCTAGTGTCGAATAAACGGGCATGTCACCTAGACGACTCTTCAAATCTCTGAATCCTGCTTCTTCAGACGCTAATGATTTATCGAAATTCATCCATGCTTGTTCATCGTGGTCAATTAAATCACCTGTGAACATAGCAAATTCAAAACTTAAATTGTGCTTCTTACCATAGTCAACCACTGAATTGATAGAGGAATTGACTAAAATTTCTGGTGCATCGCAGTGGTAGTGACCAAAAGTGGGAGCTGGCGCTGAGATGGACGAATTCTGGAAAACGTTGTAGTAAGCACCCTTGACATAGGTAAATTCGTTCTCATAGTGAGCATCCTTATAGAACGAATTCCAATGGCCCTTGTACAAGTAACCGCCACCACCTTTACCTTGACTATGTGGTGTACAGCACATGGTAGCACTACAATTAGATTCTGCACCAACTGTATAATCCAATTCCACATGGAAATCAGAAATATGCAAAACGTTAAAAGTTTCGTTACCAGGTTCAGGTGCAACGTGATGCTTTGGTTGCTTTGGTGGCCACAGGTGAGATAACGAACTGTTTGGTGTTGGTGGTTTAGGACAAGAGTCTTCTTCCAAATATTGACAGTACAGTTGACCATCATAACCGTGTGGATCAATCAGTGTCAACATATCGACGAAATTTGAACCTTCAGCATTTCTTTCCACAGTAGTTCTTGCAAAATTTCTGGTACAAGAATCTGGTGATCCTGCCTTGTATCTAACACACCATTGTGGCCATGCGACTGGAATGACGCCCGGGTTTTCCTGTGCCCATTTTTTACCAACTTCTAAACGATTCAAGCATGCTTGACACCTACTATCGTTAATAGAAACTTCACGTAATTCATGAATCAATTGATCAATAGCAGTTTGATTATTACTTGGTACCAATTCATTAAAAGCCTCGTTAGCATCTGCCTTATAATCTTGACTAAACGCTGCACCAGTCGCGGCAATAGCCCCGAGCGTAATTACGCGAGAAAGAATCATTTGGCTTGTTGATCTGGTAGATAGAATCTTCTTCACCCACAACCTCGAGACTGCCAAGATAAAAACTTGAGACGCACATATTTATATGCAATTTTTAACAATCGGGAAAATTGATGGAAAAACCTCGGCTTCGATCTCCGTCGAGCAGATAGCTTCGATCTACGTATTTGATTCGGTCTGAAACTGACGTTACGGCATTGTGAGACAAATCACAAGGCAACTATTAATACCGAATGAAGATGTCACGCTAAGAACATTCGATTTGACCTGGACTCGATACTTAAACAGGAATAATGAGTAATTTCTATCGACCTGATAACTAGCACAGCGCTGTTTGTTCAAGCGAATGTTCCCATAAACTTCCGTATGAGGAAAGACTTGATCCACGATGTCTGACTCTCGAAGATAATGATTACGTTATAAATAGTCTAGCCGGAATCTCCCATACGGCAAGTTTCGATTTAAACACTACGTAGTCTTCGAGGCGTTTTCTCTGCATATGCTAGCGCCACGCCAAGAAAGGTTTTTCTTACTCGAGCAATACACATGATATGATGACTAAACCAGAACACACACTCATACAAACATAAATTTATACATACATCCACTGAGGACGCACTACTCGTATTGGCCTGCTACGCACGTTGTGGTTGGGGAGGAAATTTGCACTGCTCTGTGAAGACGGTTACAAGCGACGGCCTACTTACACCTCAACACTAATACCAACCCACCACCCAATGCTAGTGCCAATGCCAATTTCGTCAACTCTACACCCGTATGTGCGCACATGTGGTGTGTGTCCGTGTCTGTGTCTGTCTGTTTCCAGTAATTGAAGATATCGTCATACTGAATACATAAGTCATCTGTGTATCATGTGTGATTCTTATACATCCTGACACCCCGGTCCCTTCGAATAAATCGGACACCGGAAAAAAAATCGAAGTCCGTGTTACGTTTTTCTTTTTCGAGGAACTTTCACAAGTGAGGGGGTCGTATAGGATGAGATGACGCTTAGAATCTGTTGTACGACCGTACCTTCCAAACCCACAAGGTAAATCTTCAGGGTACTTCTTTAATTAAGATCGGCATTGTTACTATGAGAAGATGGGTGCTATTTGATAGTTGAGCCGTTCCTTTTATACACCCCAGATGCAAACCCTTTGAAAACGTACAGCAGTAGTACTGCGACAGGCACTACTACTACTGCTACTACTACTGCTACGGCCACTAATAATGAAATCTGCACCTAAGAATGTAATGGGTCTCAGTTATTCGTCGTGATTGCCCTGTGAAGTGTACGGAAATACAAAGTTATAAAGGGAATGGATTGAGACGGGTAGCTACTGGCTAGTTTGAAACGATATTGAGGAACAAGAATTTGAAACCTGTGGATCAAATATCCAAGAATTCGTTAGTTCGTGGAAGATGGAAAATCGTAGCAATAGTAAGATTTCCGAACCCCGGTTCGAACGCCAGGAGGTGCATGTAACTGATAAGGAATACAATGATGTGCCGCCAGAATTTGAAAATGTGAAATATGGCCAGAATGCGCACCAGGAAGTTATGCCTGTTGACTCTGATGGCGAGAAACAGAAGCTTCGTCCTTCTTTGAACATGCACGGTTTGCCTGACAAGTTACATGTTTCTAAATGGCTTGTCATTCGTCAATCCGAACTTTTGGCAGCTGAATACGATTGGTGGCCTTTTAGAATTCTACTATTATTCTGTGCGTTTATTTGCGGTTATGGTTACGGATTAGACAGTAACATTAGATTTATCTACACTTCATATGTGACGAATTCTTTCAGCGAACACTCTTTACTCTCTACGGTCAATGTTATCAATGCTGTTATTTCGGCGGCTTCTCAGATCGTGTATGCAAGATTGGCAGATGTGTTTGGTAGATTGACTTTGTTCATCACCGCAGTTGTTTTTTACTCCATGGGTACCGTGATCCAGTCTCAATCCTATAACATTGAAACGTATGCTGCTGGTAGCATTTTCTACAATCTAGGTTATGTTGGTGTTGTTCTGGTGTTATTACTGATTTTATCGGATTTTTCCTCATTGAAATGGAGATTGTTCTACCAATTTGCTCCAACTTGGCCATTTATCATTAATACTTGGATTTCTGGTAACATTACTTCGAGGGCTAACCCTCAAGAGAATTGGTCTTGGGATATTGGAATGTGGGCCTTTATCTTCCCATTATCATGTGTTCCATTAATCTGTTGTATGCTTCACATGTGGTGGAAAGCCAGAAGAACAGAAGAATGGAAGATTCTTAATGAGGAGAAAACTTATTTCAAGACTCATGGTTTGGTTAGCTTCATTAAGGAATTATTTTGGAAATTGGACACTATTGGTACCTTTATTATGACAGTATCATTGGGTTGTATATTAGTTCCATTAACACTGGCTGGTGGTACCAGTTCAAAATGGGATGATTCTCAAATCATTGGTCCTCTAGTTCTTGGTGTTGTTCTATTGCCAATGTTAATAGTTTATGAATTAAAATGGGCGAGGGAACCAATCTTACCCTGGAAGTTGATTAAAGACAGAGCTGTTTGGGCATCGATGAGTATTTCATTTTTGTATGATTTCATCTTTTACATGGCCTACGATTACTTGTATACCGTTATGATTGTTGCTGTTGACGAGTCAGTTAAATCAGCCACCAGAATTTCTTCATTGAGTGCTTTCGTTTCAACAGTATTTTCTCCATTTTTCGCACTTTATATCACTAGAGTTACAAGGCTTAAACCCTACATAATTGCTGGATGTGGTCTTTGGATGGTAGCAATGGGTCTATTGTACCATTTCAGAGGTGGTAAAAGTTCTCATAGTGGTATTATTGGTGGTCTATGCGTTTGGGGTGTGGGTACTACAATGTTCACCTACCCAGTTAACGTTTCTGTTCAATCTGCTACTTCTCATGAAAATATGGCTACGGTTACTTCTCTTAATTATACATTATACCGCATTGGATCTGCCGTTGGAATTGCTGTCTCCGGTTGTATTTGGACCCAAAATTTATATCATGAAATCTTCAAGAGGGTTAAGGATGCTAAGATTGCTTCATATGCATATGAGCAACCATATAATTTTATCGCTGAATATACATGGGGTACTCCAATAAGGCAACAGGTTGTAGAAGCCTATATGCATGTGCAAAAATTGGAAACCTTAGTCGGTTTAGTGTTCTGTGCACCATTGTTGCTCTTTTCCTTATGCTTGAGGGATCCAGAATTGACAGATGAAATAGCTCACAACGATTTAGGTGAAGGTGAATACATTGCTCGTGACAAAGATTATATCTTTGACTGGATTGAAGACAAGTGTAGAAAATTCGTTCCAGGACTCCATCCTAAAGGTCGTCATCCTTCATTTGCTAGTCAGGAAGCTCAGGAAGAAACACGCTCTATTGAAGAGGGACAAGTCCCCGATGATTCAAGTGATGTCGTAATGGAAAGCGGTGAGTCTAATTTCAAGAAGCTTCAAGGGGAATTCCACTCGAGAAGAGTTAGCTCCCACGAACAAAATATTTGATTTGATTTGATTTGGTTTGGTTTAATGCAATTCTTCCCTTAGTTAATAATCTTTTTGTTCGTTTTTAAATATAGATAGATATTGAACTGTGTTTTTCAGTTTTGGAAACACAGAATTGGATTTGCAGTGCTGTAAATCACTTATAACATGTATGACTGGAGGTCTTGGAGTTAAGAAGTGCACCTGGTTCTTGTGGTGATGACTTGAATCGAGGACATTCAAGAATTTTAATGGATCATCGTTGTAGTTATCATTATTATTAACTTCTTAACTAGTAAAACTGTAGTAATTATTACAAGAAAAGTAATGATGGTGTTGTTAAGCGCTATGGTGTTTATGTGGTCGATAAGCGCAGCTCTTTCGCTGCAGCACAGTGCGTGGGAAAGAGTATCGGTATTATCGTGTGCCATCAATCTTACCCAGATACCGTGGAATTTTGAAAGTGAACCTGGTTTCTATAACAAATTATGTGATTATGAACCAGCTTTTGGATCTTGGTCTCATTGTATCCATGAACAGTTACTAGATGTTGCAAATGAATCCACATTTGTGAAAAGTTTGGATTATATAAACCAGTTGTGCTCACTAGTTGACGGTGATGACAGGCATGGTGTGACTCTCGAGAAGTACTATTCATCATTACACAATGCATCACATTACATGCGGCCTGTACCGTCAGATCCTAAATTTAAAGCGTGGTATCCCGTAGAGATAGATTCAGCAACCAGACGTCAATTAAATTCTGCCTATTATTCATTTTTGATAAATCTTGATAATAGTGATAAATATGCATTGTGGTTAATATGGTATTTCATAATTATAATGGGTGTTGCTGCTCTACTAATGATACCAGGCGTGAAACCTTGGTTGTTTAAATTTACTACTGTGAATAAAATTAGAGGTGACTTCATTTTACCGACGTTAACTCAAACTCACGCTGCTTATCTACCTTATAAATGGGCCACTGGATTGGTACCAACTAAATTTGAATCTCTATTAGTACTTGGATTTTTCCTACTGCATGGATTCTTACTGTTTTACAATTACAAGATTGATCCCTACAACATGATTTTCAAATCTCATCAATTACAATGGCTTAGACAAGTAGCAGATAGAAGTGGTATCCTTTCATTTGCTCATTTCCCATTAATAGTGGTTTTCAGTACAAGAAACAGTATCCTCGAGCATTTAACTGGCTTCAAATACACCACCTCTATCGTTCTACACAAATGGGTTGGTAGAAGTATGGTTATCGATGCATTCATTCATGGCATAGCTTATATTCTATATGCACAAGAGACTGAATCCATTGAAAGCTTGAGTCAACAAGATTTTTGGAAAATCGGTGTCTTAGCCGCTTACGTTGCTATTTTCCTTTGTATCTTTTCAATGGGTTTCTTGAGAAGAAGTTACTACGAAACATTCCTCTATTTGCACATCGTATTAGCACTATTCTTCTTTTACTGCTGCTGGGCCCATGTTAAAAGATTTGGTTGGGAGAAATGGATCCATGTATCAATAGCGTTTTGGATACTAGAAAGATTATTGAGATTGAAATCAATCTTAAGATTCGGTATCGCATCGGCTAAATTAGAATTAGTAGGCCCTGATTTGTTCAAAGTGCTGGTACCACGTCCTGCTAATTGGTCTTGCCAACCTGCGCAATACGTTTTTCTATATTTCCTACAGCCTGCTTGCATATGTTGGCAATCCCATCCATTCACCTTTATAGATTTGGGCCAAGAGGTACTAATTGTCATTAGAGCCAAACAAGGTGCTACACAGCGTGTGCTTACAGATCTAATCCATAAAGGTGGTCGATCTCAACTGAAGGTCCTCATTGAAGGTCCATACGGTGCATCTTCACCATTACCTAGATTTCAAGACACATTGCTACTATGTGGCGGTAGTGGTGTACCAGGACCACTGGCCTATGCTCTCAACATGGCTCAACCACTGGCATCAGCACCGCAACGTCAAAACCTCCACATCGTAATCGTTAATAGGGGTGTTGACATTTTAGAAGCTTACATGGACCCGATACTTCGTTTAAAGCATCTAAACGTCGATCTGCAAATCCATATTACTGGTTCTCAAACGAAGCAGCTAACTTCAGGCACACCCCAACAATACGGTTCTACTGCAGTGGCCAACCCCGGATGGGGTAGCGCCAGCAAGATTCAGAATTTACAAGAAGTAATTAGCTCTGCACGCATCCATTACGGACGCCCCAACGTGAGCGAAGTAATTGCAAATATCGCAGGAGAATCCAGATCACTGGCAATATGCTGCTGTGGACCACCAGCATTTGTTGACTTAACTAGAAACTACGTGGCTGAAACGATAGGAACCAGCGTGAGAAACAATAGAAGAAACAATAACAGCAGCATGATAGAATACTTTGAAGAGTATCAGACGTGGTGAAGGAAAGTGGACATTGGTTGAATAAGGCTCCAACTGGCCGCGGAAGCGTTGTTGAACAGATGGCATTTTACCACATTCAGAACATGCCGTGTAATAAATCGCATCATCAACAAGGCGGGACTTTCTTAAAGAGGTTAAGCACGTTAAGGGCAAGACAAGAGCAGAGTGGGCCAATTGTTACGATACGAGCCTACGGGATTCGATCAAAATCTATTAGTATCGATGTTCGGTTGATGGTTGGATTAAGGTTATTTCAGGGTTTCTCTCCGCGCGTTCCTTCGTTCGTAGAGCAAGAAAGCAAGTAAGAGGACACATCAGCTACAGTAGGAATGCACGGCTGACTAAAGCAGGGTGAGAGACTTCATCGTTGAGTCCCACCGGGGTAAATATAGTTAAGGCGTTAGTAACATGAACGATCCGCGCCACTATTGCTTGGTTTACCCTTCTTTCACCCTTTCTCCTTGATCCTTTCAACATTTCCACCTTCGTTTCCGGTTTCCCCTAGGGCGGAGTTTTATTGTCGTCATTATTATCAGATAATAGAGGGTTGTGCTCTGGTCATTTGTTGGTTACAAGGTCTTGTCGTTTGCCTATCGAAAGGATGTGGTGGCATTGTATACCTGATAAGGAACCGGATTAGGACATCGGAACTTCACAAGAACGTGGTCAGTATTCAAAGGATCTGTTTGATATAAAACAGAGCACCAGAGAGTAAGACAGAGAGATTCAGAAGGAGGGTTAATACAAAATTATAACGAATTCACTTCTTACCCTCGCTAATGTCATTATCGATGGAGAAGAAGCATTTGCAACCAGTATTAAGATCTCCCCATAATAATAGGAAGTTATCATGCGAGGAGATTATCGATGAGATGGAAAAGGAACAAGATGCAGCAGTCGTTAGGTTACTGAGAGAAGTTGATAGATTAAAGGCTGAGAACTTACAACTTCGTAAGCAAATACATTCGAACTCTTTTGCTAGCAGTAATGGTAGTGGTAGTGGTAGTAGTCGTCAAAGTAGTCAGTTTTCTAATGAGTCCCCACTGGGAGTGGATTCAGAATATCACTATATGCTACCCAGTCATAGAAGTTCGCTAGCAAGAGGAACTTCACTTCAAGGAGCATCCACTTTCCATCCAATAGATACGTCAATACCCACACAGACTGTGCAGAGGAAAAGAGGAGCTTCAATTACATCGCCACGTACAAGTATGCTTTCGGTAGATTCTTCGCCTGTGTGTAATGGTGAAGTTGTTGATCCATTACATGACGTGCCGAGGCCCTGGTCAGGCGCAGGTGGAGGTTCACCAGCAGAAGCCGCTAGAAGGTGGCAGGAATATAGGATAAGGTAAGGTAGGGATTTTTATTTAGCACTGGAAACATTGTATATTAGCATATCATAACATAAGAATCGATTTTTTTTTTTTTTTTTTCCTTTGTTTGCTTGTTGCATGGTTGTTTGGGGTTGAAACTGGCTAAGGTATCACAACTTCAAGTTGATTAAGTTTTATACAATGATTCAAACCGTGTAATTACTGCAATTGGTATTTACAATATCGGCTCACAATGTGGATTTACGATGAGTGCTGATTGCATATATAACAGGGATATTGTGAGATTGAATTATAATGAGGTTAAGTGAGCCAGGTATATACACAACATTCATTCGCTAAATGTTTAAAATTGCCATTCTTTTATTGCTCTTAAATCAAGTTTGGGCAACTAAAACTTTAAGTACAACTGATATTTCTACGTCAACAGTTTGTCCATGTTCAGCAGCCCGGTGTACTGAATGTGAACAAAACACTTCTGGTGGTACTGTTACTCAGTCTGCATCAACGGTCACCATAACTACTAATGATATCGAATCAGCATCTACTATTACCAAGGACATTACGACTACTACTAATATTACTGCATCTGGTTCTACAATTACCGAGGTTTCAACTGTCACCGTTACCGCCAGCGACACAGTGTCTGCCTTGACCGTTACTGCAAATGGTACCACTCAGGATGCTTCAACTGTCACCATTACTGCTAGTGGTACTGCTCCCGCGGTTCCTGCATCCACAATTACTAAAGAGGCATCAACAGTTACTGTAACCGCCAATAGTACTGTCCCCGCTTTTCATCAAGAAGCATCAACAGTTACCATTACTGCTAATGAAACGGCACATCCTTCAACTGTAACGGTAACCACTAATTGCACAGCCTCTACAATAAGTCAAGATGCCTCCACAGTAACATTGACGGCTAATAGCACAGCTCCCGCTTCTACGCTAGATGCATCCACCGTTACTGTGACAACGAACGTTACGGGACCACCTTCGACGATTACCGTTACCGCTAGCGGCTCTTTGACTATTCATGTTTCTGAAGCTCCGTCTACAGTGGTTGTGACTGCCAATGGTACAGCATCTGCTTTCACTGTTACTGAAACCTCCACTGTAACAGGCACACATACTGTTCCCAGTAGTAATGCAACTTCCACAATAGCTGCAGCATTTCAAGGGCCCACTCCGTCGACTGTGTTCCAAACTTCTACAATGACAGTTGATGGTACATTTGCTAGGTCAACGCCCACTGCAGCAACACCGGCACCATATACGGTCACTAAAACTATAACAGCACCATGCACTGCCTCTGCAGGTTCTGTGATCAGTGAATTAGCTACAACTACAACTACAGAAGTTTCTAAAGATTCTTCATTGGCTGCTACATCGCATATGACCCCTTCATCAGGCTCAACCGCGCCTTCTGCACCTCCCATCGCTTCTTACTCAGCTGCAGCCCAAATAAATCGTTTCCCAATGCTACTTGGAATTTTACCAATGATAGCAGTATTGTAATAAAAACAGGTTTGATTTTATACTAATTTCAAAAATACCCTTTGTTTTATTTTATTATTTTTTTTCGGCGTCACACTGACACTTTGAATTCCTGACGCTGCGTGAACGTTCAACGTGACTGTTGAAAATTTTTCAGTAGGGCCATCTCATCTCATCTCATCTCATCGCCTAAGAGATGACCTACACATATACTCTGGTCCTTTAGTGTACTTACCACTATTGAAACTTTTAATCTACCAATCAATAATCCAAGAATGGCTAGTACTAGTAAAGCATCAAAGAAGGAATTGAAGCAAAAGGAGCTAAAACAGAAGGAAGAAGCTAAGGCTGCTAAGGCTGCCAAGGCTTCCAAACCTTCCAAGTCTGCTAAGGCCGCTAAGACTTCCAAGTCTACTAAGTCTGCTAAGGCTGCTAAGGTTGAAAGTGAATCCTCTGACAGTTCTTCTGGCAGTGATTCCGATTCAGAAAGCTCCAGTGATGACGAAGATGACAAGAAGTCCAGTAGTTCTTCTAGTTCTGATGAGTCTAGTAGTGATGACGAATCTGAGGAAGAGAAGAGTAAGAAGAAGACATCTAAAAAGGAAGAATCTAGTAGTGAATCTGACTCCGACTCTGACTCTGAATCTAGCTCTGATGAATCTGAAGAAGACAAGAAAGAATCTAAGAAGGAATCATCTTCTGATGAATCCAGCTCTGACGAATCTGAAGAAGACAAGAAAGAGTCCAAGAAAGAATCATCTTCTGATGAGTCCAGCTCTGATGAAGAAGAAGACAAAAAGGATTCTAAGAAGGACTCATCCTCTGATGAATCCAGCTCTGAATCTAGCTCTGATGAAGAAGATTCTAAGTCTAGCTCCAGTTCTTCATCTGAAGAAGCATCAAAACCATCTAAGCGTAAGGCAGAAGTCGACGAAGAACAAGAAGAATCTTCCAAGAAAGCTAAGTTGTCTGGTGAACCAGCTACTATCTTCGTGGGACGTTTGTCTTGGAACATTGATGATCAATGGTTAAAGAATGAATTTGAACACATTGGTGGTGTTCAAAGTGCCAGAGTCATCTATGAACGTGGATCAACCAGATCTCGTGGTTACGGTTACGTCGATTTCACTGATAAATCCTACGCTGAAAAGGCTGTTAAGGAAATGCACGGTAAGGAATTAGACGGTAGACCAATCAACTGTGACATGTCTACCAGTAAACCTACCGTTAACCCAAGAGAAGATCGCGCAAAGAGATTCGGTGATATGCCATCTGAACCTTCTGACACTCTTTTCCTTGGTAACCTTTCCTTCAATGCTGATCGTGATCAAATTTACGAATTATTTAGCCCTCACGGTGAAGTCATCTCTGTGCGTATTCCAACACATCCAGAGACTGAGCAACCAAAGGGTTTTGGTTACGTTCAATATGCCAGTGTGGATTCTGCTCAAAAGGCATTGGAAACTCTACAAGGTGAATACATCGATAACAGACCTGTAAGGCTCGATTTCTCCACACCAAAGACCGGTAACGGTGGTGGTAACAGAGGCGCACCAAGAGGTGGTGCCAGAGGTGGTGGTAACAGAGGTGGATTCAGAACTGGTTCCGGTGCAAACTCAGCACCTTTGGGCAAGGGTAAGAACAGTGCTCCTTTCAAGGGATCTAAGAAGACCTTTGATTAAAGCAATGGGATAGAAATTAAAATAAACAATCCTTGTATATTATTATCAGTACTACTATCTGTATATTATTATTAATATAAGTGACCCCTGTTGCTGTTATATTCTGTAATAGTGCCTTTGTAAAATGACATACGAGCGTAAATCCCTTGTTACCCTTCTCGAAGCTTTTTCCGGAGAAGGAATCTAGCTTTCTTTGCCAAGAATTAAATTTGCAAGAATGAACTCTGGTACCATTGATTAGAAATCCTCTTATAAGAAAACCCCACAGATCTGTACTTCTTTCATGGATCATCGTGGGCGTTTGCATGATCAGAAGGTTGTTACTCAATTGGCTTAGTATTACATGTCGTTCTTAGGCCTTTTCAAGAAGGACGTACATCATTCATCGTCATATGGAAAGAAGAGCAGTCACATCGTTCCTGGTGGTATTTTGCAGAAAAATCTAGTACGAGAGTTTTATATCAGGTTAGATGACCCACATAGAATATGGAAACCTGATGAATATATAAGTGGCGAAACAGTTTTAAATATAAAGAAAGATGTTACAAATGTTGCAGTCAGATTAAAACTAGTGAGTCAAGTTAAAGTAAAGAGTAGCGTGGGAGGTACTACTTTGAGAACTAAAGTTACTGATAAGTTATTGGAGAAGACAACTTTTCTGTATGGTAATGAAAGCGACTGTCAGCTTGGTGCTCAAAAAGATGCAACCAATGGATTGACTCAAGGTGAGCACATTTTCCCGTTTAAACTGAAGATACCCAATGGTAAAAAAGTGTTTAGCTCCATTAAATTTGAAAGAGGATCCATAACTTATTACCTACAATGTTCTTTAGAGGCTATGGGTCGTGGTCAAGTGGAAAGGCCAGTTTCGAGATGTATGCACCCTTTCCTAGTTATGGTTCCATTAGACGTATCAAATTTACCTGAACCAAAGACAAAAACTGTGGTATTACAATCTACATCACCTGTACGACCTTCTAATAACATTGGTTTTGATAACGGTTCTTCGAACACTAAAAATACGGGGAATTCTAATACTTCGAATAATACCAATAATTCAGCATCTTCGGTTAGTGATAAAACCGTCAGGATATCAGTGGATTTGTCGAAAGCTGGCTATTGTATTGGGGAGGTTATCCCTGTAAGAGTCTCACTTCAACATTATAAGAATTTTTGTCATCCTGCAGGCTTAATTGTAACTTTGGCCAGAATATGTCGAGTGGGTAGCGGTGGAAATGATGAACCGATGGAAACTTTTAGGAAAGATATTTGTCAAACTATTCGACCAATCTACGTGGATCCAGAGACACATGCCTGCTCGGTAACAGCATATTTGAAGGTACCAGTCGACACATTTTCTACGTTCACAAGTTTACAAAAATTCTTCACATTTCAATACTACGTGGAAGTTATGATTAACCTATCTCAAAAAAATATAATATTAACAGAATCCAACAGAGTGGTAGCAGGTCTCCATGATGGTGTGAAACCGGGTTCCAGCGAATCATTATCAGGCTTAGAGGAAAGTTTAGTGGGTGGAATGCCAAGAAGATTAATGTCAATGGTTAGTAAATCTGGCAGTTTGAATGAAGAAAATTTTGATGAATCGAATATCATTTATAAAGATATGGTAAATGTGGAGAGGCTGAAAAGAATGAATAACGTAACGGGCATGTCCATTGAAACAGTAATAGGTATGACGAGATCAGAACAATCATCACCGGTTTTAGCAGAACAGTCACTACAACCGGTACAAATACAACCGGTACAACAACCACTGCCTATCGCGCAATCAGATTTATCGCCACCATTCTCAGACAGTCAATTCTTATATTCAAAACCATTAATAGATGAATGGTTGGCACCTTTAGATGCATATCCACCAGTTCCTGAGTACACCCCTAATAACGATATCAAAATAATTGAGGACAAGCGAGAATTGGAACAGGAAAAATTGAAACAATTGGAAAGTGATCCACCGGACATTTACTAGAATTCATTTTATTAATTCTATAATACTTAAGAGTACTTAATGATGTTGATATTATTGTCATTTCTTACGTAAGTGAAAAATTCAGGCATTGATGATGAGCATGCCCTCTAAGAGCTTTATAAAACTCACCATTTCAAAGAATAGTAGGTTTAAATAGCTTAAATTCCACCCCCCATCATCGCTTTACGATGAATGTACAAGATAGGAGAAGACTTTTAGGTCCAGCAAACGCTAAACCCATAGCATTCAGTGTTCCTCCAAAGGATGTGGAAGAATCTTCAAAGGAAATTGGTAATGAACATTTGATATCGATGCATACAGGATTGATAGAAAATTGTAACGGTTCCTCACTTGTTGAAGTCAAAGATACATCTGTATTACTCCATCAAAGTTCCCTAATAACTTCAGTATACGGTCCCAGGGCACTTCGTGGATCATTTACATCAAATGCATCGTTATCTATACAGTTGGAAAATGGTTCCCTAGAGAAATATAGCAATTCCCAATTGAAGGAGGTATCAAATTTCTTAACAGGCATATTCAATTCTGTGGTAAACAGATCGAGGTACCCAAAATCCGGTATTGATATCTTTCTATACCTGACTTATGATAAGGATTTAAATTCTGATGAATCCAAGATGGGACATTTATCTTCTATCATTCCATATTGCATAACGGGGATTACATTAGCATTGGTAGATGCAGGGATTGAAGTTTTAGATATGGCTAGCGCTGGCGTTCATGATGGTAATGTTTTTGCATTTTTGAAGAACGGCCAAGAAGTAGCAGGATTTTGGAAAGACGATGGTAAATGTGAGAACATTATGGAATCGTTAGAGCCCTGTAGGAAAGAATATTTCTCTTACAGAGAATTAATGGTTAGGCACTTGATGGAGAAGCAAGCATCGAAAGTATAGTAGTAACTTTATAAAACTTTATGGAGTAGGACAGAATGAGGAATTCTTTCATTTTATACATGTATCAATATGATATAAAATAATATATCAATCATAGAAGTAGTACACAAGTGATCATTCTAAATCATCTAACACTTTTTTGATGTGACAAATTCTCTGGGAAATGGCACCAATGTCACCGTTGACTCTATTGATATAATCGGTGCTTAATTCAACACCTAATGAATCTTTCACCAATCTCTGGAAAATCCTTGTGGTAAAGTATCTGTTACCATGAGAATCAAATTTGCCATTTTTCACAGCACTGACACTTGTTAACAATTGCAAAAGCTGTTTGTTTAAAATTTCTGGGGTCTCCATATCCAAGTTTGGCAACAATAACTCGAATGGTTTTGATGTACACAAAACGTTGTGTGAATTCCCAGCGTGGTACCTAAATTCATAGATACCAGGTTTGAAATGCAATAAACTAGAATCAAAAGTCACTTTACCACAAGCAACTGTGTCATTTTTTTCGAATTCAGTGACTGCTAAATTGTTAGACTCGTACCCTTTGTACGCATTTGGGGAAACAGCACTCCAATGACCTGAAGATGAAACTTTGGTAGTCTTTGAATTACTTCTGGTCTGAATGATGTTGTATAGACCAATCCAAGCATCTTCATCAAACAGTTCAATGGGCACTTGCCAACGAATGGTAATTGGACGAGGCAAAATGAAACTCTTCTCACCCAAATCTTCAATTTCAAATTTGCAATCGGGGTACAGTTTGGAGGTGACATTACCAATGGCGTCCTCTACAGCTTCTTCCCATTCTTGAGAATTGGTTCTTACACGAAGGTGATTATTCACAGACTTGATATCTTTACGAGGCTTTTCCAAACCTTTATCGAACGGTTCTTGCTGATTAGTTAGAGATTTGGTAATTACGTTTTCCACCCTATCCATAAGTTCAGACATTCTTCTCCAAGGACCTAAACCTTGTAGGGTTTTTTCGATACCACCCACACGAGTGTTATCACCATAAAGTTTAGCCATATGAGGTTGTTCAATGAATTTAACAATGATAAAATTACAACCACTCCAGAGACATGCTAGGGCGATATTTTCCCATGAAAAATCAGTCATTAAAACAGTTCCCCAAACACCTGCAACACCCAAGATTGTTTCTGGATTATTCAAATATCTGTAGATACCATGAGAAGTCAAACTCTTTGTAGGGATATAGTTACTGAGGAAAAAATCACCGTAGAACCAACCAAAATCAGAGATCGCAGATCTAATTTCCGCATTACACCACGTCTGTACGGCACAGAGTAAAAGACCGAATATGAATTGGGTATATTCGATATAGGTATTATCATCGAACAATTTAGCGAGCGTTTGGATGAAAAGAAGTGTATAAGTCAAACATGAGGAAAAATTGTAGATGAACTGCCATTGTTGGTAGGAATAAACTTGAGTATACCCATTTTTCAAGTACAACTTGGTAAACCATTTTTGAGAAGATTGCAAATACAAAATGGAACAAACGACAATGGATGTGACAAATTTTGTAAAGAAGGTTAAATTGAATAACAATTTAACACTAGGTCTCTCCAAAAAGAGCCAGCAGATCAGTGCTAACGAGGTACCAACAGTGAAATAATCAGTAAACCTAAGTTTATCGAAATTGTTTACCCAGAAACCACTATTGATTAATGGTCTTGAATAATCGTAATTTTTTGTAGCGATCAAATCATCAATACAGCTGTTGATTTGAGAGTTATCATCACTTGATTCACTCCCATAAGTTATCTCCATATGAGGTGACTCAACATATTTTAAAAACAAAAATTGTAACAAGTGACCCGAAATGGATACCAATAGAACGTGGTAATTACCACAGATTAACGATAATCCATAGTACCCCATGTATCCAATGGAATACATTGGATGTGGTGAAATGTTAAAGACACCATCAAAAACCAGTTCAGATTCTTGTAAAAAGAAGAAATCACCCCAGTACCATGCATAGTCCTTAACGACTCGGTGGGCATCAACTTTGACCCAGATGTTGAACAAGATCATAGACACACCCAAACCGGTCCTCCAATTGAGCATAGCGGACCACTGCGCAGGTAACGATAGATAGACGTAGATCATATATGTGCAAAAGTCCTGCATCAGGATCAAATCCACGAATTGGCGAAACAATAGCCACACATTAAGTTCCTCTGGTTGTGAATACATATCATAACCCTCTGACATCTTTGTTTTTAACTCAAATTGACAAAACCTGGCCAAAGGGGTATGATTACCTTTGGTAAAGACATGGTTTCTTTTGGCATAATTGGTCCATGTTTCATATCTAGACTGCAAATGAAGAGCGACACCAATTCCTAAATTGTAGCAGAGCCTCCAAAACAAGTACTGCGCTAAGAATGCCTTCTTCATAGAAGTCAATCCGAACCTTTGAAGCCCCCAATAACAAAAGACAAAATCAGAAAGCAAAGCCAAAGTAATACAGATCTCTAGAAATGATTTCCGCACTGTAGGATCAAATAGCGAACGAACCATATCGTGAGTAGTAGGAGGCGTAAACGTCACACCCGATGACCTTGTCCGTGCAACAACATCAGACGCCATGATTGTCTAACTTCTCTATCTTATTGAACTTGTGCTGCTGTTGATTAAACACTTGCTAGGTTGAACTAGACAATGATAATTCGATGGAGCGTAGTTGAACTAAACCAAAGCTTTGAAGAGCTTCTTCTGCCTTCAGTTGTCCCCCCATGTGAAAGCCTCTTCTTGTGTGAATGTGAAAAACTGACTGAAATTTTTCGGCTACACGCGATAAGATGATCTACAGTACAATGGACACAGTGACCGTCGAGCTTCTTCCTTCACAATTGATGGTTTTTATCGTCTTAAAATCCTCTTAGTTGGAACCTGTATACCTTCTTTACAAAATGTACTCCTTCTTGAGATTTTCCACTAGCGACTTCTGGTCCTGTGGTAACACACGAATCTGTTCGTCCGTAAATGACAAAACTTGTTTAATCATATCTCTTTGATTCTGAGGCAAAGCTTGCAGTTTGGCCATATTTATTCTTCTCTGAGAAGGTGTTGGTACTGGCGGGATCGGTACTGGTGCTGGTGGTGCTGGTGCTGGTGCTGGTGGCATCTGTTGCATGGGCATCATAGGTGGTGGTGTTGTACCCATAACAGGAGTAGGTGGCATAAATGGAATTGGAGGAGGCATGAATCCAAATGGAGGTGGAGGTCCCTGTCCTGGTTGTTGCTGTTGCTGTTGCGGTGGTGGTGGTAATGGTTGTTGTGGCGGCACGAATGGTGGCATGGGCATAGGCATGGGCATAGGAATGTTGGTATTCAATGGAGTATTCGAGCTGCTATTGACAGAACTACTAAATCCATTACCACCTTGTTGGCGTTTGAGAACTTGGGTAACTGCATTATAATTGATAAATCCCATTTCCAACAGCGCTTGTGTTACAGAGATGGAAATGTTAAGGTTTGTTTTGAGAAATGCTTCTAGTTGAGATCTTTTCATACTATCTTGGTTAGCTAGAATCTTTAAATTGGAAATGATTTCAATCAGTTGTAAAGGTGGAATTTTACTTAGATTAGAGGATACAGGATCAGGCGTTGACAAAATGTTTGGTTGTAATTGAGGTAAATGTTGTGAAGCCTTACGTAGAATGTCTGGAAATGCAATGTTATTATTAGTTGGACTCTTATTATTACTGCTGTTACCGTTAGTATTACTGTTATTGTTGGCTACCGGCGGTGCAGGTGTCTGAGAAGGCTTCCTCGGTAGTGGTACTTCAGAAATCATTTCAAATGGTAGGTCTAATCCGCAATTCCAGGGGAAAGAGTCTCTATTGAGTTGTAATTCATCCTTCGATGCCATTGATGCGTGGTTCTTATAGTTCTGTGGTATAATTCTTTCCAGATTACATGGTAAACTATCTATACGGCTTAAAATCTCGAATGCTCTTCTACAATCTTTACTAGTCTTGTAATCAAAAATAGCTGCGCTCAAGCGACCAGTTCTTGGGTCTGTCTTGGTTGTAATGTCGACTATGGGGCCTGAACCTGCCACTACTGAGGATGCGGTATCTTGGGACCAATCTGCAGGCATATTTGTCAACTGAATGGCTGATGATAAACTGTCTGGCGTCAAAACATGGCGGGACGTCCTCCTTCTTGGATCTGACATTGGTAATAAACACTTTGATTATCTTAATATGCTTCTATGTGTACTGTGTACTACTACTTACCTAGTGTACAGTGTTAATTTTTTTTCCAATGACCTTGAAAAGTGGAAAAAACCTCTTGAAATAAGATAAACATGAAGATTCAGGACAGAAAATGAGAATAATCAGTTGCCTGTTACTTTCTTTTGATCTTTTTACATGATTACACAAAATACGTACTTCTATATGAGTCCAAATTCACCCCTCGTAGCCCTCTGTTTCAGATCCCAAAGTGACATCTTCTCATCATCTGGCAGAACTGCAATTTCACTGTCGCTGAGCTGTAGTACTTGTCTAAGCAATTCTCTTTGTCGAGACTGTATATTTGGATCCTGTGGTGCATCTGTGCCGTTTGCACCTGTCTCAGGTGTATCATTACGCTGTACAGCTAATTGTGTCAAATCGTCTACATTACTGATACCATTGGTTAACAGGATCTCTGCAATGACGAAGCTCAGTTGTGGGCATTCCCGTAGTAGTTCTACAGCATCTTCTGGGTTTCTTCTCGTCCAATCTTGGAAATTTCGTAAAAGTCCCAATTGTTCCTCTGCATTTCTTTTGGCCAATTCACTAGATATCATCATTGCAGGTGTTGTCATATTGATATTAACGTCAATACCTGCTGGTAATCTAGCAAATTTGAGACTCGTACCATCTTCCATGTTATTACTATTATTATTGTTGTTATTACTATTATTATTATTATCATTATTTTCCATATCTGTACCTGTAGCATACCCACATTTCAACAGTCTCGATCCGAATTGATATCCATTTAAATTCCTCACAGCACTAGCACTCGATTCTAAATCCTTATATTCAACAAAGGCATACCCCTTGGACTTACCTGTCTGTGGGTCAAACATCATCTTCAAGTTATTTACAGGCCCTACGTTACTACAGAGATCGAGAATCTGCTCTTCAGTCTGATCATAGGGAATCGATCCGAGGTAAACAACTCTTGATGGTAAGTGCTGGCCACCACTGGTTCTATTCATTCTCGTATTTGCTTAGCTTCTTTTTGTCTTTGTTGTACGTAAGAGGTTGAAGATGAAATTTTAAACAAGCGATGCCTTTCTATAACACAACTCTTCTCTAAAAGAATAACTATCTACCAAGAAAAATAGGGGAATAATGGATTCCAGAGAGGTTTCAACGCACGTTAAGAATCTAGAGAAGTTTAAGACCAACGATGAAACTGTATTAGATATTTTAAAGGCCTTGGAGAAAGAAGTTGTCCCCACTGAAAAGTTATTAAGAGAGACCAAAGTTGGTGTCGAAGTTAACAAGTTCAAGAAATCCCAAAATGCAGAGATTGTCAAACTTGTTAAACGTATGATTTCTTCTTGGAAAGAAACTATCAATAAGAGTAAAAAGGCCAAGATTCAACCGCAGTCACAACAACAACAACCATCAACATCTCAAAATCCATCAACACAGCAACTGAGTCCCACAGAGCCAAGAAAACAGGACAAATTTGTCTCATCGAAGCCTAGAAACAGCAAGAATGATGGTGTCGATACCAATATTTACAATCACAAGTTGAGAGATATGGTGATAAGAGCACTTTACGACGCACTGGCAAAGGAAAGTGAGCATCCGCCCTCGTCAGTTCTAGATTCCGCAAAGTCTATTGAAGAAGAGATGAACAAATTGAACAACTGTGACGAAAATGAGAAGGCCTATAAGGACAAATACAGAATTATTTATTCTAACATCATTTCTAAGAACAACCCAGATTTAAAGCATAAAATCACTAACGGGGACGTTACGTCACAGTACTTGGTTTCCTGTGATCCCAAAGAATTGGCACCTGAACATCTCAAAAAGAAGTTGGAGGAAATTGCTAAACAGAATCTGCACAACGCCCAAGGTGCTACCATTCAAAGGTCCATTACTGATAGATTTACCTGTGGTAAGTGCAAGGAAAAGAAAGTTTCTTACTATCAATTACAAACGAGATCTGCTGATGAACCATTGACTACATTCTGTACATGTGAAGCCTGTGGTAATAGGTGGAAGTTCTCTTAGTTGTCTTCTATTCGATGTAAAGGATAATCCAACGTGATCCAAGAAGACACTTTGACACATTTTGCACGCCGCACTTTTAAGACAATGATTGGCAATTTGACAAAAATTAGTGATCTACTTAAGTGAGCCGGTGAAGACAAATATTGATATATGCTATCAATTCTATATGTATATGTATATGTATATGTATGTATATATATATCTACCCATTGTATGGAGAAATGGTATTAATTGTTAAGGTTCTTGTTGGTATACTGTTTGTAGACGGGTGAGCAAGATGACTTTCGAGATTGATTCTACTGAGGGCTCTACTAAGAATAGAATTGGCTACACTGTCAACGGCCCTAGAAACTCTAAGGATGATTGGAAGGACGGTACAGATCATAAGATTGTGGTTGTGGATACCAATAATAGTGTTAGCGATGACCCAGAATCACAAGATGCAGTCATAAGAGAGAGATTGAACAGATCGTTGTCACCTCGGCATGTTAATATGATTGCGATTGCTGGTGTCATTGGTACTGGCCTCTTCCTGTCGACTGCTAAATCTTTAAATGCTGGTGGTCCTGGTTCGCTTTTGATCAATTATGTGATCATGGGTGGTGTTATTTATTTGACCATGTTGAGTTTGGGGGAAATGTCCACGTTTATGCCCATTAGTGGATCTTACTGTGCATATTCAAGAAAATTCGTCAGTGAGTCTTATTGCTTTGCACTAATGTGCAATATGTGGTACAGCGACGCCGTGTCTGTGGCTAGTGATTTAACAGCACTCCAATTGGTATTGGACTACTGGAAGACAAACACTCACCATTTCCCCTACTGGGCGGCATCATTGTTGTTTTGGTTTCTTATACTGGGGCTCAATGTTGTCCACGTTAAACTGTATGGTGAGGCTGAATATTGGTTAGCCATGTTAAAAGTGGTCGCAGTGATTATTTTCTTTATAATGGCCATCATAGCTAACTGTGGTCATAACCAACAGCACGAATACATTGGATTCAAGAATTGGAGCCATGGAGATGCGCCATTTGTTCAAGGGTTTAAAGGTTTCGTGACGATTTTTGTTACTTCCAGTTTTTCATATGGTGGTACTGAGACCGTTACATTGACAGGCGGTGAAGCTAAGAATCCTGTTAGAAATACTCCAAAGGTAATAAAGACTGTCTTTTGGAGGATTTTGGTCTTTTACGTTTTTACTATGTTCTTCGTCGGCATGGATATTCCATATGATTATCCAAATTTAAAGACGAAATCTGTATTGACGTCGCCTTTTACCATTGTCTTCCAAATGGCTGGTACTAAAGCTGCTGGTTCATTCATGAATGCCGTCATTATGACAAGTGCCATCAGCGCTTGTAACCATGCACTTTTCGGCGGTAGCCGAATTTTGTATAACATGGGTCTCGAAGGGTTTCTACCATATTCTCGATTTTTCACAAAGACAAATAGAAATAAGGCACCGTACGTTGCTGTTATTACTACTTGGGCCGTTGGTGGTCTCTGCTTCGGTGCTAGTTTCATCGGAGCTGGTGAATTATTCTCATGGTTACAAAACATCGTCGGTGTATCGAATCAGATATCCTGGTTGTCCATTGCAGTCATTTCAATTAGATTCCGGAAAGGTTTAGAAGCACAAGGTAAGGTCCACGAATTGAAATTTCGTAATTGGACATATCCATATGGGCCATGGTTCTGCATTATCTTCATTTCTCTAATCATTCTGGTACAAGGTTGGTCGGCATTTGATCCTTGGAGCACTTCAAGTTTCTTTTCATTCTATTTGGAATTGATCGTATTCCCAGCATGCTGGATATTCTGGTGGGTCATCAAGAGAGATCGGTTCAAAAAGGCTAAGGATATGGATTTCATCACCGATAAATACGTCCAGTCAGAAGAGGAATCATTGCTCAATGAAAGGCTAGATAATTTAAAGGGCCTGCCAAGGGTAAGACAGGCAATCAGTGATTATTTCTTATAAGGTCTTTACCTTTTCTTAATAGTTCGTATTAGTATATTGTAATATTATAGGCGAGATGTAAAAAATTCAGACACTTGTAGTCAAACAACTTAGTAACTAAAGAGTTACAAAGAGAACGTACAGAGACCCACCAAGATGTTTAGAGGATTAGTTTTCGCTAGAAGTATTGCTCCTGTATCATTGAGAACTTTTCAGCGTCCTTTAGTAGGTTTGAGACCTACTACAGTTAGTCAAAGATGGTATGCACAATCATGGGATGGCAAGCAGCCCAACGATCAAATAGAGGCACATTTGAAAGTGCAGAAGCTTATGGATGACATACATAAACATCCTAGAGTAGCAGAAAAGTTAGAAAATGTGAGTAAGATTATGCTGGATAAAGGCTTAGCTAATGGAGATGAATCAAAACCACCAGGACCATGGCAGATGGTCAAAATTCTAATGGACAAGGATTTGAAAAATGCAATGGCTGAATTTAAGCAAGAATTACAAGATTCAGGTATCGAATTAGGACCTGACCAATTGGGACCTCTCATGACAGTGTTGGGGATTGAAAAGAAGACCAAATAACTGATTTTCTAAAAAAAAATCCAATACGACTACTTGTACATAATGATTTTATTTAATTCATTAATTAGATTAAATAGTCGAGTAAATCGATTTTAGTCACGATGTGAATTGGTTTAGAACCTTCAGTGATGACTGCACTAGAGTTTCTTTCAAAGAAACCGTTTAAATCTGCCAGCTTAGAAGCTTTGGTGAACTGGACAAACTTCTTCTTACCAGTTTTGTTTTCATTGTAGGAAGAAACGTCATCAAAATTCTTGAGCCTTCTGAAATCAATGTATAATGATTTCATCTTATCCTCTTTAGTAGCGGAACCATTCGAAAGTTTCTTTAACAATTGAGACAAAGTAACCATTCCGGTCAATCTGCCGTCTTCAGTAAGAACTGGTAGTTGATCAAATGCATTTTCCCTCAAGATTTGGATAACATCGGCAACGACAGCGCTTTCTTTAACAGAAACTACTGGTTTTAGTTTCAAATCTTGAACAGTAGCACCATGGAATGGATCCTTTCTATCATATTTAGAGGATCCCTTGCCACCAACACGAGCAATCACGTCATCACTCCATAAATCGTTTCTCTTTAACCATTCGTCATCAACAAATTTGGTCAAATAAGATCTGATAGAATCAGGGAAAACCGCAACAAGGACATCGTCTTCAGTTAATTCAGGATGGTCATTATTGTATTTAACAAGTGCAGAGAATGCGCTACCTGAGGAACCACCGACGAGAACACCTTCGTTAGAGATCAATTGACGTGCATAGATGAAACTGGCCTTATCATCAGTTTTGTACCAAGTGTCCACTTCTTTTCTGTTCAATACTTGAGGAACGAAATCGTAACCAATACCTTCCACTTTGTATCCGCTGACATCAGTCTTGTTTAAGGATTCTGGTTGAGCCAAAATGGAGCCAAATGGGTCCGCACCCACAATGTCAATCTTTTCATCCTGCTCTTTCAAGTATCTAGAAATACCTGTGATGGTACCACCAGTACCTGCACCTGCAATAACAGCTCTCAAGTTTTTGAATTCTTTCAAGTGTTGTAACTGTTCTTGAATTTCTTTAGCAGTACCGTAGTAGTGTGCTTCAGGGTTTCTTGGATTGCTGTATTGATCTAAGATGACAGCACCTGGAATCTCCTTCTCTAATCTTTGTGCAACACCGATGTGAGATTCTGGTGAATCCCAAGCGGCTTCGGTAGGAGTACGAACGATTTCAGCACCTAGAGCCTTTAGCACAGACACCTTTTCATTTGACATCTTTTCAGGTAATGTAATGATAGTTCTGTAACCCTTGATAGCACCGATTAGCGCCAATCCGATACCAGTGTTACCAGAAGTTGGTTCGATCAAAGTAGTTCTATCAGGATGGATTTCGCCGGTAGATTCAGCATATTCGATCATAGACTTAGCAATACGATCCTTAATGGAACCACCTGGGTTATAAAGCTCTAATTTGGCATAGACCTTTGGTTTAATACCGAGGGCCTTGGGCAGAGTTTTCAACTCGATCAGTGGTGTGTTACCCACCAAATCGATAACGTCAGTTCTTGTATCAACAGGCATTTACAGATTTTTCTTGGATCGAAGTAATAATGGTAATACAACTGTTGTAGGAATCCTTCGATTCAAAGGCAGCTGCTATAAATGAGGGAGTGTGACTAATCCTGCTTACTATTGATCGATAAGCTGTGAATGTGATTATAATCAGTCTGTTGATCTTCTTATTCTGCCACAGTGAAAACTTTTTAATCACACGTGATATATGTGTCGCTAAATAATAATAATAATAAATAGTAAATAATAATAATATTACTAGAAAATGGTCCAAAAGACGCCGCTGTTGACCTTTTAGATATCTTATTCTGCTATTAAATACTTGAGAATTTTGGAAAATTTTTGCAGTATTTCTGGCAACCTTAGGTTGGTCAGATGGGTCTGAGACACTGGTGGTCCAAAGAGTGGGATCCACTCTCTTCCCACTGGCAACACATTTATCCGATCACTGATATTTCATTATTACAACTTACCAATAAATAGAAAATTATTTACAAGTTTCGGATTTCATCATAATCATTATAATGGCGGTAGATTTTAAAAATTAATTGTTGAGCCAATCCAAAAACTCAGGAGTCAGATAAGAAATGATTAATCTGGCCCCAGCTCTTAAGAATCCCTGATGGGATTCAAATGCAATTGTCTTTAAATCCACAACACCCTTTTCAGCAGCTGCGTGCAACATTGCGTATTCACCAGACACGTGATATGCGCAAATAGGCAAATCGTTGCAGATTTCGCTAGCGTCACGCATAATATCCAGATAGAAAGTTGATGGTTTAACAATGATACCATCAGCACCTTCTTCCTGGTCTCTCTTTAATGCCCTACGAGCTAGGCCTTTACCTCCTGGTGGTAATTGATAACATTTTCTGTCACCAGAAGAAGGCGCGGAACAAGCCGCATCTCTGAAAGGACCATACAGATTACCACTGAATTTGGCAGAATATGACATGACAAAGGTCTTGTGAGCCAAACCGGCGTTGATCAGACCTCTCTTGATATCTCTGATTCTACCATCAATCATATCACTAGGTGCCACAGAATGAGCACCAGCCTTAGCATAGTTGACCGCCACGGCAGCCAAACGTGCAACACTTCTTTCTCTGTTTATGGTGCCATCTTCGTACAATACACCGCAGTGACCATGAGAGGTGTATTCACATAGACACACATCACACATAATGTAAAGGTCGGGGAACTCGCGTTTTAGGGTCTTGATACCTTGAATAACTGGTCCCTCTGGATCATCAGCGGCAGTACCGACAGGGTCTTTATTCTCCTTCTTTAGAGGAACACCAAATATGATCACAGATCTTAGACCCTTAGCGACTAATGGCTTCAAGTATGGGACTAATTTCTTTACACCAAATCTTCTGATATTGGGCAAGGAATCGATCTCAGAATCGTCGTTTGGATCGTCAGAGATGAAAAGTGGAAAGATAAACATGTTCTTGGTCAACTGGCGTTCACTTTGCCATTCTCTCAAAAGCGGATGGTTGTATCCACCTTGCAAAATGGATGAAATACTGCTAGGTTCGACATCTAAGAATTCAGCTTGGTGCATCTTGAAGTGATCTATTGCGCTTACAACTGGTTTGCTGTCAAATGGGCGATATGGAGGGTCCTGCTACCTTGACATATATTTTTGTTTATATATGTTTGCAGATTTCTTAATACCTTGCTTCTTTATGTAATCTCCTTTCTTTTTCTTTTTTTTTTTTTTTTTTTCCATTTGAACTTTTCCATATGGCTGGATCTTTACGACACATTTGCATTATTATCAAGGGAACTCATCGGGATTATAGTTAGTTGTACTTGAGGATGTCGCATCACTGTGAAGACGAACATTTTGATCATGGTCATGGCCATGGTCATGACCACACCGCACCAATTCCAACGAATCCAAACCAGTCATTATTCACAAAGATAGACACCTCCAAAGTGAGATGTTTAAATGCCGTGGCTCGAGGCGTGCCTGCACATACAGAATTGTTCAGAGTGTTTCTAAAGGATCAGGATGAAAAGTTCAACTGTTCCCGGTATTTGGAAAGTGATGCAGACTGTCAGTTAGTCGTCCACATACCCTTTGTTGGGAATTGTAAACTGTTTTCCGTAATTTTAAGAACAAGCGATTCTGACGATGGCTTAAGTTCACCTAAAACTATCAAACTTTTCAAGAATTACAATAGAAGTATTGATTTTGACACTCTGGGATCTTCCAAGGCGGATTTGGCCATTCAACATCCCAATAACGTTGGTGTTACAGATTCGGGCGTAAATGAAGATGAAAATACCTTTGTGGAACACTATCTGCCACGTAGACTCTTCCAGAACTGTTCTTCCTTGACCTTATTCTTGGAAGATAATTGGACAGGTGATGAAGACGATCTTTGTCGGTTGTACTATTTGGAGATTCGTGGTGAATTTACAGGTAAAATTGCACCACATGGAGGTGCTCCTATGACCACAGTGTACGAGTCCGCACCTAATCCAGTAGATCACCAGAAATTAGAATCAGAAATGGATGAAGTAGAGATGGGCTTGTAGAGAGGGAAAATAAATGAAATTTGCACTATATAGCGTATAGTCATGAGACAATGGAACGTTCAGCAGGCTGTCTTACTATTCTCTCCCTTTCAAGCACTTTGTATGGTTGTTTGGCCGAGCGGTCTAAGGCGCCTGATTCAAGAGTTCAACTCTTACCAGCAGCAAAAACTGCTGGGAACCCTCAGGTATCGCAAGATGCGTGAGTTCGAATCTCACAGCAACCAGTGTTCTTTTTTCCCAATCTCTCGCTCTCTTGGGAATATTCAATATAACCGTGGGGTTGTTTGTTGTTGTCTTTTTTTTTTTTTTGCGATGTATCGGGTCCAAATAGCTACTATCATACTTTACTGAGGGCCACATATTATTTACAGGAAATCTCCGAGCTGCACTATCGAACGGCGCTTCCTCTAGGAAGATCATCAACAACTATGGGCACACCATCAACGAGTAGCCTTTTTTCCACACCATCTTCTTGTCTATATACAACGACATTTTGATCACCAACGTACAGTCTCGAGCTAATGGATTCCCATTCCTTTGGCTTGATCTTTCTGGTCGGAGGAAGTTCCGATTCCCCCGGACCTTCTAACAAGATGTTGCGACCCAATAGAGTTTCTGAATCATTAGCAGGTCTGCACAGTTGTACATCACCTTCAGATCCTTGGCCACATAACACCATTGCTTCACTTACTTCTCTCCTAAGTTTACATTTTTTCATATTATCCACTACAACCACCAACTTATTCTCAAATGATTCTTTGGGGATTATCCCTCTCAATCCACTGCAAACTTGTTTAGTTTCATTGCAGGCCAATTGTATTTGTGATACGTATAGTTTATCAGAATGAGGATGCAAAGCCACTTCCCTCGTAATCCCAACTTTTAAATTGACCAAATTGAAATGGTACCTTCTTGCAATAGTTAAGCCAGTAAGGAGATTAGACCGTACGTTTAAAAATCTTCGAGCCATCACCAATGGAGAATTTACCTGAACGATAACGGAGACTTCGAAGTTGCTACAACTTCAGTCACTTTTTCCTGTAACTCGAAGGGCGACGCGTCCTCAGAAGAAGTGTAGCTCGGCTTAATCATTAGCAATATTTCTAAGTCTTTAAACTTGATTCTGGTATAGGCAGAAAGCATTGGAGATCGGTAAAGTATGAGAGATTACAAATTAGTTGTGTTAGGTGCAGGAGGTGTTGGTAAGTCCTGTCTTACAGTTCAGTTCGTACAGGGCGTCTATCTGGACACCTATGACCCAACAATTGAAGATTCCTATAGGAAGACTATTGAAATTGACAACAAAGTGTTTGATTTGGAGATCCTCGATACTGCGGGTGTTGCACAGTTCACCGCTATGAGAGAATTGTATATCAAATCAGGGATGGGGTTTTTATTGGTTTATTCAGTTACTGATCGTCAATCTCTAGAAGAACTACTTGATCTTAGAGAACAGGTTTTGCGTATAAAGGATGTGAGTCGTGTACCAATGGTTCTAGTGGGAAATAAAGCCGATTTAGGAGATGAACGGGTAGTTAGTGTTGAGGAAGGTATTGAAGTTAGCAGTAAATGGGGGAAAGTTCCTTTTTATGAAACCAGTGCGTTATTGAGAAGTAATGTCGATGAAGTATTTGTAGATTTGGTAAGGCAGATAATGAGAAATGAATTGGAAGCTGTTAATAACAATCCTAAGGGCACAAAAGGTCGTGCAGTGACACCAGCGGCAGCAACGAACGTTAAAAGAGGTGGTGCAACTCCGGTACATCAAGTGAAGGCACCTACTTCAAAGAGTCGTCCAAATGCACAGCATAGAGCACATCAGAGACAACAATCGAAGGCGGCTGCCAATGGTTCTACAGGCAAAGATCAATCGTCAAAGAAAAAGCAAAAGGACAAATGTGTAATTTCATGAACAAAAAGAAGAATGAGAAATAAAAGGATGAAGTCATCTTTCTGGTTCGTTTGTTCTTAACTAACTCTTTTCTACTTCCAATTTCTGTTGGATAAACTATCTCTAAGAACAATAATCATAATGTTGTAAAGTATTTATCGATAAATTTTAATTAATGTAAACTACCATGAAATATTTTGAGTTTTGAAGTTGTTAGTATAGACGGATGGCTAATGAATATGCTATGCTTCCGAAGGATAAGTTGTATGCGGTTCCAACTTTGCCGCTCAGGCGGAATGGATATCTAAACAGAAGCAGATAAGGGAAACGGATAGAACTGATGTTTTGCTACCATTGATTGGGAAAAAAATTAGCATCGTAATCAAAAAATTCCGTGGACACAACCGGATTCGAACCGATGACCTTCTCCTTGCAAGGGAGACGCGCTACCAACTGCGCCATGTGCCCAAAACGACTGTTACTTTCTGGAGAAAACCTGACTCTGAAGTAACCAATTATAAAGTTCATCATCCTATTAGACTGCTACTTTGTTCACTAGTATCTTATCGTACTCTAGCTTCTACAGACGCACAAAGCGGAGGCCCTGTAGATGGCCTACTAATGCGCCAATTGCCCATAGATCAAGTACTACAGGAATGTGTCTCGGGCTGACAACATCCCCAACAGCGGCAGCTCCATTGGCTAATGACGGAGAACAAAATAGCTAGTTATAACTCAAATCTATCTTCATGAATAGTTGATGGTAAATCGTCCTTTAGTCTGTCACCATGTTAGAAAAAATTCCCTTCTTTTTTCAGATCTTGCGACTGTTGAATAACATAACTAGTCTTTTATTATCTTTCATCCTCTTCCTATGGAAAATGCAAAGACAAATAGAAATAAGGCACCGTACGTTGCTGTTATTACTACTTGGGCCGTTGGTGGTCTCTGCTTCGGTGCGAGTTTCAAAAAATCCTAAACCAAGATAACCCGTGGAATTTTTCTTGGAGTGCTCAAGGTCTCTAATATACCTTTCAAAGAATACGTAGGATCTAGCCTCGAAGATCTTTTTCTCAATTAATTAGAGATTTCGTATTCAAATTAATGCGCTGTGAGCTAACCCTAATTTCCCATAGTAAACGAGAAAAGTAATACGCAGAAACCTCTAATGCATTTTATTACACCAATAAGACTACATTTTTGTTAATTCATTTTTCGATCTCATTTCAGGAAGTTTGTCTAGTAATTCAACCAATTATCGACTTCTCCAGGATCCTATTGTCGATATTCTGCACTTTTTTTTACATTGTTAATTCAGCCGTACTTTAGACGGCTGAATTCTCGACGTCTGTTTGGCTAAAGGAAAATAAATTTGAAATTTCTCATCGTGCGAGAAACGGATGAGAAACGAGTTATGTACACATTAGAAAGGGCTCTAATAGACATTAGTAGTTTAGAGTTTATTTGGAAGATATGCCATGTGAAAGTTCATCATATGATTACCTATAGCGCTAAATGGCTGTCTTGCACCTTGTATGAGAGGTAATTGCTGAACTAAAGCTAACAAAATTAAGCAAACGTTAATACCTACAACCAACCTGTAGCTTACTTTAGTTGAATGATGACAGTATTGGAATTAATTGGAAACATATCTCGTACGATGTGACGCATCGTCAGCTAAATGTTCGCATTCCCAAAGAAAAAGAAACGTTAGGAGTGTCAGCGTTTAAATCTCAAAACATATAAAAGAGAGATCAATTGATAGAAAGTGTAGGATTTTTGAATTCCATTCACTAGTAAATAACCAAAACAGAACAACAACACAGAATAAAAAGAAAATGCTAAGCGAAATTTTGAACCAAGCCTGTGTCTCCTGCAAGGATTCCTGTCAATGCAGTAGCAGTTGCTGCGACAACTGCACTAAATGCCCATGCTCTAATAAACCCCAATGTCAGAGCTGTGGTACAGATTGTACCTGCACCAATGAAAAAAACTGTGGTTGTCACTGATTGAAGAATCGGCCAGAGTTGATTATTGCTGGCTCTATTTTATAGTTTAAAATCTTTATAACGATTTATGTTTTAAAAATTTGGGTTAATTAAATTACGAAAAAAATATCGTTTATCAGTTAGAAAGTGGTTTATACTCTTTCTGTATTATGTTTATGAGATTCTATCGCCTTGATCACTTGTGTTTAAGAGCGACATAGGTAAAATCGTCAAGGTTACCAAGTAATAACTAAACATAAAAAGGAGCTTCTCGACAAATGCAGCACCCATCAAGGGATCTAATTCTAAATAGCTAGGTAATCGACTCTTGTACTTAGTAAACTTGGATTACGCCTGTTTTTTACTGATCTCCACCCTTTGACAGTTCCTTGGACATCCTTCCTCTCTTAAAGTTGCACTATCAGATTAATCGAGAGACTATAGAACAATAATAATAACAACCTATAATTGATATTGCTAAGATCTAAGAAGTACGCTATTTTACCGAACAATTCTTGCACTGTAGAGGTTATAAATGAAGATTTCTAGTTCTGATTTCCCATAACCCGATGTCAAGGGTTGATTGAATCTAGATTGACGCCTTCCAAGCGATAAAAGTCTCGTATTACAGCTTATCGTAAGGAGTACTACAAGATACCTTAACAACAAGTCATCATGACCTCGCAGAGCTCCATGACTACCTTCCTCCCTTCTACTGTATGTTAGCACTATTTTCCATCCGTCGGACAAGAAAAAAATCATCTCATCTCGAAGAGTTAGAAACCTTAAATGAGTACTAGAATCCAAATGATCCATGGTTCAAAACTTTATTCATTTACCTGAACATAGGCAATGTGTGCTGCACCTTTATCGCCATACTCTGAGAAACTCTAAGCAATGTTGTCACTCCCAGCATCTCATTAACAGGATTAAAAAAATCACTAGACAAACTATTGTCAAGCATCGTTACGATAAATCAAGTTGGTCTGTGCATTTCTATTTACAGAAATTATACGAACTCAACCATTTGTTAATCCAAAGAGATGTTAAGACCGTTTGGAATCTTTTAACGGATGTATCCAAATCCAAATCTAAATCCAAATCCAAGAAATCATCGACTCGAAGTTCAAGGATACTAAAAGCCCTACAAGATATCCATCAATTGAAACAAGACAAAGGCCTTCAAGATCCACAAATTGTTAGAGAAAAATTGATTTTAAACAATTACATAAAAAGAGAACAGGCTCGAAATCATCTTCCGCGGTTTATTCCTGAAGAATACAAGACTAAATTGCTCCTTCCATTGGCATTACATACAGTAGCTATGGCTAGACTAAATTCTATTCATGGTAAACTGGTTGAAGGTCCACCCAAAGTTTTCTTGACCCATACGACTCCCATGGGACACAGGATATGGTTTGTTAGATCTGCCTTCAATAAGAAAAAGAGACAATCAAAAACTCTAGGCATTTTAATACGAAGAGAGAAGAATGAAGGTCATAAACGGTGGGATTATCTGCGTCAATGTAAATCGAATGCATATTGGGCACAGCAGGAAGCCAATTGGGAACAACTGATTGAGAATAAGATCGTTCCACAATTTGATTTGAACAGATATCTTGATTCACAAAGCATAGGTAAGAAAAAAATCGAATGTCCACCACAGTTAGCACATTGGTTAGAACCTATTGGTTATTCAATCCAAAAATTAAATCAAATCAATGCGGACAAGGCTGCATATTTCAGAAATTATAAGAATAGAGTCTTGCTCAATGGTGGTCAAGCATTGTATTTTGAAAATAAAAGTATAACCATGTACCAGAGGAGAGTAAAAAGATTCCAGCAGATGGTACAAAACGACCTTCCCTATGTGGTTCCCTTCTTCCCAGGCAGAGATTTGCTTTCAACATTGACCAAATACCGGTTCTAAGCCTACATACGATTCAAAAAGACGAAAACAAAAACACATAATACTTAACCGTCCTTTTCCAAATCTCCTAAAAGTTCTGGTTCTTCATGTTCTACAATTTTTATATCTGATAACCATTTGGAAAGGTCAGTTTCAAACTGATCATCACCTTTTTCTGTCCCATTATCATTATCATTTTTAATACCTAACCTTCTTAACCCTGCAACCAACGACTTCATATCATCTTCTGATGCCTTTTCCCTTAACAACTGTTCGAAAAGAGTCACGCCGTACTTTTCATTCAACCGTTCCAATTCTGAGCTTGATTGATTAATCAAATGGATCCCTGTTCTAGCGAACAGTGATTCATCTGATAATTGCACTTGATAGAACTGCGAACACCTAAAATGAAATTTAGAGCAGTATATGGAAAGATAAGCATATGGATTATTCTCCCAAAGAAATCTTTTTGTATTATCATCTACCTCAAATGGATCTCTTATCCTCTCAGGGGATCTGCTACACATGGGGTACCCACACCATTTGTTCAAATTCCTCTCATCAAGTAGGTCCTGGTACAACTGTGGTGTAAAGAACATCGACAAATACTGCAACGTAGCTTCATCTTGACAGTAAGAATCACATAAAGTATCTATTAGTCCCAGTGATATTTCTTCAGCTTCTTTAACCGTTAGCTGCTTATGCCTCTGTAACGGTTTCAAAATTTCCTCTTGAACACTTTTAACTGTCGTCATAATCAATATCAATGGTAATCCATCCAAATACTAGTAGCGAAACTATACTTTTACTTCTTTTTGTCAATGGGCTTCTTTTATAGCTCATCTTGTAAAGCGATTGATGATCCTCAGTTTAAGTAAACATTGTTATATCTACAGAAGAGCGAAGGGAAATCAGTTCAAGAAGGATGGATAGCCGTCATGGCCGTCAAGATTCTGGCACAAATAAACGTTCAGAAGCTGCTAATAAGCCACCACCCATAATTACTACTAGATCGAGGGCGCTTGACCGTTATTTAAGTCTACAAACTCATATTTACAGGGAAGTGGTACATGCTGTCGAAGAGAATGGAGGTGATGACGATCAAAGAGCGGGTGATTTAGAAGATGATTATGAATTGGAACAACTACTAAATATGGTCAGAATCCCACCATCTTTGGAAAAGTTTATGATTTGGACACTGCTGGCATGTTCAGATTGTTTCCTGCACTATTTCACGATCACACCTTTAAGAGTTGCTACTGGATTTATAGCCAAGTACTGGAGGGGTAAGAATCGTAGGTCTTCGGAGATGTACAATGACAGGTGTATGGTATGTTTGATACTAATCGCAGCATTTGTTCTCAACAGCCTGGATACTTCAAAAGCTTACCATAGGATTAAACGTCAAAGTAGTGTAAAATTATACATGTTATTCAGCGTTTTGGAGATGGCTAACAAAATGCTAGCCAGCATGGGTCAAAGTCTTTTCTCTGTACTGTTTTCAAGAAAGAACTCTCAAAGGGTGTTATCAAAGCGCCTACTTATGCAAGTACTATGTTTGGTTTATCTAATATCCCATGGATATGTGATGGTTTATCAAATAGTGGCATTAAATGTTGCAGTCAATTCATACTCCAATGCTCTTTTGACGCTACTACTATCGATGCAATTTGCGGAGATTAAAGCTTCACTTTTCAAAAGAATCGATAAAGAAGGCTTGTTCCAAATTTCCATAGCAGACGTTGTGGAAAGATACCAATTGGTGCTTCTGCTATTGGTCATAGCCATCAGAAATATGATAGCTAAATCCAAATCACAATCAAGCATCATACCGAATTCTTGGACGCTTCATTCCACTTCTTCTGTCATCACGGGAATCCTCTGTGGTCCCATGGTTAATGTGATTGGTAGTGAATTAGTGGTCGATTGGGTTAAACATGCATACATTACCAAGTTCAACCGCATACGCCCCAAGATCTACGACAAGTTTTTGCTCATTGTATGCAAAGACCATTCCACGTCTTTACTAAAATTTAGAGATCGTTTGGGACTACCAATTCCAGCACTTGTGGTATCATTTGTGGTAATGATAAGGCCATCATTTACTCAAGCATTGAACTTTTCAAGCCCTCTACGCTGCATAATGGCAACTTCTACCTTGGCCATTGGATTTGCAATACTTGTGGTTTTCAAGATTGGGTTACACATGCTACTAATCAAATGGGGACAATTCATTCTTGATGGTAGGCAATTGAACACTGCAGTAACTGAAAATGAGTACGTTCCGGGATTTCTTTCAGATGGTTTAGGTAGAGTCGACAATAAATCAAGATCAATTATCCACATACGTGACTTCAACGTGGAACCAGACTCACCAAGCGCCGATGAGAATATTTGTAATGGTAAAAATGTAGAACTCTCAGGGGCAAGCTCTCAAAATGATTTTTCGAACGATATACCGCCGGGTCCCAACGATCTACGACAGCACAAGAACAGTAAGAACCCGCGTTCGCTAGAGAACGTTGCACGCTATAAGATGGTCTCCAAGCAGATCTGGTGAAGATAAATTAAACGAGAAATTTGTAACAATACCATAGTAGTTATGAGGATGCATAATAAAAATATACTAATAATATTTATGCCATTTGGTTTAAACGACTTTCGAGTTTACCCGGTCGCCGATAAATCCTTCGGCCCTCAGGTGATCATGTACTACTTTAATTTATATATACGAAGATCATATCATCTCGAGCAGTACAACGTCTAATACAACCTCCTTATAGCTGACTAGGTCGTTGATCGATGCTTTTGAGGAGTGTTTTAGGTCGCATTGGGCCCAAGTTCCCTAGCTGTAGGCCTCTTTTAGCAAATAGTAGGTTCAATTTCAGTAGAAATTGGTCGAGTTTGAGATCTTATTCTAACTTCAATGCTATTAAGTTAGATTCTAATGGATTCAGCAGAGGATTCTTTTCTTCTACTCGTCCATTGAATAGTAGTACCGCTTCCCAAGAGGCTATTCCGTCATCGATTCAACCTCCCAAAAGGTTGATCAATTCTTCAAAATGGGTTGGTTATTGGCTGATAGGTACTTCTGGATTGGTATTTGGTATCGTCGTTTTAGGTGGTTTAACGAGGTTGACAGAATCTGGATTGAGTATTACTGAGTGGAGGCCTGTAACTGGTACGTTACCCCCAATGAGCCAAGAGGAATGGGAAGAAGAGTTTGCTAAATATAAGGAATCGCCAGAGTTTAAACAGATCAATTCTTCCATTGACCTAGACGAATTCAAATTCATCTTCTTTATGGAATGGATTCACAGATTATGGGGTCGTGCTATTGGTGCTGTATTCGTATTACCAGCAGCGTATTTTGCGCTAGCTAGAAAGACGTCAGCAAGAGTCAACAGAAGATTATTTGGATTGGCATTCTTGCTTGGATTCCAAGGATTTATTGGCTGGTGGATGGTTAAATCTGGTTTAGATCAGGATGATTTGGACGAGAGAAAATCTAAACCTACAGTGTCACCTTATAGATTGGCAACACACCTAGGATGTGCATTTTTATTGTATTTGGGTATGATTTGGACTGGATTGGAAGTTTTAAGAGAAAAGAATTTCGTTAAAGATCCTGCGAAGGCTCTTGAAACGTTTAAGACTCTTGATAATCCATTACTACGTCCCTTGAGAAGAATGTCTCTTGGTATTTTAGCTTTGACATTCTGTACAACGATGTCTGGTGCTCTGGTTGCCGGTTTAGATGCTGGATGGATCTACAACACTTTCCCCAAGATGGGCGAGAACTGGATACCGCCTAAACGTGAACTGATGGATGCTAATTTCGCCCATAAAGAAGATAAGAGTGATTTATGGTGGAGAAACCTTTTGGAAAATCCAACTACAGTCCAACTGAACCACAGACTGTTTGGTATAGCTACTTTTGGCGCAGTATTTGCCTTACACATGTACGGTGTTAAGAAGAAGCATATAGTTCCTAAGGCCGCCGATCGTACTCTGAAGGCAATGATGGGTTTAGTTACCTTACAAGTTGGACTTGGTATCACCACTTTACTTTGGTTAGTTCCTATCCCTCTTGCATCTGCCCATCAAGCGGGTGCATTAGCGGTCTTTACAAGTGCCATCCTGCTTGCAGCTCAACTAAGAAAGCCAAGAATCCCAATGAAACTTCTCATCAACGGTTTACACATGCAAGAGTTGAGGAAGGGCGGCAGTAAAATTTTAGCTGAAGCTGCTAAGCAACCAAAATTGAAGTGAAAAACATTGGTATTTTTTTTTCTTTCAATCTCATGTAAATATTACCAGTGCTAGTCCCTACCTGTGATTAACCTAAAAAAAAACAACTATTTATTTCTTTATTTATCCAATTATACAATTTTAGTTGCTGACAAACTCCTTTTCATTATTGGCCATAGCTTCCACATTTGTAGCTGCCATTCTCCAAAGTATGAACATTAGAACCGACCTATATGGTGAAAATTGGGCGGCAAATTTCTCCATCAGATCATCATCATAAATAACCCAGTTTAATTTCTTGTGTTTAATTTTACTACGTTTAGCAGCAACCCTGTTTCTCTTAAGTTCTTCCACCAACAGTGGTTTATCTGATAGATATTTGGAAAATCCTCTTGCAATTCCCAAATCATCCGGAGCAAAGACATCCATTCTAGATAAACCTGTAAGTAAAAACATCTTTGAGCTCCAAGGTCCAATCCCCTTAATATTTTTAGTCAATTGTTCCACGATCTCATCATCTGTACCATTGGCAAATAAATCTTTAATTGAATTCTCCTTCTCACAAAAATAGTTCGTCAATGATTCGAGGTATTCCATTTTCCTAGCACTAAATCCACAAGCTTGTACCTTTTGCCTCTTGATAGGATCAACTAACTCATCATGTAACTCTCCAAACGCCGGGAACTTACCACCAAAGTAGTCTATTAGCCTTTTTTTAATACTCTTGGCAGCTATACCGCTGATCTGTTGAGAAATAATAGCACTCGCCAACTTATCATAGTAAAACTGGAAATCCACTTCACGTTTATCTTTCAAAAATAGTGGGAAATCACCTTTTAGTATTATTTCTACCAAAGATTTATCAATCCTCATAATGTGCCTACAAGCCTTATGGAACTCTGATGAATGCTTCTCTAAAAACTCATCAGGTATAACACTAGCAACTATACCACCGCTAATTTCCTTTTCATCATCATTCTCATCATATCCATCTGTTTCCAAGGGTCTCTTCATTAACGCCACTTTCCTTAGTAATGTCACTATTTATGTTGCCTACATAAGAAGAACTCTAGTTTTAATATCAAGAACAAACCTTTAACACACACCCAGGTACAAAGTGAAGTGGCAAATATGAATTTAACGATATCGAATGAAACTAATGAAGAAGTCTACGGACCATTAGAAGTTAGTGATGATATGACACTACCAGATTTAGTGGCCTTGATTGAACTAGAGTGTGGTTTTGACCGTTCAAAACATGATCTTTACCACAGTGTAACTTTACTGGATCCTAACGATACTAAGTCTTTAACTGCTATTGGGATGGGTGACAACGAACTTTTGCTTATAAGGAACAAGGTGACAGCTTCTGCAGCTGGTGCAGGTGCCACTAATGCAGATTCTATGAGTGACGATGCCTTTGTGGAACAGTTTAGACAGGAGTTGCTTCGTAACCAACCATTGAGACAACAGTTGTCGTGGCAGATTCCTGAGATAGATAGAATGATTGAAGATGAACAACTATTCAGACAAAGACTGGGGCCTCTGATTTTACAGAGGAGATATGGATTCGGTGCTGATTCAGGTCCACAAAATCCATTTGGCATTCCTCAGGAGGAATATGCAAGACTGATGAACGATCCTGATGACCCTTCAAACCAACAAAAGATCGCAGAATTGATAAATCAACAGGAAATTGATGAACAAATGCGAAATGCATTAGAATATACACCTGAAATGTTCACTACTGTACACATGTTGTTCATACATTTAGAAATTAACGGTCACCCTGTGAAGGCATTTGTCGATACAGGGGCTCAAGCAACGATTATGTCAACTAAATTAGCCGAAAGAACCGGATTGGCCAGATTAATCGATAGAAGATTTGTTGGTGAAGCTCGTGGTGTAGGAACAGGTAAAATTATCGGTAGAATTCATCAAGCTCAAGTCAGAATTGAAACTCAATTTATTCCCTGCAGTTTCACTGTGTTGGACACTGAAGTTGATCTTTTGCTTGGATTAGACATGTTAAAAAGACATCAAGCATTAATCGATTTGGGTAAGGATTCGTTGAAAATTGCGGGTGTCGAGACTAGATTTCTTGGTGAGTCAGAGATACCAAAGGCATTTACAGCTCAAGCTCCAGAGGCACACCAACAGAAAACAGAACAGGGCCCGGGTCAAACACTGGGGGCTACACCTGGTGGATCAGCGCCTACGCCAGCTGCGCCAAGACCATCAGCTGCAAGGGCGAACCGACCAAAATCCCATGACGAGAGTAACATCAAACAGTTGACAGATTTAGGGTTTTCGAGATCTGAGGCGATTAATGCTTTGGATCAAACGGACGGTAATGCAGAATTAGCAGCCTCCCTTCTCTTTGGCTAAATAGTAATAGTGATAGACAAAAGGAGAAAATTAAAGACTATGAAATTTTAATTTGGGTAACATACCAGGAACGCTATTAATTCTTGTAATTTCAGCATTCTGTACTTTATCTTCCTTATTCCATCCGACATGTTGTAAACTAATCCATGGTACTTTATCTTTTAGGTTTAAGTTATCAATCTCAATTTCTGAATGGAATTGTTCGATAAAGTTACGTTCATGTATATTAATGCTCGAATTATAGGCTAGAAATTCATTTAAAATTGAAACCGTACTCCAATATGAGAATTTCCTTAGACAGGCCACTACCAGGGATGTAACTAATTCACCGTTAGTACAATGCATATAACATGGATAATGTCGCCTGTCAATGAGAAACTTAACGCATTCTATAACAACTGAGTATTCGATTGGAACAGGTTTCTTCTTCTTTTTAACTTTGGGTGTACTTTTATCCTTATCCTTATCCTTATCTTTATTCTCTTTCTTCTTACAACATTGAATGTGGATATTCTCAATTCCATTCTCATCACAGAATTTTGCCATTACTGGATCATTAGTCAACGGTTCAGGCGTAAGTGAGAGTATATATTTCAACCTGAGATTCTTGAGGAACGGCAGATTGATTTCTCTAGGGTAGGACCCCCTGTAAAAGTCAAACTGTACTATGTTAAACTGTAATGGTGCTACTAACGACGTCATCCAGTCATTCAATGGTGCCCTTATTTTTTATCTCTCTAATCCTTTATTTTGGTGATGGGTTAAAGTCCGTTGAAAGCTCAAGTAAAGTAAATCCATGTCAGTTACAGAAATGAACCTTTAAACAAACCTTCAAACAAACTCAAATCAACACATTTATACAAGAACTACTTATAAGGGTAGTCAAACCTCAAAAAGATTAAATCAATCAATCAATCTGTAGGAAATGGAGTTTTTCTATGAAGAACAAGCATTAGCAAATGATCCCCATAAGACGGAAGATCATGATGAGAAGACAGAGAAAGTTTTCAACAAGTTAGAGGATGAAGTTAGTAAAAGGTATGACGAAACTGCCAAGGCTTTTAAAGGTTTTGTCGCTGAAGCCGAAGATGGCGTGAAGCTCAATTTACCTTTGGATCCTGCAGTGTCAGAAAAGACACAACGTTATTTAGGTCAATTGGATTCAAATTTACAAAATGTGGAAAAGTTTGCTCAGGGTTATTGGACGAAGGTTTCTAATCCAGGTTTTTGGTCCAATGTGACCAATAATCTGGGCAACAAATTTGAACAAATCGTTCAATTAGGTGAAGAAAGAGGTGAGGATATGGATAAGGGAACTGATAAGGAAAGTTCTAAAACTGTTGTTGGTGGTAATAGAACTGAGACTGAATTGAAAACACTTTCCACAGATGAATCACTATATTTGAATAACAAGCTTTCACTACCTGAGGATTTTGATGCAGATTCCAAGACCCAAGAAATTTCTCAAATTTTGGAAAAAGATATGGATTTAGCTAATCTAATGAATGGAATCGTTCCTCAAGAAATATCTTACAAGGATTTCTGGAATATCTACTTTACTCAAAAACAGAGAATCCTAGAAATGGAGACCACTAGAAGGAAAATCCTAGAGAGTAAGGAAACTAATAAGGAAGAAGAAATTGCATGGGATGAAGAGGAAGACGATAATGATAAGCAAGACGAGGAACCTGTCATAATTAAGAAAGAAGATACTGCTGACAACGATAATATTAAAAAGGAAAAGCAAACTAGCAATGAAGAATCCAAGACTGGTAAAGTGGGAGCAAATGCCAATGAAAATGACGACGATGACGACGACGATTGGGAATGAATTAATTTAAAATTATGATAATAATAATAAAGCGATATCTACGTTATTATATATTAATACGGTGTTTACTTGGCTAAAACTGTCTTGATCTTATCTGAACCCAGCTAAATTTAAATTCATGAATGCATGCATGATTTTCTTTTCCGCTTGATATATTCCGTATTTCATTAATTAATTATTTATTTAAATTCTCTTGTATTAAACACCGTATACACGATGGTAAAACAAGACGTATGCATTTGATGTGATACATTCCGTTGGAGTTCTCATTGGACGATAACCGGTATCATCAAAATAGTACCAGCCCTTGTTCAAGCCTTTATCCACATAAGCGGTATAATGACCACCGTAAAGGCTACCCGAATGTGACGCAACTGCGTATAATTTATATTTAAATGGTGCAACTTGACCCCTTGAAGGCAATTCATCAGTAACCCCAGGTGGTAATCTCCCGTCAAAATCATTTGCCCAAAATGGAGTTAAATCCAAAAAGAATGGATAATTGACCAAAACGTTATTTTTGTTCAACAAATTATCAAATCTTTTCAAGTGAATAATCAGATTGCGCGGTAACCTTGTGATTGTCAATTTTTTAGTCGAAGGTTGCTTTTTCTTACAATAGGGACATAGCCATTCTTCATCTTTTTCCAACTGTTCTAACTTTGTAAATTCCTTGAAGCAATCCAATAAGTAACAACTTTTAGCGTGAGGTACCGGGGCCGCTAGTATAGAAAAAGGCTGATAAGTTGTAGAAGTATGATTACAAACTTTGCACCTCAATTGCGAAGCGTATTGCCCTTGGAACAAATCAACGATAACGCTGAAATCTCTTGTCAAATACCTCTCCCACTCAATGGAAGACGCGATTCTCATCGATAATCTTTCTCTCATTTTTTCAGCTTCTTCTGATAATTCTTTTAATGGAGGATTACCACCACATTGGTTTAAATCTTCATGTAATCCATCTAACAAAAATTGACAAAATTCTTGAGAATCCTGTTGACCACTTTCTCTAAAAAGGGAATTTATCGAACCGCAAGCCATTTTGAATTCATAGGGTCTAACAGCTTTATTTTTATCTGACTTTTTAAATGCAGCGCTTTGATGCATTTGATGAATTAATCTGGCAAAATGTTTAGCTAAAACGCCCTTGGATCCCAATTTACTGTTTAAATTGATATGACGTTCATAAGAATTGTTGAGGAAAATATTCGTTAATTCGTGAGTACCTAAAAGGCATTGTATGATACAATTGATATAACATGAATTACCCATATTTTCTAATCCAACTGTAAAATCTAAATCGTACTGTTTTGTCTGTGTTAATGAACTTTGTGAATTAGATGAGCGTGTTGGTAATTGCGGCAATGTTGGTAATGGTTGGGTTGGAGGTTTTGATAAAGGTTGATTGGTACTAGTATTAGCACTAGTACCATTAGTTGCACTACTACCCACCAAAATGCTTGGTGGGTTGGGTGACGCAATGGTACGACGTGCAGGCGCAACCGCTCTTGAATTTATAGGTGAAACATTGGTGAACGTAGGCAATCCATTACCAGCACTGCTACCACCATTAGCAGTACCATTAGCAGTGCCATTACTGTCATTCGCATTATCTTTGTCGGCTAATTGTGGAGTAGTTGGATATTTGGCGAATTTCATGTCTGGATGATGAGACAAAGGTGGCGACCCAAGTGGCAATTGAGAAGGAGATACAGAGGGAGAGGGGTTTATTAGGTTTGCAGATCCAGGTGGTCTTTGCTGTATAGGTAAATTAAAGCCGGCATTACTTGGATCTTGCGAAGTTGATCTCATCATATCTTTCATTGAAGAATCCATCGAGGAGCTAATATTAGGCGTCAATTTTGGCAGTTGTTGCAGCTTTAAACCTGAAGTATTACCATTAATATAGATAGCGCCGCTGTCTTGGTTTCCTTGGAAGTTTTCACTACTACTACAACTACCACCATGAAATTTCCAACTAGAGATTCCTGCCTCTAATACTAGAATTTTAACATCCTTATGAAGTGGTTTGGCAAATGATCTGTTTATCAGTAAGTCTAATAACACCATTTCCTGTTGGATGTAAAAATTATGGTGACCATTTTCTTTATTGCCATCTGTATATAGAATGACAAACGTAAACTCATTTCTCCTCTTAAAAATATCAATTTCAACATTTGGTGAAGTAATCATCGATTTTTTCTCCAATTCCAGATCTGTGTAGGAACTCTTAAATGATATTGGCTCGATGCAAATGACATTACTGGCTTTAATATGGGTTTCTTCAAATTCAGATCTCTGTCTTACATCCACTAGCAAAATATTACGATCGTCAGATTTAAGCAAAAATTCCAACTCCTTTGCTGAAATAAAACCACCGGTTTTCAGTTCTTTATCACTACTAATTTCATCAATATCAGAAGAATGCTCCTTGATAAACGTTTTAACGCCACTGATCTTTTCGTCATAGAGCAAACTTTTAACCAACATATTATAAATCTCCATCAATTTTTTATCACTTGTGTTGGAGCGCCTTTTGACCTGATGGAATTCATTGAGATTCGGTATTCTATTAAGAACCAAACTGTGTACGATCTTATAATAAACATATGCAGATTCGTAGATATGATAGATTTGTTCTTGAGACACCTCATCATTCCTTTTCAATTTCTTATATTCATCCTTATAGGCCTCTAAGGTGTCTAAACATACTTGCAAAAGAGTCATTACACGAGCCCCAGGCCCACATCTCGAATCTTGAATCATAAACTGTTCAGCCACATTTGATAGTTTTGAAATAGATTTACAACGCAGCTTAGAACTCGACATCCTAATGCAATCTCTAGCTGTATGCTTTTCACCATCTAACTAACGAGAATGGTAATGAATCAACTATGTTTTTGAATCTTCTTTAAGATCCCTTTAGTTTACTCAGCTTTATCTCAGTCCGCCCTTTTAATAACGATAAAAAGGGCGAGTGGCTCGTTAACAAGACTACGAGTCTAAAGATGAAGACAAAGCAGATCAAAATCTTCACAATGTTTTTAGAATATTAAAGATAAAATAGATAAATATGTACTTACGTACCACTTATGCTAGGATGTCTGTGATACCAGTTATGACCATACACTCGCGCCTGCTGATGCCTGCTTAAATGCAGCCCTGTTTAATAAACACCGTCATCGGGTCTGTTCTGTTCGACTTGAGCATCTTCACCTATCTTCCTAAGTTCTGCTTCGCTTCTTTGATGGGTGTAGTCGACGTCCTTGGTGCGAGAGTGCTCCATCTCCTCTAATCTTGCCTGGTTATCATCAAAATTCTTTTGCTCTGTTTGTTCATCAGCAGTGAGATTGTCCTTACGATGTGGCAGGGCTCTGTAAGCTGTATTGGTAAATGCACGACTACCTTGTTGCTGCAAGGTTCTTGATACAACTGGGGTCCTACAGAACATACTCAACATTTTTGCTAATTCCAATGTAGTGCTACTGTATTGACGTACAACAATTAAACTAACGCTATTAACTAAAGTAAAGATACAGTGCGTCGCTCTCTTATACGTGTCTCTGGAAATTCTCTTTCTGTTTCTCTCTTTCTCCTCTTGTTCTATCCCTTATATATGTGTAATTTGACTTGCTACTCCCTCGTTTCCCATTTAACCAATTGCCTTTAAAGGTTAAGGAGCGCTAGGGGAGGACGTCGCTTGCTGCGCTATAACCCTCTCTTCATCGCCTCAGCCCTTAATTCTCATACTCCTCCTTGACCAATTCACGAACCATATCGATCCATTTGGAGCTTGCAAACTCGGGATCCTTGATCACATCCCTGTTTTCACCGTGAACTTTGAACCCAACACGCTCATAGAATGGAATTAGAGGCTCATGCGCTATGATTACAATTCTCTCACCAATTTCTTGGTTACTCAATTTTTGAATGTAATCTGTTAGAAGTAATGTAGCCAGATTCTTCTTTTGATAGTTTTTATCAATAACTAGAGAATGGATAGCTATAGTGTCGCTTGATTCGTTGTGCGTTAATTTCATGTCTTCCAGTCTGATGAACCCATTACGTGAAATCTTTGTACCCATGATATGTCCGATTAACGTCTCAGATTGAACTTCCTTTGTATCGCTGTTGAATTCACGGATAAATAGACCTGAGCATAGTTCTGGACATGTATTCAGCCTGAACTCAACATTTTGTGGTGATGCTCTTTCAGAAGGTGGGAAACCTCTGGCTTCTAAGTCAATAACCTGTTGGGCGTCCTCCAAGATAATAGGCCTAATGTACATGTGTAGAGGCAATGTAGACGTCATGATGCTTATTTTCGGTAACTGAATTTCTTGTCTATATATACACAAAAAGATGATACCTCCCTATACAGTTCAGTTGTATTGATTTAATGAGAATTCAATTCTTCTTACTCTGAATTACAAACGGTTAAGCCTTTTAGTAAGTTATGTTTAAAAGTGCGATAGAGTTGAACAAGTTCTTTTACCCTAGCGAAGTGTTGTCAAAAAGAATTTTCTTGTAAACATGGAAATGGAATATGACAATATATAAGTGAATCACGAAGCATTTCCAAGTGTAAATGATATCAACTTTTCAATATGTTGTCGTTTGACGTCTATATTCGATACACGTAAATCTACTGTACAAGCATTGCCAACTACCATAATATTTTATGTGTACACTTCTCCTATCGCACTCCCAAGAGTACTTTCGGAGTCGATTTCAAAGCATTTTTAGTAATGCGCGTCATGTTCGTGAGAAATTCATTTGAGAAACGGGTAGCGCTTTCTCATACGTTTCCAACAACGAATGGCTGCCACGATGCAGTTTCTTCAGATCCTCAAGATGTGCATTGAAGCTCGGTCGACCCTTTCTTTTTCCTCCTTGTTCCTTTGGTTGCAAGTGCTATAAGAATCCCAATTTGACGCAGTTGGTATCTCTGTTGCACATTCTTGCAACACTCCGTTATCTCAAAACCAAAATACAAAGTACTGGTTACAATGCGTTCTGGCTGCAGACAGAAATGTAAGAAACCGAGCACTCGATCCCAACCGTCTATACGCAGCGTCTTGCAAGGCAGTACAGCCACCAAAAAACGTCTCACGTAAGACTCCGTGCTAACAACACACTGTGTGGACTACACTTCCGCGCGTTAGTAAACCATCTTGCCCTATTCCTTACTATACCCGAAATACATAAACACCTACACTTAGTTCTTTAAAAAAAGAACCAAAACAGTTCTTACTCGCTACGCTCGTAATCTTAGAAGGTAGGCATTGTTGACTTGGACTGGCATCGTTTACTAACTTTCACGTCTGGCATAGTTTACGAGCGTAGCGAGTAAGAACTGTTTTGGTTCTTTTTTAAAAGAACAAGCCGCCGACGTGTGTCAGCATGAGAGAAATGCTTGGTGTTGCAGCCAGCATCGAACCAAGGCTGCTGCTTTTTGGCTCGCTCAAAGTAGCATACCAAAGAGCAGGGCTGTTTTGCGCTCATCTCCTTTTTATACTTCCCCTCCGCGGCTATCTCGCGTTACTACCACATCACCATTACCCGCCCTAGAAAGACTTCTGTTGGAATCCAACCGGTTGGACAATTGCTACTCCCCGTACCGCAGCGTAGCCACCCGCTTTAAACACTTACCCCTCTCTCACCTCCCCACGATTCTATCTGGGGCTACGCCTTGCCTACCCCCGCATCTCCCGCTACGTGGTCTACCGAGCGCACTCGTTTATCGCCGTAGAATCTTCGATAAATTATCAGATACTCCGCTTCCGGCCTAGATCGATCACTAAGAACGAGGTGAAGTGTGAAAGAAGAAAAAAAATAAATAAGAACTTAATTCTGGACTGAGCAATACTTGAATAAGGGCATAAATCGCCGTTTCAAGCTATATCAGACTACGCATTATAGACAGCAATTATCTCATTAGCTAGACCCCACGCTTGGCATTCGTTACACACCGATTAGGAGCTACAGAACGTTACGTCAATGATTACAATCACTACCGTTAGTCAATTAGAGCAATACCGTGACTCTCTTGACGGCACTATTGGGTTTGTCCCCACTATGGGGGCATTACACGAAGGTCACTTTTCATTGGTGCGTCGTTCGATTGCCAACAATGATCATACTGTTGTCTCGATTTTCGTCAATCCGACTCAATTCGGCCCTACCGAAGACTTAGAAACTTATCCAAGAGACATCGCCCGCGATGCTGCACAACTGGAAAAACTCGGTGTTGAATGCCTGTTTGCTCCAATTTCACCTAGTGAGATTTATCCGCTGGGACGGGAAAGGGGTCCCTTTGTAGATGTGAAACTGGGTTGGGCTACTGAAGGGCTCGAGGCTCGCACTAGACCTGGTTTCTTCAAAGGGGTCGCTACCGTTGTGACAAAACTATTACTGCTAGTGCGTCCCGGAACCGCTTACTTCGGCCAGAAGGACTGGCAGCAGCTTGCGGTAGTGAGAGCGCTTTGCGAAGGTCTTTTTCTCCGTGTGAAAATAGAATCCGTCGAGACAGCGAGGGAGCCGAATGGCTTGGCACTTTCGAGCAGAAACTCTTATCTGGAGCCCTCGGCAAGATCGGCTGCTTCCGATATCTACAAAGGATTACTCAAAGCAGCCAAATGTGCAACACTGGGAATGAAAAAAGAGTATCTGTTCGAACAGATCGAACAATCGTGGCAGCAACGTCTGACGAGCGGCCAATTTCAAATTGACTATCTTGAGCTGTGTACTCCCGAACTTAAACCGATTGACACAGTGCACAGTAATTGCGTGGTGCTCTGCGCTGTTTACGTGAACGGAGTAAGGCTCATCGATAATATTTTGATAACCGCATAAATGTGTCAAGAAAAAAGTGTCATACGGCCATTTTGGCTGCAAATTGTGTTGACTTTTTTTTTTTTTCTTTTTCTTTTTCTCTTTCAATGACGATTTGGAATCTCGATATCGAATCACAAGCTATAAAGCGGATAGCCATCAGACTCTTGTAACTAGAAGCCGTCATCTGGAAGAATGTTTTCCTTCTTTTGTTTTTTTTGCTCGTTATTATTACTTTCATATTTTTACACATACAAGGCTTCTTTTGAGACGCATATATCTTCATTTTATACCAAGACTATAGTTCTGCTTAACCTCAATAGGGCTCTCCATTTGACAGAAAAGAGAATACCGTATTGCTGACGATGTCGAAACTCGTCCCTATTGCTAGTCATAGTCTGTCGCCGGACACCTCTGGTCCTTATGAAGAAGGGGAAAAAGGAAATGCATATCAAAAGACTTCTGATAATGAGAAAGGAGAATATGTAGACGTATCTGGCCGTGAGATCATTTCTGATGAACATCGCAAGCAGCCACGCCAGTTACCGCTGCAAGCTTATTCTCACTACGCTGATATCCAGCGTGAATATGAGAGGTCAAAAGACTACGATGGCCTCTATGCTGTTCAGAGGGAACAGATGTACACGGACGCTAACAGCAATCTGTCACCCACGAAGCTAGATTCGCAGCGGATGATGCGCATAGCGAAGGCATATTCGGTGTTCTTCCTAATCACTACAGATATTCTGGGCCCATCCAATGCTCCTAATGCCATTTCGCAGATGGGCTACGTGCCTGGAGTTATCCTCTACGTAGTTTTCGGTATCGCTGCTGCGTGCGGCGGTTGGCTACTTAACCACTGCTTTTGTAAGGTTGACTCGAACAATTATCCGATCCGCACGTTCTCCGATCTGGCTTCCCGTGTTGTAGCGCCTTGGTTCCGGTATCCGTTTGGACTTCTACAATTTATCCAAATGATATTGAATTGTGGTTTGCTACTATTGAGTACTGCGCAAGCAGTGTCACAAATGCTGATTGTAAACAGAGGCAAAGATAATTTCTGTTTTACCGTTGACATTTTAGTGTGGGCTCTCCTATGTATGATCGCCGGTCAGATTAGCTCTCTTGGCAAATTCGCCCACATTGCGAACTCCGCAGTGTGGATGAACATCGCAATCTGTATTTGCACAATGGTAGGTGTTGCTGTGGGAGGTCCTTACTACGGTATCTTTCAACAATATGGAAAAGGGCCTCCATATTACTATCCTGATACCTTCAACCCGCTGCCAATTGTGAAGCACGCTATCGCGCCCGGTAGTCTTGGTGATCGTATTGCGGGTATGAACAATATGGTTTTTGCTTGGGGTGGTGCCACAATTTTCTGCGAAGTTATGGCAGAAATGAAGCGTCCAATGGATTTCTGGAAAGGTATGCTCTGTGCGCAAAGTCTTATTTTGGTGGTCTACCTTTTCTACGGACTTTTCGTGTATACGTACAATGGACAATTCTGTTATGTGACCGCAAATCAAGCCATAGCCTCCGTGGGTCTACAAAATGCAGGCAATGTACTCACTATCGTATCGGGTCTGATTGCTATGGTATTGTACGGTAATGTGGCTATCAAAGTTATCTACCAGGGTTTTTTGGTGGCCGATCTTGGTTTCCCCCACCTTACCACGCGCAAGGGAACAATCGCGTGGGGACTCTTTGTGATTGCTTACTGGGCAGTCGCTTATATTCTCGGTACAGCTATCCCATCTATCAGCGCCCTCGTTCAGATCGTCGGTGCTTTTTGCATTCTAAATTTCTCATACACATTCCCATTTCTATTCGGATTCTGCCTATTATGCCGCCAAGATGCGTCATTGGCCGACAAGTTCGATCTTAAGACCCTAACTGTCGAAAAAGCTGACTCGTATTTACGCAACTTGTCGAGGTGGAAGCGTGCTATCGCACACGGAGGCACTCGCCGTATTTTGATCAAGTGTTCGCTCTTTCTACTTTTCCTTGCCTCACTCGCTACTTGCGGCTTATGTTCTTATTCAGCAATTACGGGAGCTATCCAGGCCTATCAGACCAATACTGCACATGCATTCACATGCACTTCTCCTGTTGGATGAACTAATTGCCAGCGCAACGAGACGCAAATCCCATGGTGGGTGGTGCAGAGGGCTGTATTGTCTAAGATAGCAAGCAGCTCTTCCAGAGATCGCTGATATCTAGTAAGTAGTTTGTTACATTTTTTTTGTGTGTTTTATAGTAATGGATTAGATTGTTATTAAATGTTTCGAAAAAAAAAAAAAAAAAAAAAAAAAATACATTCAAAAGTGAGTACAGCTCGAATAGAGGTAGTAGTCGTACTAGTAGCGAGTGACCATATCTTGCCTGAAGGCTGCCATTAATTGTAGTTTTTTTTCGTTCCCATACCGCAATTGGGAAAGTCTAGCGTCACGCAGGTAACAGTTGTATGACCAACATTACTGACCAGGGTCTTATTCTCCTTTTTACTACCAATCATTCTCCCCCAGAAAGTGGAACAACAGCCTTTCTAGTCTCCGCTGCGTACATAGTTACTGATCTTTCATATTGACGCCGTTCCTCAACATATTTCTCGAGACTTGCTCTATTGAGTGGTATCATCAGATTAAGATAAAATACTGATAACATATTGATAGCCGCATAAATGTGTCAGGAGGGAAGTGTCATACGGCCTTTATGGATGCAAGCTCTGATGTCTTTCCTTTTTTTTCCTTTCTTTTTCCTTTCCTCCCTAGATGACGATCTAAAATCTCGGCATCCAAACACAAGCTATAAAGTGAGTAGCCACCGGACCCTTTTCGCCAGGGATCGCCTTTCGAGGGTTTCTTTCTTCGCGTCTTGTTTATCACCATTATTATTGTTATCATTGTTTTCACATCGGCGTACGTGCCAAGCTTCTATTCGCACGCATAAACGTATACGAACAAATGAATTCTGCATCACCTAGTATAACGGGGCCGGAGAAGAACAAAGTTATCATAGAAGACAAATCTCTTGAAGTTTCCGGTTCTCATGAACGGGGAGAACTCGATTTTGATGAATATGAAGTTCCTAACGATGATGAACCTACTGAAGAAGAACTTCGTTCTCTGAGACACGTTGGTGGTCATATCCCATTCCGCTGTTGGCTTATCGCAATTGTAGAATTATCAGAGAGATTTTCTTACTACGGTCTTTCAGCACCATTCCAAAACTATATGCAAAATGGTAAGCATGATAATCCTGCCGGTGTTTTGGACTTGAAATCTCAAGGTGCCACTGGTCTTGCTTATTTCTTTCAATTTTGGTGTTATGTGACGCCTGTTTTTGGCGGCTGGCTCGCTGATACTTACTGGGGCAAATACGAAACTATTTGTGTGGGTACTGGTGTCTATGTGGTTGGTATCTTTATCCTCTTCATTACATCTTTGCCTTCAGTTGATTCTAAAAACACTGCATTAGGGGGGTTTATTACAGCTATTGTTCTTATTGGTATTGCTACCGGTATGATTAAAGCTAATTTAAGTGTTTTGATCGCAGATCAATTCCCCAAACGTAAACCACGCATTAAGACTACAAAACGCGGTGAGAGGGTTATTGAAGATCCAAACATTACCATTCAAAACGTCTTCATGTTTTTCTATTTGATGATTAACATTGGTTCCCTGAGTGTTATTGCAACCACGGAATTGGAGGAGCATAAAGGATTCTGGGCCGCTTATCTATTACCATTTTGTTTCTTCTGGATTGCGGTTATCGTCCTTTTCGTGGGGCGTAAGAGTTACGTTCGTCCACCTGTTGGTGATAAAGTTATCGCTAAATCATTTAGAGTTTTGGGTCAATTGATCAAACACAGATTTGACTACGAGGCGGTTAAACCAAGTGTACACCCGGAACGTGATTACCCATGGAATGATCATTTCGTTGAGGAGATTAAACGTGCTTTGAAAGCGTGTAAAGTTTTCATGTTTTATCCAATTTATTGGGTCCCATATGGTCAGATGACAAGTACGTTTGTTAGTGTTGGTGGTGAAATGCAATTACACGGCTTACCAAACGATTTCTTTCAAGCAATTGATTCCATCGCTTTAATTGTTTTCATCCCAATTTGCGAATACTGGCTTTATCCGTTCATTAGAAGATACACACCATTTAAACCCATCACTAAAATTTTCTTTGGTTTCATGTGGTGTTCAGCTTCTATGATCTGGGCCGCCGTCTTACAACACTTCATCTATAAGACTGGTCCATGTTACGATCATCCAATGGATTGCCCCAATGGTCCAAACAACATTCACATAGGCTGGCAGGTTCCTGCTTACGTTTTGATCGCCTTTTCGGAAATTTTTGCATCCATCACCGGTTTGGAGTACGCTTATTCAAAGGCGCCAACAAGCATGAAATCCTTTATTATGTCAATCTTCCTTTTGACAAATGCATTTGGTTCCGCAATCGGCTGTGCTCTTTCTCCTGTTGATACCGATCCTAAGTACCTATGGATGTTTACTGGTTTAGCAGTTGCATCATTCATCTCTGGCTGTTTGTTCTGGTTAACTTTCCACCATTTGAATGACACCGAGGAAGAGATGAACGCAATGGATTATGAAGAAAATCAGGAAAAAATCGATGACGGTCTACAAAAAGGTACCTCTGACTTGGAATTCGAACCTGCGGGTGCAGATGATAAATTGGATCACATTGGTTCCCACGGAGCTACAGGATTTCGTCATGACGGAGAATTGGGTGAAGAAGGAGAATTATCTCCATATATGAGCCCAAAGAGCTTGTAAACCGTTTTTACTTTTCATTCTCTTCGTTTTCCTTAATTTAAACTGGCAGGTTTGACTTGATTGTTCATGTTTATATAATTGTATTTAATAGACTGTTTTTCTTTTTACCAAGCTTATGTATTTACCAAAATTTTTATTACTAATAGGTTATGCAGGATTTACGGACCATTGCATAGATGGCGCTTGGGCGGAATTAAATACAAATACCTATAAACATGTGTAAATATGTGTGAGGCTACAAAAGAATTCCATGTACAATGGCTGATAGATTTTAATGAACGGTAACACCGTATTTCTTCACTTTTCTTTCAAACAACCTGAGAACACCTAAGTTGCTCCAATAACCGCATAGGGAGGCCCAAAAAATAGATACAAATGCAATCAACACCGAAATAGACCCACGAGAACATATAGTCCATCGCGATATAACCCAACAACAAATTAACGTAAATTGATGTATCCTGTATACTCTGTCGTTGTGACAATGACGACGCAATTTGTCCGCGTCGCAGATGACTTGTCCGGATTACAAGCAATATATACAAGGAAAAACGTTGGATTCTCCAACTTTAAGGGCGTATGTATGAAATACACACACATACATACACCCCAGGTGCAAGAAGCCTTCAACCACAGGCGCAAGGTGATAGTTAAACTTCTGGACGACACACATATATACGTTACAGGATTAACATTGAAAGAAGAAGAGAGGTTTAGTTTGCCCTTCGTAAAGAATATTAAGAGCGAATAAGGACGTATTTGAAACCTATTATTCACCTAATACAAGTGCGCTGTCGTTATCCCTTCTCCTAAAATCGGGCAGCTTGTAAGGAGCACTCGATTGTTATAACTGAGTGAGTGAGTGATCGATTAGGTACAATATAAAATAAAGAAAAAAAGAGATCAAGATGACAAGTACTGAAGGTACCGGCGGTGGTGATGGCAAAGGAATTAGTGGTTTTTCTGATATAGAGAGAAGAAGTATTTTAGATCCTCATCTTTCGGTTCTGGAGCTATTAAGGAGACCAAGCGATACGCGTCCCCATGAGGCGCTGAAGGGAGAGGTGTCAGATATTGTCGGTAATTGTGCTGGCACTACTGGCACCGGTAATGGCAGCATCTCGCAATCATGGCAAACCATTCATAGAAATGATAGCTGTTTATCTGTTGTTCCAGAAAGGTGTCCTTCTCAAGCTACGGCAGCGGGAATTCTATCATCAAGTGATACTTCTGAAGATGAACCTGATGCGGTGAATTCACCCAGTGCAGTTCATCAACAGTTACATGCGACACCACCACAGAAACATACAAAATCTTTAGAAGATTACCGTTCATTGAACGTTGGCATTCCGCTGGTTTTACCGGAAGACAGTAATAATATTAATAATAATAATAAAAATGGCAGTACTACAGGTAGTAACGGTGAAGAAGATGATAACGATACTATTACAAAAAGTCTTAATTCATCTTCAAATTCATTTATTATGCCAAAGCTCTCTTTGTCTCAAAAGACACAAAAGTTTCGCATTCTGGTCCTGGGTAGGCCTGGATTAAAATTTTACCATTCAATCCCTAAAAAATACCAACATATGTTTGAATTGCCGCGTTCTCATGATCCTGCAGAATTTAAGCAATATACCGGAATTTTAGTGGTTTTCCAAGAGTTAAAAGAGATGGTCTCCCTTCTAAACAGAGTCTGTCAATGCAATCCGAATAGGCCCGTAATACCAGTTTGTCAATCAGGTCAGAGACAACAAGTAAGAAATCTATTAGAATCGTTATTGAAGAATCGATTAGTATCATTGCTGTACCCACCCGTTGTTGTCAATAATCAACCGGATTTGTTGGGAATGTTTCGTTTTTTACAAGAATTATCGAAAACTGTATCTGATAATTCGGATATGGATGCTGAAGAACCTAATAATGGTAGTAAAAGGTTGAAAAGATCTTTACAAAGGAAGAAAAAGAAATTTATAGAGACGTCTGCTGAAAGAAATGGAAGACCTCATAAGAAGAGGCATAACAATGAAAAGGTTAACAGATGGGTTCTTTGGGGGGTTTCGTTAACTTTGGGGGTTGGAGTTGGTTATTGTATTTCACATCTAGTTTCCTCAACTTGGATTTCATTAACTACTAATCCCCTAGGTCCCGTTGACCCTGAATCAGTCAGTAAAGATTTATTTGTTTTTGACAGACAAGAGCTTAAACTAGGAGAAATGGATATGGATTCTGATCACCCCTTTGGTCACGCACTTTTTTTATTCAAACAGGCTTTGAAACAATGGAATTTGGCTGTGAAACAATTTCTAGGTCGACATTTATCTTGTATGGAAAGAATCGGTCCGGCAAATTGTCTGGAATGGCCAACTTCTGATGAACATACAAACAGAGTATTGGCATTGGGGTATGTGATGCTATAAAAAATGAGATAAGCTAAAAAAAAGAAAAAAAAAAAGAAGAGGGAAGTGTCGTTATTTGGTTTTTTCCTTTTATTCTTTTTATTTTATTACTATCGTCTAATCGCTTAGCTTACACAGAAGTTATAGAGTTTGAGTGCTTAACTTGGTACATCATGGGTATTGGGACATGGAGTTGTTAGGTAAAAGAAATTTTAGAAAATGGAAGTTTTCAAGGTAATTCATTTTTCTAATTATCGTTATTTTTTTATTTTATTTTCGGAGATTTAAGCAGGATAATATATAGATTTACTTTTATCACCATGGTTATTACACAAAGTATATTTATACGGTCTTGGCAAGCTCAAATCCATTCTTGTGATCAGTTCGTAAATCACAGTTTCCATCTATCAGTTTTTGATAATTTGAATTGTAATCTCAATTCCTAATTTCTTTTTTTTCTTCTTTCTTTTCGGTCTTTCTTTAAACGCGTTGTGATCAAGGATTTCTTTGTCCACCGATCGCTTTTGGTGTTGATTAGTATTGTTCTACAATGAACAAGAAATAAAAACAAGAAGAGACAAGAAGAGACGAGAGGAAGATACAATATTAGTTGATTTCCATAGCTGACAACCTAGTACGTGCAAGAGTGTTTGAGTAATTATATATGAGGTGCTGAAAAAGGAGGACAAATAAGAAAAAGAATATTTCAGTATGTGGATGAGACAATTGATGTTTGGGAAGTTCCAAAGCCCCATAAGGTTAGGAATCCGTGCGCAGTTGACAGCTCTCGTCAGTATTGTTGCACTTGTATCGCTAATTATTTTAGCAGTTTCTACAGGTGTTTATTTCACAGATAACTATAAGAATCTGCGATCTGAACGTCTTTACATGGCGGCCCAGTTAAAATCGACTCAGATTGATCAAAATTTAAACTATATGTACTATCAATGTTACTGGTTATCATCAAGAGACACTTTACAAGAAGCTTTAGCTAACTATGTGGCCGGGAATAAGACTTATGCAAACTGGGTAGATTCTGGTAATGTCATCCAAAAATTTTTAACCTCATCAGGATTATTCTCTGTAGCAACGATTTACGATGCAACTTTTACACCAGTTCTTTCAGCTACTAATAACGGAACTGGTAACCATATACCAGAAAGTACTTTGGATCGACTTATGCCCCTGTCGGGCAATAAGCCACTCCCGTCATCTTTGCAATCGGAAGGGATTTTAACTAATCCAGTTTTGAACGGAACTTCATATTTAATGTCGATGTCTTTGCCAATATTTGCCAATCCTTCCATTATTTTGACAACTTCTCACGTTTACGGTTATATTACGATAGTCATGTCCGCTGATAGTTTGAAAAACGTCTTTGACGACACTACGGCTTTAGAGAAATCGAACGTTGCTATTCTATCCGCCGTATATGATCAGAATGAGACCTTGTCGTCGTACAATTTTGTATTTGCACCACTCGGCGTACCATCAAGCATTTTAGCAGAGACTATTCCCATTAAAAATGGTACCTTCTTAAGCAGCGCTCTACGGCAAGGTAAAGGCGGCGCTCTTGAACGGACAAAATTTCTATACACTAAGAAGGTTGCTGTGGGCTATTCACCATGCTCAGTAGTGTTTGTTAATTGGATTGCCGTCGTTTTACAATCGGAAGCTGTATTCATGGAACCGGCTACGAAATTAACCAAAATTATTAGTGGGACTGTGGTAGGAATTGGTGTATTCGTTTGTCTAGTTACTTTCCCCCTAGCACACTGGGCGGTAAAGCCAATCGTTCGATTGCAAAAGGCTACTGAATTAATTACAGAGGGAAGAGGTCTGAGAGCAAGTAGTCCTGGGGCCGGTAGCTCTAATGTTAGCCGAAGAAGTTCTTTCTTCCATAGACCGAGCAACTGCGGTAGTTCAATTCGTTCTCGTGTGACGGATAATCATAACGAGAAGGGTCATGATTTACATGGTGAACAAATTCAACACGGATTTTTCGCTATGAACGGTTCTATTAATCATTCTCTCGCTGCTTCGATTGCTAGTAGTGGTAATGAAGCACTTTCAGATAAATCAAAAGGACTAACAACGTCGGCTAATTTGATAGAGGCTAGAGTCCCCGTTTATAGAAGATTTTTTTCGGATGAATTGTCAGAATTAACAGACACATTTAATACTATGACCGATGCATTGGATCAACACTATGCATTGTTGGAAGATAGAGTCAGAGCTAGAACAAGGCAATTAGAAGCTGCAAAAATTGATGCAGAAGCCGCTAATGAAGCCAAGACAGTTTTCATTGCCAATATTTCGCACGAATTAAGGACACCATTGAATGGTATTCTTGGTATGACAGCCATTTCCATGGAGGAAAGGGACATTGATAAAATCCAAAACAGTTTAAAACTAATCTTCAGGTCTGGTGAATTGTTATTGCATATTTTGACTGAATTGTTAACTTTTTCTAAAAACGTTTTGAAGAGAACCAAATTGGAAAAAAGGAATTTTAGTGTTACAGATGTTGCGCTACAAATAAAGTCAATCTTTGGCAAAGTAGCGAAGGATCAACGGGTCAGATTATCCATCACACTTTATCCTAATTTAATTAGAACAATGGTGCTCTTCGGTGATTCAAATAGAATCATACAGATCGTGATGAATTTAGTTTCTAACGCTTTAAAGTTTACACCTGTGGATGGTAAGGTAAACGTTTATATGAGCTTGCTTGGTGAATATGATGCTGAAAGAAGTGAAAACGAAAATCACAAAAAGGTTTATGTGATACCAGGAACTGAACCTAAAGGTAATGATGAGAAGGATAAAGGAGGAATAGAGGAAAAGGAACGATTCTCAATAGAAAATACACCTAACGATACTTCCTCCAATTCAAGCAATAAACACTCAGATACGGAAACCACCCCGGGTTTGAATGATACCGATGAAAAACAAGCATCTGATGATATGGACGGTGGAGAAGAGGATGTAGAGGATGCAGACGAAGTTTCTTCATTTTCTACCAGCACGAGTTCCTATAATGATACCGTTTTCCACAGTCAGTTCAAGAAGACTCCAAAAGTTTGTGATGATTCTAGTGAAGAGTTAGGTGTAGAAGTCAAAGACAAAAAGAAATGGGTTATTTCTATTGTTGTGGAAGATACAGGTCCAGGTATAGACTCCTCTTTACACGAATCAGTGTTTGAACCATTTGTTCAAGGAGACCAAGCACTTTCAAGACAATACGGAGGTACCGGGTTAGGTTTATCTATATGCCGTCAATTAGCCACTATGATGAATGGTACAATGGATTTGAAATCAAAACTAGGGGTTGGTAGTAGATTCACATTTACCGTCCCATTGACACAGACAAGGGAAATCAATTTTGATGACATTCCTGCTGCATTTGAAGATGAATTTAATCCAGATAGTAAAAAGAACAGAAAAGTTAAATTCAAAATCGCTAAATCTTTAAAGAGCAAAAGGTCGAAGTCATCTCTCATGACAGTAGGCCCCAAATCTTCTTCATCAGATAAGAGTTTGAGTCAATTGAAATTAACTGACAGTGATCGGAGCGTTCGTTTGGATAGACCTTTTCTACAGAGTACTGGTACTGCGTCTTCTAACACCAATTTGGGCACAACATCTACTATTAATAAAATTTTGGTTGCTGAAGACAACGATGTTAATCAAGAGGTCATTAAACGTATGCTTAATTTGGAAGGTGTTCATAATATCGAATTGGTATGTGATGGCCAAGAAGCTCTGGATAAAGTTAAACAATTGGTCGAAAATGGTGAACATTACAATTTAATCTTCATGGATGTTCAAATGCCAAAAATGGATGGTCTTCTATCTACAAAGATGATACGTCGTGATTTGAACTACACACATCCAATAGTTGCACTGACGGCATTTGCCGACGATAGTAACATTAGGGAATGTTTAGATGCAGGCATGGATGGATTTTTGGCAAAACCCATCAAGAGAGCACAATTAAGAAAGATCATCGAAGAATTCTGTCCTGATAAACAACCTCAGGAACAAGACAAGGAACCAAAATCGTCAGAAAATGACAATTCACAACTGTTGCAGCAGGACCCGCAGCAGTCAAAAGAACAAAAACAACAGCAGCAACTGCTGCCAATAATAACAACAACAACATCATCATCATCATCAGGTAGAGAGACTAAAAATAAGGACCCTCAATAGAGCCAAAGGTGCATTTAGATTAGAAACTTTTTGTTAAATACGTATATATTACATTCAAGCTTTTGATAGATAAGACGTTCGATATAGTTTTAATATTACTTAGTAAAGTTAAACCGTCAAAATATCTTTGGCTATATGATTATATTACTCAAGTGTATACAGAGAATAGAGTTTGACCAAATACATACGTACCCACTCGCACACATGTACAACTACAACACTCCGAAAGTAAGTGTGATGCGAAATAGATTATTTCAACTTCTTCTTTGGACGTAGTTGGTTAGTGTGACCACACTTTCTCTTTCTGCAGTTAGTGGCTCTTGGTGGCAATCTAGCGTAACATTGACGGCAGACAGACTTTTCACAGTTGTACTTAGATGCCAAGGCTTTCAAAGATGGTTCGATGATACCACCTCTCAATCTTAGAACCAAGTGCAAAGTAGATTCCTTTTGGATGTTGTAGTCAGACAACGTTCTACCATCTTCCAATTGCTTACCAGCGAAGATTAATCTTTGTTGGTCAGGTGGGATACCTTCCTTGTCCTGAATCTTTGACTTGACGTTGTCAATGGTATCAGAGGATTCGACCTCCAAAGTGATGGTCTTACCAGTCAAAGTCTTGACAAAACTGTATTCCAGTAGTTAGTAAATCAATTCCACATAATCTAGCATCACTTCATCTCATATTCACATACATTTGCATTTCGAACCTTGAAGTCTTCAGCAACTCAGTCAAAACAACCTGTCAAATGGGGCTCCAAAAGGTATACCTACGTCAAAACCCTTCGTATTAGTTTGAAGGTTCCTCGACTGTGTCAATCAGAGCTTACCCAGCGGCCCATCGTGCGTAGCTCACTCCCGTAGTGAATTTTCCAATTCTTCCGGTTTGCGTCGCTTGGGTTCATTGTCGGTCTCTTCGCCTTTAATCTTGAAAAGTTATTTTTCTTACAAAAAACTTGTAGATGTACAGATGTTTGAAATGGGACAGTCACTCAAAAATTGAAAGGTATTACCCTACTCAGAAGTAAAATTTCCAAGTTCCAGATTTCGATAGGCGGGAAAAGTAAAAGAAAATCAACCCTCAGAGTGGAGCCAGGTATAGCACGTTAAAGGACAACGAGTCATACAAGGGGAATAAAGAATAGAAAAAAGGCATATTGGAATTGAGTCCCAATTGATTTGAAATTTTTTATATTCGGATTCATTGTTTTGTTTTCAGTTCGTTTTTTGAAATTCCCCATTCTCCCTTCCGTGTCTTTATATCGAAAAGAGTTATCGTCCATTCAGCGTCTAATAGGAATAATAGCGTTGTAATATGTCAGAAGGAGAGACTGGTGTCGCCAATATTGTGACGAGCGGTGATAACCATAATGATGTGTCTTTGGGGAAGCTGTCTGCGTTTTATGGTGTTCCGGAAGATCAATTAGTCCTAATCGACGGGGGAATCCTGACGATTTTGGAGAATAAAGTATTGGACTTCAACGAATTGAAATCTCAAAATTTAAGATTGAATGTTACGATTGATGAGATTAAGACTGTTTCTAGCAAAAGAGAAGAAGGGTTGAAGAATGAAATTGAAAACTTGATGAAAGATAACGATTCTATACGATTGGAAAGATCACAGGCCCAGGAGGAATCCACTCAGTCAAGTAGGGATAAGCAAAAGATTCAAAATGAAGTAGAATCCTTGCAGGAAAAATTATCAGATCTGGACCAAGAGAGAGAGACTCTTAAACAGGATAAACGTGAGGTGGTTGCAGTGTTGGAGGAAAAGATAAAAGAACTGGAATCTTTCCGTACTGAATCTCGAAAGAGTTTAGATGACAGTAAAAGACTACGTCAACAGGTTTTGGAATTAGAGACCACTGTACAAAATTTGAAATCCAAAGAATTAAGAGATCAATCTGAAATTCAAACCATTACTCAACGGTTGACCATTTTACAAAAGAATAGTCAGTGGTTGGAGGAAGAAGTGACTTCTAAGACGGAGCAATTAATCTCCACTAGACGGAAAAATGATGATGAATTGGATCGTCTCACATCAGAATCACTGTCGTGTAAAAATGAATTACAACTAGAAAAATCCAGAAACCAAGTCATCACTACAAAGAATGAAGAATTGACTAAATCTTTACAAGAGAAGTTAATGGAGATGAAAGATTTGTCAGATTCTCTGTATCGTGAAAAGCAAGAGTTTGCGCATGAAATGTCAATGAAGCAAAAATTGATAGATTTACTAGAAAACCAAGTAAAATCCTTACAAGGGGAATTGAACGCCTCCTTGGATAAAGATAATGTCGAATTGCTTGCAAGTGGCGAAAGGAATACGGAAAATGAAAAGTTAATTCAAGAATTAATCACTTTGAAGGAAAACTTTGAAGAATCAGAACGAGAGCGGTTAAGATTGGAAGCTCTTGTACAGGAATTAATACCGGGAGACGACTCTCAAGACGACATCAACAATACTTCAAGTTTCATTTCTTTAAGGAACAAGGATTCTTCCCTACGTGATATGGGCATTTTAAAGAAAGAATTGATAAAGGAAAGACATCAAAAGGAACGATTACAACGTCAAGTGGAATCGTTTATCGTAGAACTCGAATATAAGATTCCTGTTATAAATTCTTTCAAAGAACGTACTTCAATGCTTGAGAAAGAGCTTAACGATGTGGCCTTATTGCTGGACCATACCTCTAATGAAAAGGAAAAAAGAGAAAGAGAATTTGAGGCGCTTTCAAAAAAGGTCAAAGACTCCGAATCTTCTATACACACTTTAACGAGACAACGTACAGATCTGGCTCATCAGGTACAATTTCTTCTCATGAACATAAGCGTACAGGTCGATTCCGGGGGACTTCTAAGCGCTGAGGAGGTTTCATTTATTAAAAGGATTGTCAATAACGATGATCCAAACAGTGAGAGTGACTCTCAAAGAGTCATATCGGAAAGATTGGTAGAGTTTAACAACATCGCCACTCTACAGGAGAAAAACATGGAACTTCTCAAAACGGTTAGAAAATTGGCTGAAAAGTTGGAATCTGAAGAGAAGGATGTAAATAAAAAGATACAAACTTTTGAAAATGATACGATTAAAGAAGCCAAAGAAGCAATCGTGAGCTTACAAGATTACAACGCAAACTTGGAATCAAAAGTCGAGATTTTAACCAAAGAATGTGATGCTTTCAAAGCTATATGCTCACGAAATGGATCTGACCAAAATGGTTCATTATCTGCGAACGGTACCCAAGGCAATCGAAATGGTTCATCGGATGAGGAAAAGCTCAGAACTCTTGAAGCTCGCCTGACGAGCCTCACGGTAGAATCCTCCCAGAACAACAAGATGTTGAATAATGAAATTCATGAGTTGTACAGATCCAAGACTCAGATATCTATAGAATTGGAAAAGGAAAGATCTTCTAAGACATTGACAGAAGAAAGGTTGAAATTAATTCAACATACATTGGAGTTAACCAGGAATGAGAATCAACAATTGGTTAAAAGATCACAAAATCTACAAAGCATTTTCGACAGACAAGATTCGAGAACAGCTGAAACTGTCAATGAATTGATCGCTTGTAACTCTAAATTAGCAGTCCTGGAGACTAAAGTAGCGAATTTGGAAACAGAAAAGGAACTCTTACAATCGAGCGAAAGGACTTCCAGAGAGAATTACTTAAAATTGTCTGAAGAGAGAAACTCTTTGAGGATCATGGTAAGTCAATTACAAACTTTACAATCTGAACGTGAGAAGTTCCTGAAAGAAATTCAGACTACTTACAAAGAGAACCTCGATAGTCTTGAGCAAGAGAAAGCTGATGCAAGGGCCAGATTAGACGCTAAGACGAAAGAGGCGGAAGATATGGAAAACAGCAAGAGAACTCAAATCCAATGGTATCAAGATAAATTAGATTCTGTGGTAGCTGAGTCTCAGCACCTGAAGCAAGAACTTCAAACTAAGACTTTCTTGGTCACTGATCTTGAGTCTGAGGTTAGAAAACTCGAAAAACAAGTAGAAGAAAGTGAAGCTCGTATTCAATCTTACCAGGTATTGAGTGGTTCTGAAGTAGAGACAAGTCCTGAATCTTCTCTACGTAAAGAGTTGGAGAAAACTAAGATCAATCTGTCAGATACCTATGCGGAAATTGATCAATACAAAAACTTGTTATCTACTACCGAGGAATCCCTCAGCCAATTGACGCAAGATTATGCTAGTGGTAAACAGGAACTGCAGTTACAAGTTGAGACTCTACAAAATGAAAAATCTCAATTACAAGATGTTGTTGCCAAGTTGAATGAGAGTGTAACCAAATTAGAAGAATCCCTACAAGATGCAAACAAAGCTGCTGAGAATGAGAAAAACACATTGCAGAAAAAGATTGCTACTTTGGAGACCGAAAGTAAGGGTTCACACCAATTGAAGGAAGAGTACGATGCACAAATTTTGAAGTTGCAACGAGACTTGGAACAGCAAGCATCTTTTGCTAATAGAGCTCAAAGGAACTATGAAGAAGAACTTCAAAAGGATTCTAATGTATCTAAAACAATTAGTGAGTTAAGAGAACAGAGTCAGAAGGATAGAATTGCCATAACAAGGCTAAAGAATTCTGAAGAACAAGTAAGGCAAGTTTTGGAGCAAAATGAAAAAAGCTGGTCGGCTCAGAAGGAGGAATATGAAAGACAGCTAGAAACCTCAAGACAACATTTAGAGGATTTATCAACACAAAATAGTCTGCTCTACGATCAAATCGAACTATTTTCAAAGGACAATAGCGATGGAGTAAACGGAGAAACTGCAGAAGTCAGAGAAATTTTGACAAACCTTCGCCGTGAACGCGATATCCTCGGTACCAAGCTAACTGTGAGCCAAAGAGAAGAGCAAACTCTAAGGGGATCTTTGGCCTCAGTGGAAAACGAGCTAGATACTACTAAAAGACAGTTGTCACAGTTCCAGAAAGAAATCACCACCCATTCCGAACTGATAGGGCAACATGAGAAGATTATTGAGCAATTGAACCAGTTGAACCTTCTTCGTGAAAGTAATATCACTCTGAGAAACGCTGCTGAAGAGGAGAACAAGAAGAACAGAGAATTACAGGAGGAGCTTAATCAACTACGTGAAAGAATCCTTCCTCTGGAATCCGAACTTAATACTTTGCACACGTCTGTCCTTGAGAAAGATCAACAACTGAATTTGTATAAGGAGGAAGCAAACCGCTGGAAGGAACGTTCTCAAGAAATTTTACATAAGCATGATCGTATTGACCCTGAGGATCATAAGGAGCTCAAAGAAAAGGTTTCTATTTTGGAAACTAAACTGGATGAAACCAACAAGGAGAATAAAGAGCTTGATGATCGCTTTAACAGGCTAAAAAAACAAGCGCATGAGAAATTGAATAGCTCCAAGATTGCTCAGACTACTTTAAGCAACCAGCTTAACGAGTTAAGAGAAGCGAAATCCGAACTTGAAGGTAAATTTGAAGCAGAAGAAAGAAAGGTTCATGAGCTACAAGAAAGGTTGAATGCTCATGGAAATGATACTGAAACAGTTGAATCTGTACAAAAAGAATTGTCTGATGCTCTTGAACATTCGAGAGAACTCGAGCAAAACCTCAGTGCAACACTTCAACAAAATGAAGAAATTACAAAGAAGCTCAACGACGAAATTGACTCTTTGAAGTTGGAGTTACATAGCTTGAAGGAACAAAGCGCAGCTACCGCAAAGGGAGAAATATCAGAGGACCTCTCTAACGTAGTCGAATCCATGAGACGTTCCTTTGAAGAAGAGAAAATTAACTTCTTGAAAGAGAAGACAGAAGAATTAAAGAAATTAGAAGAGGAAAAGCATACTCTACAGGTCAATGGGAATGAACCACAGCAGCAGCCTGTTAACTACGAAGAAATTAAGAGACAATGGGAAAGCGAGCAGGAAGAGTCAATTCTCAAGAGAATCGCTGAAGCTGAAGAAAATCTCAAGAAACGTATAAGGTTGCCTACTGAAGAAAGGATAAAGCAAGTCGTCGAAAAGAAAAAAGCTGCTTTAGAAGAGCTATACAAAAAAAAGTTAGAGGAAAGCAAATCCTCATTAGAATCCTCTGATGGCAATAATAGTGACTTGAAAAAACAACTAGAGAAGGACTTACAAGAAAAGTTTGAAGCTGAAGTGCAGGCTGTGAAAAAGAAAGCATTTGAAGAAGGGAAACAACAAGCAGCAATGAAGAGTACTTTATTAGAGAGAAAAATTTCTAAACTAGAATCTCAATTACATGGCAAAGTCGATTCTCCGGATAAAAGCTCGTCTGAGACTTCATCTGTACCTAAACCAAATTTGCCTTCAAAGATAGATGAAAAATCGGTCACCACTAACCAAAGCGTTCCAAACCCCCTTGTTTCTGGTGAGAAAGTCTTGAAGCTTGATCCTTCAAAACCTACATTCAATTTTTCTTCTTTCTCAGGTGGGAACCCTTTCACATCTTCACCTCAAAACAACGATACTATGGGAACTTCCGCTTTTGGATTTAAACCAACTTTCACACTTTCAAATAACTCCAATAAGAGTAGTGGCACCAAGATTGATTCCTCTTCAACGGAAAATAAACCTGCAAATCCATTCAGTTCATTTACAGAGACAGGAGCAAGCTCACCGGAACGTGAATCAAGTAATACAGCTATGACACCTACACCAGGTGAAGGTGCTTCCACCCCCTCCAAACGTGCTGCTGAAGATGACGATAATGAAGTAGGATCAGAGAGCAAGAAGCCTAGGGAAGAGAATGCATAATTTTCTGGTTATTACAGAAGATAAGAGATAAATATAAAAAAGAAGATCATGATCACATTGCTACATATTCTATGTCGAGAGCTTGGGATGTTTAAAATTGTGCTGTTGAATCTAAATACGATGTAACTTTAATTTATGAGTATAGAGAAATCTTTAGATTTAGAATAGTTTAGTTACGCTTAGGCGAGCGATGTCGGAAGCTCATCGCGTAATGGCAAACCAGCATATCTGAGGAAGATTCAAGATTTATTTGACAAAAGAAAGGCTCTAATGCAGACATCACTATTCCATGAGGCTTAATTGACGATGAGAGATCCTAGAGAGGTATTAAATAATGATCTTTACGACGTGTTAACTTCAGAGGGTGAGGAGGAAAATGAAATCGAAGCTCAAATAGCTGAAATTGAACGTCAGAAAAAGGACCTACTCCAAAGATTAAACGTTAAGAAAACCAATCCAAAGCCACTAGATCCAAATTTAAGCCATATACAGGTCGAAAGTTCACCAAAAAAGGTTACCAATAGTGTTTTACCGCCAACAGTTCAACAACAGGAACCTAGAGGTGAGGTTAGGAATGAAAATTTAAATGAATTGAAAGCTCAATCCCAGGAACAAATACCAGCCAATACTACATCCTTTTTCATCGAAAAATACTCAACCTCTAAAAGAAAACAAGATTATGAAGTAAGAGCTCAAGAAGATCTGCTGAGCAATAGAGTTCATACATTCCAGGGGGCAAGAAGGCAAGATGAATATAAGCCCATTCCCACTAATGAACTAGAAGAATTTTCTAATCTATGGATTAGCAAACGGTATATTCCTAAAGAGGAACAGAGATCAATTTTTGCTAATATTAAGATACTGAGGTTGAGTAAACTTTTCGCTAAAGTTAAACCTCCAAAATTTAATGAGCCACCATATAGCAATTGGGCGGTTATTGGGCTCATCAGTAATAAAGGTGAAGTTAAATTCACATCAGCAGCATCACCTAAAAAATATTTTAAGTTTACTCTGACGAATTTTCAGTATAGTATAGACACTTATATCTTTGGGAAAGAAGGTGTAGAACGGTACTATAATTTACGTGTGGGTGATATCATTGCCATTTTAAATCCACAAGTTTTACCATGGAGACCGTCGGGGACCAAGGCTCATATCAAATCTTTCAATTTACGAATATCCCATAAGTTTGAATGTATCCTCGAGATCGGTGCTAGTCGCGATCTTGGATGGTGTCCCATGTTTAACAAATCAAAGAATGAAATTTGTAGGGCTCCTATAAACAAGGATAAAGAGGATTGTTGCGAGTATCATCGTGAACTCAAATTCAGAAGTACTAACGCAAAGAGAGTGGAATTAAGCGGGACTTATGCACTGGGGGCACCAACGAGAATTGATGCACAACCTGCCCTTTATCGAGGTGGATCTTCACAGAAGAATCTTAATTATAATATAATAACCAATGGAGCAGATGGTGGGTCAAATAAAGAAATCAATCCTCTGGATATTAACGCAAGACATTTTTCCAATAGAAATGCAGCAAAAGCATTCTTCGATGAGAGATTTCAAAATCCAGAGACTCTAAGAAACTTGGAAAATAAGAGAAGAAAGTTACGGGATAATCGTAAGTCAAACATTCTGAATCGTGAATTGAAGAAAAATTCTGAACTTGACATAAAACACAAGAGTGCCGAAGAGATTGATGAAATAAAACGTACAACTGAATCTACAATGGGTAGCGGTATGATGAAAAATCTTGGTTTTGATCCGACGCAGGGGAAAATTGCCAGTGTTTTCAAACATCAAAGGAGTGATTCTGATAAGAAGCCATTAACTGAAAAAGATTCCAGCGTTGCATCCCTCCTAAGTTTTAAGAAGGATAACGTTAAATTGAAACCTTCCAAAGAAATATTGATTAAGCAAAAGAGACGGAGGGAAAGAGTTTGGAAAGAGCATTTCGGATCAGGCGGTGACGAAAAAGACGATTCTGATAGCGATTTAGAAATTGTCAGCTAGGTTGAGTTAGAGCGAATAAACTTGCAATTGGAAACCGGAATAATCGTTTAAAAATTGGAATCGAATTTCATTTGAAGGTTTGTGCTTATCTGGTGATTGGTAATCCAGCAAATTCAAAAGTATACCATCACAGCAAATTTCAAATTTATGCATTGATGAGTCTTCCAGTGAGTCGTTTAAAACCAGCGTAAAATCATGAGTGATGGACTTATAAATCATATCTTCATTTGTGGGAAGATCCCCGTTTGGTTTATTCTGATAACCTTGCATGATTTTCTCGACTAGTTCTTGACGTCCCAAAGAGCTGGAATAACCCAAAAGTCGAAGTTCTCTTTCTAACGGGTTTGAGCGAGGTGAAGGCTTATAAGTCGCCTCTAAATTCGGAGTATTGATAAGAGCAAAATATGCGTATGATCTTCGCAATCCGTCCAAACTAATGTCTAAATCCAAGGAATAGCTTTCTAAAATTGATTGAGCCGCAATTTGGAACCTTTCGGCTCCCATCTTTGCATATTTAGGATCTTCACAGGCATGGAGTAAGTTTGCGTGGAACCCCAAAGAGAAGATCATGAAAAAAATTATCGAATAGCCATTGGGTAATGCTGCCCTATATAGTGGGATGTCCCTAGGCTTTAAATTGTGATTCAAATAATTCCGGAATGCCGTTATTGGGGAATCGAATCCCAATGAATTTGCCCATGCATTACCAGTGCCCATGGGCAGGGGTAAAATCCTCAGTGGATTTCTAGTGATTTTCTTGTTTGGCAAATTGTTGCAAAATTCAGAAATGGTAGTATCACCAGAAATTATCCAGATTTCATAATCTTGTAATGGATCTAATGATTGGGCGAATTGGCTAACAGAGTCATGTGATGTGGTTTTAATGTAATTGTGATTCCAATTCAATTCTTCCAGTATGGGGGCAATAACAATCGAATAGAAATCGTTATTTTCTGTTCTACCTATGCCTGATTTGAGGGAATCAAGTACTATTAGTGTAGAATCATCCGACCTCGTTGAAGCTCTACTGCTTTGTTTCGCATGTGATTTCTCTAACTGAAATGAAGTGTATTTAGAACCATCTTTTGCAAAAGTAACGTAGTATTCAAATTCACCGAATATACCTAACGATTCCTTCGAGGCCATTTTGACGTACTTCGTTGGATAATGCGGGTTGGTATTTCCATATTGAAGACTTGCTCGATGTCCACCTTATATAATCGCATGCGATGCCCGAACGATAACAACAAAGTCACCCTAAGCTCATATTAGTAAAAAGACCAATAGGTGAAAACAAGTGCTCCAAGAAGATGGCTGACGGTGATAAGGACAATCTACGTGAAGGAAACCTTGATCCACAATTAGTAGTTGAGCCTAAGAAGGTTGACTACGCCCCACAAGGCGATTCTCCTGATAAATTTCAATACTATCCAGATAAGCCTGAATCAAGTCTCAGCAGATACAGGTTTGCCGTCAAAGATGCAAGTCAATATTTCGATCCCTGCCAAGAATCTTCACGTATGAGCTTTAATTGCCTGGATCGTAATAATTACGATAGAGAAATGTGTAAAGAATATTTCGATGCCTACAGGGAATGCAAGAAACAATGGTTAAGGGCAAGGAGAGAGAATAGATCTCTATGGGAATGATCCAAAGTCGAAAGAACAAAGTGGGAGCTTGTATATAGTAAGAGAAAGGGAAATGTGTTTATTTTTGAAAATGAAAAGTATGAACGATGAAGTGATTTACCAGAGCATAAATGGTGCTGAAAGATCCCCGTTCTTTGATTGGAATCTTTACTAGTACTCATAAGACTCTAACGACAATCTATGGATCTCTGCACTGTAAACTACTTTTTGTTTAATCAGATAATATTAATATTTATTCGTTCGCGACTCGCTGACGCTCGCTTAACTTAAAGTGAATGAAGTAGAGGAAATAAAGATAAACTATCTTGATAATTCAATAGCGGAAAGAATAGAACTGTTCTTCGTATATTGCATAGACATCAGCGGCAAGCCTTCATTCGTATACTCCCGTATACTCAGGTTTTGAATCTAATCCAGAATTACCCTGTTTTGCCCGTTTATAGCGATCTTCTTCAAATTTTTTCCCTCAGCGATGAAAGGAACCTAAGCTGAAATTGAAGTTGAACACAAAGGGCCTGTTGATCGAGTGGAAAAGGAACAGATCTTGGCGGAAGTATCGATCGATCTATTCAGTTGCAATAAGCAGTAAATACTAGTACGCTGCTCAATTAGTCTCTGAATCTTTTCCAAAAAGACAAAAAAAAGTCTAGAAGGATGTCCTCTGACAATTCCGTTGCAGGATTTATTTCAAGAAATAAGACTGCTATTATCACTACTGCAGCAGCTGGTACAGCTGCCGTAGGTGCATACTTGTACTATCGCCAATTGCAAGATGCTGCAGGTTCAGATGACAAGAAAGGTGAAAGTCCAGATGGAACTGCTGCATCAAAGAAGAAGAGAAAGAATAAGAAGAAGAAGCAAGGTTCTTCACCATCTCCATCAGCGGCCGTGTCTTATCCAGTTGATGAAAAGGGAGAGCCAAAGTTGGACAATGTAGCTGAAATGTCCGAGGAACAAAAGGAATCCTGGTCAACAGCATTGAAGGACAAAGGTAACGAATTTTTCAAGCAAAAGGACTATGACAATGCTTTAAAATACTATGACTACGCTCTGACTTTGAAGAAAGACCCGGTGTTCTACTCCAATATCTCTGCCTGCTATGTATCAATGAATCAATTGGATAAAGTTGTGGAGAACAGTACCAAGGCTCTAGAATTAAAACCTGATTATTCAAAGGCTCTTTTGCGTAGGGCTTCCGCTAATGAAAGTTTAGAAAACTACCCTGATGCTATGTTTGACCTTTCCGTGCTATCGTTGAACGGTGACTTTGGTGGTTCTTCAATTGAACCAATGTTGGAAAGAAATTTGAATAAGCAAGCAATGACTGTTCTGAAGGATAAGTTAGGTCAACAAAAGAATCAATTGTTACCATCCGATACCGCTTTGGCTTCCTTCTTCGGTATCTTTACCCCAGAGACTGAATTCGCCAACTATGATGAAACCTCCGAAGCTGATCAAAAATTAAAGGCTGGTTTGGAAAACCTTTACAAGAGATCTTCTGAAGGTTACCAAAAAGCAGATGAATTCTTTAGCCAAGCTGTGGATGCTTATGCCAAACTACGCGAAGGTAATTCTGATGATGCTGCATTAAAAGAGAAGGATGCCATTGCATTGGAACACAGAGGTATCTTTAGATTCTTGAAGAACGATCCATTGGGTGCTCATGAAGATGTTCAAAAGGCTATCGATTTACATCCAAGGGTTAACTCTTACATCTACATGGCATTGATTATGGCTGACAAGGGTAAAGCTGAAGAATACTACGAATTCTTCGATAAGGCAATTAAATTGGATCCTAAAAACGCAGCTGTTTACTACCACCGTGGTCAAATGTATTTCATTACTGCTCAATACGAAAAGGCTGGTCAAGATTTTGATAAGGCAAAACAATTGAATGAAGAGAACATTTTCCCATACATTCAACTAGCATGTTTGGCTTACCGTGAAAACAAATTCGATGATTGTGAAACTTTGTTCAGTGAAGCCAAGAGAAAGTTCGCTACTGCACCTGAAGTACCCAACTTTTTTGCCGAAATTTTGGCAGACAAAGGTGATTTAGAGAAGGCCCTCAAGCAATATGATATTGCAAAGAGATTAGAAGAAGCTGTTGATGGTATTCACGTTGGTATCTCACCATTGGTGGGTAAAGCTACCCTATTGGCAAGACAACCAAGTGTGGAAAACTTTATTGAAGCAACTAAGCTTTTGGAAGAAGCTTGTGCTAAAGACCCTAGATCCGAGCAAGGTAAGGTCGGTTTGGCTCAATTGAAATTACAACAAGAAGATATTGATGACGCTATTAAATTGTTCGAAGAAGCTGCAAGCCTTGCCAGAACCGTTGATGAAAAATTACAAGCTACCACTTTTGCTGAAGCTGCCAAGGTTCAAAAGAGAATCAGAGCTGACCCATTGGTTAGTGCTAAGATTGAAGAGACATTGGCTGCTTACAAGGCTCAAGGTGTGATTTAATCTGGTCCTCTATAGTCCGATCTTTTGTTTTTTGTTTTTTTTTTTTCTGACATTTTTTTTCCTTCCCCATTTTTATTATTATTACTATCTTTTTTTTTTTTTATATATCTGTAAATAATGAATATTTCTCTTTCAGCAGCATTTGGAAAGCCACGACTTCAATGGCTACATTTCTTGCTAAATTATCAATTTAGTTATGTATGTCTTTACCTTGTGAACCGCTTCTCTATATTTCTTAACGAACTAAAGACGATCCAGTGAACGACATGAAAAAGAAGAGCTTAATCGACTTTTACACAGAGATATAACAGAAAAGAACGCAGGACTACGCATCCGATAGTTAGCTTCATGTTCTTTAATTCTATCGTAGGATTGGGCTCAAGGAGTGCGTTCGCCAGTTTTGGCGGATTCAACAGTTCGTCACTTGTCTTTACTAGAAATTTGATGAAGACTCACAAGGGAACTGCTAAAAGATGGAAGAAGACTGCTGATGGATTTAAAAGAGGTAAAGCAGGTAGAAACCATGGTAATGTCGGTTGGTCTCGTAGGTCTTTAAAAGTTCTCAGTGGAAAGACTCCTGCTCACGAATCTCATATACAACGTCTAAGAAGGCTATTACCATATTAATGCCCGTCAATTCCTGTATATATGTAAATGTGTAAATATATGAATAGCTATGCCTTTTAAAAATTCAATGCATATCTTTTAGTGAGAGATCCTGTTCAATTTTCCTTTTCCAGCTCGTGAATTGTTCATTAGACACTAAGATGTTATTTGGTTGAAGCATAGATCCCAATTTTGTCGAAATGGCTTCGTCAAAGCATGCACCATTATAGTAATTATGTTTTATCTGTAGATCACGGTACCATTTTTCACCTTCAATGAGTTCTTTAACCAAGTTTATACATTCTGTAATATCTTCCAATTGGGGTGCCTTTGTTATTCCACACATCTTCTCGAGGATTAAATGATCAACTCTTGGATCCTTCCTTCTTCTTTCTGTGAAAACGACAAATGTCGCATTTAGTACCAATCCGCATGCTAATTTCCAGGGACATACTAAGTATGATGCGTAACTCATAAATTGATCTAAAATGCTGTAGGCGACATCTTTTGGTATTTCAAATTGATTGCACAAATTGATGATTTCGGCTGGTGTCACTTTATAATATCTCTTCTGCAATAAACACATTTCACTACGTGACCTACCTGTTTCCTTCCTCCTTTTCGGAGCTGGCTGCTCCTGCTCCTGTTCCTGCTGTTGCTGGGATCGTTTATTACTTCTTGGTTTCTTTTTCAATTCTTCCTCTTCTTCCTCGTTATTAAGTCTTTCATTAGCAACCAGTGAAAGTTGTGCCAGAGTATCGAGTGATTGATTACTAGCTGGAACTGGATTCTCCATCTCATCTTCTTCTTCAAAGGCTAATTTCCTTCTAGCCTTAGACGGACTCGCAGTGGCAGATGGTGGGTTCACTACCTGCGCATTTTTCACTGGGTCCCCCACTGGACTATTACCTTTAGTCGGTGTATCGAAAAGCTGTTTTCTTAGTATTTGCGGATCTTGGGCTGTAAATCTATCACCATTCTTCAAAGGAGAAGTACCATTCCTCTTCTTCGGACTTGGCGTCCATTGGATATTTTTTACTGGAGACAATTGGAAGACATTCTGTTTAATCAACTCCATTAATTTACGTGCTTTTCGTGGTTCTAAAGGAACTCTATCCATATAATAAGATAACTCCGGCATATGCTTGTCGGCTAATCTTTCAGAGGCAATATATGCACATAAATGTAATCTAGCAGTCTCTTCATCTTGTTTCAGCATTACCTTATTCAAAGATGCAGTATGCAGTGTCGAAGTGGCACTTAGTAGCTTTTTAAAATGACTTTGGGACCAATCTAATTTTTCTTCTTGATTTATCCCCAAAATGTCCCTTATACATCTCTGGATTTGATGATTTGACATAGTATACACAATCTCATAAGCCACAACTCGTTAAACCAATCGTTAAAAGCCAATTCGACCGTTTTCACCAGCTACAATGGTCATTAAAATGTGCCTTTATGAATGTTTAAATCAGTTTGATGCTCATTTCTCATCTCACAGGGCAAAATCGCTTTGTACGCAAATATATCCTGCTGAGTTCAGATGTGTTGAAGGTTTCAATATCGCGTACTTTGAACTAGAATTGATAATTTTATAACGAGTTGTATGGATAGAAAAGGTCAAGGCTTGCTCTGATAGGGTTATAAGCTAAGCTACAGACGTATTGGAAAGTAAGTAAGTAACTCTTTCTTTCGTCGTTCTCATTTGCGCATGTCTGGATACTACAGGAGGTCTTATCCGATACCTCCTACTGGACCACAACGAAGTAATTTTTGGCATGAATCGTCAGGTTCTGATTATAACCATAAGCCATATTTCAATGGAGGTTATAAACGTTATGGTAGATATGGAAATTTTGTGGACAACGATGTATCATCCAGAAACCACAGAAACCGCCGAGAAGAAGTTAATGACGGGTCTTCATCTTCTTACGAATCACCGTTATTGAATCATGAAGAAGATACTAAGAGGCCTATACCGCGGGTAAAATGGGATACAGAGGAACTCAAAGCCAAGTATCACTATTTCGACGTTAGAGAAAAGAAATTGATTCATATGGAAGAGATGACAAATTGGAATAAAGATTCTAAATATCCTCCAAATGGGTACGTTTTAGTACAGGAGAACAATATGGGCCAACCTCGGCCTGTTTTCAAACAGAGAGTACCGCAAGAGAAAGCTGTTGATCCTCGTGTTGAACAGCGGCAACAGCAACAACAGCAACAAGTTATTCCCCCCACATATAGAAAATTGAGGAGTAAATTAGCATTACTGCCGCATATAGTATATGACAAATTTTCCGTAGGTCCGCCACCTCCTAACGAAATTGTACTTTCGTTATTATCTAATGTGGCGACGGTACAGGACATATCGATTAAAAATTATTTCAAGCGGTATGGAGAAATATCCCATTTTGAAGCGTTCAGTGACCCTAATAGTGCGTTGCCGCTACATATCTATTTGATAAGGTATGGAAGCTATTCAGGTAAATTGGATGATGCCGCTAGGGCGGCATATATGGCATTTAAAGACCATGAAGGCAGAGGTTGTTCGATCTTAGGTACTAAATTCAATTGTACTCTTAACAAAAATAATATTTTAGAAAAGACAATATCAAGGACAGTGACAGATAATTTAAACAGGGTTAGAAAAATTACAAATGATATGAAAAAGATGGAGAAAAGGCAAAAGGAAGAGGAGAAAAAGGAATCGCAGGCGTATTCTGAAAGGAAAATTCCTCTTGATTTGGCTAAACAGATAAATGGTAGGCCTGTATTGGTAGTTTCCAAATCATTTGCCCTACATCATGGACTGAGAGTGGAAGATTTCAAAGTTAAATTGAGAAGATATAGGTGGTCGAGAATTTTGGATCATTCAAGCGGCCTTTACGTTGTTTTTAATGATCTAGAGCATGCAAGGAACTGCCAAAAAGTAGAATCAGGCAAGATGTTGATAACTTCTCGTGCTAAAAGAGCCCCAGTTGATGTCAGATTTCAGCTCATTGCCCCTACAGTTGATAAGCAACCTACAAATGATATTAATGGTAACCATGCTGCTTTGCCAAAATCATCAAATCAGCTGCCAACCTATAAAACTAAGGAAGAATTAATAAGCGCGGCTACTAGTTACATCCTGAAAGATCTGGAAAATGCATTACATGTAGATATTCGGAAACGAATCATCGGCCCGGCTGTCTTTGATACGTTGAACCCAGCATCTTTCCCAGACTTGATTGCCAAAAAGGAAGTTAAGGAAAAGGAAAGAAAAGAGGTAGTCGCCAAAAAGGCAGAAGAATTGAAGAAGAAGCAGAGCACTAATAATGATTTCGACATATTCAGCTTATACAGTGGTGGAGTCACACAATCCAACCGTAACCGCTTAAAGAGACGTGGTTCAGAGGTCATTGACATTCTACCTTCAGGAAGAAGAAAATTGTTCAAAGGTGTTAAGCCAATGGCACATATGTTAAACGATGATTCTTTGTCCAAGGAACAAACACCGGTGGCGCCTTCGACATCCTCACCATTTGATGAGTCTGAAGATGAAGAAATGACGTCTTCAGATGCAACTGAATATGAAAGTGGTGAAGATGATAACGTGGAACAGAAGAAGATGATCAAAGTGGAAACGGAATCTACCACTCCAGAAATTGATCATGCTGAAAAACCATTGTTCGTGAGCAAGAAAGCTGAAGAGATTATGAGAATTCCTGAACCTTACAGGCCCAGTGTAGGTGGTTTGCCCAAACCTATTCAACCAGATGACACCATCCGTCCCAATTTATTCATTGATGATTTACAAAAGACCGTTACTGATATGGAAGATTTGTTCATTTTGAAGAAGGTTTTAGGACTCGACGAACCTAATCAAAATGATGAGAAATCTGAGCATGATGGGACTTTAGAATATCGGATCTGGAAGCTACGTTCTCAGGCTCAAAACTTCAGAGTTGATCAAGAAAACCAATTGAGACTACTTGGAGCTCCGTTGGATTCACTCCTACTAACAGGAAATGGTTCGTTCAAAGCTCAAGGCTACAGAAAGATACCTGAAAAATTAAAATCATGTTACTTGCCTCATCGCCGTAAACCTCATCAACCTCTAAATACTGTAAGTTATCATAGCGAAACAAAGGATGGTACACCTGAGGTTGAACGTGAAGAATCGGAGAACTTGGAGGAACCTGAATCAGTTCCACAAGAGATTTCATCATCCAGAGACAATAGGGCTTCTAACAGAAGGTTTCAACAGGATATTGAAGCTCAGAGGGCTGCTATTGGTACTGAATCTGAACTTTTGTCCCTAAATCAACTCAACAAGAGGAAAAAACCTGTTACTTTTGCACGCTCAACGATTCACAATTGGGGGTTATATGCCCTGGAACCTATTGCAGCTAAGGAGATGATTATCGAATACGTTGGTGAAAGAATAAGGCAACCAGTGGCTGAGATGAGAGAAATACGGTATCTGAAAAGCGGTATTGGCTCCAGTTATTTATTCAGAATTGATGAAAATACCGTCATAGATGCAACAAAGAAGGGAGGTATAGCGCGGTTTATTAACCATTGTTGTGAACCCAGTTGTACTGCCAAAATTATCAAAGTAGGTGGTATGAAGAGAATTGTTATCTACGCACTAAGAGACATTGGAGCTAATGAAGAACTGACTTACGATTACAAATTTGAACGAGAAATTGATGCTGAAGAAAGATTGCCATGTTTGTGCGGCGCGCCAAGTTGTAAAGGGTTCCTAAACTGAGTTATGGAGTTTTATTTCTATTTTTTTAAGCATTTAAGTAAACATGACATTTTATTCTTAATTTTTGTTAAATGGAAATAATCATATTAGTATAATTTGTTCATCTTCGCTCTAGTTTTTCATGAAGTTTCAAGAAGTACGAAAGACTTTGTTTAATGAACTCTCGATGTTGAGATGAAGGTATACAATCGTATTTATAAAGGCCTATGCTAGCATTTGAAGCATGCTTTGGTCAGGCCGTATAAACCCACTATGCTTTCAAGTGAGGTATACACTTCGAACGTATATTTCTAAACCGAAAGTTACCAAACTATCGCTTACTTTGGATAACAAAGAATCGAATTACCCAACAGAAGAAAATGCTATAGATACCAGTTCTCCTCCAATTGCTTTCAAAAGATCTAAGTCATCAAATTTAAGTGAGCAATCCACAGACTTACGCAAAAAGTCACAAACACAATTGCCGCCATCTTTACAGTATGCTAGAGACTTGATGGATCGTTACAAATCTCATGTGGTTTTGACACAAATGGGTTCTTTCTATGAATTGTACTTTGAGCATGCTACCATGTATGCTCCCCAACTGAACATTTCTTTGACCAGCAAAAATTACACTTTTGGTAAAGTTCCATTCGCTGGATTTCCTGTACCTCAATTAAATCGACATTTGAAAGTACTAGTGAATAACTACGGCTATAGTGTTACTATTGCAGATCAGTTCAAAAGAGATACTCCTGCAGATAACGACGTCAACAAATTCTATAGGCGTGTAACCAGAATTGTTACTCCAGGAACTTTCATTGATGAAGCGTTTGAAAATCTCCAAGAGAATACACATTTATTGAATATTGAATTCCCAGAAAATTGCATGAAGAACCTTGCTGATCCTGATATGAAAATTGGTCTTTGTTGGTGTGATGTATCCACAGGTGAAATTTCAGTACAACAGATTCTTTTGAAAGATTTGGCCTCTGCGATAACTAGAATTCAACCAAGAGAGATTTTATTAGATGAAGAACTAGCACAATTCAACTTAGAGTCGGGATATTGGTATTCAGAATTAGTGGAATTAAAGAAATATTTCATGAAATACCAAAAGTTGCCTCAGAGGCACCGTACTATGGACACATTCTACGGTCTCTTCACGGCGGGGAATAGTAAAGAGGGAATCAATCAGTTGAAAATCACTTTTCAACAGTTCACTCAGAAGGAGATTGCCGCACTCAGGAATATACTCATATATGTGAGTGAACATTTACCAGATTTCCACATGAACTTTCAGGTCCCTCAGAGGAAAATTACGGCTTCTATCATGCAAATCGATTCAAGAACCAGCGCAGCTCTTGAATTACACACTTCCGTGAGAGATAACAGGAAAAGGGGAACTTTGTTGTCTACTGTTAGAAGAACTGTAACACCAGTTGGTGCAAGACTTTTAGTCCAGTGGTTATCTGGACCTTCCATGGACTTGAAAGAAATTAAAAACAGACAAAGGATCGTCAAATTCTTTAAAGCTAGCAATGATTGTACTGATACACTGATATTTTTATTGAAAAAGACTCATGATTTAGCAAGGATACTGCAAAAATTCAGTTTTGGTAGAGGGGAAGCTTTAGAAATTATTCAGTTGGCGCGATCGATACAAGTGGCTCTAGATATAGGATACCATTTGCAAAAGGAATCCCAAAACTCTGATTCCTCATCGAAAAGAATAATTGAGACACTTGTGCTTCAATTAAAATTTGATAGACAAATCATTTCTGATGTGCTTACTGGACTAAATGAAGAAGAGCTTGTGAAATCTGAAAACTTAACACAAGATGGAGAAGCCGCCGAAGAATCCGCCGAATTGGAAGAGACTGGGGCAACCGAGTTGCAGCAAGAGGGAAACTTAAAGGAAAGCTGGGTCGTAAATGTAGACTATAGTCAAAGATTAAAGGATCTTCATAAGAGATACGCTGAACTTCGCGATCAAAAATGTTCTCTACAGAGGACATACCAAAGTTATTTTATTGATGAGTGGGGTTGTAAAAGTGTGTTATTGAGAAGAAAACAAAATGGTGATTATGCTCTACGAGTAACTGGCGGTATTAACCATTTAAAAAGAGTGGTTGAACTTGCTAAGCAAAATTCGTTCCATGTCTTACAAAAATCATCACAGACAGTTTGGTTTACACATGAAAGTTGGACAAAATTAGGTACTGAGTTAGAAATGGCAGTTTTCAAGATTAGGAAAGAAGAGATAAACATAATGAACGAATTCAAGAAAAGATTTATTGAAAAGAGTAATGAAGTTCGTGCAATTTCTGATATTTTGGGGTATTTGGATATCTTATCCTCATTTGCTGTATTAGCCCGTGAAAGAAACTTGGTGTGTCCTATAGTTGATCAAAGTGACCGCCTAGAAATTGTCGGCGGACGCCATTTAGTGGTTGAAGATGCTATATCGAATAGGTCCTTGGAAAAGTTTACTGAAAATGACTGTCAATTAAATGCTGGTGAATTGTGGGTTGTCTCAGGTCCTAATATGGGTGGTAAATCTACCTTTTTAAGGCAGAATGCAGTGATAGTTCTATTGGCTCAAATGGGGTGCTTTGTTCCATGTAAAAGTGCAAGGATTGGCCTAGTGGATAAGATATTTAGTAGAGTTGGATCCGCGGATGACCTTTACAATGAGATGAGTACATTTATGGTAGAAATGGTAGAGACGTCATTTATCCTTAAGGGCGCAACGAACAGATCTTTGGCTATATTGGATGAAATTGGCCGTGGAACTAGCGGTAAAGAGGGAATAAGTATTGCATATGCAACGTTGAGACATCTCATCAAGAATAATGTCTGTCGATCGTTGTTTGCTACACATTTTGGTCAAGAATTGAACGATATTCTTCAACGAAGAAGCGAAGGTGACCTTACAGAAAAGATTCAATTTTACAAGAGTGGGGTTGTGGAAACTTTAGAGGGCGATTTTTACTACGATCATAAGTTGAAACCTGGGATTTGTGAAACTTCAGATGCCCTTAGAGTGGCCGAAACGGCTGGTTTCCCTGGGGATGCGCTGGAAATCGCCAAAGAAGTGCTTTCATGACTATGGTACAGAAAAGATAAAAAGTATATTTTTTAGTCGTCGTAATTGAAATGCTGATTTTGCCCTTGTTGCTGTTGTTGTTGCTGTTGTTGTTGTTGAACTAACAGTTGATGCAGTTGTAATACCTGTTGCATGTTTTGTTGCACTGGTGCTGGAGCTGGTCCTGGTCCTGGTGCCGGTCCTGGCATTGGGAATTGTGGCTGAGGTTGAGGCGGGTAGTACATTGGAGCCTGATACAACGGCTGAGGCTGGGGGTACGGTGATACGAACGGCTGAAACGATGGCGGCTGTTGAAACGATGGCGGCTGTTGAAACGATGGCGACTGCTGCACGTAGGGCACACCATAATTGTATGGAGTGGGTGGAGGTTGATAAATTGGTTGTTGCGTCTGTGGTGGTAACTGCGGTTGTGGTATTGCTTGTGGTCTTGGTCGAGGTGGTTGATATTGATGATGAGGTTGTTCATATGCTGCAGGTGGACTTTGCTGTGGTGCCTGTCGAGAATTTCTTGATCTATAAGAAACAGATGTCATCGCCTGCGGAACTTTCATTGATTGTAAATTATTTGGAATTTTATCCACACCTCCAGACCTGGGTTGTTTTGGTTTTCCATTTTCTTTTTTCTTCTTATTCTGTTCTTTCTTCATCTTTTTAGAGATGGCTTCCTTCTCATCATCAGAGAATTCTTGTTCTTCCTCTGGTAATTCTTCATCGTAGCCATTGGATGCATCCGTACCTTTTAGTTTTTTCAGTTCAAAAGTATCAACCCAGTGAGCTTCGGGAACAACGATGCATACGTTTGAGCCAAGTTGTTCCTTTAGTTGATCGAATCTTTCCTTCTTGGAAACGGGCAGTGCAACCCTATAGAATGGTTTCTGTAGTGGTCCAAAAACTTCACAAAGAATACCAATTAGACTCTTGTCCTCAAGGCAGAGGATGGAGCCTTCCTTTAGAACCCTTTTCTCCCCGGAAACTACTGCTTCAATGATAATATTGTTATCAAATGCACTTTTTATTTTACCGATCGGTGAGATCGTAGCGCTTTCCGGTATTTCATAATCATCGGGTAAATCAGGCACTTGTTCCTCGGTCACTTCGTGCTTTGATTTAATGACATCGCCACCGCCACCTTCTTCTTCTTCTTCTGCGTCTCCGTACTCTGCCACTTCTTCTTCCTCCTCATCACTATCTTCACTTTCATATGATGATGAGGAGCTTTCATCACTACCGAGATCGCCTAAATCAACGTCATTGGTGGGCAAGTGTATTTGAGATGCAGTCTCTGGATTCTCTAACGCCTGATCAAATGCATCAGTCATCGCTATTCGTCTCTATGCGACTTTTAGGCTACGATGAGATGAGATGAGATGAGATGAGATGAGCTTGAAATTTTTCAAAACAGAAACCCTTATACCCTGAAGTCCGCAAATTAAACCCTAATATGTAGTCACGTGCAATAAAATCCTTTTTAAAACATTTGTACCTTCTTACGAGCCGTGACATAGTTTCATTTTCAGCCGTACAAAATTCACCCTCGGAAATAAGTAGACCCTTTAACCCACATTTCTTCATTCTTCTTTATCTGAATGGGTAGCGCCATCTCGGAACCCCACTAAACGCTCGGAAGTTGAGATATCCGAATTCTTGTTGTTACGTCATGAGTGATCTTTCTTTTTGCATGCTGCAGTTCCGATATAAGCTTAGCGGTACTAGGCGTATATGAATATAATTTTCTCTTCTCAGAGATTAGCCGCACTAATTTAACGGAAGAAAGCCGCATGTTCGTATTGGAGACGAATATTCATAGTGTAATTGATCTGGAATCTTTGCCGCCAACGAATTTATTTCTTAGTTGTTTCCCCTTATCCTTTTTTTAGCGGTTAGTGTATTACATTAGTATGTTACTATGAGTAAAACCCAATCTATAGGACATTTGCCGCCATCGACGGGTTCAGATGTAAGCCGCAGTGAACCGCAGTGGTCATGGAAGGAAGACAATGATGAAGATACAGGTATTGCTGAGAAGCCACATACGGTTACAAGTGCTGATACATATTCTAGTGGTAGTGTTGGTAGTGGTGAAGATGAAGTTGAACTAGATCGTGCCTTGACTTCTTATTTTGATGTCGCAGATGCTATGCGTATTCAGACTAATGAGGGTAGTCGGGGGCAGATCAAGTTAGAAGATAGTGAAAGTGGTAATGAGGAAGGAGCTAAAGAATATGATGGAAATGATCTTGACGATGATGATAACTTGAAAAAAGTTTTTACAAATCATTCTACCGGTGAAATTGATTTACCACCAGACGGAGGTTACGGATGGGTTGTAACGCTTTGTGTGTTTCTAGTAATGTTTTCCACTTGGGGATGCAACTCTGGGTTTGGTATATTTTTGGCCTTTTATCTAAAGAGTGGTGCATTTGCAGGTGCCAATAAATTTGACTATGCTACTATTGCAGGTATAACGGTGGCATGCGGTCAAGGATTTGCACCATTTGTTGTAGTATGTTACAGAGTGATTGGTTGTAAACCAACGATGTTAATTGGGACTGTTTTCATGTTTGCAGGATTTTTAATGGCGTCATTTGCTAAGAGTCTATGGGAATTATATTTGACCCAAGGGTTACTTGTAGGGCTTTCCATTTCATTTAGTTATGTTCCCGCAACTGTTGTTCTTCCAGGTTGGTTTTTAAAGAAAAGAGCTTATGCTATTGGTATTTCCTATATGGGTACCGGTTGTGGTGGTGTGACCTATGGTTTGGCGGTTAATAAGATGATTAACAACAGCCATAGTACAAGATGGGCTTTACGTGTATTGTGCATTAGTTGTACGTGTTCTATGCTCGTAGCGATTGCTCTTTTAAAGCAAAGAAATCCTTTGCCTATAACTGGAATTAAACGTTGGGGACCAATTTGGGAACAATTTAAAATTGTTTTCAATATTAAAGTTGCTAAAAATCCAATATCGCTAACCATAGCTATTTGGTTTGGCTTTTCACTTTTCGGATACAATTTAATGATGTATACTTTATCATCCTATGCACAGGCAAGAGGTTTGTCAGCGCATGATGGTTCTACTTTAACCGCCATCACCAACGCAGCTCAAGTCGTTGGTAGGCCTATAATGGGATTGTTAGGTGATAGATTCGGTAGAACTAACACTACGATTGTGCTGAGTGCTTTATTGACAATATTCCTATTCGCATTTTGGATTCCATCTCACACCTTTGTACAGCTGATTTTTTTCTGCATTTGTATGGGGAGTTGTGTCGGTGTCGCTCAAGTTATGGTTACAGTTTTAATTGCAGATTTGGTTGGTCCAGAAGCCTTTTTAGCATCATGGGCCTTTGCCAATGCTGGACCTGCGCCTTATTTGTTATGTTGTGAAATCATAGCACAGGCATTGGTTACCAACAGCAAATCGAGTCCGTATTTACACACACAATGCTATGGTGGAGCCTGCTTTGCCATCTCACTAATATTGATTTTCATTTTAAGAGAAAGAGCTGTACGTCTGAAATTGGGCAAAATGGCGGAACAAGAAGGAGTTGGTTTCAACGGTAAGAACGATATTGAGGTTCATTCTGACGTTAATTTTACCCATGATTACAGTTCACTCTTGGGTAAATCACCTACCAAATACCTAAGAAGACTCACATATCCAATGAGGATATAAATACTACTGATTGAAATTTAATAAATTTAATAAATTTAATTTTGTGTCGTCATTTAATTATCATCTCAGGAATCTACTCAAGCTACATAGTTCATCATCGCCATCCATCTTTAAATCCTTGATAAAAATTCTTAGATTTTCCTTGAAAAGCTTGTAGCGTGGTACAAGGTCACGAAGCACCGAATTGAATCTTGATAGTAATACTCCCAGTTGCGGTTGGGTGTCTAGATTCAATTGTATCAACAGTTCATGTGCCACGTCGTTTAAGGCACTTTGGAAAGTTATAAACTCAAATGCAATATTGAGAAGAATAATTGATGATGATGAATAAGGCTGGCCTGAAAGTCCACCGACGGTTTTTTGCCCATTACTAGAATTTAAAAGCTTGTGTAAAAGTATTTTTTGCAAATATCCATCATGAAGTGAATCCAATTCGTCAATGTTTGGCTCTTTGCAAAAGGTCTCAGTGGTTGCAGTTGCTTGGAGTATGCTAGATAATAGCGGACTTCGACTAGATCGAGGTCGAAGTATCCCATTTAACATGAGCACTCCATTACGCAATCTAACTGCCTGAAGATCATTCATGCCTTGTTCATCATCATCAGTATTATCATTTTTATCGCTGGTGATAACCACCTTACGTTCGAATTCTTGGAAATTTTTATCTATGATAGATCTAAAGCAAAATGCTTCTAACTTTTGGCTAAAATGCTGAATTTGATTTCGTAAAATGTTAACCTTGGATAATTTGGATGTTAGGTCCCTGATTAAAGGCCCATGACGGTCCATCTTTCGGAAATTCCTTATCAATTGGTTGGATTTTAACCACTCTTGGTTATAGAAAAAATTATTTTTTTTGAATCTCCATAAGAAATTGAAAATCCTCAAATATTCCTTCTTGCCGCCATTACGGTTGACGTTTAAAACAGTAGATAAAGGCACATCTATCAGATAGTCTAGCGTAAAGACATCCCAACCAAGAGAACCATGACCCAGGTCCAGGATCCTTGCATCGAGTCCATTAATTACAAAATTTTTATCACTTTTGTTTAAAAGATTTCTCATCGATGATTGTTGAACTGCTTCTTGTAAAAACCTTGTCAATCGGTAGCCCGATAGAGATGCGGAGGGCATTGCCAAGATATCCTGAGCTTTCTGTATTAAAATGTCTATCAAATCGCTTTTCCCCATAAGTAGAATATCCTTGAGTGTGTAAAGCACTTGTTTGTAATAAAATTTATGCAAAAGTGTATTATTAGCAAATTTAACCATTTCCTCATAATGGGAATGTACCAGACTGTAAAAATCTGTCAACTGAACATGGTGAACAAGTTGTTGGTATTTAAAAGAATATTTTTTCGAAATTTCGTTTGTCCAATGTAGTTCTTTGCAATATTTGCTCAGAAGCAAGAAAGTTTTACCGATAATAAAGATTTCATTAGCCACACTCATCGGTATAAATTTAGGAACCTTGTTTTTCACCAATTTTAATGGTAATGGGTCTTCTGATTCATGAGCCACAATGAAAAATTCTCGATAAGTTGCCTCTAATTTCCCCATGGTAAGCCAATCTATCAAATATTCGTAGTAAAGGGATAAAAGATTTTTGAAGATTTCGGTGCACAACCGTCTTACTAGCACATCACCGTGAGATTGCAAATCGTTGAATCTGGTTAAGAATGAATCTCCTGATGTTTCCTCGAAATTTTCCATATATCTATAATGAAATCTCAATGCAATGATATGATCGTAAAATTCGTAATACAACTGTTTTAAAGAGTCCACGCGTGCAAAGGCAGAAAGAGAGTTAACCACTTTAACGTAATTTTGTAGTGCGCTTTCCACCTGAACCAATAATGCCTTTTTCATTGGGGAGACGTTCTTATGTTTCTGCTCATCTACCTTCAATTTCAAATTTTGGTATAAAAGGACAGCTTCAAATATTAAATGCAAAAGTCCGCTTTCAGAATTGGTCACTTCCTTCGGTATATTTATCTTGTTGAACTCTAGTGGGAATAGTTCTGTCATTGTGGCCAGTAATGTATAACTAATAACTTTTAGAATTTCCTCCTCTGAGATCATCTTGTAATAATACTGGTTGGAAAGCATGTGTAAACTCACAGAATTGTATTCTCTACTGAGAGCATAACCCTTTTGAGACGATAGAAGTGATCTTCTATCTGAAAATTTATCCAAATTTTCAAAAGATTCTGCCTGCAGACTTTGTGGCCTCAAGGGACTTAATAATTTATCATGTGTATCCAGTCCATTCATATTAAGTGACATTACATGGTTTCTGTCCATATCGGGAGATGGTATTGTTGAATTCTCCATTAACATAGATTGGAATGTCGACAAATATTTGATTACATTTTCCTTACGATCAATACCAAATAACAATTGTATTACGTTAATCAATTTTTGCCATCGTATAACACCGTCAGGACTATATGGTACTTTTAATTTGAACGAATCTATTGTATTTTGTAATTGTCCCAACGACCTCGATGGAGATTGCAAAAGTTGCGCCAATTCGTGAGTTAAGGAATTCGTCAATCCATCTGAAAGAGTATGAGGCGCTAGGGCTTCCACCACAGGATATAATGCAACCTCTAAATCCATGGTAAAATCCACCCTTAGTTCTCTTCTCTGTTCAATTATTCTTTGTATACACAGACCAAAACTTTATTTATTACTTTTGATGCCGGTAAATCATGTAGAACAACAAAAAGAAAATTTGTCACGTGATCATAGAAACAACCGCGGTAACGAATAATAATAACAATAATAAAAATTTGAACCATTATGTCAATTATTTCCTATGTTCCTGTATCATGATCTTTTTCTTCATTCTTTTCTTTGTATATATGTGTAACATGTATTACATGCCAAGGTATTCAGACTCCTTGTTTAGCAGCGACAGGTTTGTAGTCGAACGCTGACTGTAACCCAGATCTTCCATCGATTTTTCGTAATGCAAGAAATTGTAGAACTGTAGCAATGCTCTCATCGCGATTTCTTGGCCGCATGCATCACCTAGTTCTCCGGATACGTCTTTACCGGTAACCCAATTGTCTATCAATTCTAATTCTTCGTAGAGAAAAACACCAGATATGAGTTCCATGTGTTCCGCTTTCCATCTTTTATTCTTGAAAGGTGTTAATTCTTTAATTATCCTCAAGATTGGATGGTAAATATCTATGTTGAAGATCCGATAATACCTTTTGAAAAGAAGACCGATGTTTAGAGGTAACTCCTTTAGACGCTCTGTTTTGTTACCAACGATTCTTCTGAGAACTTTTAACATGTAGGCCAATGAGGATAGTGTAACAGTGTCGTAATTTTGAGATTTTTCTGTATCTTGCTGATCGAGAAGCGACTGTTGATAAGTAGAATTGTAATTGGAACATTCTCTCCAAATGGATCCAGGTGATGAAAGCATTCTGTTGAAGGCTTTGTCAGGATAGTTTTCAGAATATTTACTCAAAAGTGAACAGCACACTTGAATGTAGCGAGAATCGTGTAGAAGAACGCATAGATGTTCTTGCTTGAGTACATGGTTCAACTTGAACCATCTGAGTAACAGGTAAAGAATACCAAATGAAGATTTCATGGCCAATTCCTTAGCTCTAGTGATCTCCAATCTTGGTATTAGTGGATCGATCTTAGTGTCAGCAGGGATATCTGAGTTCCTGAAGTCAACGTTACTCAAATTTGATTCTACCGTTTGTAAAAGCACAAATACCAATGAATTTAAACTTGAAAAACATTCGTCATAAAATGAATCAACTCTTTTCATGATATCGATGGATTCTTCTTGTGAAGTATTTTCCATGCTCGAATAATTGTATTTATCCTCGCCTTGATCCACTTTCCATCCACGTTCTGTAGATATGAACAAGTCTCGTTCATACCACAATTGTTGCACGCTTAATTTGATGTGAACACTATTTGAAAGGATGTTTGTGGCCTCTTGGATACTGTAGGGAACAAAGACTTCAGTTCTCCTATCGTAGTCGTCTAGGGACATCTTCTTACTTAATTCGTCTTCACCTTCCTCGTCATCTGAAGGGTAGAGGCAGGGATACGCCATATTTGTTTGGAAAGATTTACGATGTCTTATAGCATCCATCTGTAAAAGATTTGGTGAACCTGGTGGAGATGGTGCTGGGGTGGCAATATGTTGTTGAGGGGTAGCTAACGTTAAATTGACTGGATTTTTAGCCTTTGATCGTGGAATTTCCAAAAATTGTGATAACGAATTGGAATTATCTACTTCTGGAGGCAATCCAGCTAGAGGAGTCCTATGATCGGGAAATCTGGCAGTTATATCCTCTCTGAATGCTTGATAGTGTAAAGGTGAAATGGTCAAAATTTGGCCTTTTTCACTACGGTGAGGTTGCTTCAAATTATGCAAATTGTAAAGAAATGCTTTAGATCTTTTCCAAACGGTTTTATCACCAAATTGAAGCACCAACAGCCTGAAGAGTAAGTTTATCACATTCCTAATTCTCATAGATAAACGGCTGTTCCAGCGCCAATGTTCAATGTAATGAGTTAAGAATGGTAATAACTGAGCATCGTGTAGAATTTTAATTGCATTTTTAACAGTATTAGAATCATTATCCCTTTGCTCGATGCAGACGTTAGTCATGAAAAATAATATAGTGCAGGAATAAAAAAAAAGCGTAGTCTCCCTTTTCAAATTGGTTACGTTATCTCTGCATGCAATGGCAACTTTTTTAAAAACATCAACGATTGAGTTCAAGTGAGAGCACAACATCAAATTATTCCTTCGGATATTTTGTAATTGTTCATCCAAACTTGTCACTAATGCGAATGTACCCATTGATATGTATGTCAGCGCCAATAAATTTTTATTTGTATCTTGACACAATTGATCCATTATCTTGAGAGCATAATCGTCATCCTTTAAGAACCTTTGAGGTTCATCAACTTTCTTATCAAATTGAGATTTAGTTTGAGCCAACTGACTAAAATCTGACGTACAGAACCATTCTGCTAACTCGTCTTGCAATGAACAGAAATCTTGTAACGACCATTCAATCCTCGGTTGTGATATTGGTTGAAATCTGGAAACTTTATCAAATTCCGCTGCCCTTTCATCAAGACTCTTCTTGTACTCTTCATCTATTGGCATGTTATAATCTATGTCCAGACCTTTAGCCTCCGACTTGTTGTCCTTTTGTTTCCCAGATATTGGTCCATCAATTTCGTCAACATTTGCAAATTCATCTTCTTCTTCATCTTCTTCATCCCCCATTTCATCACTGTCTTGTTCATCTGATAGCCTGTGTTCCTTAGTAGCCCTACTATTCACTTCTGGCACATCGTCATTATCATCAGCTTCTTCATCATTTTCTTCACATTCGTTAGTTCCCTCATTGCCATTTCCATAAACTCTCGTTATAACATCACTTTCCAGACCTAGTTTCTTCTTAAATTCTTCGTCCTTATTATTATGAGATGTACGATGGTCACTACCACTATTGCTACCATTATTACGGTTTCTAGGATCATCTATAGTCAATTTCGCACGTAAGATGTTGTTTAAATCCAACAGTAATTCATTACCACTTTCCCGGCTTCTTTCAGGTGAACCTGATGCGCTAGAACTCATTCTTGTGGGTGTATCGTCGATAAATTTCAATCTCTTTCTTAAACTTGATTTTGGTCTTAAGTTATCTAATGAAACAGACCTTATGGGCAAATCCGGTCGGCCATTACCATTCATTATACTTCAGGGTTCACTGTGCTCACTAATGCTAGAGATCAATGCCAATTTCTTCTTAATTGGCAAACTGTTTGGTGGTTTTAACGTATATCTTGTCGTTTCCCAGCTTGTTTAAGGTCGAACTTCTCATTTCGATTGACAAACTAACTAATAATACAGTACAAATACAAACTTCAAAAATATAAAGAAGAAGCTTTCCAGATAAGCTTTCCTTATTGGAATCCCATGAGTATTAGTTTGGAGAACATCTTAGGGTTCAAGGTCAAAGTAGTCAATGTGCTTGACGTGGTGACTGAAGGTAAAGTTTACTCTTTTAATTCTTCCAACAACACACTGACGTTACAGACTAGTAAGAAGGTCCAGCAACCCCAATCATTTAAAGTGATCAAATGTTCTTTTATCAAGAACTTGGAGGTTATTGGTGAAAGGCCATCGACGAACTTGTTCAAGAAACAACCAATTAAACCCGCCTATGTACACGTCGATAGAGTTAACCAACTTCTGCAAGAAAAAATGAAAGAATCTGCTAAAAAGAACGAATTGAGCGGTAAAGGTGTTTCTAGTGAAGGTCAATTCCTTTTTGATATGGCTTATAAGACGGTTTCAGATACCAGATGGGTTGATAAGAACATTGTGGTTTTGGATAGTGTAGAGATATTCCCTCCTTACAAACCTGAAAATATCAAATTAATAAATGGGTCCAAGGCAGAAGCAGTTACAATGGTCCAGAGAATTTTGCAAAGAGGCTGGCAAAAATTAAATGAAAGTGAGGAGACCAAGAAAGGTGGTTGAAGTGAAATCAGTATGTATGTATTAAATAGACATAATAAGAATTTTGACAAGAGATAAAAGATAAAAGAAAAAGGGAAAATGGTATAGTTAATCACAGTATGAGTGACCATTTCATTGTTAGTGATTCGAAGAGTTTGAGACCACGATTACTAGTGCCGCCAGTACCGTCCAACTCACGCCATTTTATGACAAAGTCAAAGTTCTGACCACTGTCTTGTTCGTGTAGAAGCTTGGAAAGCATGTAGTGGTCCTTAGAACCAATTCTACTACATTTCAGTGTCTCCCAATAGAGATTTAACCAACAATGGGCATAAGATGCGAGTGCCGTAAAATTATTCATCACAGTAGGCGATCTTGCTGAGATGCCAAATTCTAACCTTATATCGCTGATGTGCAACTCCAATGGAAAACATATGGTAATGGTTTTATCCTCATCTGACCGACATAAAAGTTCTTCATCGGTTTCTAACGTAGCCAAATCTGTTACTGAATCCCTCGATTCATTAAATGTCTGTATCTTAATGCATGCAGAACATGGTCTAGCGAAGAGGATACTGGAGGGTTCGTTAAGTTGGATTGTGTGCAATTTAAATTTAGATTGTGATAATTGATCGAGAATATCTGGTCTTAATCCGGGTTCGTAGTAAAGAAACATTTCGTGATATCTCAACCACCTTAACTGTGATAAAATTGTAACGCCTCTGCTGACACCCGGTTTGAACCTACCATTCATGAATATGTCTCTACTTTCTGATAGGGGACTTTCCAAATATTTCATCAGATATGCAATGCAAATAGTTCCCGAGCGACCTTTTCCCATCTTACAGTGCAGCACTGCGACACTAGATCCTGATTTAATCAATTGGTCCTGAATGTCATCGATAATATTTTGTAGTAGCAGAAATGGAGGTGGACTATGGTCCATCCATCCCACTCTATTCAAAAATTGATCTAGATCGGCGGCTAGAGTAGAACCATCACAATTAGGGGGAATGCATTTAGTCTTTTGCGCACCTACCAATTCCATTAATTCTTCGTCTCGATAATCTGATCTGCCCCCCTCAATCTTAAAATTGTACAACTTCCAACTCTCGGGTCCATGCTGTATATTAAGAAATGTAACTAAATCTTCGAGGCTATTCCTGTACATCAACTTGGGATACCTAGTTACCGGATATGAACATACTATTACTTGGTTAGTAATATAGGAAAGGTCTAGCGTTAGACCTGAATTGTTTTTGTGAACGTTTAGAGGTGTTGCATATATAGATTTTAAGAGATTGGTGGGCTTGGCTTGATGGTGAATACGAATAGTCATGCTTTGATCAAATATCCAGATATTCTTGCTCTTCTATCCTGCTGGAAATGAGCAATCTTCTATCAATATGTTTTGTGTGGAAAGTCCGAGTTTATAATATTAGTGCGCGGCAGAGACAGCTTCACAAATCTCATTAGTAGTCCAAGTGAGAGCTTCTGTCAAAGGCGTCCCCGAACCATTCGTAAACTCTTTGATACCTGCAGCGGTTTGGGGATTTAGAGAACCTTCTACGTCACCATCGATGAAAAGATGGGCGTGTGAAGACCTGTAAGAGTCGTAAACGAATTCGTCAAAATAATATGGGGGATCGACCCAGTAAGAGTCTAAAGTTTGGTAACCGGGTCTTGCATTCCTCCTTGCCTTAAGGACTTCGTAAGGGGCTCTCACAAAAAGTTTCAAGTCGAATTTAGATGCCAGTTTAGGACTGTTATAGATCATGAATCCATCGACAAGAACGATCCTAGTGGATCTGGAAATTGGCTCCAATTTATGTCTTAACGTTTGCAAGAAATTTGGATCCAACTGGAATTTGGAAATGTCATCAACGTTGTTGTTATGCACTAGTTGTGAGGATATTTGTCCAGTTTCTTTGATAGAGTCCAATTCCGCCTCGAAATGAGCTAAATCTAACGCTTCTGGTGAATCCCAATTGCTAATTCCACGTTTTTCATTGAATGGAATCTCGTCATCATGTTTGTAAAAGTCGTCTTCATGGATTAAAGTTATATCTGGACATATTTGTGCTATAACTTTGGCAATAGTCTGATAGAGTTAGTACTGAGCGATGGAAATTTCAACATTCTCCCTTCAATAGAGGTATCATACTGATTTACCACTCGAGGAGCATCCGCTAAGAGCTACTAGAAATATGTTAGCCATTCGTAATCCTTGTGTTTTCTCTACTGAGTGTGTTACGTCTTATATAATGAGGTAAACTTCACGATAAAAGAGCCAACTTACTAAACCGTACTCTACAATTAGATAGAAACAAAAGGGCAAATCAGTACGAAAAGATATGTCGGAGTTTATTAACGAGACTCCAACGGTTTTAGAGGACAATCAGTTACCTACCAGAGGTGAAGATACCGATGGTAATCTGCTATTAGGTACTGATGTCACCAAGGAAAGTTTGCATAGAACCAAACTGCTTTTAAAGATCGATAACTCACTACAGTCACCGGTACTACAGAATGTGGAACTTCTCACGAAGCTTCTACAGTTAAATCAAGCTCCTGAGCTGACCACAGATGAAAGTGATGAAGATACGGACGACATGGCCGATGAGTTAGGTGTTCCTGCAGACCCCATCGACCCACAAGAGATTTATGATTTGATTGCCCACATATCTGATCCTGAGCATCCCCTGACATTGGGACAACTAGCTGTTGTTAATTTGAAAGATATCGAAGTCCATGATGAAGGGTATAAGGATCGTATGGCAGAAGTAATCGTCAAGATTACCCCAACGATTACACATTGTTCATTGGCTACTTTGATTGGGTTAGGGATTAGAGTTCGTCTGGAAAGGGCTCTGCCGGCAAGGTTCCGTATTACTATCTTCGTCAAAGAGGGCAGTCATCAGAGTGAGAATCAAGTGAACAAGCAGTTGAATGATAAGGAAAGAGTGGCAGCTGCTTGTGAAAATGATCAATTGCTGGGAGTTATTTCCAAAATGTTAAGTACATGTAAGTAAGAATTTGATTCGAGGGGAGAGTACGATATAGCTAATCACTATTTCGCACTTTCGGGACATATATAGGTATGGTTAAAGATTTTAACTTCGCTTGAAGAAACTACTTGATGAGCAACTTTACATCTACAAGAAGTAGACATAAAGAGAACCATCAAGATGGGATTCTATGTGCCACATGAAAACTTGGAAAGTTTGAAAGCCTACCAGTATGTTTGCGGTTTGTTTTTTTTTCTACTCTATAGCTTTATCCTTGGTCAATGAATAGTTCTTTGGACTAACTTAATATTTAAAGGTACCAGAGTGAAGACCGTTCAATTGTCTCTTACTATGTGTTGAAACCATTTTGGAGAAAATTTGCACTTGTATTCCCTATGTGGATGGCTCCTAATGTGGTTACATTGTCGGGATTTGGATTCATTATCATTAACGTTTTAACGGCCTTGTACTATGACCCTAGTTTGAATCAAGAATCTCCTCGTTGGACATACATCTCCTATGCTGTAGGCTTGTTTTTGTATCAATTGTTCGATGCTTGTGATGGTATGCATGCTCGTCGTACTGGCCAGTCTGGTCCATTAGGTGAGTTGTTTGACCATTGTATCGACTCTTTGAATACGACCCTTTCGTTGTTCCCCTTCTGCTCTGCCGTCGGTATTAGTTACAACTACATGATGGTCATCACACAACTGGCCTGCTTGTGCAACTTCTACTTGAGTACTTGGGAAGAATATCATACTCATAAACTGTTTTTGAGTGAATTCTCGGGTCCAGTGGAAGGTATTCTAATGATTTGCATCGGTTATATCTTAACCGGTATATATGGCCCACAAAAGATCTGGCACACTGAATTGACCACCTTCGATTTCAATGGATACCATTTTAAAGTGGAATCTTTGGACATAATGTTGGTCTTTTCCGGTATTGGTTTGATGTTCAATGTTTTATCCGCTAGGCAAAACGTTATAGACTACTATAATGAACAGCCAAAGGCTCAAGAAATTGTTGGAAAGAAGGTGAAAGGTCACAGTCCCCAGTGTGAGGCTATGAAGGGTTTGCTGCCATTCTTCTCATATTACATTTCTGTGTTTTCCCTAGTTATCATTGAACCTGACTTTATCAGCTTTCCCTTTGTTTTATCAACCGGATTTGCGATGGCTTTCGTTGTAGGACGTATTATTACCGCCCACTTGACCAAGCAACCTTTCCCCATGGTCAATGCACCAATGTTAGTCCCATCAGCTCAATTGGTCCTATATGTTCTGGTTGTCAATTTGTTAGGCTATGAAAAATCGACTGTCATCAATGCATTGCTATGGACTGGTTGTGGCTTGACATTGGGTATTCATGGAACCTTTATCAACGATATCATCTACGATTTTACTAGTTACTTAGATATCTATGCTTTGTCTATTAAGCACCATAAGGTTGCTTGAATAAATCGAAAAATTAAGGAAGAAAACCCTGTCTATCGATTAATCAATTCCAACTCTCCATTACGTTTTTACTTATGTACAAGGCTACATGCTTTTCTGTGTATATGGGATTTTTCCTCCTAAAATTAATAAAGGATTAGAAGAGCTGAGATAACAACTGAAATCTTACATGGAATGAAACGTTGGTGGGGGGGTTCATTAGGTTTTTGACTATAAAAGTTTTTGAAATACTCTTATCATTGCATTTAAGCAGTAGCTGGTGCAGATTGACCATTGTTGTCACCCTGTGCCAGTAGATCGTTTGCATCCTTTTGCAAGTCAAAACTCTTTTCCATTTCAATCAATTGTTGTTCACCGAGTATAGAAAGTGACAAAGGAACACCGAGTAATAGAGCTGATGTTGTTACTGTCCATGCCACGTTACCGCTCTTAGAGAAGAAAGATTTCACCAAAGAGGATGCAGTGTTGAATAAGCTGGAAATATTTTGTCTCTGCTTTGGAGGGATGATATCTTTAAGAGCCACTAGTCTGTCAGCAATAGTTTCATTCTCATCGTAATCATCTTCAAAATCACTACCGTATTCGTCGTCCGATAGATCACCGGCCTTGTCGTCGTTAGCAGCTGGTTGCTGCTCCTTAGGGGTCTTAAAGTTCTTACTTTCGTCAGTAATGTCAGTCAATTCAACCATTTTCGATTTAAATGTTCCGGTTCAGGGTTTTACACTGAATTTTGAACGAGTCTAAACAGTGGTTGGTCTTCATTGCTAAGGCCCTTCTTCTTTTCAAAGGTCTTCTAATCATGACGGATAAAACTTTTCTTCCTCGTACATTATGATTTGTCCGGGTCGCGAGACCTTGTGGCTATAATACTAAAGTAATAGTAATAATAACGATAATATTATATAATTATATAAGAATTGTATAAGAGTTATACGATAGTTCTCGGAGCATCGTAGTCTAAGGTAGTTTTACTGTCCATTTATTTTTTAATTTAATTCTACGGAAAATTCTATAAAGAATTATCGTACGACTAACCTTTATTAAATTCTATGAAGTTTAAAATACGAAACTTAGACTCGATTGAAGTTCATCATCTTACAATTGATTGCAGCATTTATTTGCAGCGGTTTAAAAGCCCAAGCGTATTCTCTATGATACAAAGGAAAAAACGAAAAAAAGAGAAATAAAAAAAAAAAGTTTATCCACTTCTCTTCTTGGTCTTCTTGCCTCTCTTGACGGCCCCCATTTCTTGTTTGTAGATGTTTTCGGCATTTTCTGTACTTCTTTTGGTACCAGTCTTGATACTTGCAGTACCCTTGGATTGAGCAGCCTTTTCTAAGCTCTTTTGGTTTTGGTTCCATTCTTCTTCATTCTCGGCAATTGCATACTTGTTCAAATCCAAAGAATTGATGAATTCCCTTTGTCTTTCTCTCATAGCTTGCACTGCTTCGGAACCTGCTTCTTCCAGATCTTCGTCCATTTGATCCAATGCCTCAGCTGCATCGTAACCTTTAATTTCTTCACCATTCATCTCTGCAATTTGCTCATCTTGTGCTGCATTCGGTAGAGATTTACCAATAGATTCGGCCTGTAGCTGTCTGAAATATACTGAAATCTTTCTCATAATCTTAGCAAACATGGCAATTGCTTGATTAGATGGAAGGTTCAGTTCTTTGCTTATATCATCGATGTTCTTGCGTTGGAGACCAATGGCTAAAAAGATGGCACTTTGTACACCGGAAAGGTTCACGGAACCTTCCATTCTACCGCCGAAGTACAGAATGGCTAAAGTGGGCAACATATCGACGATAACATGGTAATCTAGTAAATTGTTGGAGTAACTGTCTAATCTTTTCAAATCAAATGGAGAGAATAAATCGTCCAATTGTTCCTTATTCAGACGTTTAACAGGTTTTTCATCCGCAGATTCTTTCTCTGCTTTTTGGCTGGATTCAATCAAACTTAGTGCATGGACTGCCGTGAATTTCCTGAAATCATACGACAGGAGTGATAGGAACCTCTTGTGGAAATCTCTAGCAAATTCGGAGAGCCAACGATGTTCTCTACCTTCTAGCACACTTAACATGACACAACTGTGCTCACCTGTTAGATCGTTAGCGGTTTGACGCAAGTACACTGGAACAAATTGGTTTCTCTTCCAAAATTTCAATAATGAAGGAGTAAGACCATAAGAAACACCCAAGTAGTGCAAAAAGTGTGGTGGTTGTTCCGATAATTTCATCAGCAGGGGAGGTAGTTTCTTAGCGTCTCTCAATTTGACTTCGTCGGTCAACAGATTTGCATTCTGCAGTTCTTTGTCACTGACTCTTTTAATGGAAAAGTCCTTTGGTGTAGTGTCTTCAGATAGATCAGTAAATTTACCTTCGAAATAATCTCTCAAAAGTTCGATTGCCCTTGAACCGTAACCCATGGATGCATATTCTTGGTTGGTGGCAATTCTTACAACACGAGCACCACTCAAACCTGCAAACTCCTCGTCTTGAAATTGTTGTGAAACTAGCCATGGGATCAAGTCACCGCCTGCTCTGTGACCTCTAGCAAATGAACTTCTGACGTGTTCTTTTGAAATTTCACCTTCTAATGCGACTTGTACCACACATAATGGGTCTGGAATTCTACCACCTTCCTTGGGGTCAATTGGTGGTAATAGAACGAATAACTGGTGTGCTGGAGCATCACTCATCAATTGTAAATCATTAGGAGAATTTTTATAGTGAGATGCCACATAAAGAGCCATCATCTTCTCCAAGAAAGATTCCGAAACCGGATGATAAGAGAAAAGAGTATCCCTATTCACCACAAATAAGTTACATTGAGATGGATGAGGTGTACCCTTGGCGGCAAATCTCGCATTTTTCATCAGAGTAACGTCAAGACAAAGCAATTTGTTTAACCATTTTTCCACAGGATCACCACGAGTGTATCTGATTGGCTCATCTAGAAGAATCTCCCTTAGTTGACGGTTTCCCGTGCGAATACTGCCTGAGGCTTTGCTATCTCTTGAGGTTACGACTGTCTGTGAATTACCTGTATCATTCAAGTTTGCCTGTTGACGCAATTGCTGTATCAGCTTTAAAGATAAGGATCTACCAGTACCTTCATAACCGTTAATGGTGGAAGCCATGAAAACCAAATAAGGACCCAACAAGTTCTTGACGATCTGCAGGGGAATGGCGGCAGCTTCATCGATAACCACTAACTCCGCTTGACCTAGAACATGAGAATCTTGTGGAAGAATGTATTGAATTGTCTGCCTGTGATCTCTCCTAATGTCGACTCTTACGATGGCCCTGTTGAAATCTGGGTTAGTGGATTGAATAATGTCGTAATCAATATGTTCCTGGTATCCAAGAGCATCAAACCCTTTAAAAATGAATTCGAATAATGTCTTCAAATTTTCTGGAGATGGTGATGTGACAAAGATATTCGAATAACCATGAGATACAGCAGCTGCTATGGCAACACCGAGTGCAGCAGACTTACCTCTACCTCTACCTGCCGTCAATGCAGCTGTAGTATCAAGAGTTTTCTCAGATATAACATCTATGAATGACAAAATTGCATGGGCTTGGTTTACGGTTCGAGAAAGACCAACCAGTGACCCTGCTGGCTGTACATCTTGTAAAGACTCTTTTAATTCAGCTAATTCTATTTCACTTGGAGTTCTCTCATCATCATCTTTTGGTGGTAAAGGCTTCACATTTCTACCACCAGAGATCGGAAGGACGTTTAGTTCATCATCGACCACTAAACAGTTTTCATTTGATCCCAGAGATAGGATGAATCTTTCGTTAAAACGAGCCACCACATCAGTATGAGCCTCAGTACGGTATCTGGAGTGGACATCCATAGTCATAGTATAAAGTTGCTTCAAAGATGCCATCGATTTTAACAAAATCACTACTATACCACCACCTTCAACGGTTTCAACAGTTCTTGCCAGAAGATTAGGAGTTAACGCTTCAAAATCTTGTAAAACACACATACCGTAAGTGTTACCTAAGATTTTTTCTGTATCTTTGTAGTAGACATATCTAATATTTTGATTGGAAATAAAAGCTTCGAATGGATCTTGATCATTAGCTTCTCTAGTTCCTCTCTTAATTTCTTTTTTAATTTTATTTTCTCTCTTCTTTCTGTGTGATGTAAATCCAAGTAATTTGTTCTTATATGCCCAAAGAACGGATTTATTCATCTTTAAATCAGCGCTCATCATCAAATAATGTAAGTTGGGCAACTGGTTCCTTGCCCTATCACCGACAATAACGAAGAAGGACCGTTGTTTAGTCTGCACATCGTTTCTAATTAACGTAGGAATACGTGAGTCAATAGCTTTCTTCACCATGATCGCCCCAGTTTATTTAAGCTTCCCAATACTTTAGCGCTGTGAAACTTCTGTAAAGCTTATTCCATCGCTTCTAAGCTCATCTCATCTCATCTCATCTCACCTTGGAACTGAAAAATTTTCGAAAACAGGGTAACACATTCCGAAAAATCTGTCCGGTCTAACAGGTTTCATGTCGGACTGCACTCAGCCGCACGCTTTCGGAGATTGTCCGATAGCATCACTGCATAACCGGGGATTTTGTGTAAATAGCCGCCGTGTTGATTTTTGGGCGGCTAAGGTGCAAATTGGCGGCTAATTCGCTCATATTGTGGGGTAAACAATAGTAAAGACGTAAGAGTTTGAATCAAACAGAGAAAAAGTGAAAAATTGTCCTTTTGGCCCTAAAGTCAATAAAAATAAACTAAAGTTAAGGAAACTAATGAAGGAGAAGTGGCTAATTGACTAACCGACACAAAAACTATATTTAAGTAGCTAATACTTCATCTTCTGGTACTTTGTAATCCCGATTTCAATTCCACGCTCATTTCTTTTGTAATTCCATTTTTTGTGAACTTTTATTCAAGACCATATAAGCACAAAGCTGCTTATTTGTGTCAGTTCTAGTTTAACGTCTTCCTCGTTCATTTTGGAAGTTCAAATCTCAGTAGCAGTTTTGTTCATAGTGGCAAGAGTTTATTTTCCGTCTTGGTTTGATGGTAGTAGTGTGATCGTATTCTTCTTAATCTACACCGTTTTCTAAACCACAAAGTTCTTTTGAGAGAGGAAACAAAAATACGCTATTATCGAAACTGATCATAAATTAATTTTTTATCGATATCATTTTTATTGGTTACAAGGAATCCTCAGGAAGTGATGAGTAGCAACTATGGATTGGTGGAAGAACAGTTTCGAAATATTTCGCAGCATGATGATATTTTTGGTGAAGAAGAATTAGGTGAAGATGGAGAACCAGTAATTCAAACACATGTAAACGAAGATGGAACCACGTCAAGCTATTTTGATAAAAGAAAATTGAAAATTGCGCCCCGATCAACTCTTCAATTTAAAGTGGGTCCTACCTTTGAATTTGTTGGTAATTACTATAAGGTTACTGAGAGGTACACGGGGAGAGTATTAGATCTTTCCATTATACCTAGAATTGATCGAGGATTTGACTTTATCGATGGAGAATGGGTTGGATACAAAAGGAACTATTTCACATTGGTATCCTCTTTTGAAGCCTTAGGCTGGGATTTAGACGAATTTTTAAACAGTTGTTTTGAGTTACACGGAGATACAGGTCAACGTTGCCACATTAAATATTTTGCCATTAATATTAAGGCAAAAAGTGATGACGATCATACAGAGATTAGCCTAGTACAACATACTGCGAAAAGAGATAAAGGTCCCCAGTTCCCACCAGCAATGGCACCTTTAATCCCATCTGCATTACCAAATCATCAAATCATTAGGGAAGCATCTAATGTAAGAAATACGACGAAGATGAAAAAATACGATGCAACTTTCTATTTTCACAGGGATGACCCAGTTAATTCCACTGCGTATAGTGAAAAAAGCGTAATTAATTCTTATCCAGGCGATTGTATTCAAAGAGTTGCTCGTTATGAAAGGGTTCAATTTGCATCTTCAATCAACCTTAAGAAACCCGCTCAACAAAATAGGCATTTCAGATTACATGTAGTGTTGGGTGCTATCATACCAAAAGGCTTTAATCATTATCATCATGGTTCAGACGGAATTCATGGCGATATTGTAGAAACCGGCATCGATGCACAGAGAGATTTATTTATTCCTTTGCAAGAGGTGAGAACACCCCCACTAATCATTAGAGGAAGATCCCCTTCGAATTACACTTCTTCACAAAGAATATCTGTAAGAACCTCATCTTACAATTGTTCCTACAAACCAGAGCCCAGTGTCAGTATAGGTCCACCTAACCCGATGTTAGCATCCCAAAATTCGGCCCCTTCACAAACACCAATGACTATTTCACCAAATAAGCCAAGGCCAGGAAGGCCATCCAAGAGAAAATCACGAGTACTCTATGTACCTCCACCGTTAGGATCACCACCACAACCATTACCACAACTATTGGAACCCCCACTGGCAGAACTTCTTCATGAAGAACCACCATCTGCTGCAGTTCTCAGTATCGCTAAAAAAGTTGAAACTTTGGAAAACATTGAGAATTTTTTCCATACTCAAGGTCCACTTGCTTTGAAAACTCTTGATCACCAAAATTTTAACCCCGACATGGAAGATAAAACCTATAAACCAACATTGCTCTCTAGGCAAAATTCTGTCGATCCCAGAGATATTGAACTAAAATGCGATAAAGAATTCCAAGAGAATTTGCGAACCGTGGGACCTCTTCAGATATTAGCCACATTAAAATCACAAAATTCTAATACTGGTAAACCAGACGATAACAATAAAAATAATTATGCTGATGCAGGCGTCAGCAGAAAAAAAAGAAAACTAAATGGAACATCTACCACTACTGCATTAGAATTATCTCTAGAGGATACGAAGGAATTATTTGATGACGATGCCCTAAAGACAAATGTAAATTATGCACAATCGGATTCTCCTGTTAGTCCACTTTCTTCACGAAATATAGAACCCAATCCAATGGAAGAATTATCATTTGGTGAAGGATTAAATTCAATTTCATTTTCACTTTTAGCGGACTCATCTTCCAATTATTGTCACGTACCTAATACTACGTTATCCGAAATGGAAAATGTACCCCGGATCTTTGACAGTAGAGTAATCGGTGCACAAGATACGTCTAATAGAAATGATCACAACGATTATAATAAAGATTCCAGTCGAGAACAAACAACTGCGGGTATGTTAGTATCAAAAGAGGCCCGTGATGCAATGAATGGATTACCTTCACAAATGGCAGATATGGGTGAACTCTATGAAGAGCTCAGTTTCTACAGGCATTGAAATAACCCTTTAGTATATGGTCATCAACATCAGAACTGGTGGTGGCATTGGCATTGGTTGGAATCGGTAGCATCTTAACAGCATTATTACCATTGCACGAGGAAGTCTTTGTTGGCAAATATAGAAATGTAATATTTTATTTTATTGTAGTTTTTCATCGTTTTCTAATCATTCATTATCGTTACTTCGCCAACTTAGGGGTAGAGTTCATCGGGATACAGTTATAGTCAATGGATACAAATCAGATTGCTATTAATCCTCACTCATCTTAAACGGTAGGAGAAGGGAGCTTAATTAGGGTTGATCTTACAAATGTGTAAGTCATCTGTACATCAGTCTGATTAAGGATACAAATGGGACACAACCCCTTGGGACACTGGAGTCACTGGAAGGGATGAGGGGCGCACACACATAATTTAGAATACCTTTTCTTTTCCATTCTTCACACCTACAAATAACTTTTAATGGAAACCTCCGAAAAGCATAGAGGAATGTTGTAAGGATTAAGATGTAGTTTAACCTATTAGTTTAAACAGTGTTCTGTCGCGGAAATAGAGTTTTCAACAGTTTTTCCCGTTGTGTTAGTTGTGCTAAACCCAAAATCAGAAAAAAAAGAAAAATAATGCGAATTCTGTGGATCGAACACAGGGCCTCCAGATAACTTAACCGAAGTTTTTCTTCAGTCTGGCGCTCTCCCATCTGAGCTAAATCCGCATATCAACTGTTGAAGATGTATAATTTATTTTTGATTTAAGTACAGAGGATTACATCAGCTCATACTATTGTTTACAGATAGAATAATAGGAAGCACAATAGTACCATGGTCCCTCAACCAGGTACTAACTCCTATGATCTAGAGCACTCTAAATTATTTATTGAATGTATTTGCGTCCTGGTTCACGACTTATGCTTTACTGTGCATTATGCACATGCGCAGCGGTAACTTAACAAACTCAACCAAGGCGGATCACTTGGAATGAGCTACATGAACGTTGTTGCACAAAAGTCAGAGGTACTTGTAAGCACTGCCAGATGCTGAGTGGGACCCAAGAGGATCAATTCAGCTATACTAACTGTAGGATGTCCCAAACAATACGCTTGCTTATTCTATGAGTGGAAGGAAAGGAAGGACGTGTTATCACGTGACGCAGTTTCTGTACTACCGCTTATATATGCTGTCGATCTTCATAGATTACACATTCGTAGTCAAGAGCTCTAGACCAATGAAATAGCTCCTGTATAGTTTCGACAATAAACAACATATTTTGTTATTTACTGCATACGCGTTTACCAGCGGTATCCACTATACCATAGGTTCTGAACAATCCGAACAATCTCCGAGCGAGTCTTGAATTACATGTAGTCATATGTAATGGTTACGAAATAGTCGAAATCTAAATGGTCGTCCTGGAAACCTTCCCTCTTTTCTCTATTTCGAAGAAACGCACGAAGACGTAAAGAGAAATTTTCCCACGCTTAAAACGGTAACACCTTCGCATTTTATAAATTAACCATAGCTTAAACTGCAATCGCCGATGTACGTAGTTTCCGCATTGGGTATCTTCCTGCATATCACATACATATTTAGGCTATTTGTCCTGCAAAATTCTCTATGACTTGCTTTGCATGAAAAGCTAAAGTAATTTTGAAAGAAATTCAGTAGGACAAAAGGATACAATGGGTAGCTGTTGTCCGGGATACAGATGGGTTCGCGGTTCCGGGCAAAGATAGTATTGAGCCATAGTACAGAATGGTGGTAAGTAATACCAACAAACAGTAAGTAGCCAAGACTCGATAGCATAATCTTCCTGCGTAAGAAGAAAAGAAGCAGTAAACAACCTTTGAAGCGATGTTTGGTGAAAGAACAATAGGCCCTTATTTGTTGAATTTGCTGATTGGCCAGTATTGGATTGATCATTGCCATCGTAAAACAGCAAATTTCAATTACTTTTGATTTCTTTGAAGATTCCGAATCTCAAGTATAAAAGAAGTCCAAATCTACTCTCAATGTTTCAACCGCTCTTCTCCTTTCTCCTACATCTACATCCACAAGATCTACAGCTCCCTAACTCAACTACAAGTTGAAAAGAAACTTTTACATTCGCTCACTTCTTTATTGACTAACTCGATATGCGTTTCTCTACTGCTTTGACTTCTGCCTTAGCTTTGTTACCATTCGGTGCTACTGCCTTGCAAAACAAAAATGGACCGTTCGTTTTGGAATTGGAAAAGGATTCGATTTCAGATCTAAAGAATAATTTCTTGACTCAAGTTGATGCTGATGTCTTCAACGGTTTGGCAAGACCCCTAAAGGGTGTCTTCGACGGGGTTGGTGATATCCTTGTCAGCGTTATTGGCTTGCTTGGTGAAGTTGTTGGTACCGTTTTCTATTTGTCTGGAGATGGTGTATTGTTCACGCAAGGTTCGGATCCATCTAATGGTGTTCCAGGTTTCTCTTTAAACGACCAAGATCAATTGTTGTACGAAGGTAGACAGCTATTGGGAGGTTTTGAAGGTCTAAACTTCAAATTGAGTAAGGACTCTGATGCCGCCAAGAGAGATTTGATTGACGACATTAACCTTAACCTCTTCCTTCCGGTCTCTATTAACGCTTTTGATACCAACCCATCTGCTCCATCCCTTTTGTAAACAGTGGTACAATATTAAAAGATATTTAATCTGAATACATAGCGAGTCTAATTGACATTTCCTTGGTTACAATCGATCGACTGTTCTCTTTTTAGTGTCGATCGCGCTGACTCGTCTTCGGGATTTGCTGGACAAAAAGAAAAAAAAGGTATGCGGCAGTAGCAGACATTCCCTCGCACCGTCGATCACCTCTGTGGAGTATAAAAAGGTATCAAGTGGGGCGAGCCGGGACTCGAACCCGGGACCTCCCGCACCCTAAGCGGAAATCATACCTCTAGACCACGCGCCCTCTTCCAAAAAGATCATTAGAAAGATTAGCTGTGCTCCTCTTTGGCCAAGGTATATCATGCACAGGGAGGAACTGAGTGTTTAGTGAACTACATAATAGCAGTTAATATCAGTAGGTTTCGTACTTGTATCCTTTTAGCTCCGTCTTAGTCTATGCTTTCTTCAAGTTTTCATGAGTTGGGTATAATATTTATCTATTATTTATCTAATTATCGTTTAGTCCCCAATGGGAGTAATTCGCTCTGCTCTCTCAGCACGAAAAAGACAAGTTTACAAACAAACAAAAATTTTAAGGGATTGATTGACGAATTCTATTTTCGTAAACATTACAAGTCACATTTTAACAACAACGCATATATATAAAGAAAGATGAAAATCACATTTGTCTCTTCATTAAAACTAAGATTGAGCATACAATATCTATAGTTCATCTAGTGATTCAAAGCTTAGCAAGTTAATGTGTTCCATGTCGAATCCTTCCGAATAATGAATACATGAACAACGGTATTACATTCCTCAGATCACATGATCAGATCAGACAAGATTTAAACCGGTACACGTGTATAGTTAGCGAGATCTTGGACCGCAGATCTTTAGCGCTATTCTCTTACCGGCGGTCAGATCTCGCTTCCATGAACGCTAACGCGTGCTTAGATTTCCCACTCGATTATTGTTCTTCTTTTTTACCTCGGTTCTGTTCCCCGGTTCGGATCTTGAGATCTACTCACTTAACAGATCTGGCGTATGACTCCTTTTTCAATCTACACCCGTTCGCCTATTTCTGTTAAGTCGTTTGCTTCTCAGGACATCCTTACCCCCCAGTGTTGCCCCTATACCTGCATTCTCAACATACTCGAATATATGGAAAAAAAAAAGCTTTTACTGTTTTGTCCCTCTTAATTCCCCTAGCAGCAATACCTAGTGATACCTTATTTGATTTCACTTACTCTAAAGGTCGATAATGTTCGTCTATTCGGTAATAATAGACTCTCGTTGACTATTTCGTTTATCGCAACAAACTTGGTGTAATTACATGGCACTTTGCTCTCGATCCGATGATACAACGAAAGAGGAAAAGGTAGAACAGAATGTTTTCCCTTTTCTCTAACCGATTTACTCCCTCCGAAGTTTTCTGAGACAAATCGTCATCTTAGATAGAGACTTACGCTCACAGAATCTGGGGTAGCACCTGGTCCCACCGCGCGGCCGTTGCTCTTGCTATAAGCCGACACCGGAGACCGGAGACCGGAAGAAAAGAGAAAATTATCATAAATTTCAACGAACCAAAGAGGCTGATTTGCATTGCAGGAGGCAACAGAACAATTCTCGACCCACTTGATTTCCCCAATCGAGAAGCATTATGAGTTTTTTCTTGAAGAAATTGGGATATCCCGCCTAAAGATTCTCCGGTCCAGAATATCGGTTACTGTCCCCCTTTTCCTTCCCTTAACTTCTTTCCCTCTCCCTTTTCTTGTGTTTGACTCCCAGAATGCACATCACGATTTGCATTATACATCGATTTGGATCACAATGCCCTAATTGGCACAGGGTCAAGAAACGACATTCTTTTACCCTCAGCTTGAGCAGTTCTTGCGGTGAAGTGGATATACCCCCCCTGTTCCAGCCAAGGAGCAAGAAGATTTGATTGCCACATTCACACGGTGTGGCTTTGTATCGAGAGGTATAAAAGGGCCAAAAATGACTTACGATACAATTGTCAAGAAAGCTCGTGCTTGATTTCGAACCTTTCCCAGTTTACACTAGCTGTATATCCACAACTGCGCAAAAATGCTATTTTCTCTGCTGAGTTTGTGCTCTTTAGCTTTTGCCCTACCGGCAACTATCACTCCTACTGTGGAGGAGAAACTATACAAACCAACTAGTTTGGGCTCTGTGGATTTAGGTAACCTCCAAAGGAGGAATGCCTTCGGCGGCGTTGAAGACACTGTCGGAGACCTGGAGCGTAGAGAAATTCTAATTAATGGTATTCCAGCTAACCAAACTAACGGTACTTTTGATTTATCGACAACAAATATCACAATCGGAAGTGGTACTCCTGCTAATTTAACGGGTAATTCAAATGGTTCTATTACTATTTTCAAACACAAGAGAGAGATCTTAATCAATGGTATTCCAGTTAACCAAACTAACGGTACTTTTGACCTATCGAAAACAAATATCACAATCGGAAGTGGCACTCCTGCCAACTTAACAGGTAATTCCAATGGTTCTATTACTTTCTTCAAGAGAGAAGAAGGTATTCGTGTCGGTGGTAACGCTACTGGTAACAAGACTGTTTACTTCAACAACGGTAACTTGACCATTCCTACGGGCAGCACTATTAACATAACCGGTAACGGCAATGGCTCTATTACAATTTCCAAGAGAGCTGCTAACTTACTATTGAGTGGTAAGCCTGGTAATGAGACTACTGGTCCAATCTCTCCAGACAGAGCCAACATCACTCTAGGTGGTTACGGTCCTCTAAACATTACTGGTCATGCTAACGGTTCTGTCACTTTCTTCAAGCGTGAAGACACCTCTGGTAACACTTCAAACAGCTCTGTTTACTTGTACAAGGGTAATGTGACTGCTGACAAGGGTAACCGTTTCAACTTGACTGGTCATAGCAATGGTTCTATTACTATCGGTAGGGGTCCAGGTATCACAGTTGGTGGTAACGCTACTGGTAACAAGACTGTCTACTTCAACAACGGTAACTTGACTATTCCAGAAGGTAGCTCTATCAACATTACCGGTAACTCTAACGGTTCTATCACCATTTCCAAGAGAGCTGCTAACTTACTATTGAGTGGTAAACCCGGTAACGAGACTACTGGTCCAATCTCCCCAGACAGAGCCAACATCACTCTGGGTGGTTATGGTCCTCTAAACATTACTGGTCATGCTAACGGCTCAGTCACCTTCTTCAAGCGTGAAGATACCTCTGGTAACACTTCAAACAGCTCTGTTTACCTGTACAAGGGTAATGTGACTGCTGACAAGGGTAACCGTTTCAACTTGACTGGTCACAGTAATGGTTCTATTACTATCGGTAGAGGTCCAGGTATCACAGTTGGTGGTAACGCTACTGGTAACAAGACTGTTTACTTCAACAACGGTAACTTGACTATTCCAGAAGGTAGCTCTATCAACATTACCGGTAACTCTAACGGTTCTATCACCATTTCCAAGAGAGCTGCTAACTTACTATTGAGTGGTAAGCCTGGTAATGAGACTACTGGTCCAATCTCTCCAGACAGAGCCAACATCACTTTGGGTGGTTACGGTCCTCTAAACATTACTGGTCATGCTAACGGTTCTGTCACCTTCTTCAAGCGTGCAAACACTTCTGGTAACACTTCAAACAGCTCCGTGTACTTGCACAAGGGTAACGTCACAGTTGATCAAGGCACTCCATTCAACTTGACCGGTCATGCTAATGGTTCTATTACTATCTCTAGGGCTTTCAGGAGAGAGATTTTAATCAATGGTATTCCAGCTAACCAAACTAATGGTACCATCGATTTGACGAAGGCAAATATCACCATCGGTAGTGGTTCTCTGGCTAATTTAACCGGTAATGCCAATGGTTCTATTACGATCTCCAAGAGGGATTTAGAAAACAGACCTCGTACAGTTCTACAACCCGTCCATTAGAAATAAAAAATTAATTCATGGCGATTATGTTCTAATGATGATAATACCTGAATATTCGTGAGCTACAGCAGATACTAACGAGAAGAGGACGGTACAACTTTTCGCCAAAAGAATAAAAAAAAAAGACTCTTTGCTCTTTCACTTCCTTCCATCCCGTGTCATTTTTCTTTCTTTTTATGATTCTGTCTTATTAGTTTATTCTATTTTTCAATTTGTTCTTTTAATTCTATTGACTAACCACTAGTATTCTATGTATCACTGTGTATGCACTTCTATAACTGTAACAGGTGAACGGCACGTTGTGCTCATTTTTATTGACTACGATTGAATGCCGTGAAGAAAAATGCGTTGCCAGGTCCCACGTTTTGTCTTATCCCTTCATTACGTACGCAATTGTGAAGTGCGTAACATACCGTGAGCATTTGCGGAATAAAGGATGAGTGATATACAGCGTAATTCAGTTTTATTCTCTACGTCAGCTTCTGAGTCAATAGCAACTGATTGGCACTCAGCAGAATGAATACGAACTAACCGGAACTTACCCTATTCAAAAATTCACTGCAGCTATCTGTCGTTTAGAAACAGTCCCCTGTCACGTCTGATGCCAAGCCAATAATCTTCCGAGACTAAGGCCGCAGCAGCAATACCTACTATAGCAAGTACTAAGGTCTCGACGCACGATTTGGATGTACAGCTCCCCGCGTAGTTTCCTCTTTCGGAGGAGGAATGCACGATCCGTGCAGATGTAATGTATCTGTAAGGGCTTAAGTACGATTCATTCATTGTTGAAGATACGCATTGTAATTACGCATAGTTAGGAAAGATAGGATAGCTATCTCGTCAGCTTTCTTTCTCACGCTACTTCTGTTCTACTCATCGCTCTAAGAAGCTCAGGCCTGTACTGGAGAGGTCCGCCTACAATGCTTTGATTTTCAACATGTTCTTTACGAGGTTGCCAAAGTCTTTACGAGACTCCTACGGGGCAAGGTGCAGAACAGGGAGGGAATTATTTGCAAAATGGTATTGTGAAGGTTACGTTATCGGAAAACTCAAGCTGAGAAGGAGCTGAACGCGCTGTAATCTACTAGTAAATATCGATAACCAGGTGGTCAGAGACATATACGTGGTGGTGGCGTTAGTTTATGATAGGACTGACCTTGTTGCTAATAGCATACAATTACTAGTTATCCTGAGAGGTCTTCATATAGTCACAGTAGGAAAAAAAGCTTGAAAAGCAATTGCACATAGTACTGTATGTTATTGGTTTCCCGTGGTATGAGGTTGTGTGAGATGGCATATCTTGCGCGAGGGATCTGAATTCGATTCGCTTTATCGAATATATAAAGCGGCAAGATCTTCATGGGATCGGAGCGTTCTCCTCGGACTCTCTTTCGTCACATCAGACCAGCAGAACAAGCAAAGCTTTTTCCACAGAATAAAAAAAAAAAACTCATTCTCGATGCTTACCAGCCTTCCACTTCTACTTTCTTGCGTTTCTGCAACGGCGATCCCACTCGCTAGGAGGGATGATATCGATGACCCATTCAACCAATTTCCTGATGGAAATTCTTCCCCTTTCGGTCCTGACTTCAGTAATGCAATTTCCAACTCAATAGACAACACTATCGATATCCCATACTTCAATGGTACCCAAATCTTGACCGACATTTAAAACTCTATCAATTCTCAATTACAAGATTTGAACCAGGACTTGGAAGATTTGGATCCGTTTGACCTTTTCCATGTCATCGATCAAGCTATCGAAGGCTTGCCTAGCTACGTTAATCAATTCAAGGACGACTTGGTTCAAGAAATTGAAACTGCTATAAGCAATCCAGACGGAAGCTTCCCTAATAAAAGAGATACTTTACCCATTGCCTCTGACATCAGCAGTACTATTGCTAGTGCTGTCAACGATATCATCTCGCTCCCATCTGCGAACAAGACTCAAATCGTGCAGGACATTGAAAACTCCGTCACATCCGACTTGGGCAATTTGGGCCAAGGTTTGGAAATTTTGGATCCACTAAACATTTTCGGAATCATTGAAAAGGCTGTTAACAACTTGCCCAGCGAAGTCAATCAATTCAAGAATACCTTGATCCAAAGGCTTCAAGCTGCATTTGGTGGATTACCTGGTATTCAAATTCCCAATTTGCAGTAAAGAATGACTTTACTAAATCACAAATGAGGGAGAGAGTGGATGTAAATGACCCTTTGAATAAGCTGGCCTTGATATTTTTTTTACATTCTAATAAGACTTTATAGTTTTTTTTTTACAAGTAGATTCCACGATTTTCACATATTTGTCCAACGTAGCAAATACAGCTCCATCTCAAAGGCTATCTCCAGGGCCTGATTCTCTTCTTGGTTAAAAAGAGTTTAGTATGATTCATCGGATCATCCAACCGCCGGTACACAACTGTGCAGTATGGAGTTAAGGAGGAAAGAAATGCACCATAGTTCCGTTTTGTACTACGTCATTTTCCAAGTCAATAGCAAGCGGAAAAAAAAATAAATCCGAAAACTTCCTTTTTCAAGACCTTTTGAACATTCCTTGCATCTGCCGTTAGAAACCCTTCCTTTGTCGTGTATGTAAACGCCAAGGCATTAACCGTTCGAGCCCGAACCTGCAGAGGAAATACCTATTATAGAAAGTACTAAGGCCTCGACGCAGGATTTGGATGTACGGTTCCCCGCGTAATTTTTTCTTGGAAAAAAAATGCGGGATCTGTATGGAAGTAGTGCAACCGTAAGGGTTTCGATATGACGTGGTGTTCAATATGTGTGTTGCAATACACCATAGCGAGGATAGATAGGAATGCTACCTGGCCGGCTGGCTTTCCCACATTACTCCAGTACTCGTTTCATCTCCAATAATTCGTGCCTGGCATGGTGAGATTTTCAGTACAAGACTTTGAGTTTCTAGTATTCTTTACCGGGCCGCCGGAACTTCTACAGCGAGAGGGAGAAACATAACTAAAAAAGTGTGGATCAAGGAAAGCATTCTTTGCAAAATGGTATTGTTGAGATTACAGTGTCGGAAAAATCGAGCTGAGGGTGATCTGTATGCACTGTAAGTTTACTAGCAAACTAAAAGATCATTGGCTAGATGGAAAGACACAAGTATGTGGTGTTGACGTTAGTACATGCTCGGGTGCAATGACTAGTTATTCTAGTGAGCTGTCAAAGGTTCGAGAACCGATTGTAAATGATGTTGTATGTTATTGGTTTTGCTTTGTATGGTGTGATACGAAATGGTACGTCGAGAGACAATGATCTGAATTCTATTCGATTTATCGAATATATAAGGCGGCAAGATTTCGATGGAATCAGATTTCTCTTCTCATATTCTCCTTCATCATATCAGACCAACATAACAAGCAAAGCTTTTTTCACAGGTAGAAAATTCGCGATGCTTGCCAGCCTTCCACTTCTACTTTCTTGCGTTTCCGCAAGTGTGATTCCACTCTTCGAGAGAAATGATAATTCGCTAACCAATGTCGGTGCTGACACTGTAGTCAGTCACTTGACTGATCCATTTGATATTCGCTCTTCTAAGAGAGATACCCCCCCTTACATTGGTTCTGACGTCGTCAATGCTATTTCTGGTTCAATCGACAACACCATCAGCATCCCATATTTTAACAATACCCAAATCTTAAACGAGATTGAAAACTCTATCAATTCCCAATTGGACGCTTTGAACCAGGGCTTGGAAGCTTTGGACCCATTGCACATTTTCCAAGTCGTCGAACAATCTGTGCAGAACTTGCCTAGCGACATTGACCAATTCAAGAATGGTTTGATTCAAAATATCCAAGGCACTGTCGGAAATTTGTTTGGTATTCACCTCGGTAAGAGAGATGGTATCCCTTCGATTGGTTCTGATGTCATCAATGCTATTTCTGGTGCAATCGAACGCGTTATCCCACTTCCATCAGGTAACAGGACTCAAATCTTGCAGGATATCGAACACGGTATCAACTCACAATTGGGAGACTTGCAACAAGGCCTGGAATTTTTGGACCCATTGCACATTTTCCAAGTCATTGAGAATGCTGTGAAGAGCTTGCCTAGCGACATTGATCAATTTAAGAACGGTTTGGTCCAAGCCATCCAAGGCACCGTTGGAAATTTGTTTGGTATTCACCTCGGCAAGAGAGATGGTACCCCTTCGATTGGTTCTGATGTCATCAATGCCATTTCCGGTGCAATCGAACGCATTATCCCACTTCCATCAGGCAACAGAACTCAGATCTTGCAGGATATCGAACACAGTATCAACTCTCAATTGGGTGACTTGCAACAAGGCCTGGAATTTTTGGACCCATTGCACATTTTCCAAGTCATTGAGAATGCTGTGAAGAGCTTGCCTAGCGACATTGATCAATTTAAGAACGGTTTGGTCCAAGCCATCCAAGGCACCGTTGGAAATTTGTTTGGTATTCACCTCGGCAAGAGAGATGGTACCCCTTCGATTGGTTCTGATGTCATCAATGCCATTTCCGGTGCAATCGAACGCATTATCCCACTTCCATCAGGCAACAGAACTCAGATCTTGCAGGATATCGAACACAGTATCAACTCTCAATTGGGTGACTTGCAACAAGGCCTGGAATTTTTGGACCCATTGCACATTTTCCAAGTCATTGAGAATGCTGTGAAGAGCTTGCCTAGCGACATTGATCAATTTAAGAACGGTTTGGTCCAAGCCATCCAAGGCACCGTTGGAAATTTGTTTGGTATTCACCTCGGCAAGAGAGATGGTATCTTCTCCATTGGTTCTGATGTTGTCAACGCTATCTCTGGTGCAATCGAACGCGTTATCCCACTTCCATCAGGTAACAGGACTCAAATCTTGCAGGATATCGAACACGGTATCAACTCACAATTGGGAGACTTGCAACAAGGCCTGGAATTTTTGGACCCATTGCACATTTTCCAAGTCATTGAGAATGCTGTGAAGAGCTTGCCTAGCGACATTGATCAATTCAAGAACGGTTTGGTCCAGGCCATTCAAGGCACTGTTGGCAACTTGTTTGGCATTCACCCTTCAAAAAAATGATTTACCAAGACATAACCAGGGGAGAAATTGTGTGAAGATACCCACGGTTCGTTCGTTATCACCGACCATTTTAAGTAGCTTGTCTAGCTTTTCTTTTTCGCCCTTTAATCAAATTTTATAGTTTCATTTAACAAGTACATTTTACAATATCTTACAGCCTTGTTCAGCGTTACAAGTAGCAGCCTATGTCTCAAAGGTCTGCTTCGAGGGTGTTACCTTCTTTCCGGTTTAAAGAGACTCTAACTTAATTAGCCAAATTCTTGTGATACTAATAGTAACGGTAAAACAGAGTTCTAGAAGCAATACCAGTGCATCTTCTTCTCTAACGACGTCATAGCAATTGCCGAAGAAGCCTGCGCGACTTTACCAAGACAATAAAACCATTGCACGGAATGTAGAGAATGGTAAATAGAAAATAGATAAATGTAAATAAACAAAGGCATTCTTCGAGGTTCTAACCGAGTTACTACTGAATTACTCTCGTGTAACAAGGGTCTAGCTTTTTGAAAATGCGTTCCTAAAAGTCTTCAAACTGTGGAGAAAAAAAGAAAAGTTGTTCGCTCACTTGGTCGCGCATATATGGGACGTGTCAGCCTCCCGCGTTGCTCCGCGTTCTTGTACTCAATACAGCAGTATTTCCAATTACGGTGTGGCCTCTAGTTCGCCTTGTATGGCCGAATAAGGTTACTAGTACTATATTGGGTACCGAAACGGGGGGGGAAATGCTTTCGGATGTTTCCTGGATACACTATGAGCCTACTAGAACATATCCCAAAATAGACAAGTACTGCATAGCGTAAGGTCTAGATCTGGAATACAGTACACGGGAAACGTGCATAGTAGTCTTTAGTGTTACAGGGTCTTTAGAGACCTCAGTCGTTTCTTCAGTTCTCACGTATTTCTTCGCGTTTATGGACTTTTCTGTGTCACCTACAGTAAAGTCCGTAGCACATACTTGGAAATTGTAGGTGATACAAACTTACGCAAAGATGCGCAGCACGATGTTTTGATACAATACTCCACCGCTGCAACACCAAGATGATACCGTTTCTCGTTACTACCACGACCAACGGGTACACAAAATGACAACAAGCAAAATATGGAAATAAGAGAAACCTAGAATTAGAGGATTGTGGTCTTAGTAAACTTAAATTCTCTCAGTTTTCATTATAAAAACCCCCCAAACCATCCTGATTTCTTCCAGCTCCAGCTTTCTTCCTATTTGTTTTCTTTTACTACACCAGACAAAAACAAGCCAATCGCTTATTTTATCCAACTCAACAAACTAGTCTCAGAAATGCAATTCTCCGTCGTCGCTCTATCTATGCTTTCCGCTGTTGCCGTCAAGGCCGCTGACAACATCTCTCAAATTGGTGACGGTCAAATCCAAGCTACTGCTCCAGCTTCCTCTGCTGCTTCAGCTTCTTCCGCTGCCCCAACCTCTTCTGCTGCCCCAGCTTCTTCTGCTGCTCCAGCTTCTTCTGTTTCTTCTGAAGCACCAAGATCTACCGCTGGTGCTTCCAACAGCACTGCTGTCCTACCTCAATCCGTCAACGGTGGTAACCAATTGGCTGGTGGTGCTTACATCGCTGGTTTGGTTGCAGCTGGTGCCTTGCTAATCTAAATTTAAGGGTTTAAATCTATGCAACAGGTTTTGCACTTTTTTTATTTTTGATCGAGTTCTTTTAGCAAGTACAGCTAATAGGTACATGGATAAGGTTTAATTAGAACTTTTTTTTTACTTTTAGGTTAATCATTTAGCGTACACCTGCTGTAAGCTAGGGGGTGTGTTATCTTTATAGCACTCATTTTTTTTTATTTATCTAGCTTGTATAGTTGAAAAAAGAAGAAATTGTGCGCCGTTTACTATAAATGTTATTAAACTAGCTGGTTACGTCTTACAAAACTGCCACTAATTTAACGCCGGAATTCTTACCAGTCCTTACGTCGTCCAAGAGCTTGGGGATTGATTCTAAGCCATTTGAAATTTTCACTGGCAGGTGATAAATGTCACCTGCATCAATCTTTGGTTGTACCCATTTGATAAACTCAATGGCCTTTTTTCTATACTCCAAATCCTTGGGTAAGTGGAGGGATCCATATGGTATATCAAAACCAGTCATTAGGTACAACATGGTACTTTCGTGTCTAACATTTGATTTTGGCTTTTCAACGTTTTTGTCATCTAAATAGATCAAATTGATAATCACTGATGGTTTAGTATCAGCCGTCACCTTATAAATTTGAGGATAAGTTTCAGGACTCGAGACACCATCAACAACAACTGGTGCTTCTGGGTATTCCTTTTTAATCTGTTCGACTACGTCAGAATCGTGGTAATCAAACAATTGATCAGCACCGTATTTCTTCAATGAAGGTTCATGTTTACGGGATGCAACGGTAATAATTTTGCTGAATGCATTCAACTGTTTGGCTAGCTGGATAAAGCATTGTCCAAATGCAGTTGCACCACCCCAAACGATAACAGGCTCATCCCTCTGAGGCTTGCTTGACTTCCATGATAGATCAATTTTTAGGTTGTTCACCAATACAACACCTGCAGTATTTAGTGAGATAGGGAAAGTCACCAGACCTTCTATATTAGAAACTGGTCCTGAAGGTAACTCCTGTTTACCGCTCAAAACACGGGAATCTGAACTCGATTGCAATTTCCAAAGCAACTCAGAATCAATTGCAACATATTCTGCAAACGCACCATTTTCGGGATGTTTGACAGATGCACCATGTGCGAATCCGGCAACAACATCACCCTCAGCGACATTTTTAACGTTAGCCCCTAACTTTACAACTTGTCCGGCAGCGTCACATCCTGAAATTGAGCTTTGTGGACCAAGTTTATACTCAATGTGCTTCCAATCCGTTGGATTAACAGCAGCTGCAAGCGTCTTGACTAACACTTGACCCTCCTTGAGAGGTGGTAAAGGAACGTTTTCCTTTACGACAGCGTTTACGCCTTCAATGACGACAGCTTTCATACTAGTTGGAATTGACATAGTAATAGTTCGTTAGATCGTTGCAATGGTTTGATACAGACCGAGTGACAATTGTGAAGCCAGCCAAGTTCATCCTTACACGGTATATATATATATATACCTCCATTAGGGGTGGCGGGTGAGGAAGTCGATTAATAATCGAAAGTACGTCATCCGAGTTACGAAACCCTATCGCGCGCGAAGCACATACGGGTTACACTACCATTTCTTCGAAGAACTATTATAGACGCCTGAAGAATCTTTACAAGCTGGGCCTAAGCAAGAAAGTGGCGGATTTACGAGGCAAGCTCTTACCTACAAAGCTTCTGTAGACGAAAACATCAGAGAAACCCCTCTTGTAGCATTCCGCGGATCAATTCTTGATGCGCTCAGGTGAACGGAAGGCAAGTAAGGAAGACAGGGAAGCCGCGGAACGGGCAAGAACTTTTTCATAGCATTCCGCGGATCAATTCTTGATGCGCTCAGGTACCCACAACCGCTGTTCCAGTTATATTCTAAGTCCCAGGTATTATCTGTTTAGGAAAAGAACCAAAACTCCGACGTGTGGAAAATTGCATCACAAACTCCGACATCACGTAAAAAGAGATGATACTTCGCTTAGAATGACTAGGAATTTTTTTGGCAAGGCTAGGGCAACTCTCCCCCTAAGCTTCCCGGTATGCTCCTACGAACAGCTAACTACAAGTACTGCTGCCACTTCCACTATAACCTGGCTTGATTACACACAGTCGTAATACCTACTCATAAACATAAAATATGTCTGAAGTCGTTGACGGTAACGTGAGAATTGACAGAGTTTCCCCTGGTGATGGTGCCACTTTCCCCAAGGCCGGTGATTTGGTGACTATTCACTATACTGGTACATTGGAAAACGGACAAAAATTCGATTCATCAGTGGATAGAGGTTCTCCATTCCAATGCAATATTGGTGTAGGTCAAGTTATCAAGGGCTGGGATGTTGGTATTCCACGTCTTTCCGTTGGTGAAAAGGCACGTTTGACAATTCCTGGTTCATACGCCTACGGTCCACGTGGTTTCCCAGGACTTATCCCACCAAATGCTACATTGGTCTTCGATGTGGAATTGTTGAAGGTGAATTAGGTCAAATCGATTGGACTAGACGTATGTATTTAATCTAGTCTATTTTATCCTGTTTCTTATTATAACTATTTTTTATTACGCAGCCTGCTGGAGACTCTTGAACTTGTGCGAACTGGAGGCATTGCCTGTGCAGATTCAGGGCTTGTCTCTTGTTGTTGTTGTTGTTGTACTGGTTGTGGTAAAGGTGGCGTAGTTTCTTCTAATTTACGTTTCTTTCTCTTGGGCGAAATGTCATTATTCGTTACGTTCGTAGTTGCAGATGATGAATGTCTTGTTCTTTTAGCTAAGGGTTGGTCATTTTTCTTGCCCTTATTTTCATTTTCATTTTCGTTGTTGTCATTCAGTGCTTCTTCATCCTCACCATCCGATTCTGAATCGCCTGAAACTGCATTGGATGCATCTTCTTCATCGCTTCCGCTCCTACTATGATGCAACCGACTGGATTTTCGTAATCTTGTAGATCTTCTCTTCATATTATTTATATTACCACTGCTAGTATTAGCTGAGTCTTCCTTTTCAGAGTCATGTAGATATGTGGCTTCCGCTACTTTCGGTTGTTCTTCCCTTTTTACACCTCCGTTTTCCTCCTTTTCTTCCTCTGATTCTTCTTCACCTTTAGCATGATCTAATATCAAATCTCCATATTCATCCCACGGCAGTTCAAAATCCCTATGCTCGTTAAACTGTTCATGATCTTCAATTTTATCCATCATCTCAAAATTGTAGTACTGATTCAATTTCTCCCATATTTCTGATGCCGTGAAGATTTTACCTGACTTTACACTCTCTTTTTGCAACAGTACTACTGGATACTTGTCAGGATGATTCATCCTTTCCACTATACAATACATGTGGAAATGTTTGTGTAATCCGGCTGGTTTAAATTCAGCAACCCATCTTAACAATCTTATCTCGTCAACTTTTGTCCAATCCACTGCCATAGAATCCTCAATGGATACGTAAAGCTCAATTTTTCTGTTTTACTGACCATATGAGATAAGATGAACTCGATGGGTTCGATGTTCTTGAATGCATATATCATCCGTAACGGAAAGATGAAAAATTTCAAAATATCAAAAGTGAACCAATAAAGCTACAATTTAAAGATAATAAGACCTAAGGAAAGGCTCTGTTGACTAAATTTTGTGATGCCTAGAAGAGCCACGTTATTGAAATCCCTTTCTAGGGGTCGTGTGCGTACTTCTTTTAACAAGTATAACTTGTTTAACCTATACAAGAAGGGCCAAGTTGATTTTAGGTCAAAGACACTTTACCAACAAAAATGGACAGCTAAACAGGAGACAAGAGCTTATCACGGTGAACACTTGACTGAGAAAAGATGGCAATTTTTTTTCAATCCTAAGTTAGACTCAGTCGCTCAATTGGATGCCTCATTGAAGGGCGGTAAAGAAGAAGAAACTCCATTTTTACTACAAACGTTTGCGGTTCTCGAGAAAAGATTGGATTTCGCAGTTTTCCGTGCAATGTTTGCTTCTTCCGTGAGACAAGCTCGTCAATTTATCCTACAGGGAAATGTCTTTGTGAATGGCATTAAAATTGCACACCCAAATTATACTTTAAAGCCAGGTGATGTTTTCCGTGTAAGACCTTCAAAAGTTCTAGAGGCATTGGGAGCTAAAAAACCAAGTGTTCAGGAATCACTAAAAGTTGACAAGGTGCAAGTCACTCTCTGGAATAAATATGTGAAAGAGGCAAAATCGAATCCAAGAGCAGTTTGGAATAAAAAATTAAACAAATATAGAGAAATGGATAATTCAAACCCCCAAAAACAACAGTTTCTAGAACAGGTCAAGGACTACAATAAGGACTTGGAACAACAGGAACTGAAAGCCTTGAATTCTTGTACACCAACAAATATGCTCACTCAAATTTTGACAGTTTACAGTAAATCTGAGAAGGAACCCGAGTCATTGACTGTCGATGATTTTGCTAGCGTAGTGAATGGTGATTTAAAATTAGCCAACTTAGCCCTAGAATGTTTCCAAGAAGTTAATAAATCAAAGGAATTTACAAAGGAAAGCTTACAAAATGGTAAAATCGATGAATTATCCCATAGACTTTTGGCACCTACGGAAGAGATGAAAAATAAGATGAGTGACGGATCTAAAGTATCAATAAGATCTGCCAAAAAACATTTGTCAGAATTGACTAAATTGTTTAGCTCTGCCCTTAGGGAAAGCTTCGACAAGAGGAAAGGTGATCAAAATGCTGTCGATGTTCCATACGATGAAAACTGGTCAAGTAAATTGCACTACCATCCACGTATAGATCCAAAGGAATTGGTAGAAGATGAAAAGAAGGCACAAGAATTTATTAGTCTACCATGGCAACAACACCTTTATGGCCGTGCCAATCCAAAAAGACCTTATTTTACACCATGGAAACCAAGACCATTCCTAGCACCATTTGCAATCCTGCCACACCATCTGGAAATCTCTTTTAAAACTTGTCATGCTGTTTATTTAAGAGATCCAGTGGCACGTCCAGGTCATTCTGAAGTCATTTCTCCATTCGATCTGCCCGTCCACGAACGTGCATACATGTATTACGTGAGAAGAGGCAAATGAACTACTTAAAAATAAAATTGAACATCTCATCATGTTAGCTATATTGCACGACTGTAAATAGTATATTCGTATTACTCTTTGTTTTTTTCATTTTTCTTTTTTTTTTTTTTTTTTTTTTTTAATTATATGTGTCTATTACCCTGGAGAATCATCGTTCAACCTGCATGTTCATAAATCGTAGTGTTGATCTTACCATTACCAAAAGTGTGCACCATTTGTTCTGGGACTGGGAATTCCACAAAGTCACCATCCTCACCAACCGGTAAATTAACATTAATAGCTGTGGTACAAGAAGTGTACAAGGAAGCGTTCATGGATTCAGCAGACAAAAAGATATTACCACCATCACATTTGTCTAAGGTGATTTGAGGTAGAGATTGTTCCACCTGGGCACCAAATTTGTTACATTTGATCAATTCCAATCCGGAAATACAAGAATCCAAGACCACGTTGGTGGAATCAGATTGGTTGACAGTAATAGCGTTAACTTTACCTTTAACTTGAATCAAAACGCTGCTACAGTTACCGATAAATATAGCTTCATCATGTTTACCTTCAATGACGATTGGTTCGGCATGGTTTTCATAATTTTCCACAAACCATTTGTTACCGACCAATTCCTTTCTAGGTGGCTTCTTAGTTTTGAACATGTTAGGTTTCTTTGGTTTTACTGGGGGTGGGGTCTTACCACCAGCCTGTTCTGCAGGAACAGCAGAAGAACCACGCAATTCAGGATTTTTGTGTGTCTGTTGTGATTTATCCACTTTTTTCAGACTCCTTGTGATATCTTCACCTTGGTTTAGTTCTGCAAACACGGCATCAATACCACCAGAACCACCGGCAGGTTTTTCATCTGGTTTAGATTCAAACACAGATGCTGGTGGTGCTGGAGGAGGAGGAGGGGGAGGAGCCCCACCAGCAGCAACAGGAGCAGGGGTAGGAGGTGCTGTGTTGGCTGAGCCGCCTTTAAATTGTGCCAAAGCAGTTCCGAAATCTTCACCGTCTTTGCTCCAGGTAACGCCAGTTGGATGAAATTCCTTCACGTAGGACTTCAATTGATCGAAGATGCTCAAAAATAAGCTGACCCAACTAGCAGCATTGGGATCTGATTCTTTAAATTCTTTCAAAACCCTATTAGTCCAGAATTGAGATGCATCCTTAAAGTCGGCAACCAATGACACAGGTGTCTCCACCGCAACCCATGAAAACAACGCCGCACCTTCAGCAACCGAATTCAAGTAAGGGAAAAATTTACTTTGACGATTTTGATCCTTGAGATCTCCAATCTTCAAGATTGCCTGGTTAATGGGTAGCAAAGATTCAGCGAACTCTTTGGAAGAGTAATCTGGTTTCTTAGATTTAAGCGCAATCTCCAAAAAATCTAATTGACGATCAAACGTTTCCTTGAACACCTGCACGACAGCAGCGACAGTAGGATCAATCTTAGTAGATAGCTGCACTAATGGCACAACTTTTCCTTGAATCACTTGGTCGAATTGAGTAATGGCCTCAGAAGGTTGTTCAACACCAGCAGCACCAGCAGGAACCGGTTCAGATTCGATAGCTTCGGGACTCTTATTAGCCTGATTAGCTGGAATAGCAGCAGATGGTCCTGCTGAAGACATAGCACTCATTTCATTCGAGGAAATTCCACCAGCTGCAGCATTTTCAGCAATTCTTGATTCGATGTAACCTTCTTGGTAGATGGTAACATCTTCTAGCCTAGTGGTAGCAGCTTCTAACCTCTTCAAAAGCTTCACTAAGGTATAACTCTGCACGTTAAACTTCCCAGAATCTGACATCTTGGACGCTAGACTCCTTCCAATTCCGTTTTATAAAAGTTTACAACTTTGTAGTGAGTAGTTCATAATCAACCTTTAACGTGTCTCTTAGGTCCCCTATTAAAATGCTGAAAAAAATAGTAGACAGGTGACCCTGTAAAGAACGGATAAGTTTGAACCAGAGCAGAGTTTAGACGCGAAAACAGTGCATCAAGTTGAACTCCTAGCAGTCTGAAAAGGTTTGCAATCGAATCTGCTACTTCTAATTGTACCTAGACTGTGTCATGGCCCCCAATAACAAATCTCACAGACGTCATAACAGCGGTAAGAAACTGGTTGATAGGATTACACCGGTTGGCGAATCAAAACCAGAGAGGCCGCTCCCTAAAGAAGGTTTCAAAACTGTAAACGGTAGACTAGTTAGTGCTAATGATGTTGGTGTACTTCTCAGAGAGGCTTCTTCCAAATTAGAAGCTAAGAAAAAACGCAAATCACCAAAAGGAAAACCTCATAAAACTGGACCTGCCCCTTCTAGACCAAAGGGTAAACCATCTAAGGGCAACCCATTAGTGATCCATACCAATAGTGATGCATCTGACAAGTTGTTAGTTTTCTACAACCTCGCACTTGGTGTTAACCAAGATTCGTTAAAGACGGTGCTTCAGAAGCTCTCACATACACGCATTGGCAAAGTAAGAGTTAGAGATTTGCCATCAGGTTCTGCTACTGCTAATGTATGGCTTGTGAAACGTACTACAGAAGAGCTAGAGCGTGTAAGAAAGCTCTTTGATGGCGCGCTAGTCGACGGTAGAACCATTAGAGTTACCACGGTATCTGATACGCAAACCATGTCCTATTAAAAACAAAAAAACCCCTGTATTATATGCACGAACTCTCACACCTAAATACTATATATACGAAATCAACTCTCATTGGGCCTAGATTTATTTTGGTCCATCTTCTTTATCAGTTGGATCTTTGTTTGACGTTTACTGGAACTACCTTGCGCCAGCGCAAGGTACTCTAGTAGACCTGAATGGGCCTGTAAACTATGATAAGTATCTCTATGCACGTTAGATAACCATTCTTCCTGGGTAGTATGCTCTCGGCCCAAACCAACGTATTTGTGCTTTAGAACTTGGTATCGCTGCTGCCCTTGAACTTCACTCTAGAACAAAATTTACAAAACAGTCAGTATTCTATAATTGAAAACTTGCCAATCATGTTAAAAAATATTTTGAAGGGTTGATAACATACCATTGACTCAATATTAGTTATTTCTTTACGTATCTTTCCAATGTGTAGTTATCGAAATTTTTCAATATTCATATTTGAAAAAGAGACAAAAACACTTAGTTAACAGTATAAACTATAAGGTCTTCGAAAAGAAAGGCTTCCTTGCATCGATTAAACAACACTTTGAACACTTTGAACATGTCTGAGAGTGTGAGTGCCTCCATCGATAAGTTGGCGGCCACCCACATAACTTTCCCCCAAGGACACAAGATTTTCAATCAAGAATTTGCAGATAATTGGAATACAAAAAGCCAAGAGCTATGTGCTCAATTCAAAGAGTTAGAAGGTACTGATCAGAGACAATCGTGGCTTAAAGATGTTTTCCGTGAGATTTTTGAACTGATTTATGATCAAAATACAAAGGGCTCACCCACCATGCCTCAAATATCCAGATTATTAGAAGATATAGTTAGTAGTGGAACTCAAGATATTAAAGATAGTGAATTATTATCAATGGTCGGTAAAGTGTTCGTATCGGTTTCCCAAGAATATTCTGATGAAGATGATAATGTCGTACTCGCATTGGCAAGAATAACCAAGTCTCTTCATAAGGAGATGTTCAAATTCAGCAGACTATCAACGAAATTAATGAATCAGGGACAAACCGTACTTCTGAAGCATCTTCTGAAAAAATCCAAGTACGAACTAAAGAAATTCAATTTATTAATGGAATGTTCTACGGGATACATACAACTTGTTACCTTACTCTGGGCGGCATACTACGATCCTGATAGAATGAATAAGGTTCCTTATTTCATTCAAGAATTCCAACAATTAGCTGGTAAATATTCATTGGATCCAATGCGTTGTTTAGATGTCATTTTGGATGTCTCAAGTGAATTTATCACAGAAGGGTACGAATTTATGATACGATTTTTAAAGATTTCAGACTATTGGCCCAAGACCTCTCCAGCCAACAACTTTGACTATCAATCTTTGAACCAAGGTGGGAATGCGATTGCCTCCCACTTAATAAGTCTCCACCTCAACCAAGAAGATGTCGGGAAAGATACTGCGTATCTCGATATGGTGTGTATTTTAATAAGAGAGGGTTTCGTTAGCTTCCTACCGATATGGGATAATATAAAACCTAATGATGAAACTTTGTCAGCATTTTTCGAAAATTTTGACAATGAGCTGGAAGCTGAATCGATGAAGGGAGTCACAAATCCACTAGCAATGGCCGATGCCCTAACCGCTGCAGACGACAATGATGGTGATGAAAAGATGGAAGATGTTAATACAGACGGGAAAGATTCATCTGCGAAGGCTGAAGAGAAAAAGGCACTTGAACAAAAACAAGAGGCGTTAGAAAAAGAAAACATAAAGAACAGTGTGTTAAATGGTTCCAAGCTGGAATTTTTGAAAAGATTACTGGTACATGGCGTCCTAATGCCTGCATTTTACATTTTCAAGACTCATCCACAATGTGTTTACATCAATGATATGCTTCCAAGACTAATAGGACGATTGTTTGAAAATATGTTGGATCCTCTATATCAATCTTTGGTCTTTAGCGGCTCCCAAAATCTACAAAGCGCGTCATTAATTACCACGTTGGACAATGGGTTACTCTCTAAAAAAACTAGATTGGTTTCTGAAAGAAAATCACATAATCCTTTTCCACTTCTCGAAATGAGGACGAGGTTTGTCTTCTATTATGCAGAGTGGTGCAAAGACCTTGGAGAGCTTCATACAGTAGAGGAGCTCTTTACAAAATCTAATGAATTTTTCACTATATTAGGACCATCTTTGGGTAAAGTTCCTCAACTTATCTCTAAACTTTGTCGAATCGGTGTTGCAGATATTGAGACGGCGGCAGCAGATAAAAAGGAAGAAACTATAAACAAATGGATTGATTACGTCCGCAAATTTATCTTTCCAGCCATACCCGTTCTCGAGGTCAATCCAGTAATTACTAGTGAAATATATCAATTGATGAAATTTTTCCCCTTCAAAAGAAGATATTTCTTATACAACGAGTTGATCACTAGAACCTCTCAAGATTTACTTCTGCCCAAAGTGGGTTTCAACAAGGCTGAAAGAAGTGCAAAGAGTATTTTAAAGTCACTAAGTATGGACACTATCGAAACAGAATCAAGAAAACTGGCTAATCTAGTATCTACCAATCCTTTGGCCACTTTAGTTCCAGTGATAAAGCAAATTGAGAATTATGATAAAGTGTCTGAATTGGTGGTGATCACGACCAAATATTTCAACAGCTTTGCGTGCGACGTTTTACAGTTTATCATATTATTACGTTTGACACATAATAGACCTGCAATTCAAACTGACGGAGTAAATCAAAATACATGGGTTCAAAGGCTTTCAGTTTACATTTCAGGATTGGCCAAGGATTGTCCCAAGATGGATATTACCAATATTCTCGTTTTTATTGTCAAGACCCTGCATGAAGGTAATATGGTCGCGGTATCTATTCTAAGAGAGCTAATAACCACCGTAGGTGGGATTAGAGATCTAAACGAAGTGAATACGACAAGACTCATAATGTTGAATTCAGGAGAGCCATTGAAGTATGAGGCAAGAAAATTAATATTTGATACCAGGGATGATAACCGTGAGCTGGCTCTAAAATTGGTGAATCAGTTAGCCAAGCAAAAGACAATTTCAGAACTTATTCTCCTCCTATACAATCTTAACAGGGAGGCGAATACTCAGACTTTGCATTATAAGATTTTATCCACCAGATGCGATGAAATGAATACTCTATTGTGGTCTTTCATAGAACTGGTAAAATACTGCTTTACCTTGGAAGAATTTGGTGATAATGTATTACCACTAGAGGTTTTGACAAACGACTTTCATCTATCAACATCCTGGGTGTTCCACATCTGGAGAAATTATATCGATCAAAAATTCAGAGAAGCAGACCCATCTTCAGATGTCATGTTACAGAACGCTGTTTTCGAAGGTGTTGACTATAGCTACATTACCAAAGAATTGTTCCTAACATTCTGGAAGCTTTCATTATATGACGTCCAATTCGATAAAGCACTGTACGATAAGAAGAAGGCAGGATTAGAAGAAGAACTTTCCAAGTCCTCTTCTACCAAGAAAAAGAATGAATATTCTAAACAAATAAAGGATATCCTTGTAAGTTGCATCTCCCATCAAAAGACATTTAATAATACCAAACGTTTGATCAGTGAACAGTCTCAATCCTGGGCAAAAGATCTTTCAAACGAAAGGATTATGTCATTCTTTCAATATTGTATCGTTCCTAGAGTTCTATTTTCACCACCAGATGCATTGTTCAGTTCCCATTTCCTCTTAAAGTCTTTTGATCTCAAAGATTTGATGAAGATTTTAGGAGTGTTCATGTCTTCCAGGATCCTTAGCGCTCTGCTGTTCTGCTGCACCCGGTCCGAAGCTGGTAATATGGGTATTTTCTTTTCACAACTTTTGGGAAGTCTGGAAGAAATGAGAGTATCGGAAGACCAGGAATTCCTTTATCAACGAGAGTTATATGAGTGCAATTCTTTGCTCACGGAGCAAATTGTTGAATTGTTATTTAACAGAAACTACATGTCCATCAGAAACGGTATCGAGTTTATGAAACACGTATCGCATGTTTTCCCAATCATTGATACACAAATCTTAGTCGCATGTAAGGCATTAGAGAGAATATTAGAGAGTGAAGAAAGAGAGGACATCAAACTGCCCAGTAATGCGCTTTTTGGCCATTTGAAAGCTCGTTTGAAGAATTCTTGTAAGCCAGAAGAATTCTGTGAGATGACTGAAGATGAGAAGCGGGAGAAAGGGAAGTATGTCTCAGAATTAGAGGAGATAAACCATTACGAAAGCTTGTTAGCCAACGAAAAGAAGGAAATTGAATTGAGGAAGCAATTAGAGTTCAATAAAAAGCAAAGAGCAGAAGCTGAAAAGGCTAAGGAGTTGGAAGAAGCTAAGAAGGCTGAAAAGGAAGCCGAGAAGAAGGAAGATGCTAGGGATAAGTTCAAGGGTATTCCCTCTGGACCCTCGGGTGGCAAGCAAGCTGCCCGTCCTCAAAGTTCAACTTGGCCTTTTGGTAAAGTGATTAGATTTATGGATGAGGTTTGCTTTCATCTTGGTAGGAATAACTTGAACAGAGCCGCTGACTGCATAAGTGATCCAACGGAGAACCAGACTTTGAAAAGATTGTCCAAGGAATCCATGCCAATTCGTGATTTGAGGACTGGTGTCTTTGAAGTCTTTGAACGCTTCTTCCGCTCTCTAGTTTACAATCCTAACAATGCAGATTTCGCAAGAAAACTAGATGAGATCAAAGCTGCGGTGAAATATGTTTCCAATGACACCCCCAGAGCCCGTGGAGACATGTATTCGGAGGCAACTCCAACAGAACCAGCAAAGAAACCAAGCAGGTACAACAATGAACCTCCTTCTGGACCCAGTAATGATAGAGATACTAAGACAGACTCCCATGAAGGTACACCAAGCGGTTGGAACAGACCCTATGATTCTAGAAACAGACAAGCCTTACCACCAGGACCACAGAGAATGGATAACAAAAGGTCAAATACGACGCCAAGACCCATGAATTTCCCTGATAGACCTTCGCAACCCAGATCGGAGACTCCACGTAACGGAAACAAGGTATACTCTGCTCGCGACCAAGGAAGCAGCGGCAACAACAACAATAACCGTATGAGACCCAAGCATGAAGCGCCACCAGCATCAGATGAAAGACTTACTAAGAGATACAGAGCTGACGACGGCCGGAATAAGATGAGATCACCTCAGAACGATAGCCGTTCCAAGTACAACAACAATAACAATGGGAAAAGAGGCAATACGCAGGGACTTCCACAGGGTCCCAAAGGATCTGGTGAATATGTTAGCAGATATCAAAGATAGGATGGGAATATCTAACCTAGACTGATCTTATCTATGTATTATTATAAGAATTCTTTTCTATAAAATCTGGCTCACGTGATACTTAAAGGCTTCTAAACCAACTCTACAAGGCGCGAAAGAACTCGAAGAAGCCCTGTTGAACTGCTGTAAAGAAGTGATCCCAAAGTAGTTAGAACTAGTATTATCCGTCAAGAGCTAATATGGCCACGGAAGTATGGAGTGGGAATCAAGGTACTTTATGCGTCTTTGTGAGTAAGGCGAGAGATCTACCCAATTTGACCAAATTGGATAAACAGAATGTCATGCTCCGATTGAGAATTGCACATATGACAAGAGAGAGTAATACGCTATTTAGGGCAGGCCAGAATCCTGTATTTAATTATCTCGAGAAATATTCCATTACACCGGATGTTAAACCTATAATGCAAGTGGAAGCATACTGTGATAGAAAAAAAAAACCGCCTATATTAATTGGAAGATGTGAAGTAGATCTACTCAATGGTATGAGGGCAGACCCTAAGGAAGGTTATTGTTGTTGGTATGAGTTGAAAAGAGATAGAAACGAATTTGCAGGAACAATTTTCATTGAATTGAGTTTCAATCCAGGTTTACCAAATTTACGTAAAGAAGAGAGAAGCAAAGACACTGAAGCAATGGATGCGACTGTAAGGAGTCGACCTGTACCACCATTACCAGGTGATTCAACCTCAATTATATCGACGGAGCAAGACGATGATTATTACCATCGTTCATACATGGAACCGTATACCCATGGATCAGCCATGAGAGAAATTACTCCTGCGGCAGGTGGTGCGTGGGACAACCGTCCTGACTTTTCCAGATCTTCACTTCCTGGTTCAATTGGTGTTGGTGCACCTCCTGTTTTCAATTCATCAGTAGGAACCAGTACAACCATATCATCCGAGGAGACCAACGCAACAGAAGCTACTAGTACCAGTGATACTAAATTCCATTTCGCGAATTTGAAGAAACTAAAAGAGAGACTCAACGTATTTAAAAATCCTAATAACTCAACAAACAACCAGCAGTCAGAAACCCCAGTTGACATTGAAGCTCTACAGAAGGCAATTGGGGTCACATCTCTAGACGACGAAGAAGGTTATGTAAGTCGTTCTCACTCAAGTCATGCGCTAGCAGCAAATCTTAATGATGCAGACGACAGACACCCTTCGTTACCGCCCTTACCACCTAGTATTTCACATGGATCTCGAAGTCATTCTAAATCACCGAGAAGACCACCACTTCCGCGTCCTTTTGAAAGTAATGACAATGAAAGTGTTGAATTTGATCTGCCTTCTCACAGGAATGGAACACCAAAACTGCCGCCCTTACCAACAGCAGCAAGTCCAAGAAATAAATCGAGATCACCTAGAAGGCGACCACCGCCAGTATCTAATTAAAAAGGGAACTGCCGTAACCTTATGTGTACATAAACTTTACAGAAAGCAGAATCATATAATATTTCATGCAAAATGTTCAAAATGCAGGCTCATCACCCATGTCCTCTTCATCTCCATACTCATCATCATCACCATCGTTGAAGTATTTTTCAGCATTGTAATCATCATCATCGTCCTCTTCTTCTTCAAAATCTTCATCCACGTCTTCATCCCCACCAGCATTTTCTTTATTCTTTTCATTTTCCTCATCGTTATCATCATCCTCATCCTCGGCTAACTGTTTCCACTTCTCAATCATAGATAATCCAGCATTCTCATCCTGCTTACCACCGGTAAAGATATCATCCTTATTATTAAACTCAGAAATGACCAAAAGCTTCTTTTTATCAATACCCATAACGTTGTAAAGCTCTCTGGGGAAAACTTCCAGATGGTAGGGATGCTCATCGATAGAAGTACCAATTTTCCTTTTCTTTAAATATCTATCGGAATATCGTTCAATACCATCCATATGACCTTCTTCTTCTATTAAAGATTGTTTTTTCTTCTTGCCATTGCTATTCTTATTATTGCCCTCTGCACTATCATCAACCGCTAATGAAAGTGAACCTGTATAAAAGGGACCATCTTTAACCGTCTGACCAAATTTAATATATGTAATGGCAAGTGATCTTTCTCGGGAATTCACTGGATTGTTGACTGGCAAAGGTATACTGGGGAATTCCGTCGTCTCATTGACACCAACATCGTTAAATCCTAATCCAAATGGTAAATTCCTGGTGGGATTGTTGCCACCACCACCACGACCTCTACCGAAACTCATCAATGAGGAGATCCGATGTATTTGAATGAAGTACTTACGACTCAAAAATATTACTCTTTATGATTTGAAGATCAACTATGTTTCTTCGTCGATGCGATGAGCTTCGAAATTTTTTTCACTATACATACATATCCTACTACTAAGCAGAGGTCTAATAAAAAAGATCAAGATATCGTAGGGAAGGAATCGCTGGTGAGTGATCCCTGGTTCAATGGGTTTTTCTTGTCAAAATGTTATTGTTGTTATACTAAAATCCGAAAGATGCTTACACACAAGGCAGATTAGTCCCCAATGTATCTTTTCAATCCTCTAGTAAATCTTCGATGTCTTCAACATCATCGCCGCTATTTTTCTTCTGATTAACACGTTCAACAATATCAGCGAATGCTTCTTCCTGTTGCTTTCTTCTTCTTCTTGTCTTATTGCCCCAACCGAACGGCATCGCAGCTGTACTACCAGGTTGATCGACCAACTTCTCTTGCATCTTAGCAGCATTCTCTTGCTCGCTCCTACGCACGTCATTATCCAACTTTCTTTTTGCCAATTCTCTCTGTGCAATACCTCTGATGAGGATATAACCACCAACAATTATCACTAATCTCAATCCCTTCTTAACGTCCAAATCACCAATAGTTTCCGCTAGGTTTGTCTTCGTCCTTTCGTATAACGTATTCCAAATACTAGGGCTACTAGTAACGTTCATAGCAGCATCTGACATCTTGGATTGATGTATTATTATCTGTTTGCAGAGAAACTTGTCAATAGTTGTTGTTAAATGTCAGCGTTCTATATCGTGTGCACGACTCTGCTAAAAAAGAGCATTGTTGTACAGTAAATATACAATCAAAATACAAAAGTAGTAGAAACGAACACGCAGAAACTTCTGGCATGATGCCCAAAGTGAACTTATTAGCTTGAAGACACATCAGGCAAATTTTTTTTATAAACCAATTCCTAGGAGTCGTCATATTTCATCATCGCTTTGATCATTCTTAGTCATTGGCAGGAACTCAGGTCCTGTTTTAACTGCCAATGGCTTCACAAACCCGCCATGGTTTGTCTTAACCGGTCCAAAATAAATATGGCCTTTAAATGATCCATCGTTTTTACCTACGGGATCATCAAATTCTACTCCACACCAAATATCTTGATCATTAATTTCACCTATCCTGCCAATAAATCTCAACCAACCTCTTCTTTCCAATTGCCCTTCACTTTCAACGCTACACCTTTGATCAATCTGTAACTCAGCAATTCTTTGTTGCTGTAATTGCTTATTGGATTCTTGTGATCGTTTCGAATCAGAATTAAATCTACCATAATTATTTTTCATTTTCCATTGTAACACACTGTCGGTTCTCTTGGCATACTCTTCGTCTGACAGATGGAAGTTCGATTCAGTACCGTTTGAGTTTTGTAATTGATTAACCACAGAATTCTCATTCAGATCTTCTACCAATATCATGGAGACATGTGGGTAAGTTTTAAAGGGATATGGATTAGATGATTCCAAAATCTCCAGTTTCTTACCATCATCGAATTCAAATGAAAGTCTCATATAACATGGTTCAATACCTGTAAACGATTCAATCCTTTGACATAGCTGAAGATAGCTGATATTTTCATCCCACTCTTTTGTTACAGAACATAAAGATGAAACCACAGAAGTCCTAACCATCGATACTCCAACCTCTCTTAACCTCTGGGATCTGCTCTTTTTCTATCACTTTTTTCATGTAAGGGAAGATATTCATTTCGATTGAAAAATTCATGCTCTTGTAAACTCATCACTAACAATCAACATCGAAGAAGAAAAGAAAACGACCATTAAGATGAGCGAAAGCGTATGTGATATATCAAGATTCAGATTCAAACCAGTGCAATTTATTAACTTTCTTACTTTCTAAGACTGAGCCAAGACAGGATCCACCACCACAACAGCAGAGAAAGAAATTTGAAGGACCCAAAAGAGAGGCAATCCTCAATTTGGCCAAGTATAAGGATACAAAAGTCCGTGTAAAATTAATGGGAGGCAGATTGGTAGTAGGTGTATTAAAGGGCTATGACCAACTGATGAACCTAGTGCTTGACGAAACTATTGAATATATGAGGGATCCCGAAGATAGTTCGTTCATTCTCAAGGATAAGACAAGGGAATTGGGATTAATTGTGATCAGAGGGACCGTACTACTGTCCCTCAGCCCACAGGATGGTTCAGAAATAGTTAGCATTCAAGATACCGATTAATGTACAGTTGAACTAAGTAGCATGTAATATGTATCGGAAAATTCTCCCTGCAATTGTAAAATATTTCACCATATCATAACTTGGACCGCACATTTGGTATCAGATAATTCTGAGGGCCTCTACAATTGAGCTTGATGAATTAAATCCGGCTCAACTATAGTCTTAAGAGTATTTAATATTTTCCAGTATTCTTGGCGCGTTAGAGTTTTCGCCGTCGGATTTTTTTATTTTGATTCAATTTTCAACCAGCTCATAGATACCTTGGTAATGAAAAATGAATAGTATTTAATGGACAGTTCTTGAATCGTTCTGAGATCTTTTGTAGTGTTGTATCAGTGGCTAGCACACTAGAATTTCGCTCCTCATATTGAAGTAAATACTTAGCTATCCTAAAATGTCTACTGAGCCATACAAAAATGTTCACCTTTTGAATCAATCAAACCAATTGGTTGGATTATACACCATTATCAGAGATAAAAATACTGCTAGACCAGATTTCATCTTTTATTCAGACAGAATCATTAGACTTTTGGTGGAAGAAGGCTTGAACCATTTGCCCGTAGAGCCACTCACCGTTAGAACTCACACTGACAAGCCATTTGATGGAGTTTCGTTTATTGGTAAAATCTGTGGAGTTTCCATCGTAAGAGCAGGTGAATCAATGGAAGAGGGTCTCCGTGACTGTTGTCGATCTGTAAGAATTGGTAAAATTCTAATCCAGAGGGACGAGGAAACCGCTAAACCAAAATTGTTCTTTGAAAAATTACCTGAGGATATTGCACAAAGATACGTTTTTCTATTGGATCCAATGCTTGCCACTGGTGGCTCTGCAATTATGGCAACTGATGTTTTGATTAAAAGAGGTGTTAAACCGGAAAGAATTTATTTCCTCAACTTAATTTGTAGTAAAGAAGGTATTGATAAATACCATGCAGCTTTTCCCGATGTTAAAATCGTTACCGGCGCCATTGATCAAGGTTTAGACGAGAATAGATATTTGATTCCTGGTTTAGGTGATTTTGGTGACAGATACTACTGCCTATAGTGTAAAGGACAGTTTTGTAATACCTATCTATATAATAATCAGAGTAATAGATAACTTTAACCGCATTTAGTATGGATTATACTAGGGTCCTCCTGCCATTGTGATTTCGTGACGATGATTTTTTGAAAAGTGGAAAGTTCCGCTAAAATGGACCCACCAATCCAAGAGGTATATTTTCTTTCAGGTGGTGCCCATATCTTTACCCTGGACTGTGCCTGATTCAACTTATCCAATTCTTGTACTAAACGGTTACCAAAGCCCTTAAGCATCGTAGTTCCACCACTCAACAGAATATCAGACCACATTTGTGGTCTGAGATCTGTATCGAGTTTACTAACACTTTGCCATATGATTTCTGGTATACTGCTCACTTCAGAAGATATCACACTTGGTTGGAATAAAATTTCTGGTACCTGAAATCGATCTTTACTTAATGTAATAAATTTACCATCAGGCAATTTAAACTTCAAACCAACTTGATCTCCTTCATAATTACATTTTTCCTCCTCTATATCTAAATCAACGGCCACATAACACGATTTTTCCTTTATCATTCTAACCAATTCCATTTCACCACTAGTGGTTAAAGATAGACCGGTACTCTTTCTCAATTGCAACTGTAATTGTTCTGTCAAATCTCTACCCCCAAGATCTATCCTCTTAATAGCTGATTTCAGCGTATATCCTTGATAGACTGGTACCGAACAACTGTAACCATCCCCACAGTCGAGTACACATCCACTGATCTTACCGCTAGCATATAACGATAAAACGGCTGGATTGGCCACGTACAAGGCCTGTACGCCAAAACTTTCAAATAGCAAGTCACACATTTCATCTCTATTACTCACTGGATTTAAAGGTGCCTCTGTAATCAATACTGGATGTTCATCTACGTCCTTTAACTTTAGTTTATCCTTAAACATATAATCCCAGATCAATTCCATATCATTCCAATTCTTTACCACACCATGATCGACTGGATGTCGCAGCTGTAAAATACTCCTACGTTCTTGAGCTAAATTACCCACAAATGTATCATCTTTGCTTGAATCATTTACATACCCATGCCTTGGTGAACCTACGATCGAATGCTCTAAAAATTTAGGTCTATCCTCACCACTGTACCCTGCTTTCAATATTGCTGATCCATTGTCGAGGACTACAGGTTGACTGTAAAGGACCGCATTTGGGTCAAGCATCTTGGAACTTTGGTCTTTGTTCAAGGATCCAATAGCTTCAAAAGGACGTTTTAGCAGATTCCGAAACCTCCATTGTTATGATATGAGAAACAACGAAAAGATATTAATTAGTATGTTAAAATAGACTTGTATAAGTATGCATTTATTTTGTTTTATACATTTTATTAAGCAGAGAAGCCTTCAGATCCATTGAAACCAGTGAAACCAGTTAGTAAAAAGATGTTATAGTACTTTTTCTTAGAGATCTCATTACAATGATTCCAAGCTGAAGTTAGTCTACCGTCAATGCAAGATCCACTCATAAAGAAATTATCAGCGCCTGAACCATCGAACATATGAGCGAAAGCATCTTGTAAAATGGTTAATTTCAAACCATCGACGGATCCATATTCTTTATTGACATATTCGAGCAAATACTCATCATTTCCGACCAAATCATTAATTTTCAGTAGAGTTTGGTCGAATGGAATCAAAATGGTAGGTACTTGTGTGTATTTGTCCAAAAAGAATAGTGCATTAGGGACAGCATCATCACCCAAATGAACCACAGAGGAACCAACCCAGGTATGAGTCTTGGATCGACACTCGTTGATAATCTTGTGCATTTCCTTGTAAATCGATGGACATGGCTTGATACGATTTAGACCATGGCCTGTGGATGCTAATCTGTATTGAGAACCGTCGAATTGATCGATATCTGCTAAATACCACAACCGCATCATCTCCCTTTGGATAATCGACCAAAGCATGAGAGACTGTTGTACGTAATGCCATTGACGTTCGTGGTCATGAGTTAGACGTGCACCTTGTCTACCGAATTGAATACCAATGGAATACTTCTTGGCAATTTCTGGTTGGCGGAAGAGATCTAATCTCGCCAACATTCTAATGATAGGTTTCCTATTCATGTTAATGTAAGCGTTGTAATCACCAATGGAATAAAGCGCTTGCCTAATGTCTTCCTTTGAGTAATATTTACTGCTGTATTTGGATGCCAAAGTTTCGATAGCATATTCCTTTTGCTTTATCAATTTGTTAATCTGAGGTCTTGATTTTCCCACTGGCGAGACAGAAGAAGTTGCATACAAAATGAGTTTATCATCAAACATTTGTAACACCCTGCCGTTATCTTCTTGCTTGGAGACTAAAAACGATTTAACGGTCTTAATAGGTTTATAAAGATGGAATTCCATATGCTCTTCAATTTGTGGTAGACGGGAATCCATCACCATATAACATAATTTACCGTAAGTATCTCTCATTCTTTCAGGATTCATTATTTTATAACGTCTACCAATTTCAAAGACAGCTTGAAACCACTTTGCATTATCACTGAAGTTCTTCATTTCGAGCAACTTTTGGCCAATTTTCATATTAGATGCGACAACCAATCCCGATAGAACTGAGCAAATCTCCTTTAATTGTTCCACGATTCTCTTGGGTTTTGACTTATAAGATAATATATCCACACGATCCGTATACTCTGAGACTTGCAATGCAGCTTCTAGTAATCTCAAAAGGTGCCTCTCTTCGAAAGTAAGCCTCATGGGGATATAAGTGGCACTATCTTTCAGATGGGATAACAATTTGACATCAATGGAATCCTCTTGATTTGAATCATTTTCAGGTGAGGGAGCCGACTCGACCTTATTTTCCTCTGCTGGTTGTTGTTGTGGCTGTTGTGGATGCTGCTGCTGAGGAGACTCACCCTTATCCTCTGTAGTCTTAACATACTCATGTTTACGTCTTTTACCACCTCTATGTAACATTTCAAAGCATACAACACAAAAGTGTTCCTCACAGTCATTACAGATAATTTCAGCTTGCATATCTTTACATTCGTTGCACATATTGACGTCATGTTGAGACTCTTCATCATCATCTCCACTCAAATCATCATTCAGATTCGAATCTTCACCTTCCTCACTATCCTCCACATATTCAAAATCAAGGATTTCTTTCAAAGATCTCTTAGAATTACTCATAACAAATTTTAAACACCCAGTGGACCCTCCTAAGGTTTCAGTTTCTCTATTTTAATAAATGTTTTCTTGGTAAAAGGTTAAATTAGTGTTGAAATTTTTCAAGCCTCAAGCCCATTCATTACAAAAGGTACAGGGAGAAGTACTTCGCAAAGTCAAACTCAGTCATCCAGTTGATCTGGTTCCATTTGGATTCAAGACTTTGACACCAACATAATGCATAAGGATAACCCTAGGTGGGAACTTAGGTCTGTTCTAAGGGCATGTTCCATTTTCCTCATAGCAGCTATTATCATAAAAACCTGGGTACCACTGGATTGGTACTACCACTGGACGTCTAATGGACGATTCAGCCATTTAATGTATTTATTCAATTTATTAAGGACAAATCCTCAATCCTCGTCGCTAATTGATTCCGCAAGACCGATAGCGGAGCCTCAATTCGATGTAAGTGATGCTAATCCGTTCGATCTAACCAGACTCATTTGCTTCATAACTATATGCGTTGTCCTAGCTATACCTTTCCTACTGTGAAAACAATAATGAGAATAATCTTTTGGTTGGATATATCCTCAAAAAATCGGATCTACAATAGTAGTCCCCTACTTGCAAATAGACACCATTATTATCATTACAACCGGCACTATCCCATTAGTTTGCCTCTTCTGCATTAAGCTATACAAATTGATTTAATCAATGATCCACAAGTAGGCACCTCATTATAGTCATGACATCTCCAAGATACCAAGATCAAGACTTGTCTGATACATGCCCGCGATAAGGAAAGAAGTACCACAATACTACATGTTAGCTATTTTTTTTTACTTATTCTAGTACATTACTTCTTGAATTAGAACCGTTGTAACCTCACAGTTGCAAGTTAAGCTGAATCTATGTACTACAAACTCACAGGTTTTGGTCTCGAAGTTTAATGAAAAATTATTGTTAAGTCCCTATTTGGCAATATACATGGGTTATGTCGAAACTTTAATCAAAGAAAAAAAAGCATCGAAGATCCTCTTCAGCTTAGGAACAATGGAGTTTCAAACCTGTAATTCTTAATTTGGTAAATTACATGGGTTACAACTTTGCATCAATCAGCACATCATCAAGCGGTAAGGAGTAAATGATGCTTCATGGAATATAAGGTATATAAGCATGGCTCATAATCCAGTTTATGGATAGATTTATGCTTACTCCATGATATCATCACCAACATCAGCAGTCTTAAGCTACAACTACGACTCTATCCAATCAACCGACCTTCCATTTAAACAATGCAACCAACTACCGCCCAAGCAACTAAAAAGGACAACTCTTCTGATAAGAAGGACAACTTCATGCTCGGAAGCAACTACGATCCAGCTTGTGTCATTGCTTAGATAAATTATCCAAATGCGAGTCTATTTCTCTGTTCTCAAACTGCGAGTGACTAAAATAAGAATTACCTTTATTACTTTGTCCCAATTTTTATCGTTCTTTCAACTATTATTGCTATTAAGATCATCTGCGCTGGCGTATTTCTACTAAATAGAAATCTTATTATACTTCCTTTTTGTACTGACTTTAAATTTCGTCCTCTCCTTTCTATAAAACGATATAATCATATCAATTATATTATTAATAATGGTAAGAAACACATTTTAACCGCCATAGGCTTTTTCTTTTCTTTTCTTTTCTACTCTCCTTCTTCTTGATCTTCTTTAAGTTGTACTTGTTGTGCACAATTAATGTTTCTATTTACACCTCTTCATACATGTTATGCGGCTTTGTGCTAGCCTTTACCAGTCCGGTTGGCCCAACTATGTAGGGTCTCAAATAATGATTCCTAGTTCTCTTATAATCAACCGTTTCCCAAGGATTTATCTTTGTATGACGGTTAGGGATATTTGGTGTCAATCCATAAGGTAGCGGTAAATTGTTAGTAGGGAAGTCTGGAGGTCTATAAGGTCTAAATACGACTTTACCCATCCATTTATCATCATCATTTAAGGATTTGATACAACGTAACGAATCTCTGATGTATCTCCCACGCGATGGCTCCTTAATTGGCGGATTCCACTTACCAGAAGAGCCACATTTACCCCTTGGGCTCTGTTGAGGTCTTCTAGTATAAACGTAATCATCATCATTCTCAGGAAAAATACCTTCTTCCAGATAGATAGATCCTCCACTATTACGACTGCCTCTACTATTACGACTACTGATTAATTCAGTATCTTCCAGTTCACCTTCTTCATCATCATCATCCGCAAGAGATGCACGAATTCCAGCATGAAAATCAGCCGATACAGGATCGTTATGTTCACGACGCACCTGTTGTACTTCCTCAGCTTCTCGTTGCGTAGGAGTTCTTGGTAATGGTGAAATAGATTCATTTGGTGGTGTTGGAGTTGATGTTGGTGATGCTCTAGCAGAAGATGCTGGAGATCTCATATCCAAAGACTGCCCAGGCACAGATAATAACGGCGAACTTACCATACGTCTTGCTGTAGGCCTTTGTAAAACACTATGGTGCATTGGTGAAGTCTTACTCTCAGACATATTTTGATTTTCAGTTTCCACATCCTCTTGCACTGAATTCAAATCCCCAACATGAAATTTAGTCTTCGTATCATTAGAATTTAATGGTGGTCTTTTCGGAGGCGAAGACTTAATACGCGGTTCCTTATGAAGGGTTGACAAATTACCACTACTTCTACTGCTCACCAATTTTGGTGGATCCTCATTTTTGAACAAATGCTTAAATTTCGATTTGATTGAGTGTGGACTTTCTTCTCCGGTAATATTACTAGCGCCAGGACTCACTTTACGACTATGGGAAGCATTTGAAGGTACTTGAGGAAATGAACCTGAGGATGTATGACGTTTGTGTAAAGTTGGTAACAATCCTGAGGAAGTGCTTCTCTGGGGTTTGATACGTGAACCTGATGTTGGTGTAGGACTACCACTACCACTACCTCTTGTAGATGAAGGGGATGCAGATAACAGTAATTTACCCATAGATTGTGACCTTTGCGGACCTTCAGGTCTAGGAAATCTAGTGCTACTCCTACTGCCACCGCCACTGCCACTGCTACTACGACCACCATTACTTGCACGAGTTCTACGCCTTCTAGGAACAACTCTATAACTTGGATATTCTCTTAGATCCAGATCCAATGAAACGTGTATACCCGTTTGCAAATACACGGACCACATAATCATATCATCGACATGAGCAAAATTTACCATAAATTGTTCCTGTTCACATCTCAACCTTAATAGAAATGTCTTCTTAGTATAATCCGTCGGTACACCCACTTTAGCACATTGCAACGAAAAGGATTTGCACAACTTGGATGGATGTAAAAATTTTGGTTTATTACGTTGTAAACGTGCTGTGATGTTTTCTTGGTCAGATCTATTAAACTGATATGCACCGCCCTTTGACAAAGAAAAACGGTAATGGGAATGCTGAGCTTCATCAGATCCATTACTATAATTTTTAATCCCCTGTGTCAATTCTGGATCAATATCATAAAAGTTGAGCTGCGTTGAATTAATCTCCAACAAGTAATTATGCCAATGTTTAACAGGTGATAACTCATAAGGTGTTGACCATTCCCATTTGACACTAACAACCGTGCATTCCTCCACAGTAGGTTTATAAGATGGCGGTAAAGATCTCGTCTCTTCGTACTCATAAACGGGGAAACATACTCTCCGGTTGGGATTAACAGCTTGATAGGGTGGTGGCTTTGCCGGTTCTCCATCTATAACCTGTAAAAATTCATTACCTTCGTCTGCCAAATGTGGCATTTCATCACTTTTGATCGAACGTGATGTTTCGCTCTGGATCGATCTAGCCAGGCTTGGCATTCCAGGCGAAAATCTCCAATTTCCTGTCTCCTATCAGTCAATACTGGTACTAACAACGTAAAACAACTACTCTCCACTCGATGTATACTTGGTTATAGTTGTTTATAAATAATGTGGCAAACAGTAAGTCGCTAAAGGAGAGAGAAAATGTGTTCCAAAACGCGTCTAGGCAGAAATTCTAGACGGAGCCTCCTGTCAGAATTCTACCTAGCTCTAAAAGGAGATCTCTACTGCTTTCTGCCTAACTCTCTTTCTACCTCTGTGTAGATGCCTGGTGCAACTCTTCACCTAGCCTCTTCCTACCCCCTTCCGATATCCCCGCTGCTCTTTGTTGCACCGTTTCAAATCTGTTGCTGAATCGCAAAATGTTATCGGATGGTGTGGCAAAGAAGAAGAAGAAAAAAAAAATTGAATTAAATTAAAAAAAGAAGCACAGGGAAAGAAAAAGAAACTTAGCATCAGCTGGTATATATTGACTCCTTTTGAATTAGTCAACCCTTGTCAAAGGAACCCTCACGTTGCCACCGCAACGTATGTAAATCATCGTAAATCAGGTTCTAACTTCTATAAAATGCTTTACATATTTGAGAAAAACTTTCTTGTCTCTAGCTCTAAAGGTGTCTTCACCATGTTGGTGATGATCTCGTAGGCTACTTGTGCAGCAGCCATTGCGGTTACATCTGCATGATCAAATGGTGGCGAAACTTCTACAACATCTGCTCCGACAAGTGGTAAATCTTGAAGCTGGCGAATTAGTGAGATTAGTTCTCTTGTGAGCCATCCACCTGGTTCCACGGTACCTGTTCCCGGTGCAGCACTTGGATCCAATACGTCGATATCTACACTTAGGTAAACTGGGACGTTCTTAGGCACAATTTGTTTGATACGTTCAGCTATGCCACGAGGTCCTATTTCCATCATTTCGTCCGCGTGGATTCTGTGGAAACCAACTCTATCGTCCTCCTCGTAGTCGGACCAGTCGTCACCGCTAAGTCTTGTGCGAAGTCCCCCATGGACACAGTGGCCTTTGTTTATCAAACCTTCTTGTGCTGCTAACCACAACATAGAACCATGTGTAAACTCCGAAGTATTGCTATGCCAGTAGGATGGATAGCTGTCCGGTGACCAGGTATCAAGATGAGAATCCAGATGAATTACAGAAATGGGACCGTAGTGCTTGTGTAGGGCTCTCAATGCTGGCAAAATCACTGAATGATCTCCACCAAGAGACACAAGTCTTGGTAATGCTCCAGCGGTATTACCACTAGTAGTTGTCCCATTAACCAATTCATCATAAGCTGCATTCATTTGTTCTAACGCCAATTGATTATCCATTGGCGTGACAGGAATGTCACCGCAGTCTATGATATGGGCCCAGTTGTCATAGGGGTTAATACCAGCACGAGCATTAAACCCTCGTAAACCGTTTTGACGCTGTGAAGCTCGGCGAATTGCTTGAGGACCGAATCTTGCACCTGGACGGAAAGACACTGCAGTGTCGAACGGGACACCAATCAGTGCAATGTCAAATTCTGGATTATCGACTAAACATGTATGAAATGGCAGTTTTGCAAATGAGGGGAAACCTGCAAACGGCCAATCTTCAGTCCATCTACCAGCCGTAGTGAACTCAAAGAGAGCAGCTAAGCTAGCAAGCGTTGAGAAGCGCATAGTTGAGCGTTAGTAGACTGCTGTGTATTGCAAACTGAGGAATTGAAGAACCACTTGACTGATTTACATGGCTCTTAAATCTTATTGTTACTTCTACCTCAAGGGTCCTCAGGACTTCGTCAGTAATACTGGCGGGATAACTTCCGATAAGCATCGCGGGATTGGGCTTTTCTTGGAGGGAAAGACACCGCGAAGTGAATGGAATTTAAAAAAAAAGTTAATGAGAGCTAAGGGATTCGAACCCTTGCATCCGTAGATATCAGAGAACCTGGTTCTAGGTAGTAAACCTAAATCTGACGCCTTAACCACTCGGCCAAACTCTCCTAATTTGATTGTTTGGATGTAGCTGTATGCCAGTATCTCTAAATAGTAGCATGTGACAGAAATATACCATGATCACTCGTAAAGTAGAGCCGACTTCATTGCATGCTGTCAAAGATTTAGATGGCTTCTGTTCATATTGGCTAATGGTGTATATTAGCATGTCCCCAGGAATCCACATATCAATCAACGGAAGTTCCCCGTATATGCACATGCGTGCCTTAATACATTTATAAACATTTCTTTATATACTGAGACGCTAATTGAAAACACATCGTCAAATCAATTCAAATCATATGCTCCTCACCACACCCCGGGTATCCTTGTAGCGGTTTCAAGGCTGCCAGCAACCATCCTATGTACATTCTTGTACCGCCTAATTAGAGTAATGGCAATGCAAACTGCAAAGAAAAAACCAGCCATTGCCAGATAGACGGTCCCTCCGACACCATATGTCAAATAGACAAATACTGTAGAGCTTTTAACCAAATACTGGTAAAATTTCACATAAATCTGCCGGATCAAGTGATCGGAGGCAACGGGTACCCATTTAGCCAGATACCTAGCCAATGGTGAGGTATAGAAAACCACTATGTTATGGAATTTACCCAATAGTCCGAGATTACTTTCACCATAGACCAATAGAGATTTACCATCATCACCAAATATCTTGACGTGACGGCAGTACGTTACCACTTCGGAAAAAAAATCGTTCTCTGATAGAGTCATAATGCTAAATCCACATCTTAAAATGTTGTAGAGTGAGAAGGGGAAAAGAAGAACGACTACAAAATAGTCAAATAACAGTAGATTCGTAATTAGAAGTCTCAAATAGGGTCTTCGTTGTACAAATAAAGATTCTTGATTGTTGTTCCCGTTTTCATCTCTTGTTCTTGGTTGTACATCTCTCATTGGGTGTGGTTCTCTTTGCATCTCTCTTTCCAGTGTGTGAATGATGTTATCAATGGCAACCCTTAACTCCTGCTGCAATTCCTCATCACTCTGTTGGGTCTCATGAGCCTGTTCTCTAGCTGATCTTGCGTTCGTCTCTGCTACAAACTTCTCAAAGAGATAGTCGTCATCATCACCAAGCTCTTCTGACATATTGGCGTGATTATATCGACCTTAGTATGCTTTTTGAAAAGTGTTGATTAGTTGGGTTTGTCGGTATTAGTGGTGATGAACCTTGTTTTATCTTTTTTTTTTTTTTTTTTTTTTTTTTCAGTCAATGAAGGGATAATGAAGCCAAAAAAAAAAAAAGCTTTACGATGCAGTAAACCAACAAAACAAAACAATGCCAAGAAGATAAAAATCCAAGATGAATTTGATTCTATGGCTACAAATATTATTCGTCGCTACTGTCAGCGCAAATACGGAATCATTTCTTCTGCATGTACCCAGTGATTTCCCACTGCGCAAAAACTCCGATGAGCCATCTTCTTACCCAAGGTATATCTCACTTCATAATTCCAACCTTGCCAAGACTACCTTTTTTAGTGGAATTGAAGGTCCTACATATATAGAACTGAAATCTTTACAAGTTGATGAGACGTATCAGATCAAGATTTGTTGGACCGCGTTAGATCCGGTGTCAATAACTGATATAGATTGGATAGTTATACCACATTCAACGGAGTTCCAAAACACCAAAAGCGACGAGGCAAGAATATTCATAAAATTTAATGTGGTGGCGGATTCTTGGCCGCCACTAAATCAATTGACAAAAATACCAATTAACGTTTCGGTAATTAATACAAAATTAGGTATACCAGTTGATCTTTACAAAATTATCATTTACATTGGGCTTGTAATGACCATTACTTTTTGGATAAATGGCCGAACCAATCTTTACGAATTGTTGAAAAATCTATAGTTCAGGGTTTAAAATAAACGAACAGAAATAACTAACAGCGGCATAGATTTCTTTACCAACTGGTTCGATGTATTTGGATGGTAACAAAAATCCTAAATTTCCAGTGTCTCTTAGTTTTAATTGAAATGCCCAATGGGCTCTATGGTGATACATGAAATCAAGTGCGGAACCTGAACCCAATCCAGGCGATAAATCTGAACCACGGTCTTCGCACGCGGAGATTACCTTGTAGTGTTTACCCGATTTGTTACGAATGGCTTTTGCCAAGCCAAAGGATAACTCTAATAGATTTTCATAATCTCTTGGTAATGCATCGCAGGAGTATGCATAAGGATAAAGAACTTCTTGTGAGTACGAATGGAAGTCCAAGTATCCGTGGATTTTGTACTGACCCTTTGTACCGTTTAAAAAGTTGTTCCAAGAATCTGCCTCGATGGCTTCAAAGGCCCTTTCACCACTGTAATCTTCACTACAGGGAAATTCTTCAGTACTATTCCATTGGAAATCAAAAGAATGATCAATATCAATACCGGGGCAATTGGGCCAGTAAGTTTCCTGTCTATTTTTCCTCCACAAACGATCGTGTTGCCAGGTGTAGGCATAACCATCCGGATTGAAAACTGGTATGATTAAGAAATCCAAATAGTCTAGATATTTAGTTTCTCTTTTCGATTGTCCATAACGTGTCAATAGTTGGTGCACAGTCCAACATGCTGATGAAACACTAATCCACTCTCTAGCATGAACACCACCTGTTATCACTATAGTCTTTTTCTCGGGATTGGTCTCAGGATTATTAGTTGAGATGTGCAATGCTTTCAAAGCTCTACCTTCCCAGGTCTCACCGACAACCTCTACTTTAACTAAGTTCGGGAAAGCACGTTCTAATAAATCATACCACGTATAAATAGTTTCCAAATCTCTGAATCCTTGAAAGAAGAAATCTCCATTGTCAAATTTGAAAGCCGTCTGGTCACTTAGGGAATCCCCATTTCCCTCCACTTCTTGAGACATCGTAGCTTCAATAGCATCGTCTAAATCCTCGATTATGACTTCACAACCTTCCACTTGACCCAACCATTTGGGTAATCTGACATCGACAAATTCACTATTCCTTGCCCAAACATCGTAGTCCATGGGTGTCCCAGATTTGATACGGCTCATCACAGTTTCGTAATCCTGTTCATGAAATCTGCACACTCTATAATCTTGATAACCTCGTTGCCATCCAGCAGCCAGAGGTATTAGGATGGTCGCTACTGTTAAGACCATCCGTCCCCAATTGAACTTTGCAACCATGTCAAAGTTCAACTCAGCAAACGCTTTACCAGCTATACTCAAAACTAAAAATTCAAATGCAAATCTGCTAGCTATATAACCTTATGCAGGTATCTTGCAGCACAGTTCTCTTTCCTTTGAACTTGTCTCTTGTTAGAGGTTTCGGGTAACTTGGTGAAGCTGACTATTATCCTTGTGACCTCTTCCTGCACATTAAGTATGCAAGAAAAGTCCAGGTACCCTTGTACCTTAATCATTGACAATCGAAAATAGAGATAAAATATACATAAGAACAGGTCAAACAATTCAGAAAGGGACTTGGAAAGGCTTTAATTAAATTCTCCACATCAAGAAATCCCTGGATGCACTAGTTTCCACAAGTGAACCCTTTGTTAGCTATTCGAGTGTAAGTGAAAAGAACAATAATTATGAGCGACATTTCTCCTACCAGTAGTAACGTTGACCTCACATCTCTGGATTCAAAAGGTGTAGACATCTCGCAGTTAACTCCCCAGGAGTTAAAACTGTACAAAATGTACGGTAGGTTACCGTCAAAGAAGGATTTGTTCAAGCATAAGATGCAAGAACGCAAATATTTCGACAGTGGTGATTATGCACTAAACAAGGCTGGTAAAGGTGAAACCGATGCTGTTACCAGTAATAACAACTTGCCCGTGACGAATCCAAGTGGTCTTAGAGAATCGATAATACGCAGAAGAATGAGTAACAGTGCGGGGGATTCCATCTCGAGACAAGGTTCCATCTCATCAGGACCACCCTCAAAATCTCCCACCAAATAAATTTTTGATTCAAGTATCTTCAGTTAAATGTAGGGCAAAATTCATCTCGTTATTATCAGTTCACTGGCGCATGTTACATATATGTGTGTTGTATATATATATATAAAAATATACGTTAAGATTTCAGAAACTCGTTGAAAATAAGTATCTACCCAATTCACCAAATAGCAGTAATCCCAGGAAATAAAAGTCCACGAAATACAATAGTTGAGATTTATCAGTGATGTCACTGTAGCATGTTGCGCATGATAGTAATCCTAAAGTTGAACAAGTGATGAACATGGAAATCGTTCCGTCGAAAAATAGCCAGAGTATGATATTCAATAGACCCCATGCGATGGCCGCTTGCAAACTTGACGACCACTGGACTTTACGGATACCGAATGTAACACCTAGCATTGCATTAACTGTCTTTAAAATCGATAACCAGGATGCATGACGAGTTTTAATGGAAAAGATATAATCAATCAATGGAATACATGAACCAAAGAAAATCCCTTCAAATGCATATACTGCCCAGTCAGGAGCCATGTTACCTGTAAAAAACTGGGATAATTGGACACCCACTAACAACGGCCTTGAAGCCAATTCTGGATGTAACTTATGGTTATCGTGTAAATGCCTGGATAATTCGTGATAAGCAATTCCTGCTAATGATAGCACTACCATTGCAAAAACAAATCGGAAGAATGGAGCCCATCTTTTCTTCGCTGGTGTGGGACCTGGTTCCATTTGTGAGTTGGAAGATGCTGGCCTTGAGAAACTTCCTGCACTACCTCTTGATCTAATTCTTTCATAATCTTCAGAATCTGCACTCTTGGTGATATCTTCGTCGTACAGTGAAAACAATTGTGGCCTTGTCAAATTACTTATGGATTCAGTACTTTTCTCCTTCCCAGTAAGTGGGTTATTTGATTTCTCACTTGCCATAATGGATGATGATTGTTTGGGCGGAATATATATTGTAGAGTTCGCTAAGCTATACCCAATACCCTTCAATGAAACGTTGTATAGTTTTTTTTATCCTTGTTTTCTTAACGATGTACTTTTTAACAAAGTTCACCTCGTTGTAGTTTAAATAAGTTTCTTCGCGTACAGGAGCTTAAGGAACCAGAACAATACTACTGCTATATTTGTAATCTCTTGGAGTAAAAATACCTGGAAATCTGGTCAGTGGCAGTCTCATTTGGATGACAGGCGATTTGGAAAACCATGCAAATCCTCATATTCAAAGGGTAGCTGTTTTACAGAGGAAACCGTCAAGAGATGATGCACTGTCACTGCTCAAAGAAATAGCCAAACGTGTATCCTACCTGATGAAAGAGAATAAGTTCCGTGTGGGGATGCTAGTGGAATTCTGTCCTAGGGACAAACGTCTACTAGGTATGAATGTAAATAGAGGTACCAAGATTTTACTAAGATTGAGAAATCCTAATGATGAGTTTAGATTCTTACCGATGGAAAGCATAATGGGGACTATGCTTCATGAACTGACTCATAACTTGCACGGACCCCATGATAACAGGTTCTACGCTAAATTAGATGATTTGCTAGCACGTCAGTGGGTTATCGAACAGCAAGGCCTATTTGACACATTCTTAGGACAAGGTAGTCGACTTGGTGGTAGCACACGCCTACCACCATTACAACAACAGCTACAAAAGAGACCTACCAGATCCCGTGGTCGTAAACTAGGTGGATCTCGAGCTCCTCGAGGAACCCCTAGAGAAATGGCAGCGCTAGCAGCTCAAAGAAGGGCCCAGGATAGCAGGTCGTGTGGCGATGCCAGCAGCTACCAACATGAGCAAGAAGACGTAATAATAATCGATGAGGGAAGAAACGGCGAGAATAAACTAGAACTGGAACCGAAACCGAAACTCGAAGTGATAGACTTAACATGACTAATCAGTGAAGTGTTTATAAATAAAGCATGTGAGGTAGACGGATTCATGTAGAATTGTTGAAAATTTCAAAGGTTAATCATCAACACTTTTAAGTTACACATACACATACACATATACAGAGATGCAAGTAGAGATGACCCGAGAAACTGGTATGCTAGATGTGGGGACTCACTGCTCTTTTTGCCGACAGTTAGATTTTCTACCGTTCCACTGTAAGCTTTGTAACTTAGATTTTTGTGAGAATCACAGGACAAAGGAATCCCATCACTGTCAGTGGCTGTTAGATCAAGAGAAAAATAATCACAAGGTCCCATCGCCGCCCTCAAGGAATAATGATGAGAAGTTCTTTAAGAGTCTTTTACCCGAGAAAGGTTACATAAGGGTCCAACAACAACAGCAGCGCTCGCCACACAATCCACAATCGGAGCCTATCAAATCTCGTATCAGCCAAGGTACACTAGATAAACTGGCGAGGTTCTTCAAAAGGTCGACTGTTCACAAATCCACTGCAAAGAAGAGCTCTTCTAACAAATTGGTTCTACTTACACAGTTAAAGAAAACCGCTGTTGGAGACCAGAGAATCCCGGTGTCCAATAGAATATACATTTGGTGTTACGTGGTTCACGACGAAGAAAGGGATAAAGATGCCAAGAGGGAATCGTTTTACGTGAATAAAATATGGCCGATTGGTAGGGTTTTAGACGCCATTGCACAGCAATTTGGTGTTCCAAATCGTAACGATAATTTTAAGACGAAACAAGAGGATAAATTGTCCCTCTATAAGATAGATCAGGGTACAGGCGAAATGATACAGTTAGATACGTCTGGTCGCGTTGCTAATCAGATTAGTGATTTAGATACTTTATATTTGATTAGAGGAACTGAGGCGCCAGCTTTGCGAGTCTAGATGTAAATATATGTTCACTCATATATATGTATAAATATATATATGTTTATTACGTATATGCATATTACACATATTTCTGTGAGATAACAAGTTTAATTGAGAGCGTGAGAGCATCGTTTGAATCGAATCGTATTCTTTTCTATAACACCAATCGCTATTGTAATCATTGGCTAAAGATGATTCAGAAGATTTTAGGCAGAAAAGACGTCTTTTTTTTTTTTTTTTTTTTTTTTTTTTGTTTTCTTTCTTTTTCAGCAACAGCCAAATTTACTGAAGAAACCTTTACCAGTATCGAATGAAGCATTGTCCAAATTTTTTTGTTGTCTACCACTAGCTCCACTGTGTTGTTGTGGAATTGCTTTTGGTTGCTTTTGGTAGTTATATTTATTCGTTGCTTGTGGTGGTACGCCACCTGATGAACCAAAACCATTGGCACCTTTCGAAGGTTGAAATCTTGCTTGATTATTACTTTGAGCAGGAACAGCAGCAGTTTGTTGTTGTTGCTGTTGATATTGTAGTTGCTGAGCATATTTCTTCTGAGTTTGTTGTTGATAAGCCTCGTAGGATGTTGGATCTAACTTTGCTTGTGCAAATTGATTATTCATAGCAGCACTGTTACGAGCTAACGGGTCATCATTTGCATTTAAGTTTGCCATGTTCACCTGCGGCAATGGGGCCGCTTGTGCTGTGGGGATTGGAGCTTGCTGTAACACTTGTTGTTGATTATGAGGTGATTGCATCATCTGGTGATGAACGCCAGCGCCAGCCATCTTCGACCTATGTCTACGAGCTTTTTCATTTGGTGGGTTTGGATGACCATAACCGTGAAGATTTGGTTTTTTATTTATAGCCAAATCCCAACCTCTACCGCCATTCAATCTCATCCAATCGTATTCACCATCTGCTGTTTGTCCCAGGTCATCTAATACTGATAATAGTAACCTACGATAACCTTCATAATCTGGAGTTTCTTCAAATGATAAATTCCTTACGAGTTCCAAATAACGTCCGAACTGTATTGGCAAACCTTGTGATAAATCGTAAACATTCGTTGTTCTCTTTTTTTCACCAATTTTTTCGTATTTTTGTTTATTATTTGGTGCCTTCAAACCTTGCCATGGTAATTGACCTCTTAGGAAATAGAAGAACACATGGCCCATAGCTTCCATATCATCTCTTCTGGATTGTTCTCTACCCAAATGCGTATTAATAGACATATATCTAGCTGTACCACTCAACGATTTTTTCTCACGATATGGAATATGTTGCTTTGTCTTCGGATCTCTATACTGTTTAGCCATACCGAAATCGATTAAATGCACCTTATTTTCATCGGGTTGCTGAGGTCTACCAACTAAGAAGTTATCTGGTTTGATATCACGATAAATCAAATCGCGTGCATGTAAGTCTTCGATTAGCGTAACCATTTGAACTGCTACTTGTACCACAGTCTTCACTGAAAACCTACGCCCGCACCAATCAAAAAGATCTTCCAGCGATGGACCTAATAAATCAATGACTAAAATGTTATGCAATCCCTCTTGACCAAAATAATAAGCTTGTGGAATACCTAACGTGCCCGCTAAAATCTTATACGTTCTGTATTCATCCTTTAGTTGTGGTGCTTCCGTCTTTCTTGGTTCAAATTTAATCGCCACGGGAACACCGTTAATCATATTGGTACCTTCAAAAAGAACACCGAATGAACCTTCTCCTATCTTTTTCCCAATCTTATAGTGTAACCCCACAATCGTAGAATCATCCCTTGCCGATGAATTAGTTCCTCCTCCTGCTACTGCCGTGGTTCCATTCGTCGCTAAACCACCTGTTCCTCCTCCCGCAGCTCCTGTCGCATTTAAACCTGCTGCATGGTTACTATTAGAACCACCAATACCATTAACCATATTGATATTGGCAGCTGAATTAACGTTGGACATCCTGTTTAGATTTCCAGTATTTGTCAAATGATTAACTGCCATTGCAGTGTTGGCCGCAGTTGTCATTATGAAATGAAATAATAAAATAGAAATGGAAAAAAAATAAATCAGAACAAATTCAAATAAATAAATGAAAAAGTCTTGTATTCTTTCCTTTTTTGTTCTTTCTTTTGAAAAAAGTATAAACCGTTGCAGATCTGAGATTTCTCTACCCCTGCCACCAGACCAGACCACCAGATCTACCCAGTCTTATTCTCCATAAACAACCAAAGAGCGGCAGTCACTATTCTTATATTATCTATTACTCTTTTTATCAAAAAAAGAATAAAAGGCTCTATGGTTTATAGCTTGAATTGAAAAGAGGAGTGTTTAGAGTTTTAGTGACGGCTCTTCGAAAGAAACTGAGAAATGCAGAAATGAAATCACAGTACAGGTACACTCCAAATAGAAAGAAAAGATGCCTGTTAAAGAACAAGTTAGATAATCCTCCTTAGACTTTCTTTTTACCTTTGGTTGTTTCTACTAAATATGTTGTTTAGAAGCTAACGCTACGTTGGATTGTTGATCAACCCAAGAGCCTCTCCTCATGTGAACAAAGACCAAGCGATTTTTTGGAATTTTTTTTTTCTTTTTCTTTTTTTTTTTTTGTTACGGGAAACGGTGAAAAGGGAAAATGAATACATCTTGTTACCCGGCACGGTGGGGCGGGTTAACCCCAGCCGTGCGTAGTGAGTGCTTCACGCTTAAAGCACGTGTGTTTAAGGTCACGTGTAGTGTGTGAGCTCAGTATTCTCCTTATTTCTTGTCTTAAGAGATGGACATTCGATGCACTTGGTATTTAGTTTTACCGCTGACATCGTAGTTGTACTCCCTGTGGGCTTTCAAAGGGTCGATTGCGGTTTCCGTTCTCACGTGATCTGGGCGGTTGATAATTTTGGTCTTGTCAGTACACTGCTTGTAGGTGGTTCGGATGTCAAGAGCGCTAAACGATGATATATTTGGAATAGGAAATCGTTGATCTTCCGTCTTTAATTAGCATCTCAGGGAACTACCCAATACGGGTTCGTTACGATCTAATTTCGGATGTTCTCGAGCTGTTGTCATGGCAGCGCTGTAGAGATGGTATCGTTTAGTATATATAATTCTCGTAAACAGACATGTAGTACAGTTGGTAAACCTGTGTTGTCAAATCTAACTGGTTTTCGTCGTAGAATCGATTTGCTTTTTTCTTTTCTTTTTTCTTTTTCTTAGCTTTTCTTTTTTTGGCGGGGAAAGGGGCCCGGAGTTTTCTCTTCCTCATGGCATGCAAGGAACTGACACATTCTGTGGATAATCAGGTCATTGACCATTGCCACTTAGTCGAGATCCACCACCTGTAACCCATAACTTGTCGGTTCAAATGCTTCGTGTTCGATTTTTTCTCTCGAATCCCGGTCGGGTTCTTTGGCGCGCACATCTCATCGCCGTGAATGTGAAATTTTTCACATATAAACAGCTGAAAAATTCATCTCATCTCATCTCATCTCTTTGCATGCAATCTAATCCTCTCTTTAGAACTCATCAAAGATGGTTTCGCAAGACTTTTTGAAAGAACTGCCCAAATGTGAGCATCATTTGCATCTAGAAGGTACTCTAGAACCCGACCTTCTTTTCCCGCTAGCTAAACGTAACGGTATAACCTTGCCACAAGAATTCCCACAGACCGTAGCTGAATTAGAGACTAGATACGGTCAGTTCAAAGATCTACAAGACTTCTTGGACTACTACTATATTGGTACTAGCGTTCTTATCGACGAACAAGATTTCCACGACTTAGCATGGGCATATTTCCAAAAAGTCCATTCGCAGGGTTTAGTTCATGCCGAAGTGTTTTACGATCCTCAATCTCACACCACCAGAGGTATACCAATTGAAGTTGTTACTCGAGGATTTGAAACTGCATGCCAAAGAGCTGAGAGGGAATTGGGTATTACTTCAAAGTTGATCATGTGCCTTCTCAGACACATGGACCCTCAAGAATGTCTGCAGACCATAGAGGATGCTAACAAATTGATCTCAAATGGTACCATTCACGGTATTGGATTAGATTCTGCCGAAAGGCCTTTCCCACCCGAATTGTTTGTTGAGTGTTATGAGAAGGCAAGATCAATTAATCCAGAAATACAACTTACCGCACACGCCGGTGAAGAAGGACCTGCTAAATACGTTAGCAACTCTTTGGATCTTTTGCAAGTGTCCAGAATCGACCATGGTGTTAATAGTGTTCACGACGAAGAGTTGATGCAAAGATTGGCACAAGAAAAAATTATGCTTACCGTGTGTCCGTTATCCAACGTTAAATTACAGGTAGTTTCCCGTGTAAGTCAAATTCCGCTGCAGAAATTATTGGATGCTAATGTACCATTTTCATTAAATTCTGACGATCCTGCGTATTTTGGTGGCTACATATTAGACAACTACTATAAAGTTGCTGAAGAATTCCCTCATTGGGACCACAAGGTTTGGTCAACAATTTGTCGTAATTCCATCGAGGGTTCTTGGTGTGATGCAAAGAGGAAGAATGAATTGTTGAGCAGATTAGATCAAGTCGTTGCTAAATACTACCCTTTGAACTAGGCGTCTTCTTCGTCACTTGAACTTTCAAACATACTTTCACTAATTTCACCGTCTCTGAGCCAGTACTTATTTGTCATTTCCTCTAGTTTTTTCCGTTGTTCTATTAATTCGTGAAGTTTAAATTGCCTTTGATCACGAACCTCGCTAGGTTGTGGGATTCTTGGTGGTGGAACCTTGAGAGCATCGGCTGTCATTGTGGGGACTGTGTAAGGCATACATTGACTACCGCTGCTTGCCTCCCTGTATGAAATGCCAGGTACCTGTGGGGAAAACTGGAACAGAAGATCGTCTTCAAGGGCGCTCATCGGTGGTGATGAAAGACGATAAAATCATTTAGATCTCAAGCTCAGTTGTAGCTACCAATTTATATTAAATTTTGAAACGCTCTGATGCAGGATGTTTGATAGTATATCAACATGGGCATATAATTGTTACACTAATATTGCACTTTAGTATTATTTGATTTTCTACCCACATGGCTGAACCTTGTAGGTCCCTAGTGATTAATCAACGACAGTGTGTCGTTGTTAGTAATTTAGCGGCACGTGCATATAAAAGGACCCATATTTCAAGAACGTGGGTAGTCAAGTCACATATATACTTATATTATATTGGATTATTGTCTTGGAGCAATATTGTCTTTATAGAATATTCAGCACATGTTTGGAAGCTTTCTCAAGCTTCCGTGGGGCACGCGCGGCTGTAGCACCTGTAACGGCCTCATCACATATTTCATATTTCAGATGCAGCTAGTAAATAGTAATAGTGCTAGTTGTTGCATTCAAGGATTCTAATGTGCTTCGGAGTTCTCGAGCATACGAATATTCAATGTATAAAACGCACCGGGTTTCGTTCTTTTGCAGTCGCCAATTTTCTTCGGATTACCCTATAGTATATTGACAGCGACCTTATCTCTCTTTTCAATTGCAGTAAAAAATTACTGAGGAGTGAGGCTGTCAATTTGTGTTGCAACCGGCTCGGGATGCTGTTAAAGTATGTTAGCCGTTCAATAGGTTTGCAAGTAATCTTTCAAACACGGTTGAATGGTAGTATTCTCGTGCAGTTCTACGATTTTACTTCCGAGCTACGGTTTTAGTGCCGTCTGTTATTTGACACATCTAGGGGTATATAAAAGAGGAAGGAAGTTGGACAAGTAACCGTTGTCGCTGAGGTTGCGCGTATTGTTGGAAACAAATTGTACAGCATCGTAGTAGTTAATATGACACAATTTGATTTTGGGACTTTGAAGAGTAGATACACCTCTTTTCTTTCTAGAAGAGATGCTGCCAAGGAATTGGTAAAATTTTGGGATAATCCACCTGGACCTGGAGTCATTGAATTAGCTGGTGGTATGCCCAATGCTGGGTTTTTTCCAATTGACTCAATTGATTTACATGTTGTGAGTCACCCATTCGAGAAGAATCATGGTAAGAACGGATTAAAGGTCCATATGGATAAGCAGGAACCTAAAGACATGCCACTATCAATGTCATTACAATATACAAACACTGAGGGCATGGGCCCGCTAGTGTCTTTTGCCAAAAAAATGATTGAACGTATCAATCCTCCGGCTTATGGAGGTTGGAACGTATGCATGGCAAACGGATCTAGTGACGCCATGTACAAAGTATTTGAAGTTTTATGTGATGAAGATAGTACCGTTATGCTGGAAGAATTCACATTTTCACCGGTGATCTCTAATATCAAACTACAAGGCGCCAGTGTTGTTCCTGTTAAGATGCAGTTATCAGCAGATCCTGAACAGCAAGGTATTGATGTGGATCGGTTGGCTGATTTGCTAGACAATTGGTCAGTTGGTCCTTACAAGCATTTAAACAAACCCAAGGCATTGTATACTGTGGCCACAGGTCAAAATCCAACCGGTATGACATTGTCACCTACCAAGAGAAGACGTATCTATGAAATTGCTCAAAAGCACGATTTCCTAATAGTGGAGGATGACCCATACGGATACTTATTCTTCCCACCATATAACCCTAAGGAACCAATGAATAACGCTTACTGGGATGATAAGTCGTTGACTGTTCAAAAATATGTTGATGACTATTTGGTCAAGAGTTTTTTGACAATTGATACAGATGCAAGAGTGATTAGATTAGAGACTTTCTCCAAATTGTATGCGCCAGGTTTAAGATTAAGCTTTGTGGTTGCTAATGAATTTCTAATAGAACGTATTTTCAACATGAGTGAGGTTACCACCAGAGCCCCTAGTGGTGTATCTCAAGCACTGGTTTATGGGGTGGTTAAAGAGATGGGTAAAAAGTACAGTTCTGAATCCGAGCCATCGCTGGATTCTATGGTCACCGGATGGATGGAATGGCCGATGAAGGTTGCCGGCTATTATACGCATCGTCGTAACGTTGCATTTAAGGCATTGTATGAAACTGAAGGTTACAGCAAGGGCCTTTACCAGGTTATGGAACCATCGGCAGGTATGTTTATCGATTTAAAGCCATGTTGGCCTCAAAATGAATTGTCTAGACCTGACCATTATGACCTCATCATTGAAAAGATGGATAAATTAAACCAAACACTGCTGAAGACTGGCGTTCAAGTGGTGCTTGGTTATAGAATGGCAGTCGACGTGAAAGCCTCCAAGGATACTTGCGATTTTGTGAGAATCACCATTGCCTATGCTAATGATGATCAGCAAATCGTGGAAGCGTGCCACAGAATTGGTAAGGGCTTCGAAGCATACTTTTCGCATATATGATTACATTTTTCTCTTGCTATAGCCCATCGTCCTAGCTTCTCTTTTATACTCAACTATTTTACCATACATAATGAAAAGTAAGAAAAAAAAAATTGAAGACTTGAACTCATTTCAATGAACTGTTCGAACAAAAAGACAAAGGATAAGAAGTTTTAGTAGGCATTGAAGATGGAATTACTACCTGAAGGTCAAAAGAATAATACAAATGTTACCTTTGAAGATCAACAGAAGATTAACCAATTTTCCAAGCTTATAATGAGGAAAGATGCTATAGAACAAGAGTTGAACATACAACGACAGGAAAAGGAATATTCTGATGACGTTTCACTAGAACTTGAACTAATCGATGAAGATGAACCGGTGCAGTACAAAGTTGGTGTGATTTTCCTACATTTGAAACAAAAAGAAGCTGTCGAGCAATTAGAGAAAGATATGGAATCTACACAGGGTAGAATCGATGAATTGGAAAGCGAACAAGACGGTTTAGATGCTCAACTAAAAGAACTGAAAAGCATTCTTTATGCCAAATTTGGTGACAACATCAATTTAGAACGTTGAAAAAAAACTCCTATAGACATACAAAAACCCCTATATATATAACCCTGCATGTATTTTACCATTAGCTAATGTTCATGTCTTGCAAAAGTATGAACTTCAGAATCTTTTTCAATGTGAACAGAATAGCCAGATTTTAGTTCTGCTTGCTTGATTTGACCCTGTAGTTTAGAAACTTCTGTATCGTCTAGTTCTGCAGTGAATCCTTTGATTAGGGAGAATTCATGGGTTACGTACCCACCAACATCATGAACCTTTTCCTTGAGAGAATCTAAAAAGCTAGAAGGAACATCAGTTTGTTCTATTGTAATGATATATGAAGTTGTAGCAGCATGTACAGCTGAGATAAAACCAATAATAGCTGATAACTTCATCCTGGAGCGTTTGATTTAGCGATTTTCGTTTGACAAGGAGTTCGTATTAAAGATTAAGATGATTTCGGAGTGAGCTAGATTAAATAGGATTAGTGATTAATATATAGATAAAAGTGGGTAAACATCTAATGAGACTACTATAACAACATCTGACCAGGTTTGGAACCTTCATGCAATTAGAGATTATTTTATTTTTCGTTCTGGGGTTGGCCAGACTCAACACCGGATTCTGCAGTGGATGAGTTTCCTCCTTCCTCCACAGTTTGGGCAATTTTGTCATCAATGTTCTCCATTGGTGGAGCAACAGAGTTCTTGGAACGCACGGGTTCTGGAATGTATAGGGTATCTTCGTGATAGGTAAATTCACCAATTTGAGCTTCATCCGTTCCCAACTCTTCCTCTTCTGGTTTCAATCTTAGTCTCAAAAATGGTACCAGGTTCATGGAAAATAAGAGAATAGCTGTACAGGTGACGGTCCATGCGATAACTGAACACATAGCTGCTAACTGGTAGCCAACTTGTTTCCAGTGGTGATTTATCCAACCACCGGCAATTGGCGCAGTATAACTACCAGCGGTGGAATTAACGTAGTCTGCTGCGAAAATACCTGTAAATACACAACCAATGCTGCCACCAACACCATGTAATGCCCAAACATCTAACCCATCATCGATGTGCAAGAAATTCTTTAAATCAGTAGCGAGGTTACAACCGGCACCGGATACGACACCAATGATAAATGACGACCAAATGGGGACAAACCCTGCCGCTGGAGTAATACCAACAAGACCGGAAATAATACCGGAACATAGGCCGACAGTGGTCCATTTACCTCCGAATCTGAAAAAATCGATAAACATCCATGTGAGACCACCGGCGGCAGCTGCCAAATTGGTGTTCATAGCAGAGTACCAAGCTCTGATGGTGGCATTACCAGCGGAACCTGGGTTAAAGAATTGCCAGCCAAACCATAGGAAAACTGTCCCCAAAACTATGGAAGTAACAGAGTGTGGTTTGTACTTGGGCATCCCGGGCTTAGCAACTGGATCGTTACGCTTCCCCAGAATCAAAGCATAGATAAGAGCACCATGGCCTGATGAGATGTGCACTGGGCCACCACCTGCATAATCCAGGGACCCTAGAGTAGCTAACCAACCTTCAGCATTCCAAGTCCAACATGCAAGTGGAGAATAGACAATAGTCATCCACAGGAATAGGAAGATCATCATTGGTAACAAACGTGCCCTTTCACAAGCACCACCCAGCATCAAGGCACCGGTAACGGCTGCAAACATACCTTGGTATACTGCGAACAAAATATCTGGCAGCGAGTCCACAGAAGCTGGAGCTCCGAGTACATTCTTAAACCCAAAGAATTTCAAAGTACCCAAAAATCCATTACCTCTAGTAGTATGGGAAAAGGCTAAGGAATAACCCCAGAAAAACCAGTAAAATATGACTAGAGAAACGGTCATCATTGACGCCCATAGTAACGAAAGAGCGTGCTTTTTACGAGACATACCGGAGTACAGTAAACCAACACCGGGAACCATAATCCAAACACCGGCTGCGGCTACACCAACCCAAGCCATATTGGCCAAGTCGAATTGTTGATTCAAATCTGTAGTCAACGAATTCCCACCGGTACCAGTACCAGTGGGAGTACCTGTAAAATTCATACTCATCTTCGATTGATATTACGCTCGAGTAAACTAATTCTTATCGATCTTGATCAGTTGTGAAGTAATTGAAGTGTAGAACAAAGGATTGGTCCCTTGATGGGGGACATTCCCGTATTTTCAGGGCCGTTTATATATTCTTCTTTTATCTCAAAATAAGATTACTTTCGATTCTGCGATCTGTGTTTCCTTTGCGGTCATGGCCCATACGAAGACCGTATCTTCAGTGTCTAATTCTCTTATCTCTTATCAACACTCTAGGAAATTGACCAATAAAAGTTGTCCAACTTGATAGTGTAAATTATTACTGATAGCGAGAAAGAATTCCGTTTGTATTATTACCTAAAAGGGATAGGGTCCGGTGGAAGTCCTCTTTGGGAAGTATTCATGAGATTTACGGCGTAAATTTAAGTCATCTGATCAAGATGTTATTTCTGTCAATCTTAATTCAATTTTAATTCAATATTAATAACTATTTACCTACACCGGTATGGTAACTTCGATGTACAACGAATAGACGTTGTTGAAGCTTATACAGAAGGGTGGTCTACTGGCTAAACCCTGTCATCATTATAAAATGAAAATTAAATGAAAGGATAACGTTTGTGTCAAACGTAAAGGAAAGAAAGAATTAAAAGTAGAACAACCCGTTGAACGAAGAAACGAAGAAGAGAAGAAAAGAAAATGAAGGGTATAGTGTCATCACAGTGAATGAACAAAAACGAAAAAACAAAAGGAAATGGAACAATAAAACTTTTTTTTCCTAGTCAGCGGTTCATGGGAACAGAGAACTCAAGGCTTGTTGGTCCCTCACGCCGTTAGCAGCAGCAACTGACAACAAGATCTGAGCCTTAATTGGAGACAAATAACCAGCTGGGATGGTTCCTGATGGAACGTCTTCCTTTCCGACGTAGCGCAAGCTTGAGCCAGCTTCAGCGAAAACGATTGGAGAGGAACTGTTACGAACGGTGGATAAAGTAGAGTTAGAACCAGAGCTAACAACGACGAAACCAGAGGCTGATGGCAAAGAAGAGATCAATTGGCTAGAGTAATCTCCATCGTAGATGATTGGAACCACAGGGGTATTGGTAATATTGTAGTTGGTGAAGTTAGAGTAGTTTTGCTTGACAACAGAACTTGGACTAACTAATGCTGGAACAGAGTATTCAAAGAACCAAGTTGCGTTGGTGAAATCAGAAGCAATACCTACAGCAGCGCAAGAAGAGGAATCATCACCAGATGGAGCAAATACACCTGGGTAAATCAACTTGTTGTCACCAATGACCAAAGGACCACGAGCAGAAGAAGAAGATTGCTTAGCGATAGGGACACCGACTGCACCATTTTGAGCAATGACTAGAGGCTTGTCGGTATTGAACAGTAAGGAGGTGAAGATACCTAGTGGCTCTAGAGATTCTTCGTTAGAAACAATAACCACGCTTTGAGTAGTTGCGAGACCCAAAGTAGCATTGACCCGAGCAGCCAAAGAATATAGCTGGGTAATGTTCAGAGCTTGAGAAGAGTTGAATAGGGTTATGATGCTAACATCACTAGAGTTTTTCAAACCGACAGTACCACCAGTAACAAAAACAACGACTTTACCTGGGACGCTCGAGGTGTTGGAAGAACCTGCCGCAGCGGTGGTGTTAGAGTAACCAGCGGCTGGGACAGTAGTGTTGGAAGAACCAGCTGCAGCGGCTGGGGCAGTAGTGTTGGATGAACCGGCTGCGGCAGTGGTGTTTGAGTAACCACCAGCGGCTGGAGCAGTAGTGTTGGAAGAACCGGCTGCGGCAGCTGGAGCAGTAGTGTTGGAAGAACCGGCTGCGGCAGCTGGAGCAGTAGTGTTGGAAGAACCGGCTGCGGCAGCTGGAGCAGTAGTGTTGGAAGAACCGGCTGCGGCAGCTGGAGCAGTTGTATTACTACCAACACCGCCAGTAGAGGATGGTGAGATGGAGCTTGCGATGCCACTACCACTAACAACTGCAGGGGTGGTAGCAGTAGCAGGCATAGAACCGCTTACGGGGCTGGCACTACCGGCAGCAGCATCAGCAGTAGTAGCAGCAGAGCCGCCGACGGCACTGGCGCTATCGACACGTTTGTGCAAAAGATCTTGGGCTGGGTTCACAGGGTTGGCAAGAACTGCTGAGCAGACTGCCAAAGCGGTGGCTAAAACTGATAACTTCATTATTGATATAATTCCTTTTGTCAAAAATAGACTCTTTTAGAACTAAATTTCCGCCGCGAGTATGTTATTCTTACTAGACTCTCATATAGAAAGAAAAGGTCGACAACAACCGCTACTAACCCGCTCCCTTTATATCTTTTTTCAAATCTTTATTTCTGGAGATGTCTAGAAAAAAGTAAATTCATAATACTAATTCTTTTGGGCGGTCCCCTTAGAGTTTTTTTCCCACATAAGCACTCACTTTCCCCAAAACGGATCATATAGAATCGGCCGGATCCCCCCGAACAATAAAGTTTGAAAATTCTTTGAAAATCACTGCAACTCTATTAGCCCAATTTCCGCAATTGGGATCGCAAGTTGGTGCGAGAGAGACTTTGACATTAGTTACTTTGCTCTTTTGCTGTTGTCATGCAGATGCAGGGCCAATGCGGAAAGTGGATCGGAGTCTTTTCACTCAATCCTTTTTCGTTGAGGCATTAAGAAGCCTAATTGGAAAAAGCCTTAACTTAAAGGGAGATGTACAACTTCTTAACGACGCAAAGGGTAAAATTTAATGATTAACGTAGTGTATTGTTGCACATTTCCGTCACTACCTTCTTGGGATATTAACGCACAGGGAAATTAGGCTTCGAACATAATACCATGGTGATCACATTCCACACATGTTGGAAAGCTTTTTTTGTAATTTACTCCTTTCTGTGATAATGCAAACAAGCGTATAGTCTCACCGAGGAAAAGCAGTAAATCAACCTGAAATGAGAAGGGATGTTTGTTTAGAAAAGCATTTTAAATCTCTAGCAAAACCTTGTATGTCCTTCACTCTAGGTGTTACTAATTGAGCCTGTTCGTATGCTTTGAGGGTTGCCTTTTTCCCATTCGGCTTATAAAGGGAGTCTTGCTCGAGGTTGACTCATTACATGAACCGTTTTGTGTTCTTACCCGGCGATTTTCTCGAGTCTCTCGTCCGAAGTAAAGGGGATGAGGGAAGGAGGGGCGAGCCTACTTAGTCCTAGTAGAAGATCATACTCGAGAATGAGAGTTCGAAAGTTAACTCTTGATAATTGTAGTCTAGAAAGAAGCTAAGAGCAAAAGAAGTGGATTAAGTTTGCCATCGACTTTATCATGGATCGTTCGCTGCTCATCAACGTTGCATCTTTGATCACCTCTTCGTACGGTCTCATTCGGTGCACGCACATCAAACTACCACCATCATTGGCACAAGCTGGCCAGAAACAGTTTTTAACGAACATTTCTTTGGCTGCTACCATTTCTCATAATGTGGTGACCATAGTCTCACACGTAGCCAAACGTATTAAAAAGCACCGTTCTCAAAAGAAGCGTCAGGAGAAGGCATACGCTAGAGCCATAGCTTCTGCAGAGGAATTGAGAGACCTTAAGCTAGAACCGAATGAGAAGAGATTGCAGCAACAGGATGACTCCCCTGATTCTGATGGATGTGCACTTTCTCTATTGACATTGATCAACAGGCATGTGACGCTTCCTCTGGCACTGGTTTTAGAATCTGTTGTAGCCACAGTTTATTGGCCCCTTCGTCTGTTTGCCATCGGTTTAATTCTCCAAGGAGCTAAGAGGAAATCACCAGTTCCACTTCACATCGATGTTTCCATCCATCTATTACCAATTCTTTACATGTTGAGCGACTACTATTTCACAGATGCATCTGAACGTTTCAAAATCGGATTAGCTCAATCCTGGGGGATCATTTCCGCTGTCGGTTTGGCTTACAAATCCTACTTGAGCGCATTGATAGATACATCTACCGGTCAAAAGTATCCTTATCCTTTCCTAGACGTCCCTGAACCATACAAATCTGTTATATTTGTGGTGGTTACTTCGTTTGGTTGGCTATTCTATGTTGCTTACAGAGCCCTACCACCTAGGGACAAAGTGAGTAAGAAAGAAAGGTCCAAGATGGATTAGCCGCGGAGACGTTATTTTTCGCTCTTGTAAGTTTATTACTTATTAGGAAATGTTACGCAGAAAATTTTTCCTGTGTTTACCCGGACATTGATTGAGTATATAAAAGATGAAAAAAATTTTATATTTTATGATTTGTGTCTTCTTTATTCACAACTCAGTAACATCAAATCGCTAGCGGATTGGTGGGGTTACACTTTGTTTTTACAGGTTTGTGATCCCTATGTCTCTGCCGGTGTAGAAAGAAGGACGTTGCTGGGCGCCTGGTGGTGAATTCTGAGCCATTAGGAATCAGCTGTTCCGACACCTCGATCTTATTTTAAAAGTATTTGTCTTGTTCTGTGAGATGCATACTTATTTTTATTGTGTTTAAGGTATTCATCCACTTGCTCATTTCTCGTTTTAGAGATCTTAGCGTTGTAAACGTCAAGGCATTTTCGGCCGTTCCTTGTTCTACGAAGATGAGCAGGTGAGTGCTACACACAATCCCATGGAGGAAAACTCACTATATCGTTCACTTTTCTTGGATAATGCATGTTCCTTTGAGGCAATGATCTACAATAGGCGTAAATCACAATCCTCAACTGAAGTTTACGTTTAGGCGACAAATGGATGAATAGAAAACAAAGAATAAAATGCTCCTTTAAAAAAATTCGTCAATCTATAAAGCGTTTTTGCGTGTTAAATAATCGAAACGTGAATAAGTATAGCCAATGAATGGTAAATCTTCCTTGACTGGTGGTTTATTACCATTGCCATTACCTTGTTTCATCATTTGTTCCCTTTGTCTATTAGCTTGAGCCATTGCAGGTGAATCAGGAACATTTTCCAACTCATCAGTTGGGAAAAATCTGGTATCGGTAATGGAGTTCAATTTAGGGATATAAGGAGCTTCCACATGACGAATGGTATCCCAATCGACACCTCTAAAAAATGCATGACGTTTAATCTCATCAGCACCTCCATGACGACCTAATCTTTGATCGGCATGTGATAATAAGGTACGTATTAGATCTTCGGCCTCGTAAGAAATATGAATATCATCAGGAAATTGTAAAGTGTGCTCAAAATTCATAATTTTTCTGTAAGTTTCTTGTGGAGTTTCAGAACAAAATGGTGGCCAACCGATCAAACACTCATACATGATCGCTCCCAATGACCACCAATCACATTCTTGTCCATAACCTTGATATAAGAAAATTTCAGGTGCAATATAATCAGGTGTCCCTACGGTAGAATAGGCCATTAGACGTCTGGACTTTCTCCATGTTTGGATCTGCTGCCTGTTAGACATAGTTAGATGGATAGCATCTACTAGCATCGTTTGACGATTATTTTGATTACCAGTATTATCACCGCTACCACCTAATTGGCCTGGCTTTGGTAAACCACCATTTTGAGATTGTTGCTCATCTTGTTGTAAAAGCTTTTTGTAATAATTTGAATCGTGAGTCTTATGGAACCCTGTGGAAAGACCAAAATCTGACAGTTTGATGTGACCTCTAATGTCAATTAAAATGTTATCTGGTTTGATATCTCTATGGATAAACCCTAATTTATGAATAGCTTCGATAGCCAAAATACATTCTGCCATGTAAAATCTGGTAACATCCTCGGTAAACAATTGCCACCTGATCAACATCGTCATTAGATCACCACCTGGTAAAAACTCCATGATCAAGTACAAATATTGAGTATCTTGGAATGAATAATAAAGGGAAACCACCCAAGGCGAATCACTACCTGCTAAAACATCACGTTCTGCCTTAACGTGAGCCAGTTGATCCTTTTTGTACATTTCTGATTTCAGAAGTGTTTTCATTGCATAAATTTTACCCGTATCCTTCTTTTGTACTAACCTAACTTCACCAAATGCACCCTTACCAATAACTTTAACCGTATGAAAATCATCTAATGATAATCTTGTTCTTCTCAACCTCAAAAATTGAGATTCCTTACGACCCAAAGATGACAACTCACGATTACGCCTTTCATCTGACCAATCTTGCATGCTTAGTTGAGACTCCAATTCGACACGTCTTTGGTTTCTTTCAATTGCATATTTCACGGATGATTGATAAAAATTCTCAATCTTAAGTTTAGCTGCTGCAGCCTTGTCCTGTGTAGTTTTACTCAATAAATCTGGTCTTCTTTCGAAATACATGTAATTAGGCACAGGTGAACCCGCACTAGAAGATGTACTGCTACCTTGTGTAGCTTCTTGAAAAGCGTGTGGTTGTTGTTGCGGTATACCTTGTCTGTAAGCCTGTGCTTGAGCCTGTGCCTGTGCCTGAGCTTGTGCTTGTGCTTGTGCTTGAGCGGCTTGAGCCTGTGCTATAGCCTGAGCCTGTGCTGCTTGAGCCTGTGCTGCTTGAGCCTGAGCTTGAGCCTGAGCTTGGGCTTGAGCTTGGGCTTGGGCCTGAGCGGCTTGTGCCTGAGCTATAGCCTGGGCCTGAGCTTGTTGCTGAGCCTGAGCTTGTTGCTGAGCTTGTGCTTGTGCTTGAACTCGATGTAAACTTCTTATACTTTTGACGGGACTTGCTTGTCCAGAATTATATCCCATTGGTGGAGGTACTTGTGATCCATAACTACCAAATGCATGTTGTTGTGGTTGTTGTGAATGGTAACGTAGAGGACTGCTTGATCTACTGTTTATAAAATGCTCTGAATCTTGTGAAAATTGACTTGGAGAATATTGAGGACCTCCATGAATCGAATGTTGAGGGGTGATATTACCACTATTAGCAACTTGGTTTCTTGAATTATTCTTATGCATATAAAGTCCACTTGCTGTCGGTGGAGGTGAATGGATCAACGGGCTATTTTGCATATAACTATGTTGTGTCGGTGGAGTTGCCGGATAACCCAAAGATGGAACATCTGTAAAACCATTAGGCATCATGCCCTGTTGCTGCTGTTGTTGCTGCTGCTGATCTCTTTGTAATTGTTCTTGAAGTGAAGGATGTGAACCCTGAAGTCTCATATAGTTACTACTAAATGTAGCTGCAGGGGGTCTTGAAATAGATGCCATGTCATCAGGATAACGTTGTTGGTGTTGTTGTTGTTGTTGGTGTTGTTGTGGCGAAAACTGATGTGGCATCTGGTGCTGCTGCTGTGATTGCTTCTGGTACGCCTGAGCATATGGATTCTCCCCAAACATTGCAATGTAACAGTTTAAAAAACTCTATGCGTATGTGAATGGAAAACAACCTTTTATTCCAAATAGAAAGTTTTAAAAAAAAGGAAGTAAAGAAGATTGGTAAAAACAGTAGTTCTTGCAAATTTGAAAGGCTTATCGTTTCAGATAAACCACCAGCGAGGAATTTCAGATCCTTCAAAAGAGTTACCTTGAATTCTCGTGGTATTGTAGATCAAATGAAATGAACCTTTGTTGTTTTTCAAGGTTTTCCTTTAAGGAATCAAATTTCGCTCTCTCACAGAGAAGGAAGAGGAAAAAAGATGCAAGAGTGAACAAAGCGAAAAAAAAAATAAATCGTGAGATGACTACAATATGAGACGGAACAATGAGAGACTCCTCCGATTTACTATTATCTATCCGCTGTCTGATTTTACATAGTATACCGAGGAATCAGCGTCTATCCTATCCCATACTATTACTGTGATTCAATAATGTATATGTCGAAAAAACTTTGCTTGCAATTAGGCAATTAATACATATATCGTACACACAAAACGACGACACGCACGCTTAGAATTGCAAAGCTTGGCCCTTTTGTTTCTTTTCACCACCCAATTCGAAGTGCTTGCATCTCTTCAAACTCAATTGGGCTCTGGTCTTACATTGGACACACTCCAGTCTCAAAACGACCTTCTTAGTAGTCTTTGCCTTTCTACGGAAGATAGGTTTGGTTTGACCACCGAAACCTCTTTGCTTACGGTCATAACGTCTCTTACCTTGAGCGAACAAGGAAGCCTTACCAGCCTTGTACTGAGTAACCTTGTGTTGGGTGTGCTTACGGCAGGTCTTACCCTTGCAGTAGGTCTTTCTGGTCTTTGGAACGTTAACTATTCAAATATTCGTTAGTATTTCATTCGTTAATTCATTTCACACCTTATTGTATCATTTGCACATACCCATAGCGATGATCTAGCTTGACTGGCTTGTTGTGTTAATGTTGTTGAAATTTGGGGGGCCTTTGAGTATATCTAGATGAGATGAGTCTGTGCGTCGGCTACGATAGGCCGGGCAGGTAGAGTTCCCAGGGACAGTTGCCAGACGGATACCAGACCGAAACTGGTGGATTCCCAGTGGGCGCCAGTGGGGAGTTTGCAAGGCGGATGCCGAAGGTTAGGCGGAATACTCAGCGCCGATTGGGAGCGAGGACCGCGTAATCCCACCTGAGAACTAGGCGGGATGGCTCTGCCTAGACTGGGTGTCTTTGGATGTGACACACGCAAAACGTTTTTCCATTTTATTTCATTTTTTTGAAAAATTTAAAAACTTTATTCCGAATGCATGGGTGCACAGTCACAAAGAAGTCACGTTGAATACTGCTCCTTTTAAGCGAGAGACGGGGAGAAAAACTTAAAGGGAGAAAAACACCGGCCGGCACATAATTAAAAGAGTGCATATTACCAGGATGTAAGTAAGTACAAGAATGCAAATGGAACCACTTTCCGGTATGCTGGGAAAAGCTCGATATGTACCAACACTCTTTTTTCTTGGCGGCTAAATCATCTGGTTATTACTGTTCTTCAGTTTTCCCATTTTTCAACAGGCATTACCCTCCTTGGACCCTTCGAGAAAAATAAGTCGAAATTCACAAAGGACGCGAAAATGTAACGCCAACCAATACAGATCTATCTTTAGACATCTGATACAACGTGTAAGCCGAAGAAACTGTAGATCAAATCCATTATTTGAACAGTCTTCTTTACAACTTCGAGCAAGAAAGGGGATCAAGGCACTAATATTTTTATTATTCTGTCACCCATAAAAAAACGAGAGAGGCTAATCGAGTGTCCTTTTAAACCATGTTCGATTTCGAGACCATATGTTCGAAGACTCCACTGCCGCTGTGCTCCGTGATTAAATCTGGAAGCCATTTGATTCTTTCTAACTCAACTACTATTCATGATTTTAATCCACAAAATTTACATACAGGTATATTACCTCGTTGTTATGCGAGATCTATTGATGTGGCCAATACTATGATATTTAACGTTGGGAATGCATTTGTTAACATTGGGGCTTTAGGTGTTTTACTAGTGATTCTTTACAATATTAGACAAAAATTTACTGCTATTGGTAGAGCTGAATATCTGCATTTTTTCCAACTAGCTCTATTGATGATTATATTCACATTGATAGTTAATACGGGGGCATCACCACCAGGTTCAGGTTCTTATCCATACTTTGTTGCAATTCAAATTGGTCTTGCAGGTGCATGTTGTTGGAATCTGCTAGTTAATGCATTTTTGGGATTTAACCTTTGGGAAGATGGTACCAAGAAATCAATGCTTCTAACCAGAGGTGCAGCTTTTCTAGGGTTTGTTGCCAATTTCTTAGTGGCAATCTTAACCTTTAAGACAGCGACGACAACAGGTAAGATTGACAAGACTCATACTTTGGCGCTCTTTATTATTACTTATGTGGTTAGTGGTACAATGTTAGTTGTCTACACCATATGCCAATTGTTAGTTTCAGTCTTTGTGGTTCAAAATCTTTGGGTAGCAGGAGCAGTTATGCTAGGAGTTTTCTTCTTCGTGGCAGGCCAAGTATTAGTTTATGGAGTATCTGATAAAGTTTGCATGGGCGCTAATCATTATATTGATGGGTTATTCTGTGGGAGCCTTTGTAACCTATTTACATTGATGATGGTTTACAAAATTTGGGATATGACTACTGATGACGACTTAGAATTCAGTGTTACAATTCACAATGAGGACGGGGTAGTGTATAATAACGCTTTGAAATAGGATACAGTTAAAGAAATAAAGAAGTTTGGTTTTTAACAAAAAAAAACTAAAAAAAAAAAAGTAAATGTCTTCAATCCCGAGATAACCGTTGTTTCGCCACTGATATGATATCTGAATCATACACATACACAAGGTTATCCATTACTTCCCTTTGGTTGAAAGGGTACGGGCAGTCTTCTTTGGTACAGATGACAATAGCATAGTTCTGTTGGATCAGACATTTTTGTAATGGACCACCACAATCGGGACAGTTGGTGATATTCTTGACAACATTCTTGGCTGGTGAAGTCTTTTTCATCCGAATCTTGTCAAGGGAAAGGTATAGGATTTCTCGTTATTTCGAGATCCTTGGATTTTTTGGTTTTTATGTATTAAATTTCATCGTGTAGTAGTTAAAGGATTTAGAAGTTCAAAAATTGCAGCCGCAGCAAAAGAACAACAAGAACAACCAAGAAAGGGTTTTAGAGGATATAGACTCTTATTAAATTTTCAGGGATGCCTAGAGTCGATTCCAATACTTTTGTTAGATTACAAAATGATCCTTCGAGTGTTAGAAACATCTGTATTATGGCCCATGTGGATCATGGTAAGACTTCGTTATCAGATTCCTTATTGGCCTCTAATGGTATAATTTCCCAAAGAATGGCCGGTAAGATTCGTTACTTAGATGCAAGACAAGATGAACAAATCCGTGGTATTACCATGGAATCATCAGCAGTTTCTCTGTATTTCAGAGTGCTCCGTAAGCAGGAAGGGTCCAGTGATCCCTTAGTTAATGAACATTTAATCAATTTAATCGATTCCCCTGGCCATATCGATTTTTCTAGTGAAGTTAGTGCAGCTTCTAGGCTATGTGATGGTGCAGTAGTATTAGTTGATGTCGTTGAAGGGGTATGTTCACAAACGGTGACGGTTTTAAGACAATGTTGGACAGAGAAATTAAAACCTATTCTGGTGCTCAATAAAATTGATAGATTGATAGTAGAACTACAATTTACCCCACAGGAGGCCTATGTGCATTTATCAAAATTGATAGAACAAGTTAATTCTGTGATAGGTTCTTTCTTTGCGGGTGAAAGACAATTGGATGATTATTCGTACAGAGAACAATTAGAACAAAATTCAGATGCTCAATATGTGGAGAAGGATGATTCGGATATTTATTTCGATCCAGCTAACAACAACATTATTTTTGCATCTGCCACTGACGGTTGGGGATTTAGCATCAGTCAAATGGCTAAATTTTATGAACAAAAATTGGGAGCTAAGAGAGATAATTTACAAAAAGTGCTTTGGGGGGATTTCTACATGGATCCAAAGACTAAAAAAATCACCAATAACAAAGGGTTAAAAGGTAGATCTTTAAAGCCACTTTTCGTCTCATTAATCCTCGATAACATCTGGAAAATCTATGAAAATGTAACAGTTTCCAAAAACTTGGAAGTCATCGAAAAGATTACAAAAACTCTCGGTATCAATGTTCTGCCTCGTGATCTTTCATCTAAGGATGACAAGCAACTTTTGAGGAAAATTATGAGTCAATGGTTGCCTGTCAGTACCGCTATCCTGTTAACCGTTATTGAGAAGCTACCATCACCTTTACAATCTCAAGCTGATAGGTTAGATACAATTCTACCCAACACGCAGGATACCAAAAAGGTCGATCCTCGCTTGTTAAGCGCCATGGAACAATGTGACAGAAATGGACCCGCTAGTGCATACGTCTCCAAAATATTATCTATTCCTAGGGATGAACTTCCGATTCAAAGTGCAGGAGATCCAGTACAGGATGAAATTGCTAGAAGAACTAAAGAGGCAAGGGAAGCAGCTATGAAGGTTGCTAGGCAAGCTGAATTAGAGGCTAAACTCTCAAAGGTCAATGTTAATGGCGATGATGGTAAGAAAGAAGAAGAGGAACTTTACCAAAGAGCAAAGGATACTGTTATAACTCCAGAGATCAATTTCTCTGGAGAAAAGAAGTCTGAAGTTAAAGCTCCTTTGGAAGCAGAATTTGAATATGAGGAAGACGATGCTGATTTCCAAAATGACCACTCCTTAGCTGCAGAATTCACTCCAAGTGTGGATCCTAACGATCCACTTGCATCTATGTTTGAATATGAAGAGGAGGATCCATTTGCCACGAATGAACCAAATGCTGCTAACGGACAGGAAGTGACAGAAGACCCAATAGAAGATATTTTTGATGAAAGAGACGAAGTTTTGATTGCGTTTGCTAGAATTTATAGCGGTACTTTGAGAGTGGGTCAAGAAATTGCAATCCTGGGTCCCAAATATGATCCTTCAAACCCTGACGAACATATTCAAACTGTCACTATAACGAGCTTGTACCTATTCATGGGTAAAGAACTAATTCCGTTGGAATCCTGTCCTTCAGGTAATATTGTGGGGATTGGCGGTTTAGCTGGTAAGATCCTAAAGAATGGTACTTTAATTGAAAAGGGAGTTCGTGGTATCAACTTGGCAGGTGTGAACTTTCAAACTTTCCCTATTGTCCGTGTTGCGGTGGAACCTCAAAACCCCATGGAGATGAATAAACTTGTACGTGGGTTGAAACTGTTAGAACAAGCAGACCCTTGCGTACAAACCTATGTGGAAGATAACGGTGAGCAAATCTTATGTACTGCAGGAGAATTGCATTTGGAAAGATGTCTCAAAGATCTACGTGAAAGATTTTCAGGAATTGAATTGACGAGTTCAGAACCTGTAATTCCCTACAGAGAGACCTTTTTGAATACTTCGGAGATGAATCCTCCCAAAGATGCTCAATTGGGAAGAGGTGTGGAACAATTGCTTCAGGGCCCTTATAAATTGAAATTGAAGACCTTGCCGCTATTGGAAAGTACGACAAAATTCCTGGCAGACCATCAGTCCATCATTCAAAATTTCCACAATATTCAACTTTCAGACCAAGAATCTTTCTTCAATAAATTGAAAGATGTTACTAAAGAAGATAAGTCTTTAGCAGAGGTTCTTGGTGATAATGTAACTAAGATTGCGTCATTTGGTCCGAAGAGGGTTGGCCCCAATATCATTATCTCTGAGAAGGAATTGTTAGGTAATTTTGCCAATTCATCTTCTCCTAAATTTGAATTTGCAGACTCTGTTATCAACGGTTTCCAACTCGCAGTCAATGAAGGTCCATTAGCAAGAGAACCTGTTCAAGGTATGTGCGTTGTAGTAGAAGATATTGTAGAGATGAGCCCTGAGGAGATAAACTCTATTGAAGATCCACAATACCAGAAAGATAAAGTGAATATTTCAGGTCGACTCATCACTTCTGTAAGGGACGTAATCCATGCTGGTTTCCTCGATTGGTCTCCCCGTATGATGTGGGCGGTATACACATGTGATGTACAAACATCAGTGGAAGTTCTCGGTAAAGTTTACAGTGTGGTTCAGCAAAGACGTGGTAGAATTGAATCTGAAGAAATGAAGGAAGGTACACCATTTTTTCAAATTCAAGCCATTTTACCAGTGGTTGAAGCCTTTGGATTCAGTGAAGATATTCGTAAAAAGACTTCAGGTGCTGCACAACCTCAACTAGCATTTGCAGGCTTTGAATGTATCGATCTAGATCCATTCTGGGTGCCCACGACAGAAGAAGAACTGGAAGAGCTTGGTGATACCGCTGATAAGGAAAATATTGCACGCAGACACATGAACAATGTAAGAAGACGTAAGGGTTTATTTGTGGATGAGAAAGTGATTCAAAATGCGGAGAAACAACGTACTTTGAAGAAGAATTAGCGGCTAGTTGTATAACTTTTCATATTAATAGTGTGTACGTACCTAATGACCTGTTATTGCCCATTATTACAATCATCCTGTTGAAGAAAACCTGGATGATCTACATGATGAACTCTATTGCCAAGATCTATGAGATTCGATGGGCTTTGAGGCCTGTATGTTTTAGATCAGATATTTACAAAGTGAAATCAAGTGTGTGTATATCTGACTATAGTTATCTTACAATTTTAGTGTTAAGACTCAGAAATTGATTACAAAAAAAAAAAAAAAAATATGACATCTTCCACAAATGTTTCTATTGAGTTGACTAACGAGGAGGCTCTAATGATGCAACCTGATGTTTCTAAATTTTTGCAAAACTTAGATTTCTCAAGTAATGGTGCAATCTCTCAAAATGATGGCCATGGCCATGGCGAAGACCAACTGGTAATTGGACAAACTGCAACTCCGGTGGATGATTCTGAATTACACTTTGATGTTGATAAAGGTGATGTTATATTTGATTATGGTACGCAAGAAATTACAGGTACACCCGACAAGATTGGTGAGCACATATCACAAATCTTAGAATCTGTGTTACCAAACGGATTACAGAAAGAAGCCCAGGGAAGATTACAAGCGGTTGTCAATCAAAATCACACTAATAATGACCAATCTGCGCAACCTACGAAAAGTGAATCCTTGTTAGAGCTTCAAGATGCCATGGGTAATTTACAAAGGATACAGAAAGTAAAGCAATTGAGACAACAGATACCAGAGTCAAAAACTAATGAAAGGGAAATTTGCGAGACTGCAGGGACATTTAAAGACTATGGTGACCCACCTAGCCGACCTCCGAACTTTTCAGTGTTAATAAGTGAAAAGAGGCCAGTATGTTTATTTTGTGAATACTGTATGGTATTCGGTGAACCACCACGTAATATGATAAAGTGGTACAATAGGGTAAATCGTTACGACAATCTGCCGAGAGAAGGAGAACGAAAGAACAAGCATTCACGGAAAAGAAATCGTTAGTTATTTGCTCAATGAACTAATAATTACGATTGCGATTGTTTTCTCTTTTTTCTTTCTTATTATGAGGGATAGGGTTTCAACGAACGGCACTGAGATGAGAGTTATTTAGTTATTCAAGTTAGGTTCCGTTTAGTTAATTTAATTCGACTTAAGATATTTAGTTACTTTGTAAAAGGGTCATCTTGTTTAGCTGCTGGGTTTGTTTTTGTTTACATGTTGATGTTGATGACGAAAAGTAAACGTACTCGAGAACTTTAACTAGTGAATGGACGACAATCGATTGTGCAAAGAAGAAAAAAAATGCATTTATAGAGGTCATTAGTACCTATGAATGCGTAATATTTACAGGCTTGGTGCTGGTGTTTATTACTTGCCCATTGTTTGCTGCGTCAAAGGAATGCAATTGACAAAGGAATGCACAGAGAATTTCAATGGCTGAAAACTATAAATGAGGCCTATGTTCTCGAGTATGTTCAGGATCTCACAAACTGTCTTTACTCTGGAAACAGTTAACCAGAAACAACACTGAAATTTAAACGCTTTCGAGTTTCATTAAATATATTGCCAGAAGTGCAGCTGTTCTTCGAGTGTACGAGAATTAGGTCTTTACCAACTATCAACCTTCCTTTATTTTGATTATTACAAGGGTCTTTTTAACCCAAGCCATTCCTTAAAACTTTCGTTAATATTTTCCAACTAAACTTATTCATTCCTTTGTTATGTTTATCCAACTTTCAACTATCCTTTCGATCTTTTACATTTCATCACTCCCATTCGTAGGGGCAGATCAAGAATACATTACGTCTGACGGTGTTGTGTATGGCGATGCGCTTGTCACTAGTACCATCAAACCACCAAAAGTCTACGTGACTACTAGTTATTTTACAGCTACTCAGGTGAGACCAGTTACTTTGGATAATTTGTCTGTGACAGCAACAACAGAAGCTGTGGTAGAAGGTACTACTATGAGTAAATCTGATCCAGGATCTTTGAGTACTGCGGGATCAGATTCTAGTGGTAGTCAATCTTTCGGCGGCAATCCATCTACTAGCTCTCCGTCTGTCACCACTCCGTCTGTCAGCAGCTCATGTAGTAGCACTACTCCATCCACTACTCCATCCAGCAGTACTCCATCCAGCAGTACTCCATCCAGCAGTACTCCATCCAGCAGTACTCCATCCAGCAGTACTCCATCCAGCAGTACTCCATCCAGCAGTACTCCATCCAGCAGTACTCCATCCAGCAGTACTCCATCCAGCAGTACTCCATCCAGTAACAGCCCATCCAGCAGCAGTCCATCTACTAGTGCTCCATCCAGCAGCAGTCCATCTAGCAGCAGTCAGGTTTACTCTACTAGTTCATCAGACTCACAAAGCTCCAACAGTCGTTTCACTTTACAACCTTCGTCTACCTACTCCATTACAAGTAACACGGCCGTCTCAGCATCAAATTCAGACAGTACTTCTGGCAGTACAAACTCCGGTAGCAGCTTGAGCTCAAGCTCATCCGTCCCTTCCGGCAGTGCAAATTCCGATAACAGTTTGAGCTCGAGCCCATCTGTACCATCCGGCAGTGCAAATTCCGGTAGCAGCTTAAGCTCAAGCTCATCTGCACCTTCTGGCAGTGCAAATTCCGATAACAGTTTGAGCTCAAGCTCATCTGTATCATCTAGTGGAAGTGCTTCCCCAATCAGCGTTAGCTCCTCTGGTAGCTCTTCCGTAACGGCGATTTCTTCCACTAGTCCTAGTTCTTTGGCAAGCGGTTCTGGCAGCTCTGTGTATAGCTCACCATCTGCAAGTGCTTCTTCTATTCCAAGTACCTCATTTTCAAGTTCGTCAATCACAGCAAGCCCAAGTTCAAGTGGTTCCTTTTCCACTAGTAGTTCATCTTCTACCATAAGCGGCTCAAGTTCATCATCATCTCTGCCATCTAGCTCATTTAGTTTAGCTTCTGGTATGACACCATACAGTACAGTCAAGGGATCAGATAGTACATGTACAGTTTACTACGATGACGCTGACTACTACAGTACTGTTTATCTAACATCTCCTGGTCAGTCTGTTGATGCCGCCACTACTTTGACCAGCACAAAAACAGTTTACAAAACCGTTACAAGAGTTTGAACATTATTCTGAAAATGGTTTTCAACTATAATGCTGGGCACGAGTTTTTCAATTCATGATCGACCAGAAGAGAACTTGATTTCTACTGGATTGTAATTATTTTTATATGTATTTTTTGTTACTTTGTTGTTATAATTGATTAAAAGAAGAATTCTTTTTTGACTTAAGATATTACATGAAGATCATATCCGGGCCCAGTGTAAGACCTCCAGTACGTCTACGATCTTTTCTTGACTCGTATTCGTGCAATACCATGCACATGCAGGTCAAAGCCTGAGTTTCCCATGGAACGTTAAAAATACCATCAGAATGAGCAATCGATTGGTATTCACCCATTTGTAACTTAGCCATCCTTAAAGTACGTTTCTTCGGTATTACAGTGGAACCTTCATTTGAATATTTGGCCCAGATGGGTAATCTGCCTAATGGTCGAGTTCTATTATTTCTATAGTGATGTTCGTATTCCTCAACAGTCTTTTGATCCATGAATGATGCCATATTATCATCTAGGACTAACAGCTTGATATTACCGGTACCAAAAGGTGACGCAAACCCTGAAGTACCATACCATCGGAGGTTTAAACCATTTAATGTAGTGTCAGTGTTTCTCAAATGAATCATATTAGCCATAGTAAGCACTTGTGGTAAAGGTCCATCGTTATCTAGACGGGTAAAATTAAATTTGTGTTCCACCCTACCTGCATCGTTATTGATTTCTTCGAGGATGCTGCAGAACAAATACTTGTAAAGTGTTAACGATCCATCTACTGAAATTTGTTCAGCATCGGGTGGTGGTTTGTCCCTTTCGGAATCAATGATAACATACTTGTAAATTTTCATTATGGGCGATTTGGGACTGAAGATTGTCTTGACGACACCAAGTGGTACCGCATGGAATAAGGGTATACCTAACCCTTCAATACCATCCAACTTATCGAATTTCCTCTTATTCTCAATATACTTTTTGAAAGATTTTTCACTAGGGAAACAGAAGAATCCCTTAGTTAGCAGTACCAGTATGAAAGGTATCATTCTATGATGTGTAAATCGAGGGCATCTGTTAACAAATCCTTGTCTCTGGAAATCGCCAATAGTGTCACCACCTGATGCAACAGTATTCAAAGTCTCTGTATCATCTAATCCATCGCCGTCATCAGTATCGTTCTCGAATAGTGTCTCTTGATCTTCGCCTTCTCTTGTGCTCATCCCTGGTTGTGGTACATCTTGCCTTTGTGAGCGAGTCCTTTCATTTCTGCTACTATGTTGACCTCCTATCAACTCTCGTACCCTATTCATAAGTGCTCTAGTCTATGCAAGCTACCCTTCTTGGTTTTGTGATGAGTTGCAGTGTTTGAAAGAATGTTACTGTTCCAAGTATGCATAATCTAACCTCTTAATCACATGAGGTAGGTGAGCATTAAAACGTTCTATACAAATAAAGGGTGTAGTTTTAAAATAAATGGGTTACAAGTCGTGAAGATGAATTCACTAGGGTCTAAGATGTGATTTATTCTGGTAGCTTCTTATTTTTAACTGTTGATTGCTCATCGCACATTTTACATGCAGAGAATTAAAGCTGCTCGATACACGAAAAATAGAAGATTCAATGTTTTTCAAAGATCAACAAACAAAACCAAATTGAAACTTTTAAATTCGAAAAAGTGGTTAAAGGAGTTGATTTGAACCAAATTCGTCTAAATTAGTGGATTCCACGACCTTGATTTGACTAGGATGGGGTTGGATAAAGCTTCTATAGAGAAGCGTGTTTCACGTATAGAGCTCGACATCGATCACATGAATCAAATGATTGATGAGAACTTAAAACTGAATGAGGCTGGGGATCGTTTGGAGCAGGATTCCAGAGGGCAGCATGCTGAAGATAACCAGCACTTGGGTAGTGCAGCTACGCATCAAGGTGAATTGTCTCGAGAGGATTCAGTACAAAATTCTGCGACATCAGTATATTCGGAAGCAGATGGTCATGGATCTATCACTAGGGAAGATTCTTTGCATAAGCCTTCTGGTGCATCAGAGGCAGTCTATGACTCTCAAGAGGCTCCGGTTGCCCGTTCTGAGGCTTCCAATGATGAGTATTACGGTTGGTCGGAGGATCAACAGGAACAAGATGAACAAGCTTATACTACAGGACAAAGTGAAGCTGATACAGAGTATGATAACGAAGAAGAAGATCCCGAAGAAACTTTCCAGGCACCCGAGGAGAGGGAATCGCAAGAACATGTAAATGGCGGCATGCAATTACACAAACGCCAGTTTTCTGAACAGTACCCTGAATCCAATGACGAATGGGAGGATGAAGTTGAAGAACCTAAACCTGAGTATGAAAATGAAAATGAAAATGAAAATGAAAGTGAAAAAGAGAATAAAGTCCAACCTGAGGCAACGCCAAAAGCGACACCTCGAATTCCACAAGCTGCTGCTCTACCGGAACAAGAGACTCCTAGGACAATCAATTATGAAACTCAAACAGACATTAAACCAGACATTCCACCAGAGTCTCAATCTGAAACTCATTCAGAAACTCAATCAGACATTAAACAAAATGAACAAGAATTGCCAACCACTCACCCTTATCCGCAGGAAATTCATAACCACCAACACACGCATGAAACAGATGCACAGGAACTTGATCACAAGGAATATTCCCATGAGACAGAGACACAGGAACCTGAACACAGGGACCATTCCTATGCAACAGAGACACAGGAACCTGAACACAAGGACTATTCCTACGCAACAGAACAATATAAGGAAGTTCCAAATCCACCAAGGGGAATGGAATTTGTGGAAACCCGTGAAGATGAAAGCTTAGACTATTCATACGAACCAGCACATCAAGATTCTCCAGAAACTCATAAGAGGACTATTGGTGCAACACAAAACCATAACAGCAATGGTAATTCATTGCCTGATACCACACAAAGCGTTATGGGTCAAGGCACTTCAGGTGAGAAATTCAGCGACAGTTTGTATGACAAGTATGATGATCAACCAGGATTACAATACCATCAAGAGCTTGGTCAAGAAGCATCTGACCTACCACAGGCAAGAAGTTCAGTGGGACCATACCACATAAATGAACCACAAAATGACCCTTACGATTATTCCTATGAAACTTTTGAAACTGCAGAACCTGCAGAACCTGCACCCCCACACACCGCAAATACTTCTCAAGATTCCAATGGAAGTACCGACAATCCATTCACAAGTGATAAAGTATATGAACGTTCTACTTCTGGATCAACAGACACAGATGATTTCATCCACATCCCTAAGAACTCTGCCCAGAGACCTGCAACGACGAGTAATACACCCGTAACATCGCGGCGCCCAACAAATCCATTCAGAGTCGTCTCTGTTGGTGTTGTTGGGCCTGATGGTCGTACTAGTAGGAAGACATCTGCTGGAACTTTTTCCAGCTATAAGGATTCAAATGTAGATGGTCCAGCAATTTTACAGAAGAAATTAGACCATTTGGTTAAAAAATGCACCAAGCTTCAAAGAGAAATTGACTATTTAACTAAGATGAACACAGCATCTTCTTTGCCCATTGAAGATTCCCGTAAATTGTCTCGTGCTGTTGACAAATTGCAGGAGTATCTTGATAAAAAGAACAAAGAGAAATATGACGTCGGTGTGCTGCTGAGTAGGCAGTTGAGAAGAGAAATTGACCGTGGTGAGAATGGTCAATTCTGGGTAGGAACCAAATGATAATAAATTCATTTCCTTTTTATTTTGTTTTTGTTTTTGTACTGTATAACTCATAGATACCGCCATATATTGTTTCTATTATTACCCGGATTTGGTTTTTTTTTCATTTCTAAAGGCGATGAGCATCAGAATAATCAATCAGCTTTAGTGTTAATACTTTGAATGCAACAAGAGTAAAGGTCCATAGTTCTATCGATATGTCCCGTGAAGGTTTCCAGATCCCAAGTAATTTGGACGTTGCAGCTGCAGGTACATCACAAGCCAGATCTGCCACTTTGAAGTACATTTGCGCTGAATGTTCCAGTAAGTTGTCACTATCAAGAACTGATCCAGTTCGTTGCAAGGACTGTGGTCACAGAATTCTGCTAAAGGCAAGAACAAAGCGTATGGTCCAGTTCGAGGCAAGGTGAGGTAAAATAGACATTTAGGATATTGTAGTCTGTAGTTTATAGTTTTCTGTATAAATAAAAAGCGAATTTTGGTGTTAATACAAGTTCAAGAGCTCAGCGAAGGGATGTATATTCTTATTAGCGGTGTCTAGCCTGAATTAAATGACGGCAGATGTCCTTCAGACGCACTGTGTTTCACAACATCAACCTTATTTGTTTTCTCTGTGAAATTAAGTCCTTTTGTAAAGTGATTCTAATCCGAGAACGAAAACCCACCTTGACTTCAAACCACACATTAACTCAGAAGGTGAAAATAAAACTCTGGGGCTTGGTTACGTCTTACGGTTGAGATTCGATAAAGTTTCGTAGCTCGATATTACGAGCAAGTAGATTGGTTTCGATTAATATTAACAGCAATTTCTGTTATTGCATGTCTTTGTTCACCAACTATTCGGTTAGTTTAGATATTTCATACAACAAGGTTTAAGGGTAAGAAGAAATACTATTGGGAAGGTTTGAGAAGTTTTGGAATTTTCAATTTGATTTCAATTTAAATTTTAACATGTCTACCACCAATCAAAAGAATGGCGTATCTGCCTTTGATCTGGAGCCAAATCCATTTGAACAGAGTTTTGCTTCAACAAAGGAACAGCAATCTGAAGGTTCAAGCGCACCTCCAAGCCAAGCGTATTTACCACAAGATTCACAACATTTTCAACAGCGGCCAGAGTCAAGACCACCTGTAAACGTTGGGAGAGGTGCAGATGGAAAGTCGCCATTCTTATACGGTTCTCAAAAGCCAAATATTCTATCACCACCACTTTTAACTCCAGGTGGATTTAGAAGATTACCACCTCTATTGCTATCGCCATCATGCGTGCCGTCTCAAAATTCTGGTGCCAATAATAATAATAATAATAATAATAATAATAATAATCATCCTCATAATCACAATCATAATAATAACAACAACAATAATAATAACAACGGTGTGGGCGTAGGACCTGTTTCTGCGTCGCAAACGAGTGGGATTGCTGTAAACAATAGCAACAACACTAGCTCTACAAGTACAGGTGGAGGCGCTAATAATGGTTCTGTCTCCATTAAAGCAGAACCAAGTCGAACGCCGTCATTCTTCCTCAATCTTTCTAAAACTGGCTTAACTCCTAATGAATCCAGTTTAAGAACAGGTTTGACTCCGGGAATACTGGCACCAGGACAACAACATCATCATTATCCAGCTTTACCAGCACTTAATGGTGCTAACCAGGTTCATCCGCAGGCGAAACCAGGCTCGGTGGTTAGTGGTGGTGTTACACCTGCTCCCTTTACACCATGTCTGGGATCTCTATTAGGTTTCCCTGGAACTGCTTCTCCAGGTCATGTTGGAAGACCTCCTCTCAATCTCGAAGGTTCTTATGCAGCTGCTGCTGAGCCAACAATGGATCAGGATAATTCTGCACATCTGGCCAGAGAGCCTAATAACGGACAACACCTGCAGCATCACTTGCAGCAGCATCAACATCCACCGCCCATTGCTCAACAGCATCATCAACAACAGCTACGAAATCCACAACAACTACAGCAGCAGCAGCAGCAGCAGCATTTGAAGAGATCGCCTCCTCAACCAGATTCTCCACAAGCTCAACAACAGCCATTGTCGACTGGTAGAAAGAGGAATACGAGTAATGCGAGCAAGAGTTCTAAGGCGGCTAAAAAGAGTCAGAGTTCGACTCCAAATCTTGCGGAAACTAGAAGATTATCGAAGAACGAAGATATAAGGCCTACCATGGATGAGTCTGGGGACATGAATGAAGAAGATCAAGAACGTAAACGTAAAGAATTTTTAGAGAGGAATCGTGTAGCAGCATCGAAGTTTAGAAAGAGGAAAAAGGAATATATCAAACGTGTAGAGATGGATCTTCAATTTTACCAAAATGAGTACGAAGATATGGGAAGAGCGTTAGATAAACTATGTGGTATAATACCGGGATCACCAACTCCAGCTGCGTCCTCATCTCTCATCTCACTCTTGGAAAATTCCATATCCCATAATGATGTGCCGTCCTCACTGTCGCTTTTAGCGCATATGAAGCAAGTGGTTTATGAGACTAGATATTTCCAAAGAAATGGTAGAAACCCCAGAAGAGAGATGGAAAGTAACCATATGCACGATACTGACGACGAAGATAGGCATCGAACCGACAATGATAGTATAGGTAACGTGAGAAGTATGAATGGCAGTACAACGGATCCTACAGAATTAAATCGAATGAAGAGATCTTCATCTATCAACTATCCAGGTTCTGTTCCTGCTAATTTTACTAATACCGGTTTGCAATCTCAACATCAGTCGCAACAACAACTACAACAGCCGCGACAAGAACAGCCTCCACATACGGCACCAATTACAACCGGATCTTTACCTAACTTCCCACCAGAAAGTGGGAGTTTTCAAGGAATGATTAAGAATGAAACTACCGCCCCTTCGATGTTGCCTGTTTCTTTGATAGACGCCAGGCAATCTAGGTCGGAACAGGAGGTAGCTAATACCATTGGTACTATAGGATCATTACCAGACGTCATAAGCAGTAGACCGGCAGCCCATATAAATGATGTCCATGCACAGGGACCATCCCATGCAGATAATATGTCTGACCTAAAGCACAACTCGTTAGTAGATCTGGCGAACCAGTCGATAAGGGCAGAACCTATGTTACCAAAATATCCAAACACAGAATAGTGAATTCTATATATTCGATATCAATGGAACAATATAGACCCAGCTGGTTTACTTTATTTGGGGTTAAGTCTTCTTTTACTTGATTCACTACGGTTATTGTTATTACTTAATCAATGTATGGATTGAAGGGGGAAAAACTGTTTAGGTATACTATTAGCTATGGTCAAACGTTATATAAAATAAATTTAGTGGTTTTCTCAATAATCGCAGTAGCGCTTCTAAGTCGAAAAATCGAAGATTCGTAAACTTCAACACATAGGTAAACATACATACATTTAAAAATTCGACATCTTTTGTTCGTATCGAGATGAGTTTTAATTATCTCAAGAATGCTAAGAAGATCATTTGTATTGGTCGTAACTATGCAGCACATATCAAGGAATTGAACAATCCAACACCAAAACAACCTTTTTTCTTTTTGAAACCTCTATCCAGTGTCGTCACTCCCATTACTCAATCACAACGTCGCAAGAGCTTGCCCAATGGGTTTAGTTATCGTGGTTTGAATGAAGATGGTACTAATCCTTCCCCTATATTGGTTCCCAACGGTGTCACTGTCCATCATGAAATTGAATTGGCACTGATTATGGATAAATACATCTCTAATGTCAGTCCAGGTGATTTTAAACCTCAAGACGTCTATGATTCCATTAGTGGTGTTTCCTTAGCACTAGACTTAACTGCACGTAACGTACAAGATGAAGCTAAGAAGAAAGGGCTACCATGGTCAATTGGTAAGGGATTCGACACTTTCTGCCCCATCTCTCAATTTATTCCAAAGGAACAATTCAAGTCAGATAGTCAAAATCTACAGGACTTGTTCAGATTGACATGTTCCGTGAATGGTGTTAAGAAGCAGGATGGGACTTCAGATCTAATGTTGAACAGTTTGCACAAGATCATTCAACATATTTCTACGATGATTTCTTTGGAACCTGGTGATATTATCTTAACGGGTACACCAGCAGGTGTTGGTGAACTTCATCCCGGTGATAATATCCAGGGTAAACTGTATTATCACGATAAGAAACTTGTCGATATGGCCTTCGATTGTGAAGCACGTCCAGGGCCATATCTTTACAAGGAGACCTAAGGAAAACATACAATTCATATATTCCGTATTTAACACTTTCATATCATTACCAATTTAGGCTCTTTTACGAAACTAAATTGCCTTACACGAATGCCAGCCGATATAAGGACTTTGAAACTTGCTTCGTCCATTCGATAACTTTGACTGTATACTACTTCGGTAATGCCAGTCTGCACAATTTTTACTGAACAGGTTAGACAGGGGCAAGTGTCACAGTAAAGTGTAGCATGAGCGCCAATGCGATCTCTACCAGCCTCCAAAAGCGCATTTTCCTCTGCATGCAGACAGAGACAAGTGTGTAGGTTTTGAGAGTCCCCATCGTTACAACGTGGACAACCGCCATTGAAACAATTGGTCAAATGTCTTGGAGTACCGTTGTAACCCGTTGCGATCACTCTACGTTCTCTCACAATTACACAACCTACTTTCCTCTTCATACAATTGGATCTCGAGGCAGCTAGGGTAGCCAATTTCATGAAATAAGTATCCCAACTGGGTCTCAAAGGCGGATTTAAGGTATCATTCGGTTCCCTCAACGATTCCAACTGTTGATTGATAGCATCGGAGATCCTGGTTTCGAAATTTGCTATGTCCTTGTTCATACACTTAATCTTAATGTGAGATCTTTCTCTTAACTCAATGGAATTGGGATTAAAATCGTATGAATCCAGTTCAGCAAAGAATTGGTTCACATCTTTACCAGGGGCCAATCGTTGGAAATTTTTCATTCTAATGGCAACAGGTGCATCCAGCGAGAAATGAACAGCTGAAGGCCTTTTATCGAGCTTTTCAACGAGCGATAGGTTTGTGCAGCTCATTACCAAATCCTTAACATAGTTTTTAGTTACGTAACTAATCAATTCGTCTTCATTTGCATCTTCGTAAATTCTTTGGAATCCATGGTTATTTACTAAAGCTGTAACTGCAATGTCAACACCACTATACTTGGTACCACTTATAATTACAAACATGATGTCATGCGGGATCTCTTTGTTGTACTGACAAGTTGCAGTCTTCGAGCTCTTCTCTCGACATCTCGATTCAAATTTTAACGCGTTGCGCGCAATGCCAAGAAATAATATTGAATCTCGGAGTTTGGGGTAGACGTAAATCATACGGTGCTCGACGACATAAATGTGTCTGAAGTGCTATTGAGCTGTTTGTAACATGCCGTGGACTTTCTCATTTCTTGATAGGGTGGACTGGGAGTGTGGTGAATCGGGATATACAACTTCCCAATCGACATCTGGACTCAAACCCTTGGCTGAGTGCGGGGAGGAGGAGCATGCAGGTAATGACGAATAGTGTGATTTAACTTCAAGGAAGCTCTCTCGTAGAATGGCTCGATAAAGTATTGAAATCTTGTTGCTGTAAACAAATAATGTCTTCACATGCATCACGTGTTTTGAATGTGTACCCTAAAATAGGTTTTTATACCCTAAAATAGGTTTTTCCAACCTTCACATGTGTAAAAATGGAATAAACTACAAACAAAACGTATTCGCGTATTAGAAACGTACAAGTCATCATAACCATTGGGATCTTGGTTGGAGTTTTTATCAAATAATTCACAAGGAGGTTTGATAGACGTTAAAAAGGGAAGGTTAGAGATTAAATTGATTTTACTGCGATACAAAAGAGCCGATACCACTACAATGTTACCTGTGAAAAGTGCATTGAGTCAGGGAAGAACCATTATAACAATGCCCATGGGTAGAATAATCACCAAGATACAACTTCGAAATAGAACTGCATTAATTTGGAACCGAGGATTTTCTAGCAAAAGTTTGGTACCTCAAAAGCATCGTAGTGATGAATTTGCTCGACCACCGCAAAATTCAGAGGTAAGAGTTCGCAGTTCCATGATAAAATGGGCAGTCTTAACAAGTGTTACTATTGTAATAGGTACCATTCTGTTAAGGGCTCAAAATGAAAAACAAAGATTGGAGGATGTTGAAGAAGAAAAGGAATCCATTAAGAAAAGGCAACGTATTAGAATCTTTGATAATAACTGGTTATTTTTCTGTTATTCTACATTGCCATTAAATGCAATTTCACGTCTTTGGGGCCAAGTAAACTCCTTAACATTGCCCCTGTGGATGAGACCTTGGGGGTACAAATGTTATTCGTATATGTTCGGTGTCAATCTAGATGAAATGGTTGATCCTGAACTAACTCATTATGCCAATTTATCGGAATTTTTTTATCGAAACATAAGACCTGAGTGCAGACCTATTGCGCCTGGTACAAGCGTAATTGCTTGTCCGAGTGATGGTAAGGTCTTACAATTGGGTGTCATAGATTCAGAAAGGGGCGAGATCGAACAGGTTAAGGGTTTAACTTACTCGATTAAAGACTTTTTAGGTACTCATTCACGTCAAGGTGTTTCAAGAAGCTCATCAACAATCGATCTTTCATCTGAGGAAGACAAACATAGAGAATTTGCCAAAGTGAACAATTTCCAAATTAAAGGTCCAGACGATGATCATCCGATTACCATTAGAAATGAAGGAGATAAAGCAGTCGAGCAGCCTTTCTTACCTGTTACTAAAACTCTGAAATTATTAAGTGAATTATCAATAACTACAACTCCTTTGAAAAAAACTTTCCAGGAACCAATAGACACTGAATTGTACTACGCAGTGATTTATCTGGCGCCTGGTGATTATCATCATTTCCATTCGCCTGTTGATTGGGTCTGTCAAGTACGTCGTCATTTCCCTGGTGATCTCTTCTCGGTGGCACCGTATTTCCAACGTAATTTCCCCAACCTTTTTGTGTTAAATGAAAGGGTGGCTACATTGGGCCATTGGACCCATGGATTTTTTAGCATGACCGCTGTGGGCGCTACTAATGTCGGTTCTATCAAATTAAGCTTTGATAAAGAATTGGTTACTAATATGAAAAGAAATAAACATGCAGAACCTTACACCTGTTATGAGGCAACCTATGATAATTCCAGTAAAGTATTAGGTGGTATGCCTCTTATTAAAGGTGACGAAATGGGTGGGTTCATGTTAGGTAGCACTGTGGTTCTCTGTTTCGAAGCTCCTAAAGATTTTAAATTTAGCATTAATGTGGGTGATCAAGTTAAGATGGGACAAAAATTAGGCGCTCCAGAAAAATGAAGAGCGCTTGCTCTTTTCTGCTGGCTTTTTTTTTATTGAAGAAACTCTCTTATCCTTACTTTTGCATATACAGATAAACCGCATACATTGTAGATACAATTACGTATGTTTAATTCTTTTTTCCGGAAAGAAAATGCACTATTCGATTAGAGTACGGTGTTTTCTTTTCCAAAGTTCTAATTGGCAGTCTGTCACATCACCACTGTTTATGTCAGAGCAAAGCATTTCTAAGTTGTAATTCTGTTCATTGGAAGGCGTTTCAACTTCTTTCTCTAATTCCATCATTGTACTATCGGTACATTCTAAATTCTTAAAGAGTTTATCTGCAAATGATAAGTTCGTTGCTGTGTCAGTTTCGTCTTCGGAATGGTCCATTCTTTTCCTTAGTGCTAACTGTATATCATCAATGCTCCTGTAATGAGGAGGTTTATCACTTTGTGGGCGACGACGCTGGACGTAGAGAATGGTACCATTTTTAAAGAATTCTGTAGATTGAATTTCATGATCAAAATTTATTTCCAATGGATAATAGAGGGGAGATTTAACCCTCAAACATCTTATCTTCCTGACATCTGGCAAGAGACATGGTGCAACCAACTCTCTCATTTCTTCTTTCAAAGAATCCGTCATCCTTACTGTAATTTCTATCGGTATATTGCTGATCGATTTTTCAGTCTCAGCATCCCTAATGACCAAACATCTAGGTTCTACTGCCATACTCCAAAAGTGCTTTGTCTCTTGCAAAGGTGCATCACGTTTGTAGGTTGGTAATACTGAAATGATAAGGTAGGAAAGGCATTCTAAACTTGAAGTCTTTAGCGCATATTGACCAGATCCCAGAAACAAGAACCCTAAGGACATACTGGTGGCAATATATTTGGAATATTGGTTCTCATCATCGGTTTTCTCTTCAGTTTCGGCAGTTACGTCTGGTAATTCCTCTTGATCATCATTTGTTTCGTTAATGACAACTTCAGGCGCACTTGCCTCCTCTGAGTTTTCAACTTCTTCAATAGACATCTCTGCATCCGCAGTTTCTGCACCTTTATCTGAAGATGTTTTTTTGGTAGGTGCCTGAGATTTGAAAACATCTGAATGCTTACCTAGCACAATCTCATGTAAGTATCTGGTTCTACGGAAAGTTTCCAAATCACCTGTACCACACATAACCAAACTGGTTGAGACCAAAAGTACATTGAGTAATGCATTTATTCCCAATATTGTCAACTTGAAATCTAACCGAGCATCACCTGGATATTGATAGAAAGGTAAAAATTTATCAACCAAATAAAGTAAGCAATCTCTAATTCTTATATCTCCTGAAGAAGCATACCTTATACCTATGGACAGCACACGACCTGCCATGGTGTAATACACTGGTAATTTATCGGTATTTATTTCAGAATCGAAAATGTTAGTAAAATCGCTCATGATAAATGATATATCCGTTCCTATCGTTTCCCATAAAATCATATGGTAAGCCCATTCCCTGTACATAAAAATCTCTGGTCTGTAATCCACTTTGGTTGGTATGTATTTTAGATCAGGCTTGATCGATTCTGCAACATTTAAGTTTCCTGTCTTTAAGAACGTTAGCATTAAAGCCATAATTGCCCCAATAAAAGAATTTTCTGGTATCCAATCCTCTTCCACATCACGATTTTTCGTAATAATTTCAAGTAGTCCCCTTGTGATCTTTTCATCCGGGCCCATGCCTCCAATCGGGAGGGGTTCTGGGACATCTATGTCATCAGGGATATCATTAAGGTCATCACCACTGGCTAAATCGCCTACACCAAGGTTGATCAATCCCAGTGAGATACCTGCAGCTAAACGATAACTCTCATCGGAAACTTGCTCCTCATTGACCACTATAAGCGATTTGAGTTGAGAAAAAAGTACATCGCACATCCTTCGGTGTTGAGATCTCTGATAAAGTAATCCTATTCCGATCAGACCCGCTGTCTGGACTTTTAGATTAATGTTTAGGTCACTAGACCCTGGCGGTAATAACGCTACAATGTGAACACTAAGTACTTTGGTAAGTTTCAAATCCATTGTCCCCTTCATACTCGCGCTCATTCCCAACAAAAGTCCGATACTAATGTGAGTTTTCTTAGGGCTCAAATAGTTGTATACATGCCATTCTTCCAATCCTTTTAAGTGACCATTTAAACCCAACCCTAGTAAGAAACCACCATGTTGCGCATCTAATTCTTTGGGTTTATTAAAGGCAATCCAGCTGCCATTAATGTCCTTGGATTTTTTGGAAATTCGTAGCCCTGAACTTACTCCACTATGAAATTCACCCCAAAGCAGTGTCTCTTGGTCCAACTCGTCAGGATCTATGGAAACTTTTGTATTATCTGGAAATAGATAAGTAAAATCTAGTGAAGCCTTAATCCATTTCTGTGTTGCTAACGGTTTTTCTGTAGCGTAGGCAACAGCACCAAACCCAATTCCACTTGTACAAGTTCTTAGAGACATCACCCTAGCGATGGACTTCTTTTGCTTCAATAACTTTGTATATTCAGTTTCTGATGACAGAAACTGTATCTTACGGGGCTTGTAATATACCAATAAGGATAAGACGTGATAGAATCTTCTATCGTCAGAAAAAATTAATCCTGCATTCTTCTTTAAAGTGTAACCTTCGTCAAAATCATCCATATCTGCATTTTCTTCGATAGATCCTCTTTCCAAAGTGAATCGATTTGTGCTTTTCACAACTTCTGCCAAAACCGTATATATATCTTTTGGTGAGACTTTTGTGTTATTTTGTGAAAGCTTTAATGGTGCTCTATAAGGATTCAGAGACTTTGATTGGTCTTCTGCCATTGCTGTGTCATTTCGTAATTGTCTTATGGTGAAAACGCATCTTTCTAAATCATGTCTTGAAATGACGGAAAGGTCTAAATTCACATCTACTTGGCAAAGTTTCTCTTCAATTTTAGCCAACATTTTACATAAGGGAGCCAATAATCCAAGAGGAAAAGTGTTAATTTCTTGTTTCGTGATTTCCAACCTGGTAAGCACCTGTAAAAGGAATTCATCAGAATAATCAGATGCATGTGTCATTTCATAAAATCTGATAACTTTATAACTTCTAGGTGTAATCAAATGATCAATTTTAGAGTCCATTTCCACCAACCTAGAAAAAGTTATAAATGGCGTAATTGGAGTATAACTGTTTTCTGTCACACTGTAAAGTGATTTCATGATAGATGGGGGTTCATCTAGAGGATGTGCAAAGACACCAGGCAAAGGATCACAATCCGTAGCAATTGATTGAGAACCACTCGTCGCATAATATTCCCTCCAAAGAATTGGCCAATCCATAATTGTGGTGGCATATTGCAAGAATTTCCCCCATCGTAGTACATCATTTTTTTGTAAAACATTAAGCGTCATCTCTTCTCGTATTAGATGTAATCCCATAATGATCTTCGGGAGCAAATAAGGAAGCCCGAATTTTGCCAGAAATATATATGCAGATGATTCGTGAATGTCTTTAAAATTATCGGCTTCTTCCGTGGGCGGTAACATGAGGGCGGTTAAAGTATATTCTAACGCAGAAAATTCTGCTTCCATGTGACAAATATGCTTATCGTTTAACTGTAACGAAAATTGCCAAAGAAAGACGACTGCTTGAAAAATACTAGGTGAACAGATCCATTTCATTGCTTCAAAACAAAGTATGACTGATGATTTCTTAGGATAAGGGAATAAACTTAATCCAATATTGGTTGATGAAATAGTTGTTTTATCCAAAACCATTCTGTCATCTGAAATGTAATATAGCTTTTGAGGTCCACCCTGTTGCGGAAGCTGTATTTTCGGGGATGCCAATTCAAAAAATGGGTTGTAAAGAGATATATGGTTGGATTCATGTACCAGTGCTAGAGTGCCTGGGAAATGATATGAGTGGTAAATACACATATCGATTATTGGTGCATCGACGTTAAAGTTAGACAATCTTATCATATCATTGGGGGAATTACCATAAACTTTAAAGGAAAGTGAATTGATAACCTCAGGCAAAAGATCAGTCATCCAAAGTTTATAAAACCTCGTATTGGGATCAAAGATTGCAACAGCTTCACGATTTTGTAATTTCAATGAAATGCATTTTAAACATTTAATTCTATGGGCTAAATGTTGTGGTAGAGTCATGGACGAAATTTTAGTCAAAGTTACATCTCTCGTAGATATTCTTTGATGAAGAGCGTCGTTATGACTTTGTGGGATAGAACTGTTAGAAAATTCCGCTACCGGTGACGCTAATCCACTACTCATACGATCTAAAGTTGCCGAAAGACTTCTTCTAGTTCCTCCATTTGTCTTATGGCTTGAGGATAAGGAATCTGCAGATTTCAAGGAACTTGACGGTATTTCACTCGAATCACCTGTCCCCAACGTAGCAGAAGTAGCTCTTCTATTGAGAATGGAAATCTTCCTCAAGTTTTTCTTCGCATCTGATGAAGATCCGCTGCTAATGATACTGCCACTATTATTGGCTAACAATGGATTGTTATTCATACCACCGCCAAGTAAATGTTGATCTCTTCGATTAAAAGATCCATTTGAACTATGATCGTTAGAACGTCCCGTAACTTGTGTATAATAAAAATGTAATTTCTTTTGGCAATTATCGAACAAAACCGTAATCTTTAAATTATCATCTTCTGGGAATAGAACCATTCGAATATCTTTCAAATCACTACCATGTCTTTGATGTGTGGAAAACCCTAAAAATCCAAATGGTAACATTGGATCTGACAGTGTTATGAAACGATGATTATCATTTTCGCCCCAATTGGTACCTGTTACTTTTCTTTCAAGTACTAGACCTTGTGAATACCAAAATACGTTTGCGATGGGGAATGGGAAGCAAACGATCGTTGAATCACCTTGAGAAATGTAATAAACGTGAGCCACATCTTTCAAAACAATTACAAGACAATTTGGAGCTTTTTCAAAATCAACAAAATTGGCCTTTATTACAGGTTGTTGAAAATAAAACCTACGAATACATTGATTTGCTACTTGCCATTCAACGGTTTTCCTATCCGACGAAATCCAAATATCACCTCTATTATTACGATCCCAATAGAAATTCTCCTTAGAGGAAGCATCTATACCACCATCATCAGATTCATCAAGGTTTAAAATATCGTTCATAGCTTTATTGGAATTGGGATTAAACCCTTTGGCGGCTGTTTTGAATAACCATAAAATGCAACATCTCGGTTTTGCATATATATGATGGATGGGGGCGGGAAGAGAATTGAATCTATTTTCACAAATGCAAATTGGGCGTTACCCGGAGTTCCTGGAGTAGCAGAGACTTGGGCGGCTAATTCAACATAGAAAGATAGAAAATATACTGAAGCACATAATACTGCTGCTTTATAAGAGCGATGAAGGATGAAAGATTTATGTGTCTTAATTTTCCCATTTATACTTTCTTCCATTATTTACTACTGTTAGATTTTAATGTTTTACCATTACATGTTTGTATTCGCTTCAACAAACTACTCAATGAAAAGACGGGTAAACAAAAAAAGAATTTTTAACAAAATTATGCAAAAAAATTAATCGCTGGGGCATACTGGGAATTGAACCCAGGGCCTCTCGCACCCAAAGCGAGAATCATACCACTAGACCACACGCCCACTTGAATTGCGATGCTACCAAGTTCATTTTAGAACGTCCAGTTCACAAGAAACAATCAGATGGTGGTGTAAGTGAACATTGGGACAATTCCTTATAAAAATAATACGGTTTTCTCAACGGGATCACTAAGAACCGATTATGTACTCTTCAAAGGGCCTGGATTTCTTTATTTGAGCTATATCTCATGTCTTACTAAGTCTTAGATGATATGAAGCACAACTAATTCTGTCATCTTGGATGTAGTCCTTAGCCATGTGTACGTTATGGGTTAGTTCTAGATAGTGTCTAAATATAAAACTGCTACAATTTGATACTAGATAGCCTCCGGTAGCATGTTGTGGAAGCTTATTACAGATGGAGGTGTATTTTGAACACTGAGATGTTCCGGAAGTACCTCACACCCTTCTGAAGTTCATTGTGTTAATTCTTAGTTTACTCCTGTATCACCATGACTGATACATGGATATTGTGTTATATCCATTTTATCCAGGCGCTAAAATTATCCAGGCGCTAAAATTGAAACCATAGATCCCCGGGCCTGTAAGTATGCTTGGAAGGAAGTATGCGATGTTCGTTGGCTCTTCTGTCGAGCCTCAGCTTATGTATGGAAAGAAAACCGTAACCATGGGGATTTTTTGAATGCTGCTGATAAGGCACATCGATTACTCTCCTTAAAGCCAATGATAGGAAAAACGCCACTTATCTCATACTTAATCTAGCCGCCGAGCCCTTATTCCATCTACTTCGCCACACGTCATTGCACAGCGCGTCATTTTACCCAATTGGGGAAAACAGCACATGCGGCTTTCTTTCCTTCTTTTAAGGGGCGGACTTTACACATCTTTTTTTTTCCTCCTCGTCACTTGGCATAAGACAAAGACAAAGACGTACAAAGAGCACCTTCCCCTTTCATATAAAGCACTTCCCAACAATTTGCACTCCCTTACTTTTCAATTACACAAAGACCAATAACAAGACAACAATTCAAACACAGACACAGATATCAACAACAGTCCGAAGAACCAGAATAAGAAGAAAAGTTGGGAATTGTAAAGAAGTTGTAATATTTTACTTTAATTTTAATTCAATTTATTCCTTTCCATTTTCCACTTTCCCTTCCCTGATAGTATTAAAGAATAGAAATTGGAGAATCGAAAATCGAAAGAATCCATTTTGGAAAGATAAGGTTTAAGTTTCCAAATTATGAGTACGGTCAATTATAGTTTTAGCTGGCCTTCAGGTCCTAAAGACGTTGTTGTTACAGGTGAGTTTGATGAATGGAAAAGTATTTTCCATTTAGAAAAATCACCAACAACCGGCGAATTTGAAATTACGTTGCCCATTAAAATTCCAGAGGAAAAAGATAGAGTTTTCTTCAAATTTATTGTGGATGGTCAATGGGTTACTAGTGGATTTTATAAGATTGGTACTGACCCAGCCGGTATTGAAAACAACTACATTTCGAAGCAAGAATTACACCATTTAGTGGAGAAAAAAGATGAAAAAAATGAAAAACATAAATCTGATATTGCTGCAGGAATTGCAACTACCGCTTCTCCGAAACCAACGAAAACAAGATCAGCTGCTGCTCCTCAACAGGGTGACACTCCTGAAGCCGTTGTAGCTCGTTCTTCCAAAAACCTTAATGTAAAACCTTCAACTCCCCAAACTGCTTCTCCCAGTGCTCATCCTCAGAAGCCTCAATCTAGTCACAGTCATGAACATGAGCATGCTGCTGCTACAACCACTCCTACTGCTTCTAATGATCCTCTCGCAGCAACGGCAGCAGCATCTGCCCTTAGGAAAGTTAAAATTAAAAGAAAGATCAAGATAAATAAGAAAACTGGTGAAAGAATTGTTGTATCCGAGGAGAGGATTCCTCTAGATGAAGATGATGAGGCTGTTCTTGGTAGCACTACTTTTGAGGAAGAAGAATTGTCACCTGCAGGTAAAGCTTCAACTAATAGTAGCGCTCAAGGCACTCCTGGTCTTTCCAATGCCGCAGCAGGTGCTGCAGGTATTCCACCATCTGTAACTGGTACTACTACTCCAACTCCAACTCGTCAAAGACAAAAACAACAACAACAACCTCGCACACCTCTGGGTTCCGTGAATTCTCCTTCCAATTCCCCATCAGTCCGTAAGACTCGTCCTCTATCCACTTCCGGTGCTCCCAAGTCTTCATCTGGTATCCGTTCACGTAGCGGTTCTACTAAGGAGCGTCCAGTTTCTACGGTTGGTAGACCTACAAGTCCATCTCGTTCCAAATCGAGTACTCCAATGAGTTCGTCAGGTTCAGCTGCAGCTTCTGCGGGTGCTACTGCGGCGACAGCAGCAGCAGCACGTAAGGACCGTCCAACCTCAGCTGCAATTGGTGATTCTACCCCTAGTTCTGCTCTTAAGACAGTGTCTCGTGGTGGTTCTACAAAGAAAAACACCAATGAGTCAGCCAATGCAGAAGTTACAGGTCCTCTTGGTACTCGTCTTCCGGATAATGCTGGTGAAGAAACTTTCCATATCTTGCCTATTGAAACTCCCTCCGGTGGTGACCAAGCAGCTTTTAAATCATTAGCCGGTGAACCAGGTCCATTTGTTCCAAGTAATCAGGAGCAGTTAAAGGCATTTTCCGAAGTTAATGATAACGTTGATCCCCAAGCCTTTAATGAGAGATTAAACAAGCAGTTCAAAGCTGAACACAATACACCAGAAAAGAAAGCTAGTGAAAAATTAGACAAAAAAATCGATTCGCAAGCTAATACAGAAAATCTGGACAAGCAAAAGAGTTTAGATGATTTGGACAAGAAAGCTAATGAAAGTAAATTGGAGCAAATCAGTAAAGGTGATGCAGTCGGAAAATTGAAAAACGATGATGAATTGCAAAAACTAGGTAAGGACTCATTGCAGGGTAAGGAGGATAAAAAGGATGCTTTTGATACCCTGAAAAACGACAAAGGTAACTTGACCGATGCTGGTAAAAGTTTAGCATCTGATGCCAAGAAAAGCGCTAGTGGTCCTGGTGCTGATACGGGTGCTGATAGCAGTGATGCCAAGGATACATTTGGTAAATTGGGTGAAGACGATACTTTGAAACAGCTAGGTAAAGACGCAGCTGAAGGTAAAGTCAATAAGGATGATGCTCTAGATAAGCTTGGTAAGGATTCTACTTTGAAAGATACTGGCGAAGGTGTCGCCGCAGGTGCTCTTGGTGGTGCTTCGTCAGGAAAGAATAAGAATAAGAATAAGAAAAAGAACAAGAACAAGAAGAATAAGAATAAGGCCGAGAAGAGTTCTGAAAAAGAATCCAAAGAAAAAACTGGTACTTCTGACGCTAGTATCTCCGGCGACCTTGAAAGTGGTGAACGTCAAATTCCTGGCGATTACAATACTGAGAAGGTTACCCAAGAAAATAAGGGTGTCAAATCCGACCTGTCGGAGACTGGAGATCTTAGTAGCACTGACGGCATCAGAGGTGCAAATGAGCACGGATACGTCCCGGGAAAAGCCGGTCCAGAACTTGACGAGAACGATTCTTCTGCGCATGGTGGTGTTTCCGCTCAGGGCTCTACCCCGGGTTCTACCGGTCAAGTTGTTGGTAAAGATGCTGCTCCTCTTCGCTCTTCTGCTCAAGGAGAAACCGCTGGCGTCACTGGTCCAAGTGCCAGTAAAGGTGCTACTGAATCTCTTGCTCCAGGTGCTGCGGCCGGTGCAGCTGGTGCTGCCGGTGCAACTGGTATCTCTACAACAAATGCTGGTGAGAAAGAGCTTGGTAATGAGGCTACTGAATATGGTAAGAAGACTGGCTTAGACGATAAGACTGACTTGGACAAGGAAATTTCTGCTCTAGGTGGAAAGACCGAGTTGGATCAAGATGCGAATCTCCTAAGTAAGGAAGCAGTTCCTTTGAGTGAGGACAAAACTTCTGCTACAGGCGCTGCTGCTGGTACATCTATAACGAAGGTGCCTGCTGACAAAGAGAAAGAGGTTACTCAAGATTACCCCAAGAAAAATGAACCTAGTGAATTGCAAAACAAGGGAGAAACGGAGGAAAAGAAGAGTAAGGAAGTCAAGAGAACCGGGTCCCAAAAAAAGGAAGCAGCCTTACCAACTCTGGATCCAAGAGCAAGAAAGAGCGCTGGTGACCCTAACTCTGGGGCAAGACCAACATCTTCTCAACAATATGTTGACACTGATAACGATGAGAAAAACAAGGATTACTCGGATCCTTTAACGAAGGACACATCTGAAATTGCTGGCCAACATGCTCCTAAGGCTGCTACCACTACTGGTGGTAGTGCTGCTGGTGTTGCTGGTGTTGCTGGTGCTGCTGGTGCTGCTGTTTCTTCGAAGGACACTACCAAGACAAGCAAGAGTACTCCTCCCCCTAACAAAAGTGCTGAAACCAATGGCACCACTCCTACTAAGGCCAACAGACACTCTGTAGCAGATGCAGAAGCTAAACCCAGTAAGAGTGCTCATTCAAAGAGCACCCGTCCAAAGAGCGTTGCAGGCTCAGTGAAAAAAGAAAGTAAGGGTAGTACCGCCAAGGGTACTCCAGGAAGTGCCGGTTCTGCTGGAACTACTAGCGCAAAGAGTAAAAAAGAAATTGCCACTGATGCATTGAAGAAAGGAAAATCCAAAGCTGAGGTGTCTAAGGGTAAGAATACCAAAGACACCGCCGCCGATTTGGTCAAGACCGGTAAATCTGGTGTCGAAGATGGTAAGAGTCGCAAGGAAGTTGCTAAAGATGCTTTAAAGCAGGGCAAGTCTGAAGCTGGATCCGCCAAGGGTAAGAATGCCAAGGAGGCTGTTAGCGATGCCGCTAAAAGTTGTAAGAAAGAAGTAGGTGCTTCTAAGGGTAAAGGTGTCGCAAATGAAACTGCCAATGCAGGAAAATCTGAATCTGGTGCAGCAGCAGCTGCCGAACAAAAACCCCCTGGTCAATCTACTCTTGCTAACGCTGCCAACCGCACTGACAAAAAGAAAAAAATTGGTCTTTGGGCCAGAATTAAGAGAATTCTGAAATAATGATTTTTACACCCCAAAGCTTCTCAGCTTGATCCATTTTAATTGATGACTCTTAAACATGATCGTGGATATTATGCTTTGTATTAGCTGATATCTGTAAAAGAAAACAAAAACAAAAAACAACGAATATTGATGGAAGCCGTGTCTAGCCTATTATACGAGTGTCAATCTTTCCTATTGTTTTGTCGTTTTGCTAATTTACTTTTTTTTTCTACTTCAACATCTCATGTATTGGGTCTCATGTATTGGGAGCCTGGATGCTTTTGGATTAATCTGCCATTATTTGGACTAGAGAAAGTTATAATATTAATCGAAGATTGAAAAATAAAAACAAAAAACCCTTAAAAAAACAAACAAACAACGACCACGACTCTAGACGAATTTTGACCGTAAAACTAATAGCCTCTTAATTCTTCGAATGTATAATTTAATGTCTTTAATAATTATTTTTTTTTCACTTTATTCTGTGACGCTGACGTTGGCATTGACTCTCACGCCGTCATAAGTGAAAATTTTCGAGATCAATATGCGATGCGATGTGATGCGATGAGATGAGATGAGATTAGATGGAGATACATTATTAGGTAGAGGTTTCGAATTTAGGTGGAAACTGAGTTATTGATCAAGAGCTATTAACTGTTAATCATGACTGAAGAGACTAAACCTGCTAATGAAGAGCAATTACAACAAGCTTTACAAGACCCAACTAAGAAGAGAAAGGCAGAAGATGAAATTGAAATTGATTTAGAAAGATCAGTACCACTTTCCAAAAAGCAAAAACGTTTATTGAGAAGGGGTAAAGTTACTATTGAAGAACTTAATGCTAAATATAATCTTGATCCAGCATCTGTGGAACAATACAAGAAAGAATCTAGTGAGGCTGATAAAGAATCAACCGGGCCTGATGAAGAGGAAGGAAAAACAGATCCTAAGAAGAAAGAGAAGGGCTATGGTGTTTGGATTGGTAACCTATCGTTTGACACTAGTAAAGAAGATATAACAAGATTTTTGGTAGCAAAAACAAGAGAGTTAGAAGAGTCAGATCAAATTTCTGAAAATGCTATTCTAAGAATACATATGCCATTCGCACAGAACGATGGTAAGAAAATCAAGAACAAGGGCTTTTGTTATGTGGATTTCAAGACTATAGAACAGATGGAATCTGCTGTTAAATTGAGTGAATCTCAATTGAACGGTAGAAATTTACTCATTAAGAATTCTAAAAATTTTGAGGGTAGACCGGATAAAGATGATTTAGTTGCAGCTTCAAAAAATCCACCTTCCAGAATTCTATTTGTCGGTAATTTATCCTTTGATACTAGCGATGATTTACTGAGGAAACATTTCCAACATTGTGGTGACATTATTAAAGTTCGTATGGCTACTTTCCAAGACAGCGGTAAATGTAAAGGGTTTGCATTTGTAGATTTTAAAGAAGAACAGGGTGCAACCAATGCCCTCAAGGATAAAAGCTGCCGTAAGATTGCTGGTAGATCAATTAGAATGGAATACGGTGAAGATAGAAGTAAAAGACAAGTTAGAAGAAAACCCGAATCATCCTCATCATCGTCTACTGAAAAACCATTTGATTTACCTAATCAAGTACATTCGAACGATGCTTCAAATTCTGAAGAGAGAAAGCCTACAAGGAAACCTTTCACAAAGAGACCTGTAGATTCCAATCATCGTCCTAAGAGTAGTGTTGCTTTAGCATCCGCACAAAGAGCATCAAGTGCTATCGTCCCTTCAGAAGGGAAAAAAGTAACATTCGATTGATATCATTTAAATATATTATTTTGTAAAATAGTTTGATTAATGTTACAAATGGATTTCTCATTTTATCTATATCTTTAATGTTATACTAATACCGGTAATCGGCTAATCACCTATTCCTAAGTATTCTTTGGTGAGGTAGTCATTATATTTCAAAGGTTGGTTGATTTTTTCCAAATTTCTGAATGCAGGTATTGATGGAGGTTGATTATCAAAAAATTTGGATTTATACTGACAAATGAGATTTGTAATTTGAGGCCTTTCATCGATAATACCTGGATGACCATTCTCTCTAAATTCTCTCGTCTTATGCCAATCGTTTGATTCCCGATGAATACCCGGGAGCCAATTCGGATCATTCATTTTAAATTCTGTCAGGAGAATTGGATCCATTTCTTTACGTTCATTTGTGCTTTGTACGAAATTTTGAAAATGCATCACATTAGAATTGGCCAAATAAAAATTTCGGTAATCCTCCAGAAGATCATTCACAATTGCCGTTGGTAAAAATATTTTTGTGCCTAAGTCGTTAATGAATCTATTCAATTTGGTATAGTTTTGACACCACTTCTCAAATTTATAATATGTCAACCAATATGTGACAGAAGACTTCATCAGAGGATTTTTACTGTAAAATATGAAATACTTTCTCGCTTGCATTGTATTTTTCAATACCAACCAAGTTATCTTGATCAATTCTACGACGACAATTGGTATATTGATATCATTTAACATCTCTTGCAAGGGTATGTCTTTGGCTATCTTTGATTGCAAATAATTCGTTATAGCAGTTTCCAGATACTTCGCATAACAGACCTGTTTTTGTAAAATTTCTTCATCATTCTGATCAATCGATGATAAAAATTGATGTCTTTTCAGTAGTGCCAAGTAGTCTGTCATGATAAATGCATCACTGGGGAAACGTTCCATATATGAAGCTGCTGTCTCTTCGAATAGGGAATAAACGTAATCCTTGTTAATTCTAAAAGATTTTTTCAAAAAACCTAGAAATCTGATACGGAAGGTCTTACAATTCAATGGCAACACTGCAGAACCTCTTTGGTATAACTCCACTACATGAGGGAGCTCTTCCCAATCTTCAAACCAACTAACGTATCTTATCCAGAAATGTTCATAATAGAAGCACGGTATAAGGCATCTTTCGAACACTGAAATTATGAAAGGATTGGTAAAGTTGAATTTTTGTCGATTTGATAGGATGAAATCAAGGTATTGATCCCAATTTTGTAATTCCGTTTGAGCCACGGGCGTTAGGTTAAAGAAACTCTGTTTGATTTTAGATTCAAAGGGCCAGATCGCATTCACTAAATTTTGGGTCTTTCTTAGCTTGGCATCTACATCCGGATCTTGGAAGGCCGCATTTCCACTTCGAAGGTATGCCTTATATGCAGCGCCGTACTTGGCATACTGATGCAACGCTATGGTGACCAATTCTTGATAAATATTACCCAAATTTCCCCACTCCTCATGCTTAGTCTCAAATTCAATGTACTTATCCCAAAATGTGTGCGATAAGAATTGGTATCCTACCAAACTTTTGGCCGTGCGAAACTTTCTTCTTATTAAATCTATTTCATTAGGATTATTGGCACAGAGAACGTTTAGATAATCACACCAAAGCTCTATGGAAGTCGGAAAAGTCTCAACTGCTCTAGTTAATGTATCGATAGACTTCTGTAGACCAAACAGCTGGTATTCCACAGCCGTAAATCTTTTCCAATAACCAAAGAAAAGTGGATATTTGCCCAAAAGCTGATCGTAAATTTTCTCAATAGTCCCTTTAATGGTAACATTAGGGTCCTTGTACTTCACAACAATTTGTTCTACAGCAGATATAAGTGCATTTAAAGAATTAGTGTCATCCCATTTAATTTTTGTATATGCATTCACTAGTAGCGGATTTTCTTTCAGAAAAGAAGGATCTAGTTCTGCCAAGGCATTAGAAACAGACTGATTCCCATCATCAATCCCAATGACAGTCTCCATGGTTTAGAGGAGATTCTTTTATGTAGTTCATTTCTTATCAACTATGCTAAGATTTGAAATTTTCCCTTCACATTTTAGGAAGAAAGATAAAAAAATATCATGTAAACTTTTGCATCAAAATACCGAGGATTCCCTGGACAGAAAAGAGGTGAACATCGAGGTATTCAAGCCATTGACTTGGTCTCAACGAATTCTGGACTATTAAATTATTCTTAGGTACGGAATTGATAATGTCGATTAGGCCGGTGAATCTTGATGAATTCCCGGAAACGTCTTTTGAGGATATGGAATCAACGTTTGGCAAGATAAATACAAATCAAGATCAAGAACCAGCTCCAGTATCACCACTAGGTAGAAACCATGGTGTACTGCCGACACCATCATCTGCGAGTTCCAACGGTACAACTTTTTCGATTTCCAAGGGTAAGAGACTTTCTGTGGGGAGTAGTAGTAGAACTGATGAGGAAGGAGAAGAGGATGAAGATGATTTTTTGAATGATTTTCAAGAGTTTCAAGGGAAGAAAGATGACATTGATGATGCATTTAAGACTTACTTCAATTTGAACGATAATGATAATAATACTAATAATAATAATAATGATAATAATAATAAAGACAATAGTGGACCTCGCAAACGAAAAAGTATTGATTTTATCAAAGACTTTGATGAAAAGCTGAATCTCAGATCTTCAAGAGGGTCTAGTCGACTAAGGCAACGACAGTCAATGATGGAATTGAAGCCTCACCTAAAACCAAGCTCGTCATTCTCAAGAATTCCTAATAGTTTATCAGCAGGAGATCTTAGAATTCGTCCCAATGCAAGTGTAAGGTTTAAGAAATCAATGCCAGCGCTTTCCAATTTTAACGGTATGATACGAGAGGAAGACGAACTAGAAGACGATTTACCAACACTAAAACGTCCTCAACGGTTTTTGGATAATTTTGAGGAGGCAAGGGAAGAGGAAGAACAAGATGACAAAGATTTTGTATTCGACGAGAGTTTAATACAGCCTCAATTTTTGAATAGAGCTCCAGAATCCCCATTAAGACTTTCCCCATCACAATATGACATTATTAGAGATGATACCCTTTTAACTCCAAGGCTGCACCGGAGACACAGGGATTGGAATAGTAAAGATCAACTAGATTCATTTAAAGAACGTAGGAAAAGCGAGCAGCAACAACAGCATCAACAAAAACAGCGAAGGAAAGGATATCATCACCATAACAGACCCCAGACTGCTTCTAGAATTCAGATAATCAAGCAAGAGATTGACCAGAATACCCCAATTAAAAATGGAAGTATGTACTATAATCCCAAGACCATGAAATGGGAGGGCAATGAACATATCTTGGATAAGTTTAACAAATTAGAATCTCAAGATGAAAAACCTCTACTCATAAGGGCAAGGACTAGCGCACAAGAACCATTAAATTCAGCGACAGATGGCTCCCATATAGAGAAAATATCCAAGAGAAACTCCAATAGAGGCAAGAGCAAACAATCACACCAAAGAATCGTGGGGAAGATGATGTTCGATGAAGAAAACTTGAAATGGGTCAATATAGATGAAGACGAAGAAGATGCAGATCCATTTGCAAATGTGGAAGACGTAGCACCGCTGCCGACAGCTCCTGGTTTCGATGGTGCTCATGACGAAAATACTCTGAAGGCACCATCTTCTGGTGCCAATAACAATGGCAACAAGCATATCTCACCATTTCTACGCTCTCATAGCCAGATACTACCCTCTGGTGCAAATTCACTAGATAGGCTTAACTCATCGGCCACTACAAGATACCATTCAGTTGGATTTACAAGATCGGACAATACAAATCCACAATTCCAGCTAAATTCGAGACAATTGGAAAAGTTCTGGCACGAAGAGAACAAGTGGAACCGTAAAGTTGGTGCATGGTTCATAATGGGTGACAGTAGTGATGCCCAACCAGGCGATCTTGCAGATTTCAACGAGGTGAAAAACCCAAGAAGTTTTATGTACGAGATAAGAAACATGGTCTTAAACTCTACGAGGTAGAGATAGGAATATAGAGTGTTTACCGAAAATACCTAAATAGAATTGTGAATCAAATTCAATGGACTTTAGATTTCCCTGTATTGTTATAATTTGGTAAAAAGTGAAGGTTTTACTTCTTTAGTTCGGAAGCGAAATGGCTGGACGCGATTCTTCGAGCACCCTGCAATTTTTAAGTTAAATTCGTTTCACATAAGATCCACATTGTTGCAATGTACTGATGGTTCAATGCCACATTATATATATATTCTGAGCTTAGTTAGTAAGTGAGGGTAGAAAATAGTTACGATACTTTATCTCATTAGCTGGTCTTCCATCGCCAAAGGCTACTAGTTAGCACTTAGAGTATGAAAATATGTTCCGCAATGATTGGAAATATACAGCTAATGCCAAAACTTTTGAAAGTATAGACCTTTCGTTATTCAGGAATACAAAATTTTGGACGGTTTTAAACTGTATTATCTTTGTATGGGGTATTATTATTTTGAAATTTTTACTGTTTGCCTCTGATATATATACTTGTATCAAGCTTCTGGCATTCAATTCGTGGTCAAACAACATTATCCAACCTTATTTGCCGTTCCGCATCTCAAAATGGTTGTTTAGCAGTTGTATATTGGCCTCAGTCATTCTATTGATATGGGAATTCATCCGTGGTATTAGAATTTACAGAACAAGAAACATTTCATTGACATATGTGAACAATTTCTCAAGGACAGCGTATTCCATGTTTGATTATTCCAAATACTGCATCTACTTCAAGATAACACCAAAGGGTAAATTTCAAAAGTCGGCATTCTTTACATTTTTCGAATTAAAGGATTCTTTAAGACTTCTATTTGCAGATACTCCAAGACAAGTTATCAATGGTCTTACATTGTGGTCTGTGCTAATTACTGTGAATAACGAAAATTCTAATATCGCTCATGGTCATTTAGAAAGTTTTAATGGTCTAATTACGAAGCTTAAAACGATTGCCAAAACCAATCACGAAGAAGCTGTTATTTTATCGTTCATGTTATTTTCATTTGCCATTTGGGCAATTTTCATCACCAAATTGGCAATTGCCATGATAATGTCAGTTTACGTATATTACAAATTAATCCAAGGTCAGCAATACAGTGGTCTTAAAGAATTCGTTTGTGTTACTATTAATCATAACGTGGATGCTCTAGTGGAAAAGCAGAAGAAGAAAAAAGGTCTGATGTCACAACCCTACAGATTGAGTACACTTTCAAGAAGTAGCATTTTTGATGATGATATTGAAAATAAAGCAGCTACATTTGCCACTTCTAGTGAAACTGCACTATCGAATCTCCACAACGATTCTACAACGGCACTCATCGATTCTGGAAATTTCAACGATCATAAGAATCCAGGTTTAGCCAAGATACCCACAAATGGCTCTTGGGATAGTAGATATGACCAAGAAGTGGATCTATCTCAAGAACCGTTGAAGACAACCTCAATGATTTACGAGAATGACCGTGACAGAGATAGAGTAGTCATGTTTGATGTAGCTAAGCACCTCAAAGGTCCTCGTTACAACATTGTCGCTATGCATTCGTCTGATAGTTTACCATCAAGTGAAAGTCTTGTTAGTCAACAAGCACTTTTACGTCAAAAGAGTTTAAGCTCATCAACATCTTCTCATAGAGCAAGACCACCGCCACCACCGCTGTTGGGAGCTCAAAATAGCTATATGAGATTAGCTCAGGATGAAAATCCCGAATATGAACGTATCTATACACCACTTAGAGCCTACACCAGAGATGGTGAAACGAGAAATAATAGATTCCCAGATCGTTATAACAGCCTACTGGATAGGAGGGAAAGAATTGCAAACGAGGACTATGGGCATTATCTTAACAGGCATAAGTACTGAGATATTAATTGAATTTAAGTTTGGCACATGAAGGTATAGAAATAAATAAGTAATAATTAATTTTTGGTTTCAAGTGTCAAATTAAATACTGAACAAAGGGTACACTATTCTCAATGAAGATTGAGAACTTAGTAGTTTCGTTGGCGTAATGGTAACGCGTCTCCCTCCTAAGGAGAAGATTGCGGGTTCGAGTCCCGTACGAAACGAAGTTCAAAGACATGATTTTTTAGCCTCAAAATACCGTTGAAAGTTGGGGAGACAACAATAATTTTTACCACCAAAAGTCTACATTGGGGCTACTTAACAGTAATTTAATTAATATCTACAGGGATAGTAAACTCTTGAAATGTGTTTTACCGTGTCAGACAATGTACATACTTTAAAATATATAAAGGCACAAGCGCATTGCAATTGCAATTTACCTAATCTTTTTAGTTTCCTTTTCCTCTTTTATTCTCTCCCCCTCTCTTCTCTTGGCAACCTTTTCCAACCTCTTCCTTTCAATTTCAGCTTCTTCTTCTTCATGCAATTTCTCGAAAGTTCTTTTCCTTATTTCTACCAAACGTTCAATTTTGGCATTTGGTTCGAAAAGACCATATCTTCTAAACCTCTTAACTTCCGCATTCATCAATCCAATATCACCACGACACTTCTCAACGTTACTCTTCAAGTTATTCTCCAATTCGATGAAATAAGCTTCACTAAAATAGAACTTCCCCTCCTTTTCAGCTTTTTCAAAAGTATCTATCTCGAATCTCTGAGACAATGGTGTTTGGAAACCTTCTCCATCCGATAGCGGGACACCAGGATTAATTGCAACTCTCAATTTACCAGCTTTAGAAGCTTTAACGGTATTACCATATTGTTTCATAATGTATTCATAAAAAGTAGCTTGATATTGTTCTTGAGTGCCTTTTCTAATACCAACCCAACCTAGGGATTTGACTAGATTTTTAATACTTGGCTGAGTTAAATCCATCTTGGTAATTCTCATCACTTTGAAAGGATTAAATGAAACTGGGTTACATAGACCCACTGCAAAGAATAATGTAATGAGTAAAACCTTGAAGACATGAAAAGTGAAAAAACCCCATTGTGCCAATAAGCTCGAATAACCAGGAGTGACTTCTAGTCTCAGATGACTAGAAAGATCGTACAATTCCAAATAATCTAAAACTGGAATCAATAACTTTGACATGCAATTGGTCAAACAGATACCAGGTGTTGGCGAAATACAATCCGGAAGATCTGTATACAACCATGCCAACATGATAAATGCATAGGTAAAGACATTAACCTTACTGACATCCCATTTGGGTAGGATTAACTGACTAGGCCAAACCTGTTCAAAAACTGGCTTTTCTTCATCTAACAATTGCATATACTCTGAACTGTCCGCATCATAATCGTACAAGATACAACCACCCTCAGTCATATAACCTGGGTGCATTGATTTGTAATAACCTGCAGGTTCTTCTTTATGAAAAATCGTTGGTCTAAGGACCATGAAGTGTCCCATTCCAGTACCATTCTTACGGAATATTCTTGCAATCTTATCCCTTAACCTATCTTCACGATCAACTTGAAATGCAAAATCTTTTTCAACATCTGCATTAAACCTAACACTAACCTCCATATTGAAATCAATTGGAAAAAAAAAATGATAGTCTATGCTTTGTCTACCACTAGTTATGAATAGAAGGGAGGAATTATTCCTTTAACCTTTGAGAACACATCTTATTATATATACACGTATTTTGATTTAATTTTTTACATCTGACGTCGCCGCGGCGTTAGCGTGAGGGGTCAAGAGGTTAGCTACATTTCACGCCTCACCGAAGAAAAGAACAAAGGCGGGAAAGAGTAGGCAATTGTGTAGGAAAGTGCACATATTATTTTGCAGCGGCGGCTACTGTATCAAACACTAGAATATTGCGATTCTACATAAAATTCTAGCTCTTATTTCATATATATATGTATGTGTATATATATCTATATATATATCTTCACATCTTTGAGTATCACTGTACTTTGATACGAACAAAAAGATTGTGGAGAAACTTGCCGCCCGATGTGTCCGGAAGCGGGGGAGGGGTATGTCAGAAAAAAATTTCGGACAGCTACAGAGTCATGTGAAAAGCACGTGATCTCAAGAGAATTAGATCCATTTAAAATGGGTCCTATATGAGCGGCAAATCCATACAATTACTACGCTCTCTTTAGTCTGTCTATAACTCACTTATATTTCGCATTTCTTTCCATACGTATAAGATGATATTATTGCCGGGGATACATGTATGATAATTTCAGGCTCATCTCGCTAACTAACATAATGAAGAATATTGAACAGTTATCTTGCTTGCCACCCGCCGAAGAGCATTGAGCTAGAAATATCTCCCTTTACCTGCTATGTTTGGTGAAAATGATGAACTGATTCTTTTTCATTTGACTTTGCAGAGGCAGACAAATTATGTGCATTCGTGTATCGGTCATTTTATAGATGTCAATGATGATAGTAGCCAAGAAGTAACTGGCAGCAAAGTCAATCGTAAGAGACACTTACAGCTGTGTATTTCTACACAGACTCATTTGGAATTGTATGATGTATCAGAAGGCTCACTGCGAAGCCTAGCAGTAGTACCATTATTTGCCACTATAACCGCCATGGAAACACTAAATTTGGAGAATTCGCCTAGCAGTTTCCTAGCGTTGACATCAGATTCCGGTAACTTAACGATATCTAGATTTGCTTCAATTGAGCCCCAAGGTAAAATTGTTCTGCAGGCTTTGATCAATCAACCTTTAACGAGATCAGGTCTCAGAAGGTTATCACCCATTTCTCATTTACAAGTGGATTTACATGGTAGATGCTTGTTTTTATCCGCAATCGAAAGGAATAAATTATGCTTTGTAGCAAATCAAATTGGACAAGATGGTATCAGCATACAAGATCCGTTAGAGGCACTAGTACCGAATACTTTAACATTAGACACGGCCGTATGCGATGTTAGATATGATAATCCATGCTTTGCATCTTTGGAACTCCAACAAGGTAATCATCATTTAGTGTTTTACGTGCTAGATCTAGGTTTGAATCACATCGTTAAGAGGGCAAGTTATAAGATTGACGAAACAGCTAACTTTCTCATGGGTTTGCCAGATCTTTCCAAATATCGCATAAGTACTTACATGGATTCAAACGAGCATCATCATGGTGATTATGATGAAATTAACCCGTTCGTATTAGTGGGGTTTGAAGATTTTGTAATGATCAAAGATTTGCATGGTTTCTACAATATAAAAGTGCCAATTCCCCGAAGAAAGGATGTTTCTATGCCCACAACCATCATATGTTTTGCCATACAGACTTTGAAAAACAATTTTTTCGTTCTTTTACAATCGAATCATGGTGATCTTTTCAAATTAAAGATCGAACCGAATAAAGAGGATTCAAACCGACCTGTGGCATTTATCTCTTATTTCGATACCATTCCTCAGGCTACAGATCTGCACATCTTTAAAAACGGATTTCTTTTCGCTAATGTAGAATTTTACGATAATCGTTTGTTCCAATTCGAGAGTTTAGGTGATGATACTCCAATTGAAGGAACATTTGAACCTTCATCCACTTTGAGAAACTTAAGTCTTGTGGAAACACAGAAAAATTTGAACCCACTCATATCCTCACAAGTGACCAGTACGACTCCACTAACATTAGCGGCTAACTCCATGAATAAAACAAGATTTATGGTGAACGGTGTCGATTTCGATGTTCATGTGTCCTCCGGTGTAAATGTTGATGCTAGAGAATTATGGTCTATTAAATTCCCAAGTGATAACTACCATCGGTTGCTTTTCTTAGCATCTCATGACTTAACGATGATTTTAGAGACTGAAGCTGGTGCCATGGGAGAACTAGCTGGAGAACAACATGAATTCAAGACTAAATCTGATAGAACAGTCTTCGTAGGCTCTATGGGGAGCAAATCCGTTGTTCAAGTGTGTGTGAACGAATTACGCCAAGTAGTCTTTAACGCAGACTCTAAGAAATACGAAAAGAAATTAGAATGGTTTCCACCGGCAGGAATTCGTGTTGTAGCTGCCGATTGTAACTATAGCCAACTTGCAGTTGGTTTATCAAATGGAGAAATCTGTTATTTTGAGATAGATACTGAGTCTCTTTCAGATTCTCTTCATGAACTGCAAAATAGAGTAGAGATCGATGAACAGATCAAAGGATTAGCTATGATACCTGAACCCAGAAGTGATTATCTGGCAGTTGGAACTAAAGAAGCAAATCTAAAAGTTCTGTCCTTAAAGAAAAATGATATGGATAACTTTCTAGAAGTTGTATCTTTACAAGCATTAATGGCTCCTGTAAGCGATTTGAAAATCACAAGGACCGAAAGAGATGTAGAACTGCACATTGGTTTGATAAACGGATTATATTCTAGGTCAAAATTAAACAGGTATGATGGCCAGTTATACGATGTCAGAAACAAATTCTTGGGACCTAAAGAGGTTACTCTCTCAGTGTTACCATCTATGTCTTTTTTGAAGAAAACGTCTGATGAAGAAGAGGAAGAGGAAGAAGATGACGAAGATGAAGATGAAGGCACAGAAACCACCAAACAACATGATGATATTGAAAAGGATGCCAAAACAGGAGCTAAGGGACCATGCGTTATGCTTCATAGCATAAAGACATGGGTATCCTATGAACACGATTCGCTACTCTACATTAGACCAATGTTATTACGACATCCCGGAAATTTTGTGAAAATGTGTCAATTCTCTACGGAAAACCTAAAGATCAATGGTTGTTGTGCTATAGATACCATTTCTTCTGGTGCTTCTTTAACAATTGGTGCCTTGGAGAATTTTGTTTTTAGAGATAAATGGTTTCAAACGAAGGATAAAATTTGCTTGCCTGTGGGAGCTGTAGAAGAGGATCATGAAGATAATGAAGAAAGAATATGGCCAAGATTGTATGACGGTTGTAAAATCATCACCTTTGATGACGACAGAAAGATGAATTTATTCATTGAAAATTCTTACGATGGAAACCAAGTAAGAGTGAGCTTAGCAAGATCTCAGAAGTTCTTTAATTCACAAGTGAGCAACTCCCAATTCGAGATTTTGGAAAATATGAGAGCTATTACTGCCGCTATTACAAAGTTCTCCAGTAATACCTACTACCTGGTCGTTTCTACGACTCACAACCAACTGTACACTTTTGAGCTGATTATTAGAAGAGCTCCTAAGGACAAGTCCATCCGAGATTGTGTTGGCGAATTTCACATGAAGCTTCTTCATAAGACTCCAACAGAAGACAAAGTTCACGCGATGGTAGGTTTTAGGGACAAGTTGCTCATTCCGGTCTTTGGTTCTTTAATTTTATACGGACTGGGTAAAAAGCAACTGCTCAAAAGATCAATTTCATCAACTACAGCATCTATCACCAAGATATCTTCTCTCGCCAACTGGAAAAATCAAAGGATTGCGGTTGGTGACAATCGTGAATCTGCAACAATACTTCAATTTGACTCCACGAACAATATCTTCGTTCCCATAGCTGATGATGTGGTCAAGAGACATGTAACTGCTTTAACTTTTATTGATCAATCAACCGTCATCGGTGGAGATAAATTCGGAAATATTTGGACATTACGATTATCTAGGGAACAAGAAAGCCTCATAAGGTCTAACTTCCCACATTCTTTGGATAGATTACAGCAATATGCCGATCTTAAGAACAAAGCGCCTAATATCATGGCATGCCCGTTGAAGTTATCTCTAATAAATCATTTTTACGTCAATGATATCCCAACTGGGTTCTATCTAGCTGAAGCCGTTCAAGTATCCGATAGACCAATTATCTTATACTGTGGATTACAGGGGACCATTGGCAGTTTAGTACCCCTTCTGACCAAATCAGAAGTCAACAGTTTAAGAAGCTTAGAAAATGTAATGAGTGATGCAGACGACATATTTTATTTGGAACAAGAGAATCAAAATGGATCTTCCACGGATCAGCCCGTAGATGAAGATGGTTTGGACAAAGATGTAGCTAGACCTCTAGGGTCTTCTTCAAACGCTGTACGCATTCCGGAGGGTGCTTATTCCATTGTAGGGAGGGATTCATTCAAATACAGAAGTTATTATGCTCCTGTGAGAAACGTGATAGATGGAGATTTATGCGAAACCTTCTTGAACCTGTCACTCTCTGAACAAACCAAATTGTGTAAAGAAACTAGCGGATCAAACCCAGAAGGCGTTTGCAAGCAGCTAAATGATATTAGGACCAATTATATATGAGCAAAAAATATACAGGAAAATTAAGCAATAGGATATCAATTCATAGATGTTCCCCCACGGTAGTACTCTTGTGGAATTTTTTTGGCATCTACATGTTCAAGCAGTGTACCCAAATTTGGCGGTAAAACCCTGGAAAACCATAAACTGTCCAACTGATTTTCGCCAGTTTTTTCATTGGTACCCACATAATTGTATAATATAAGGTTTCCAGCAAATTTATGACCACCTACGTGAGATATAAGTGCAACATTTTTATCCTTGTCTAAACCCTTCGCAGATATCTCATTTATTAACTCTTTACCCAGTATACCACATCTTCGGTCTCGCTGGTTGTGTCCACATACCAGAATCCAATCCCGCTTGCAATCTTCGTGGGGGAAAGCATGGTCAGCATTGGATGGTTCAGAAACCAGCTCAGTTTTATTCACCACATTATCGGCACCTTTTAGGAAATCTGCAAAAGATAATTGATGATCAGCTACTTGTCTAGTATGACCACCACCTAAGAAATGTGCAAAACTAACTACGTCTTGTGGAGATATTTTGTAGAGCTTCATGTCAGGTATGACAAATATGTGGGCTCTTTCATGAGGATCTCTACTGGGTGCAGATAAATTACCAGAATGTATGGAAATCGCATTAACCAACACGTCCGAACCAAATTTTGTATGCTTTAAATGCGTCTTCAAATCTCCAATGATAGAATATGGCCACATTGGATTTAGTTCCAATTTACTCTGCCAATTTGTCATCCACTCCAATTCGTCAGCGCTCTTATTCTGTAGTGATAGTACCAATGCATGTTTCTTATAACTGGGGACCTTACTTGGTAATGGCGAATCTACGTCCAATTTGAATTCATTTGGTAAACTCTGATTTAACCTGCTCGAATAATTTTGGCAGTCGCATGTTAGCAATTGACTCCCCCCTGTATGAATCCTAACCTGCTCGTACTGTCTATGGAAATAGGCTCTAAATACTTGATACTTTAATATAGACCTATAATGGAAAACCATAGCTCATCAATGGTGATTAAACGATGGACTACGCAATGTTGCATTGGTTGTGGTTATCTCATCTATATATGTATAAATGTACCGGAGATAACAGGAGATGAAAGTTCGGTCAAAATTTCAGAGCTCATCTCATCTCATCTCATCGCATCAATTCCTGTAAGAGCAGAAGATCTTCGAAAATGGGCCCAAAGATTGCTGAGAAGTGTGGTATATGTCATGATAATGATGCTAAATACAAATGTCCCAAGTGTGGAATCAAATACTGTTCACTTACATGCTATAAGGATGAAGCTAGACATAAAGACCCTGTAGATTCCACTGATCAAAAAGAAGAACAAATAGGAAAAAACGAAAAACCTGCGAATTCTGCAAAACCACCTCAGTTAGCATCACCTGAATACTCTAAAATTTACACAGAGACGCCAGAGATACAGGAGCTGTTGAAATACAATACCGTTAAATTTCATCTGTCCAAAGTGCATCGGATCCTAAGCAGTGAAGTGGCAGATCCTAATGAATCAAACATGAATAATGAGATGAAAAGACAACTGGCGGTAGACTATTTAAATACATTAAGATACGGTGGAATACATTATAATGAAGCGATCGAAGAATTTTGTCAATTATCATTATCAAAATTAAACAATCCCGATCAGTCAAACGCTTGATGGGAATTGCAAAATATGAGTGACGTCTAGTGTAGCCCCCATCGAATTACTTCTGTAGACGCTGTCGATCAGTCGACGAATAATTAAGCCATCCATTAAAGTGGGGAAACCTTCAAATTCAAAACCTTGCATGACAAATTGTGATGGTAGATTGGGTATATTTTTAGTGTTAAAATGGAAATCTGCAATAGATTGATATAATCGGAAAACGTTCCCATGAACAGCATCATAATTTCGCAGGTGGTACACTTCCATAAATTCTTTACCTTGATCCAATGATGGTTGAACGGGATGACCATTATCGCTAGCGATTGGAATATCGTTAACTCGTATCCCACTGTAATAGAGTACTAAATTAGACATTTCTGCAAAACCTGCGTCACCTTCAATTTTAATATCACCTCTAGTGCCATGTATATCGATAATAAAATTTTTGGTGAATTTTTTAGTGGGTTTATCACCTTTAATCGTGCAACTGACGGGCACATTGCCCCTCTGTAGACAACCGTGGAATAAAAGATGGTCAGGTACCGTCTTTGGCGAAGTACGACCCATTGGATTCCCCAGATCATCAACTAGCATTTGTTCTGGAATGTTATTGAAGATTAATGCATTGATTTTGGAAAAATAAGATTCTGTAATGTATTGTAAAAGGTCAATGGTATGACCAAATGTTGTCGTTACAAGGTCAAGTCCATTACCCATCTCGAACATACCATTAGCAACTTTTCTTGATCTCTCATATCCATACCAACAGGCATTACACGAAATTTCAATTGAATTTATTTCACCAATATTATTTTCATGAATCAATTCTTTGGCCCTTTGTATGTACGGACTTTTCCTACCTTGTAATGCAATTATGGTTTGCAATCCGCGAATAGCAGCGGCCTGATATACTTTCTCAGCCTGCTGTAAATTAGATGCAAACGCCCATTCTATGAAAAGGTATTTTAAATTACTATTTCTCCTGGAAAATTCTAATAACGGCATTACAATCTCATATTGTTGAGAAGCTTGAACACTAACAACAATCATATCCACATTCTCAAAAGTGGAAAATGATTCTAAATCAGTAAATGGTTTTGCATGAACTAATTTTAACCGTTCAATCGTATCTATAGCCATTTTTTCATCCTCATCATAAACCGCAGTAATGACAAATTGTGATGATAGTTGGAGAATCGCAGGCCTATGTGTCTTTAATGCCCATCCTTTGGAAAAGCTTAATCCAATGAATCCAACCCTTATAGGATCCTCATTGGGGACCGTCGAAACAGCTGATCTTTTGTTGTGATACATTGATTTCTTTGGTGCACAATAAAACGAAGCAAAAACAATATCGTATCAATACCTTCCCAACCGCATAATATCAATTAAAGCCTGTTGGAGGTTCTCAAATAAATAGTAGTGACGAATCCTATGGGATTGAATCGACGAATATGTATTCAAACTTGGTCCTTTTTAAAGGATTTTCTCTAGTTGATCTCCTTCTCATCGGACGACTGAAGGCCGTCTAGCCAAATAGAAGAAAAATGGAGAAATATCCAAACAATATAACGAATTTTAACAGAGCAGCTAAGAGTTCAATGAATTTCAATTAAATTTTTTAATAAGAAGGACAATTTTGTGTATTTTTTGCAAAAAGAACGGGACTCATACGATATTATCTCGTCAAGTTATGGGTCTGTTGGTTTGATAGTTGTTAACTCTAGTCATACCAATCTGGAGACCTCAGTAGAAAATCAAAAAAATTGGTTAAAGTGAATGTACAACGATTAGAGCCAATGAATACATCGTTAGATGATTACCCCCTTGAATTGGATCGAAATCAAGCATTAATGGCAATCGTAACGTTGCCGTCCGATACATTAAAGATCCAGAACGAAGAATAATTATTGAAAATAGTAAACAATATTTACAAAAATACTTATGAATAACCCTTAGTCCAGAATCCTTGCATTTCCCCAACTCACATCTACAACTTCAATCTGATCTACGAGTACCTGGGACTAATCGGGAATGTATTAGATATGAGGATTTTGCTTTTTTGCAGTGATGAATATACAGCTATACAATTCTAGTAGATTATAGCAGCATGATATAATATTGCTCACGAGTCCTGATGGGAACTAAACAACTAGTAATGAGTGATAACAAAGTAATATTAGTGTTAATAAAAACAATTATTTTGGAAAAGAACTGAAAGGTGGAATACTAATAAATAGTAGGAGGGAAAATTGAGAGAAAAAAAAAGTGGTATTATCAAAATGTAATCCCATCAAACAGACTGTAAGCTATCAGCGTCTTGATGTCTCTTCACATTGGAGAAATTTAAATCATCACCGTGAGCATGCTCTCCGTTAGCCACATTACTATGTACCTCAGGTTGTTCAACAGAGGATGTATCAGGATGTCTCAATTTTTCTTCATCGTTAACATCTTCATGGTATTCATTACCACTATCGTTTTGTGGCCTAGAAAAGAAAGATCTAAAGGGGTGTGTTGTTCTACGAGATGGACCTTTAACGTTTGGCAATTGAGCCCTTTCGTAATCATAATTTTCTTGATCTTGTGGAATGGTACCATCTGGTCTTCTACCCAAAAAGTGAGTAACGACTACCGAAGCTATTTCGATCAAACACAAAAACACACTTGCCCATGCCATACCGAACAATGGAGCACCTAATTTACCGTGTCTGTGAGCGTCAGTGAATGCATCTCTTGCCATAACAGAGGCAGCAGTCTGGAAGATAACCGCTAAAATGTTGAAAATACATCCAACAAAGGTTAAGACCCAGGTCACGTAGGAAACACCATGAGAGAACCACGATCCAGCATATATTAGGAAACTGGTGCTGATAAATGAAAGAGCAATCCAGAAGAAACTAAAGGATAATCTGGTCAAATAGTACAATGAACTACGCCTAGAAATAAACTTACTTGGGACATTAGTCTTTGTACCAAAATTGTCCACAGGGGAAATTGGATATGCAGGACCTAAAGTTCCACCACAGTGGGTATGTCCGTCGCTTCTTGAACAAGCACCCCAATAGGTCCATCTGGTAACATTAGGAGCATGAGGAATACCACTAGTATCACCCTCAACCCAGTAAAATCTTGAAATAGGATAATTGTTAGAACCCCCCGATATGATGATGAGGATTAACAGCAAAACATTTCCTGCAAAGAAAAGTATTGTTGAAAATCTAAGGATCCAATTCGAAATTGACAATAAACCCATCTCAGCTATGAATAACTAATTATATTTTTGACTTTTGTTCTTGCAATAACGACAGAAATTTTGTTTGGGAATATTAACAGTTGACTTTCGCTGGAATGGTCTTGAATTTTAATCAATTGGTGAAATCTGTCCTTGAAAATTTTTCCTAAGTATCATATCAAACCATTGGGGCACCATATACTCACTTTTTCTACTCTTCATTCTTTTTTTCTTGCTCCCTCTGTCTTATTCTAGCCTTTTGCTTCTACTCATCGCTATTGTCAACTATAATCTTGCTTTAACTTACTCAAAGGGAGAGAAAAGTGGCATGCCACGCCCGTTAAGGCCGTGTGGCCTACGGCAGTGTAACTTCTTCAGGAAATCCTTCATGCACCGATACCTCAATTGTAAACACATAGCTTTCCAATAACGGTAATACCTTTTCTGTTTTAGTTTTGCTCCTTTAAATAAAATCCAAACATTAGCAAAAACGGAAAGAAAGAACAATATGACGAAAAGAAAAACATCTTGTTTCCACAACACGTGAAAAACACGGGAGAAAGAGAAATTCTATACTTTTTTGGGTCAATCCCCGATGGAATCAGTCTTGTCCAACCTTTGCTTCTTCTTTGGCCCCAAATCCGTTTCTGGTTCTGTCCCCATTTTGGTCCTGTCATTATTGTCATTGTAGTAATGATGATGGTGGTGATGCGGGTGATAAATATGGTGTTCTTGAACTTTGTCCGAATCCGATTTACGGTGTGGTGATCGCTGATCATCTCCAATACTTTCATCATCTCTTAATATTTTATCTTCTTTAGCCCATGTAGGTTGCCTTTTAATCCATCTTGTCTTTTTCGGTTTATGATTCGTGGTCGTGTGTTCAACACTCGGTGGAGGATTCGACAATCTGAATTTCGGCACACTAACATCTGTATTATTGATATTTGACACATTTGGGTTATCAAAATTGAAATCAAATTTATTTGAATTTGTAGTAGCTGAACTATCAGGTGAAATTCCACTACCATGCGAAAGCATCTCATTTTTCTGTTTTAAACACCACAGATGAATCACATCGGTGGATGCCGATGGATTTTGTCCCATTATTGATAATATATCTTCTAAGCACTGCAAGTAACCTTGATGCTTTAACAGTGAATTACGCTCGTTAGCGACTCTATAAAGTTTCGTCACTGCATTGGCGGCTAGCTTGAACTCCTGGGAAAGTTCGCTACTTAAGGACTCGATAACTTGATTTGTAGGTGGCTGTTCAGGTGGTAAGCTTGAGCCTAATGTATTAAGCCTTTCCATGTCTAGGTTCTATTCAATAATAAGCTTTATCACTTGTAAAAGATCTGGTTTGGGTGGGAAAATCGGGAAAAATTCACAGAAAAACAGCGGAAGAGAGGCAATCAGGCAAAACAACAGGTCAATACCACTATAAAGATTCCTAAAACCTTGAGAGCCCTTCTCTTTGTTTGAATCCCTTTCCTTCAAATAGATTCTGCATTTCAAGAAGTTGGTGAAGAAGATTTCTTCTGGAAATCCGATGAGTTCCATATCATCAAGTACGAGGACATCTCGTGAGGAAATCAAGAAGAATCTTTCACTGCATATATATATATGTATATATATATATATTTGTATAGTTATATGCATTGAACTATGATCATATGTACATTATCCCACTAGGCACAATTTTTTTTTAGTTATACCAGTTGTCTATATTCCTCCAATTGGTACTTCGATGGCTGACTGTCTGTGTGAGAATTTCCCCAATTACAATTTCATGGGCTCTAAAAGAACTGCGGATTTTGAAGATAGAAGCCAAGAAGAATGCGTTGTACGTTATAACAAGAAGATCAAAAGAGAACCGCTGACACCGCCAAGGGAATCATCGTGTGAGGTTGAGAATAAGGGATGTTCACCATACTGGGAGGTGGAGGAATATATGGTTCGCGGATATGAATCTATACAAGATGTTCAATGCAGTCTTTACGATCTGACCCCAGAAGAAGAATTGGAAAGACAATGTGATGATGACGATGGCGAAGTACCGCGAATCGATTGTGATATTGATATGATGTGAATTATTGTGACTGTATTATACTATATATAAAAATATGACACGAGGGTAGTAAACCGTAATGAATTGATGACTACAAATAAATAGGACAATTGTAAGGATAAATTAAGGAACATGGTATAACCATGGTATGCCGTTTAGTGGTGAATCGTGTTTATTTTATAGATGAAAAAAATTTAGAAAAAAATAAATCTCCCGGGGGTGATTCGAACACCCGATATCCAGATAACTTTTCACATTACAGTCTGGCGCCTTAAACCAACTTGGCCACCGAGAGGTATTCAACTGTTGAGAGGCAGTGAAGAAAAGGTGGTACAAAAATATGGAAATAGGCACGAGGATCTATTAACCGCTGGTATAATGGGTACTACTCCGTGTATTGAAGGTCTACGTTCTGGTAAGGTATGATGTACTGATTAGTTATCTTTTCTAACCATTGGGTGGCTCTTCTGGGTACAAGAGCTCGCAAATTCGTTATTTTTACAGCTCGCTCATCACTACCGGTTAACAATCCAGTCATCACTCACTACACAGAGGGTGGTGATACAAGATGGCAAGAGGTCTTTTGATACTGGTAGAAGGTTTGGATCGTACTGGTAAATCTACTCAGGCTTCAATTTTACTAGACAAATTGAAGCCTAATGCAGAGCTGGTTAAATTTCCCGATAGGACAACCCCCATTGGCCAATTGATTAACAGATACTTAACAGATGAGAGTTTCCAACTTCCAGATCAATCAATTCATCTTTTGTTCTCTGCAAACCGTTGGGAACTGTCTCAAAGCTTGCAAAACACTTTACTCAGTGGAAAACATGTTATTATGGATCGTTATGTGTATTCAGGAATTGCATATTCACTGGCCAAGGGTATAGATGGAATGGATTTTGACTGGTGCATTCAACCTGATAAAGGATTGATCAAACCTGACCTGTTGTTCTTCCTATCCAACAGAGATTCACTTGATACTGCTTCCAGAGAAGGATTTGGCCAAGAAAGATATGAAAGTTTAGCATTTCAAGAAAAGGTTAGAGATCAATTCTATCGTGTACTTGAGCGTTTGGAGAATTACTCACAAGGGACAGACAGCAATCGTCTCCAAATGATTAATGTGACTAACCAATCCATTGATCAAGTATCTATAACCATTTGGGAAATAGTCAATCGTAAATTACAAAACGAACCCCCCACGGATTTTGCATTTTTCTAATCTAATTTAATCTACTCCAATCTATCCATTGTACTTAAACGTTCAAGAAGCATATCCTTGGATATCTCTTGAATTTCACCACCTATAAACATCTCATCCATCACCATATATGCCTTATAGAAATTGAATACAATATCCAATTCACAGACATTACCGAAAAATGCATCCAGGACTTCAACGAATAGATGGATGTGTGAAAGATATATGGGTTCTTCATCTTGAAGTCCTACCCCCATCACGAAAAAGAGTCCCGCATACCTCTTGTAGACTAGTTTGGTAGAATCTGAGAATTCAACGAAATTACTCTGGTGCTTATGGTCTCTCGAGGATATCAGTCGATATATCTGAACCATTACGTCTTGTGTTCTTTGAGCTTCACTAGCGGAAAGCTCAAACCATCTTACCAACCTAACAATACCTTGCTTGTTGAAGCATAATATAAATTTAATGGCCATGACCAATAATGTTACAATGGGCAGCACTTCAGCTTTCGATCATCCACACCCGCATATGTATATATATATGTATCTTGAAGTTTTCAGTAAACTCTTAAGCACTTAACCCGAAGCTTGAGATAACGGAATCCAGTGAACTGAAATTGAATCAAGCGTGTCAGAGGAAATACATCCCTAATGACCGCATCTAAAGCTGGTGAACTTCATTTCTCCGGTATAAGGGTCGTATCTGCCAATGATATCAAGGGAAATTTCGTTCGATTGCCCAGTTCCATAGTACAAACATTAGAATCTACAGGTATTTCCATACAAGAGTTTGGTATCAGTATCGTTAGAGAAAGTAAAGAAATCCTACACACTGGATGGGATGGATACGAATCACAGGGATATGCTAATGGGCAATCTACCATTGATATAAATCCTATTTTGGCCAGAGAATTTGGATTAGTGATGGGTTCTCTAGTGGATTTGACTATTTGTAAATATGGAGCTAGTCAGACTGCTACTGAGGTCCATGTAGAGCCAGAGAGTAGTGACGATTGGGAAATTATCGAGAGTAATTCAATGTTTTTCCAAGATGAAATTTTACACCAGACGAGGATAGTCACTGTAGGGGAAGTGTTGATATGTTATATAGATAATGTGGTATCGAAGTTCAGAATTAACAGAATATTTCCAGAAACTCTAAAGTCAGCAAGAATCAATACTGGTTCTTTGATTGTTATAGCTCCGAGAGAGAACAGAGCTAGACATCCAGTGGAAAATGTTAAAGCCAGAGAATTGAACAAACCAATGGATACCGTAGCTAGATTGAGGAGAACCATTATCACTACTGATAGTACGGAATTACAAGGCTTACAAGCAAGGGTTCATCCTGGTGAGTTAGAATCTGAATACGCATTAGTCTCTATTCTTTACAATTCTCTTGACATGAAGCATCTTCAGGCGCTTAAGAAAGCATCTGGCAAATATGCAAGTGATATTGCATGTACAGTGGCAATAGACGGTACGGTACCGTCTGGTCACATAATGCTTTCGCCACTGGTATGGGATTGTCTCTGTACTGCTCCTGAAAATGGGATCAAACTGAAGATAGAATTTTGTCTTGGTCAGAATTTCGCAAATGATTCTTCAAATTCTGTGAAAGTATTGGTGAAATCTCTAGTAAGTGAAGAAGAAGCCGCTAAAAGGGATAAACGTCGAGTGCTACATTCTTCCAATTTGCAAAAGGGACCCTCACAGACCATCCTTGATCTAATGGGCAAATTACAGACAACTGTCCTAACTCATAAAATGATTTTTGCAAAGGAAAATGTAACCATTGAATTGCTTGTAGAAAATAGTGGTAAGCATCCCATAATAACAGATTTTAATGAGAATCCAATTGGTGATAATTGGCAATACTTGCCATTGGAAGAAGTAAAATTACCCCTCAATGAATTAAATTATAAATTAGAAGGAAGTACTTTTGTCAAGAAATCTATGGAGTTAGATAGCCTTGTAACCACCGATCTCATCAAGCAATTGTCCAATTTTTTGACATTGCCAGTAACTCCCTCCAGTTGTGCAATGTTAGAAGGTGGAAGTGGTATGGGTAAGACTACGTTATTGCAACAATTAGCTAAGGAACTTATACTAAAACATGGGAAATATGTGAAATATGTGGATTGTGATTCTCTAATGGAATCATCGAATTTGACTCGTATGAAACAGTTTTTACAGGACTGTTGTTCTCTCTGCTATTGGCACGGCCCTTCCGTACTATTGTTGGATAATGCTAGCACGTTGTTCCCCAACATGAAATCAGAGGATCCCCAACAACAGGCACAATTGCAAAGAGGTGGCCCCACATCTACTAAACTGGCAATGACTCTAATTCATGGCATCCAAATGATTTCAAGAAAGAATTCTGAGGCTGTTCGTGTAGTTATTTGTGATAAGAATAAGCATGAATTGAATGGAAGCTTTTTCGATAAACATTTTGTTAGTGAAACCTTCAAGATCAAGGCGCTAGATACTGATGGTAGAACTAATATGATTCAATTTTTTATCAAAAAGACTCATACGGAGTTAGCTGACGACTTACAATTTCGTGATATAGCATTGGAGACAGAGGGATATTCACCTCTAGATCTTGAGTTATTAGTGGAAAAGATGTTTTACAATCTGACAATTCTTCAAAGTCATCAAAATTCTGAGGGATTGCTTGACAAAAAGTTATTTCAAGAGACCTTAAAGAGTTTTACTCCGTCTTCATTACAAGGCGTTAAATTGACAAAGAGTACAGGCGTAAAATGGGACGATATTGGAGCTCTGAAAGCACCAAAGCGATTGCTTTTGGAAACATTGGAGTGGCCGGTTAAGTATGCGCCCATTTTTGCCAACTGTCCCCTACAACTACGTTCAGGTGTTCTATTATATGGATACCCAGGCTGTGGTAAGACTCTGTTGGCAAGCGCAGTGGCTCAACAATGTGGTCTTAACTTTATTACTGTCAAAGGTCCAGAAATCTTAGATAAATACATTGGCGCCAGTGAGCAAAATGTGCGTGAATTGTTTGAAAGAGCCCAAAGTGTTAAACCTTGTATTTTATTCTTTGATGAATTTGACTCCATTGCCCCCAAAAGAGGCCATGATTCTACTGGTGTTACTGACCGAATCGTTAATCAACTTTTAACCCAAATGGATGGTGTAGAAGGTCTCGATGGTGTCTATGTGTTAGCGGCAACGAGCAGGCCGGACCTGATCGACCCTGCACTACTTAGACCTGGTAGAATCGACAAAAGTGTGTTGTGCAATATACCCAGTTTAGTAGATCGTCATGATATTTTAAGGGCTATAACTTCCAAGATGGATATCTTACAGGGAACAGATTTGTATCCAGTTGCACAACAAACAGAGGGACATACAGGTGCAGATTTACAAGGTTTATGTTACAGCGCATATTTGAAAGCAGTACACAGAGAGTTAGATGAGCATGAAAAATCACAAGAAGCTGATCAAAATCAGGACAAAGATTCAACTCAAGATATAGTTCATTCGGTGATAAATGGCGGGGATCCGTCCTCTTTGTTACAGAATGTACGGTTATTCACCTCGAAGCAGAATAGTGACTTACAGTATGGTAAAGGGACCACAGATCAAAAATTACCTAAACCAAAGATATCCTTGAAAGACCTCCTGGATGCCGCTAAAGAGACTAAATCAAGCATTTCCACGCACGAGTTATACAAATTACGGTCCATCTATGACCGTTTCCAAGACAACCGTGATGGGCAGATGCCCAACGGCGAGGGTTCCGTGGAAACCGGTACAAGAACCAGCTTAGCATGACCAGAATAATAGTTAACATAGTTGTCAAATTTAACTAAAAGGCCATAAGCCAGGATCAAGAAAGAGGCCTAAAAAACCCACGAGGTGGTTTCTATAACTTGTAATACTAGTCTTGCACATGTTCTTGTAGTTTATTCAAAAAATTTGTATTCGACGCATTAGGAATTCGTTTGCACTTATAACTAAAACTTAAAAGTTTCAACATTTGCCAGTAGACAGGGTACGTAATAGGCCTTTTAATCATCTCTAATCGTTGGGAAGTATTATCATTGTCATTGGTAGTGTCTGCTTCATTTTTTGGCAAATTTTCAACTGTTTTCACAGGGTCTTTGGATAACTTAGCGGTGGGGTGGTTTAGAGCGATAAATCATAACTATTAACTCATAATCTACAACGATTCTAACTATACCTACTCAGTATATTACACCTTTTACGATATAGCACACCATAGAGCCAATATGCCGCAAAAAGCTGAATCTATGAACCCATTTAGAGCGTTAGGTAAAAAGTTGAAAGAACACGCTGAAGGTAAGAATCATGCAAGTGGGGGTTCATCAAGAGCGGATTCACCAGACAAAAATGGTCGTAATAGATCAGCATCATTTGCCTCTAAGAAAGGGACACCAGTGCCTAATGCACCTCATAATCTGAAACCTGCGAACTCCTCAGCATCTTTACAAAACATAATGGCTCATAATCATAATCCCTTTGCTGCACATCAAGATCCACAACGTTCAGGGGTGCCTGCACGTAGGAATACCCACTCAAGTGACAAGAAACATCCTGCTCGTCAAGCTTCGCATCCAGTCCTGAGTCATGAGAAGATGGTTTATAACCCCTACGGGCTAAACAATCCAAGAAATGGTGGATCTATGAATGGCGGACATGGGAACAACGATTTGAGTTTTTACATGCATGATGGTGATGCCCATGTCAGAGTTCTACCACTACCGATTTCAGACCCAAATGGCTTTTTACCTGAGGATATGAAGCAAATTAGCGTTGCCTTAACGGATAATTTTACTTTCGATAGTGATAATCAAGCGTTAGGATCAGGTGGGTCTAGTGAGGTGCGTAAGATTCGTAGCTCTCATCATCCCAGGAATCTATATGCACTCAAGAAATTAAACATGATTTATGATGAAACCCCTGAGAAATTTTACAAACGCTGTTCCAAAGAATTCGTGATCGGTAAGCATCTTTCACATAGTGTTCACGTTGCCAACACATACTGTTTGGTTAAAGTTCCTACGACGACATACACAACTCGCGGTTGGGGATTTGTCATTGAGATTTGTGCCAAAGATTTATTTCAATTAATGGAAAGAAGCGGATGGCGTACTGTGCCATTATCAGAAAAATATTGTATCTTCAAACAAATTGCCAATGGTGTCAAGTTTTGTCACGAGCAAGGTATTGCTCACAGAGATTTGAAACCTGAAAACGTCCTACTGACTCACGATGGTGTTTGTAAATTGACAGATTTTGGTATTTCTGATTGGTATCATACTGATCCCCAGGATCCCAACAGCCCCGTCAAGACCTGCGAAGGTATGATCGGTTCCTCACCATATGCACCTCCAGAGGTAATGGTCTATGATTCGAAGAAAAATTTCCCCCAATCTGCTCAAAAACCTTTTGACCCACTGCTTATGGATTCATACGCTCTGGGTATCATTTTAATGTCACTAGTGAACAATGTCCTGCCATTTTTCGAATCCTGTAATGTGGATTCGAGATACAGAGACTATGCGACCGCATACGAACAGTACGTCCATTACCAAAATTCCCATTTTAGAGACAAGGGCTGTCATAGACCAGGTCCAGGTGCCGAATACCTTTTAGCACGCAATTTTAACAGTTCAGATGCTGCTAGAGTAGCCTGGAGGTTGGCTGACCCTAAGGCATCAACTCGTTACACAATGGAAGACCTATTCAACGACCCATGGTTCCAATCCATCGAAACCTGCGTGGATCCAGAGGAAGAACCTACATTGAACGCACCTGAGCTAAGAGCACCCGCTTCTCAGATAAGTACGAATGGTACTGCCGGTTCTATAAACACAAGTGGCCCCTCGGCTGAAGAACCTACAAAGCCAAGATCTATGGTAGACATCGCGGAATCACCAACCGCTCCCTCAGCCCATAATAACATTGCTCAAATTACAAGAAAGATGAGCGATATTTCCGTGTCAAGCAGTAACCACAGCATTCAACAGAGCACCTCAATGGCCCATCAGAATTCATCAGTCTCACTACGCAGCCAAGCTACCTCTCGACCCAAGAAGCGTCGTCTACAACACAACCACCTGGAAGTGCCTGCAAGCATAGCACCTTCGTCGTCTGCAAGAGCCATGTCATCACGCTAATCTCACGGGACGTGCTGACGATATACCTTACAGGCTACGACTGTTGATGCTGGCACATGCCCATCGCGACGAGTGCCTTTTTTTTTTTTTTTTTTTTATTTCCATTTACGTCGTTCGTGTCGCCGTAGTTATTAACCTAATGGGAATCGCAAACATCATTTGTTGAAAGGGTGATGGGTTAGTGTTTCTTACTAAGAAGTGAAAAGCCATCAAAGCACATGAACCTTGTGAACACAACAAAAATTTGAACCCCCATTTGATCATTTGTCAAATTTTTTAGTATAAAAAGGCAACAAGGATTACTCCACGTGGTTTTCACGTTTCAAACACACAACCAAAAGATACAATAAGGATAACAAGCAACTGCTTAGTATGTCAAAGAGGGAACACGGTGAAGAGGACGACGAGTCTATCAAGAGACAAAAACAGGACGATAACATTGATGCTGCGCTTTTGAACGAAGGTGAAGCACAGAGTGGCTCACAACAGTACGAGACAGCAGCTACAGCTGCTGCTGTTGCGCATGCAGCCTATGGTGATTTGATTCAACATCCTGGTGATGAGGGCAAGTCAGGTGGTGCCGGTGACGATGACGATGACGATGAAGGTGCAGAGAATCACGGAAGTGCTGGTGTGCATGCGCATACCGGTGCTGAAGGTGGAGCTGGTGACAACGAAGGTGGTGAAGACGAAGAGGAAGATGAGGAAGAGGAGGAGGATGTCGATGACCAAATAAAGGATCCAGACCACGTTCCTGAGGACGATGATGATGAAAATCGCGGTAAGCAATCACACAGACGTAGTAGTGGATCTATCAAGAGTGGTCTTGGTGGTAACACCTCTGCACGTAGTGGTAGTGGGTCTGCAGATGTAGACTTGGAAGATGCAGCCGGCGCTGATGACGATGTCGACGATGATGAGAAGAAGATGTTTGCAAGGCGTGCAAGACGTGCTCCAGCAGCTACGGGCTCAGATGAATGGAGGAAACAGCGTAAGGATTCTCACAAGGAAGTGGAAAGACGTCGGCGTGAAAATATCAATACTGCAATTAATAAGTTAAGCGAATTGCTACCTGTTAAAGAGTCTAGTAAGGCGACAGTACTGGCGAGAGCAGCTGAATATATCCAAAAATTGAAAGAAACTGAAAGTGCAAATATTGACAAATGGACTCTACAGAAATTACTGAGTGAACAAAACCAATCAAGACTGTCGACTGCCAATGAAAGGTTACAAGACGAATTAGGTAGAGCCTATAAAGAAATTGAATCCTTGAGACAAAAGCTAAAGGAGGCTGGAATTGAGGTGGAAACGAGTAACGAGAACTGAGATCGTATGTTGCCGTATTTGTGTGCTTTTTTTTCCTTTTTTTTTTTTTTTCTTCTAATTTTTATTAATTTGTATGTGTTACTCGGATAACTTATGTAGTTTGTAAGTATACGGTATTCAGTATAGTGTTATAGTATAATACTGGTTGTTTCAAGAGCCTGTGTCTTCCTCTACGCGTATACCAGCGATTTTAACACCAAAAGTAGGATTTGAAAGCTCAAGATGACGACGTGAGACGAATTCACCAATTTGAATACTTTGTTGGGATTTAGCTTCAATTTAAGTTCCTACATTCAAGAATTTTTAAAGTTAGCTGGTGAAGCTTAAAATAGGCGTTGATCTTGGAATCTCGTTTCGTCACAGAGGAAAAATGTTTCAGAATGAAGACATATTACAAAAAACTTTTAAGAATCCTTATGGATAAGATCTAGCAGGGGATCAAAATTAATTTTAGATAGTTGCATCTTTTCCTGCACGTCTGGTTTCATTCAAGACCTTTTTTTTTTCATCCTTTTACCAGTAAAATGGATTTAGGTACGTCCCTTACAGAGTTTACAACAGCCAATGGTAACCAATTTCCAAATTGTGTTAGGTGTCAAGATGAAATTACATCTGGGCACGCTTATGAACTAGGTGATGATCGCTGGCATACACACTGCTTTTCATGTTATCGTTGTGAAAAACCTTTAAGCTGTGATAGCGATTTCCTTGTGCTAGGCACAGGCACCCTGATATGTTTCGACTGCTCAGATGCATGTCGATCTTGTGGTAAGAAGATCGATGATTTAGCAATTATATTATCATCATCGAATGAAGCTTATTGTTCGGAATGTTTCAAGTGTTGTAAATGTAGTAGTAAGATTAGGGATTTGAGATATGCAAAGACGAGGAAAGGTTTATTCTGTATATCTTGTCATGAGAAACTATTAGCCAAAAGAAAGTGTTACGAAGAAAGGAAAAGACGATTAAGGAAAGATTTACCTGAACTACCACCAGAGTTGAGCACACCACCGAGTATACCTGTAAAGAGCCCCAGGAGACCCCAGTACGATTTACCACAACGATCGATGAAATCCAATAGTGAGAGTGTCATTTCACAATACCTAGATGATATCGATTCAAAGGTCTCGGGTGATCCAAATGAAGATAGCAACCCAATAGAAACGCGGGATTCAAGAGCAAGCACCCAGGAATCCTTGGGTTCGGAAAGAGAGAAGGTTGAAGCTGCGAAGGAAAATCAACAAGATGGTGTTGCTGCTCCTGCTACGAAGGGTAAGAATCGTCATCATAGACAGGTATCCATTGATGATATTCTGAACTCAACTTTAGAGGAACCAGATGCATTTGGATTGCGTAACAGTATAGGGGGCTTGAGTAAGACTCCTTTGAGAAATCAAGATTCTTCGGAACATTTGGCTAAATCTCCAGTTCGATTTAGACATGGCATGGTAGTCAACGATGATGATGATGACGACCACGAAGACGATGATGATGATGATGATGATGACGACGATCAAGATATGGAAGAGGGATTAGGACAAGTTAAACAGCGAAAGCAATTTCAATTGATACCGGATCTTTCAAATGATGATATTAGTGAACTCACTGAAGAAGAAGAAAAGAAACCACTAGAAAATAAAGGTTTAGCACTGAATTTGCCCTCGCAGAAAAAGGATGAAGATACCCTAACATTGGGATTGGATGATGTTCCTGCATCTCCACCAAGTAAGATTAAAGCACCACAATCTTCTTGGTCCGAAACCAAAGCCATCCCAGAGATCAAATCTACGCCAGAGAAAAAATCCCCACCAGAGAATAAACTAACATCACCACAGCCTAAAACTAGTGTTTCTAGACATACACCTACAGTAAAGTCTTCACCCAGATACTCTCCTAAGCCATCATCTTCAAGCTCTTCGATTAAACATGCACATTCACCAAGACAACCACCAAGTTCAATTTCAAGTATTTCAACACCAGGAAATCCATCATCAGCAAGTACTGCTAGTACTTTACAAGGATCCTCTACTGGTGGTAATAATTTAGCCCCAAATTTCTTAATTGCTGAAGAGAAATCTAAAGGTGGTGGCAGTAAACTAGGTAGATCACTGTCCATGAAATCTAAACACTTGGTTCACAATTTGAAATCAAGAACAACTGGCATATTGGATCCAAAACCTATCCCTTCATCTCCACCTTCTCACAACAGAGAGAAGCTAGGTTTCTCTGCATTCCCATCTTCACCATCGAACTATAGCATTTCTGATGCAACTACCAAAGCTGAAAGTGATACTCACACGGGTTGGGGGGTTACCAATGAAAAGGCTAGTATTCCGAGATCACCTTCCATGCATCGTACCACTCCTAAAGGTAAAAGTGACAGTAATGTTCATTCTGGATCCGTATCACCAAATATAAATCATAATAGATCAACTAGCGGAGCCGAACTTCCAGACCATCGTAGGGCTCGGAGCCATGCCAGTGTCTCCAGCAGTACAGCAACAAACGTTTCAATGTACAGAACACCACCTTTAGAGAACAATCCTGTTTTCGGTAAGTTAACGAATTCGTCAGCTAAATCACATCATAGGAATTTCAGTTGGCAAGCCGCTAATGAAGTTGTCAAGGAAGAAGATTCTAGTGCTTCACAAGAAGCTGATATAACAAATAATAGTGAAAGTTCCGAGAATGAGCATTTTCTCAAAAAGGAATTGGCTGAAGCTGAACTGTCTTTAAGAAGAGTGAAATTAGAATTAAGAGAGTTGGAATCAAAGAAACGTCATCTTACCTCTGACGTTGATCATTTGAAAACCACTAAAGAGGGGCTCACTAGAGACATTGAAGGTCTCAAAAGTGAAAAGGAAAGGTATATCTTGGAATCACTTGGTCAGTTACAACATCAACAGCAGCGGGAGCAGCGAGAACCTCATCATCCACAGCGGGAACAATCACAGCGAGAACAAACACAACGGGAACAGACACAACGAGAACAACCACAGCGGGAACAACCACAGCGGGAACAACCACAGCGGGAACAACCACAAAATCATTCTCAGCAGTCTAACTCTACAGTACCACAGCAACAACACCGCCAACAATCTCAACAACATTTACAAACACCTTCATTAACCAACTCTGGTCTCTCAGGAAACAAACAAGATATTAGCATTGATGATATCTCTCCCCCAAGACAGGCAGATACCGCAAGTATAGCAAGACCTGCTTCCAAACCTAGATTTTGGAAGATATTTTCGGGCGGCGGGAAACAGGCAGCAACGCCTACGCATACTCCTCAACATCAAAATTACAGCTCACAACCTGCTGCTAACAGTTCCACTGGAGCTGCTTCTATTCACAATGGTGGTAGTAACAATAACAGTAAATTAGAGATTTCGAACCCAGTTTTACAAAACCCTCACGAGTTTAGTGACATGAAATTGTTCCCTATAACGAATTCCAATTCTGAAAGTAGTTCTCGTACAAGCCCATCAAGGAGTGATGGATCTATGCTTTATGGATCTAATTTAGTTTCAAGATGTGCTTACGAACAGAACGATATCCCCATGATTGTCACAGTCTGTGTGAGTCACATTGAAAGTAATGAAAATTACATGAAGGCTGAAGGGATATATCGGAAATCTGGTTCTCAGCTGTTAATAGAAGATATTGAAAAGGCATTTGCAGATTGTTATGCGAAACCTTCGCCTGAAGTATTGAAATTGATGAGTGAAGACATTCATGCTGTTGCCAGTGTTTTGAAAAGGTATTTGAGAAAACTGCCTAACCCAGTACTCACCTTCCAAATTTATGAACCATTGATAAAACTTGTAAGGGAACACAGACTTTTAAATACTCTTCCACTAAAGAGTGGCGGTAATACCGATAAAAACCCACTGTATTTGAATGCGTTAGAATCTGTGACAAAAATTTTGAAGAATTTACCCAGGGAACACTACGATTTACTTCGGTACTTGAGTAGGCACATTAGCAAAATCACTAGCTACAGTGAATGGAATTTGATGAACCTCTACAATTTATCATTGGTTTTCGCACCAGGGTTAATTAGGGATTACAACGGTGATAAAGATATCTTGGACATGAAGGAAAGGAATTACATTGTTGGATTTTTGCTTGGGAATTACAAGGACATATTCGATTAAGAATTTTTAAACGACATTACTTTTATTTGTTTGATTATCAATATTATTATATACAAAAACCCTATTTGGTCGCTTGAATCGATCAGATTCAAATGAAATGCCTATAGCGTAACAAAAAGAAATAAAGATCTTTATATAGAAGACATTACTTTTTCAAATTAATCGATTATCATTTTTCGTCATCATCACCATTATTAATATTATCATTATTGTTATTATTACTAGTCTAATTGATATCCTTCAATTCAGGAGAAGAGTAAAGATTGATTCTTTTGTTCCCCACCCTCAGAAGATGCTCAATAGTGGTAAAGTCTCTTTTTGGTAGGTCTTTGTGCTTACCAAACTCCTCCCTTATATAATTGATGAAATGCGGTTGATTCTGTTTAGGTTTAGTATGGGCTACTCTCACACTGGCTCTGTATAAATGCAAAACTTCTTTTTGTAATCCACTGAGTCTTTTGGCCATGATTCTATAGTCTTACAGTGCTTGCAAAGTGTTATAACTAGTCAAACCGTTTACTTTGAGCTGAATTTTGTCAATTAAAAGCTGAGATGAGATGAAATGAACCGAAAAATCAGTTACTCAAGAGATGACAGAAAAAAAAAATCAATATAAAAGACACAGAAAATGAATAATACATATTTTCTACTGAATTATTTACTCAAGGCCCATGTAATTCTTGTAACCAGAATTTTCCAATTTTTTAGCCTTTTCTAGCACTTCTACCTCTTGTTTTAACAGGTACTGTTGCATTTTCTTATGGTACTTTGGTTCGAAAGCACCGATGAACCTGACTGCCAGCAGGGCTGCGTTGGTGCTATTGTTGATTGCCACTGTAGCTACAGGCACCCCTCTAGGCATTTGTACAATGGAATGTAGGGAATCGACACCATCTAGGGAGGAGCCTTTCACTGGTACACCGATAACTGGTAGAGGAGTCATAGCGGCAACCATACCAGGTAGATGGGCAGCACCACCTGCACCTGCAATGATGGCCTTTAGACCACGAGAAGAGGCTTCTGATGCATATTTGTTCATTCTTTGAGGGGTTCTGTGAGCAGAAACGATTGTCACTTCGAATGGGACCTCAAATTCTTCAAGAATAGCACATGCCTTGGACATTACTGGTAGGTCTGAATCGGAACCCATAATAATGCCGACAACAGGTTTCCCATTGGATTCCGAATCTATCTTTTGAGCTACAGTGATCTTAACTGGCTCAGAAGTCTCGCCAGTAATGAATGAAAGACGTCTTTCACACTCCTCCATGGATGAAGTAACCACATTAATGTGACCTAATTTGCGCTTAGGTCTTGATTCCTTACCGTACAGGTACACAGAGGCACCTGGGGTCTCTAACGCTCTTTCGCAAGTCTGTAATTCTTGATTCTTTACATCTTCTCCAAGCACGTTGAGCATAATGGCGTTGGTGCAAGATGTAGAAAGAGAGGAGAAATCCTTGGGCATTGGTAAGTCTAGGATAGCTCTTAGGTGTGCTTCAAATTGTGAAGTAATACAGGCATCAATCGTATAGTGACCAGAATTATGAGGTCTTGGTGCAATTTCGTTGATGAGCAATTCCCCTGTTTCTAAATAGAACATTTCAACACCAAAGATACCACAACCGGGAAAAGCTCTAACTGCATTTTCTGCTAATAGTTTGGCCTTTAATTGAACGGAATCGGGAACTCTTGCTGGTGCATAACATAGGAAACAGATGTTATCCTTATGAATTGTCTCTACGGTTGGGTATGAAAACACACGACCATCAATGGAACGCACAATCATAACAGCCAATTCTTTAGTAAATGGAGCCCATTTTTCGGCATATAATGGTCTATCTTTCAAAAACTCAAGGGCTTTTGGAATTGATTCCTCGCTCTTAACTACAAAATTTCCTCTACCATCGTAAGCCATTGTTCTTGATTTTAACATGTAGGGGTATCCCAATTGTCTACCAGCTAGAGCTAAACCTTCACTAGTTGTGGATTCAATGGGTATAGATTCTGCTACTGCAATATTATTGGCCACTAAATGGTTTTTTTGGACATACTTATCTTGAATTAAACCAATGGTTTCTGGAGATGGATAAATTTTTAGGTTAGGATGTTTTGATTGTAGTTTCTTCAAAGTGGGCACATCGACATGTTCAATTTCAACTGTCAAGACATCACATTTTTCAGCTAATTTTTCAATATCAGCTGGATTTGAGAATGAACCATCTACATGTTCATTTAACGCATTAATTTGCTTAGCTGGGGAATTTGGTGCATCTAATATAATAGTCTTGATGTTTAATCTATTAGCAGCTTCAACAACCATACGACCCAATTGGCCACCACCAAGTATACCAACAGTTTGCGAATTCATTATTATCCCTTATCTACAGTGTCTAGATGGTTGAGATAAAAAAAAAGGAATAAAAACCGGGAAAAGGTTTAAAGAGGTTTAGTAAATCAAGGAGTATGGAAACAGTATAATTGATCAAGAGTGTTTGAGATGAAAAAAGAGGTGATTAAAATATGTCCTGAAGTTCTTTAATACTTTTGATCACTATGATCATTATATGGTTTGAATTTTTCATGTTCGAGAAGTCAGAAAAGATAGTAAACCCTAAGCAAGATTATTAGGGCTCCTACTGGAGAAAAAGGGAAACAAAATGTGCATCAGGTCACATAATACGAAACCCATTCACCCACAATCGATGGAGCCCTAATTGTACCCTAATTTGTATCTATAACACTATACGAAACATTTTCGTCATGTGATACCATGGTCACGTGACCTGGTTTGTGTGTCTCGTTTCTGTTTCTCCATACAGATACGCACCTTCTCTTCCGAAGTTCCAATGCCCATTCTAACCTCCATATACCCATTAGACGCAGTTCTGTTCTAATTAAGTCTTTAATATACGATCGGGTGCCACAGACCGGTATTTCTCGGTTAACCTCGGTGATTAGGTTCCCAGTTGCTCTTTCGGTAATTGCCGGGCAATGAGCGCCGGTGAAGCCCGGTTATTGGCGGCGATGATAATGGTGAAGAAACAGCGGGTATTCGTTTGAAAAAGTATAAAGATGGGTGCCAGATATCCAGTATCTGAGAGCTAAGAAGATCGTTTCCTCTAATATAATACATCTCAACTAAGATTTTCGTCACCTCATCAAGTCTCACATTGATCTTTGTGTGTTAACCGCTCCTCTAAGGTATCGATCATATCAGATAAACATATACTCTCAATGGGCCCAGTTTCTTACGAATCACAGGATATTCGCACAAAACGTATTCCATTCGGTGAATACCTTTTCAAAAAATTAGTTCAGAGTGGCTCAAAATCTATCTTTGGTGTCCCAGGTGATTATAACTTACCGCTGTTGGAACATCTCTATGACGACTCCGTCAAAGATATCGGATGTAGATGGATCGCATGCTGTAACGAATTAAATGCTGCTTATGCAGCTGATGGTTACTCTCGCTATACCAACAAATTGGCAACTCTTATTACTACTTATGGTGTTGGTGAATTGAGTGCAATAAATGGTGTTGCCGGTTCTAGTGCTGAAAACGTTAAAGTTTTGCATATCGTTGGTGTAGTTAAGTCAGATGCACCTGAATGTAATTATCACCATTTGATACCCCAATTGCAACATTCCAATTTTATTGGTCCCAACAGAAAGATTTGCTACGATATGGTAAAAGACAGGGTAGCATGCTCTGCAGAATATTTGGAAGACATTGAAACTGCTCCTGAAAAAGTTGACAAGGTGATAACAGAGATCTATAAACATTCTAAACCAGGTTACCTTTTCGTTCCAGCCGATTTTGCTGATAAACTAGTCGATACGACTTGTTTGAACAATGAAATCAACTTGTGCAATTCTATTGAAAGGACTCCTTCCGAGAAATTGGATTCTATTGTCGACGGTGTTTTACAATGGATCTATCAAAGTCAAACTCCTGCTATCTTAGCAGATGGTAACGTGGATAGGTTTGGATTAATTTCACAATTGAACCAGTTCATTGAAAGGACGCAGATGGTCAATTTTACTACGATTATGGGTAAATCTATCATAGATGAGACCAATCCAAGGTACCAGGGTCTTTACGCTGGTAAGAGCTGTACAGATTTGGTTAGAAGTAAATTTTTAAGCTGTGACTTAATTTTACACTTCGGTGTGGAGAAGAATGAGGTTAACTATTGTGCCCAAGGTTTCCCCTATGGCCCTCAAGCTAAAGTCATTGAATTTCATCAATCTTATATTAGATTATTCGATACGCTAAATGGCGATGAACAGCTTTTTGAAAACGTTAATTTTGTCGACGTCTTAACCGCCCTACATCAGAGAATCGATATTAGTAAATTGAATTTACAATACGATAAGGCTATTTTCACTACTTATGAACCAAGTCAGTTGAATCTACCTGAAGAAGATACTTCTGATGTGACTCAGATTTATTTACAAAAGAAATTCCCTGAAATCTTGGCCCCAGGTGATATTTTGGTGAGTGATACCGGTTCTTTCCAATTTGGTGTTCGTGACTACAAATTACCAACTCAGTCTAAATTCATGGCTCAAAGTACTTGGTTGTCTATTGGTATGGGTCTTCCTGCTGCTCTTGGTGTCGGTATTGGTATGCAAGACTACCCACGAATTCACATCTGTGATCAATCTAAGGTGCCAGCCGGTTACAAACCAAAATTGGTTCTTGGTGTAGGTGATGGTGCTGCCCAAATGACTGTACAAGAATTGACTACCATGCTACGTTATCATGTTGATATTAATGTTTTCGTCTGGAACAATAACGGTTATACTATCGAAAGAGCTATCATGGGTGAAAACAGCGATTACAACGATATCATGCCTTGGAGATGGACTAAACTATTTGAAGCGTTTGGTGATTTCGATGGTAAATATTCCAACAGTTCTTTGGTTAAAACCCGTCAAGAGCTCGATCAAAAGATCGAGGATATCAACAAGGGCGGCAAAGGTATTGAATTGGTTGAGGTTAAATTGGGTGTGATGGACTATCCAGCACAACTTCAAATGATGCTTTCCAACATGAAAAATGCCAAGAAATAAAACAGTTTTCGGCGACTTTTTATCGATAGACTTTACTTTGTTCTTTTATTTCTTTTATACAAAATTTTATGCACGGTATATGAATGATCTTTTATTTTTATTTATTCTCTTGTAGTCGTTGAAGATCTAGTATCTGAACTGTCACTACTTGAAGGAGTTCCTTCTTTGACCGATTGTTCCGATTGAAAGGATGCAAGAACACTTTTGAAGAAGGGAGCCAACGATTGATCTATGATAGGTTTGCCGATAAAATGGACTTGGATTACGCAGATAATTTTGTATGCCAAACTTCTGATGTTTTTAGTCTTTTTATTCACATCAACATGATCTAATTTGGATGGTGGCACTGACGAAGATTCACTTCTGAAAAATCTACCGTTGATAGAAGTATTGGATGTTGTGGATGCCTCGGAATTTGATCTCAAGGGAGAGGTTTCTGCGATACTTTCTCTATTTTTACCAATATTCAACATCTGTTTGATACTCACTGATTTACGGCGTCTCACAGATACATTGGCTGGTGGTGTAATCACTGCTTCTGACGGTTCACTTGCTGGGGATTTTTTCACTTTTATGTTTGGATTAAACAGCAATGGTAGGCATATTAAACTTAAACTTCTATCCTTGATAAATTTGGACAATATAGATGATTGTTCCATGGGATCTTCCACCAGTGATAACCAAAATTTATCCTCTTTAAAACAATTCTTCAACTCTTGTTTGAGATTCACTTTAACCAAATTGTCCTCTTGTAAATTGTACTGAGAACAGGGGAAGACAAAAGGATACCGCAGACAAGCCGCTAAGAATTTTTCCAAATGATCCTCATCTGTATTAATGAAAGAATAGATTTCTGAAAATAGATCATCTAATAGGCACAATAAATCGGTTCTATCTAGTAATGGCAAATTGAGCTGATACAACCTAGACATTATATCGTTTATTGTCCTCAATAACTGTAAAATTCTAAAACTCTCGGCTTCGAATATCTCTTGGAAAACCACACCATCTCTGTATTTCGTAATGTATTCATCAAATAAATCTCCAGGATTGATATTTTCCATTCGACAATCTAACTGTAGCAATTGCATGACGTTAACCTTTTGGAATGCTAATACTATCTCGGAAAAATTGATAGCCTTTTCATCGATAGATTCTATTATCTTTTGTAAAAACCCTATTCGAGGAGTTTCTATCGAGGAGGTAGGCGAGATGGAGTTTATGGTTAATAGCCTTTTAAAAGCAGTCATGTCCCATTTATTTGATGTAATCGGTGTAATTTTACCCTCACCATTAGCAGCTTCACTGATCAATTCATTATCTAAGTCGTAATAGTAGTCATAAAGTCCATCTTGTGATTTGAAAATTGGATTTGTAGTCCCCATAATTAAGAATATTCCACGATCTTGTAACGCTAGGTATTCCTTTAATGGACCAATTATGGAAACGTCTACAAATGGTAATGTAAGGCATGGTTTATTGGAGAAAGACCTGGTACCATTGGTTAGCCCCATTAAGTTCGAAAGGGCAATGGCAAATTGTGATAGTCCTGAACCTTTATATTGCGAAGAATAAATTACTAATTTGAAATGGAAACTGTCGTTAGCGTCTCTTTTATGCAATAGCGGAATGAAATTTAATAAAAATTTAGAAATTTTGGTATCATATTTCACATTCCAATTTATGGACCCCCACGTAACGGCATCAAATTCAAGTGGTATTTTAGACAAATCGGCAAATTCTCTCTTGGGTCTATAACCTTGCAATTTAATGCTAATTTTACCTCTTCGAAGTGTTATGCGATTGGTATACTTGTCATGATGGTGACACCTTAGTAGTCCTTTGAACATGAACCTACCAAAGCTTGCTTCATCGATCCATTTTTCCAGTCGTGTGTCATCGCCTAATGATCGCAGAAGAGACTGTCTAATAGGATTACTATGAAGCCTCTTAACGAAGCTCAATTCAGCTCTGTTTAGTAATTTAAAGCATGACTTCAACATGGGGGTTATATCGTCTTTATTTTTCAATTTCATAAATTTATGCAAGCATTCCAATACAAATGGTTTAAACGCTATGAAATCTACCATCGTTGTCCCTAACGCAACCGCTTTGATGTTCGTACCCCTACTATTAGATTTATCCTCCTGTGCATAAACCACGTTCACAAAGCAAATGACTTGATCCACTTGCTTAGAGGGGAATAGCTCGTATTTCACCGTCTCACGATTCCTATAGAGCATGAATACAGTTGTATCCGGTTCATCACCCGTATTGTATTCTGCATTGTTGGGTATCATTAAGCTTGCTAGATTAAAGACGGCATTGTTTTGACTATGGCCTTCTCTCATTTCGTATTCAAACCCTGGAATGACTGATGGGTATTGATCCCTAACGACAGGACCAAACCTGTTGTCAAACTCTGCCGTAAGCAGGTAGTCGACATTAGCCGTGCACGGTGTACTCATCCACTTGTTTTATCAGTAGCTAATCAATACTTTGAAACCATCAACGGTAAGAAAAATGGTGATCGTTTGAGATCAATCGAATTTCTGATCAGTTTGATGTCGGTTGATGAAATTGTTCAAATCCAAAACCTAATTTCAGAAAGCGGATACGCTGTTCAATAGGTTCACTGACAAAGGGAAGAGTTGTCAAAAGTTGTCAATGCTGTCGCCTGGGGAGAACGAAAATCCTTGAAGTTGGTAGATTGGGTCTTGGTAAATATTGACTGTTCTATGAGAAATGTAAAAGATGGTAATGGTAAGGGTGAGTATAAGAGATATGTGAATTTGTAGAATTGCTATATGAAATCAGGGATCGGCCATGCCCGCATCACTTCCCATTAGCTTCCTACCTTTCTTCTATATTGTTGTACTTTTAAGTATCCCGAGCCTTTAAAAGGGCTTCAAGTTTGAACAACTTTGACTACAAAAATAAAGGCCCCAAGAACAGGTTGATAAAAAGTTCAAAATGTTTAGAGATCGTACGAATTTATTTCTGTCTTATCGACGTACTTTCCCACACAATGCCAGGTTTAGCAGTTCAAGAAGGTCGCTTGAAGATCCCTTTGCTGATGAAGATGAGGAGGCTTATCCAATGCAAGAGTTAGGTGTTAAAAGTTCAGATGCGTTACCACCTTCATTTGTAGACATGACTCAAGAAGTGGATGAGAGTTTGGCAGAAGTAGATCGTTTAATGGTTCAATTGAGTAAACTATATCGTAAGAATGCGTTACCAGGTTTTGAAGACAAGAGCCATGATGAGAAAGAGATTGAATCGCTAAGTTTTAAACTGATACAACTTTTCCAGCGTTGCTATGGGGTCATGAAACGATTGCAAAGGGTTGAAGAAGATCAGCAGTATATGGGACGTCAATTACAAAGAGATGACTTGGTCATTCTAGAAAATTTAAGGAAAAGGTATGCACAGAAGATTCAAATTCAAAGTAATAAGTTTAGAGTTCTTCAGAATAATTATTTGAAATTTTTGAATAAGGATGATTCAAAGCCAGTTTTCCCCAAATCTGAAGGTACTTCACAGTTGTTATTAGAAGAAGAAGAAGAGGAAAAGGGTCAAAATCGAGATATTGAAGCTTATTCGAGACAAACTCTCCAAAGACAAAGGACGAGTAATCAAAATGCTACTCAGCAGTTCTTAAGAGAACGGGATGAAGAAATTACACAATTGGCTAAGGGTGTTCTGGAAGTTAGTGTCATTTTCCGTGAAATGCAAGAATTAATCATTGATCAAGGTACAATTGTAGACAGAATTGATTATAATTTGGAAAATACAGTGATCGAACTGAGATCTGCAGAACGAGAATTGAAGAGTGCAACGAGGTATCAGAAAAAGACTCAAAAATGTAAAATCATTCTTTTACTGTCGTTATGCGTCTTTGCACTATTCTTGTTTGTGATGTTGAAACCGCATAATAGTACAAAGACCATTAGACCACCACCAGAGGCTCCAGTGCCGGCACAACACCCTGATGTACCTGAACGTCCTGAACTCCCACCGAAAGCAGATCCAGAAGCAAGGAATCTGGATTGAGTGGTACAAGGTGAAATGGGGAAAGAGAACCACTGCTAAACCCGTGAGAACCGAAAACTTAACAAACTCTATACCTAATTATACAGTAATAATACATCACTACCTAAACCCATAAGTGTTATTGAGTGCCGCGGCAGAAGGAATGGCATTTTGTGCCCCCATACGTTTTTTGTAGGCTGGTTTATAGTGAGGACCATTAGCTGGAGCAGATCCCATAGGAACACCGGCGGCTGGTGCAGCCATTTGCGATGGAGGTCCTGCTGAAGGGGCCATCATTGGATGTTGTTGTGGCCCTCTCATTGCCATTGGATGTGGTGCTGGACCGTAACCACTATTTCTCATTGCCATTGGATGAGGCTGCGCTAATCTTGGTGGCATCATGTAACCGTTTGGTCTACCGTACATGTGACGAGGATGAGTATGAGGTCTTGGTGGATACCATTGTGGCTGGTAACCGTAACCAGCTCTTTGTTGTGGTGGTGGACCCATATAGTTTCTATGGATAGCACCTTGACCTGGCAATGCCTGCGGCATTGGTTGTTGTTGTTGTTGTTGTAGCATAGCAGCAGTCTCTGGACCAGCAGATCTAGCTGTAGCTCTTTGAGAAATGGAGGTAAAATTAGATTCAGCATCCTGGTGATCAGAAACTTCAGTATGTTGATCACCAGTTCCTAAAGTATCCTTAATGATATCTTCCAATACCGCCCTTGAATCTGTATTTCTTTGAACAGGCTCCGAATATTCTGAGGAACCCATAGAAAGCATAGAATGTGCTTGTTTTTCAGGTGAGCCCAGTTGAGAGTCTGAACGGATTACAGACGCAGCCTGTTGAGGATTGTTTGAAACTGCTAAAGGTTCATCATATAAATTTTCATAGGAATTTTCGTAGGAATTTTCATAAGAATGTTCTCTCGATAATTCTCTTGTTCTCTCTTCAGCAGCATGTTTCTCTTTCCAGGATTTATCAGATGAAGCCGTATCAACTTTGAAGACGGGTTCTGGATTTTGTCTCTTTGCATAATCAGGTAGAACCAATGGTTTATCCTCGGCAAAGCTATCATCATCTCTTGGTTCATTGCTAGCAAACTTATCATCAGGTTCTTCCAGGTTAATCGGTCTACGATGTTTGATGAAACCACTACCATCGGCATTACCACGAGCATGAGCTAGAAACACTGTAGGAATCTCAATTAATGGCAATACAGCAGCTGGTATCAAAATCCAAGTAACCCAAGTGACGTGAGGCCAAAAAGTAAAGAAACAAACGAGGCAAACAAATGTAGAACCCAAAAATGCCAAAACGATCAAAAATAAGTTGATGAAAAATGCAACTGCTGAACTCGAAGAGTTTTTACGACTCATTAACGCACTCATCAATGTCATCATCAGTGATAAGAATGCAAAAAAATTCAAACCTGCTGCCACTGGAGTTGCAATTAAAAGATGACCCAGTTTTTGTCTTGCATTTTTATTAAATAACCAATTATCACCTAGTGCTTGTACAGTAGGAACACTGTACTGAGCCTTAGCTTTTGAACAACCTGTAATGTCTCCACAGTATCCGAATACCCCGTATGTGGTACCGGATTGGTTACTTAACCCAATTTGATGGAAAACAGGAGCTGTTAGACATGCAATGACGAGGAACGCCATCGCCACGAACTGCAACAGCGTTATACCAGCTAGAAGCGGTGAAAGCATGATGACGGCGTCGTAAATGGATTTGAACTGTTAAACTTGTAAACTTTTGAACTTTCAAAGTTTCGGACTTTCTTAATATTATACTTTTACAGAACCTCAAGAGAAAGTCATCAGAATTTCCGGAAGGACCGATGAAACCATTCATCCAAGCACTCATTTAAAAGTAACCCATTTCTGAATCATGTTTCTCTTTACAAGTGCAGCCACTTCTATTTAGAGCTGGGTTCGACGCGACGCGAGTTCTTAATCGGTACTACATAATTACTTGTTTAACAAATTAAGAGTGGCTGCAGTCGTTGCCTGTCTGCTGGTTTTAGATCGATAAGCCACTTTTGGTACACCCCAAGAATCCATATTGTTATTGCAAAGTTAATGCAAGAACTTATTTTATTGTTTCAAGAGATAAAAAAAAACAAAAAAGAATTAAATAAAATGAAGTAAAATAAAATAAAATAAAATTGCTGGTTTAGATTTGGATCAGAAAGGAAGAGCCCAGGGGTGTACACCATAGAGCATCTTGGATCCGCTATCCAAGACATGGGAAATTGGATTACTGTCATCCTTGCTTTCACTTATCACTCTTATATGTTAAGTATTCCTTTCATCTCTATGTATTTATTTTCGGACGTTGGGTCTTGTTACGCTGACGCGCTTTCCGAATCGGGACATGCTGACGCGAACCAGTTTTAATGTGGGAGAATGGCGCTATTTAAATAGCGTTGGTTAATACATTCTATGAAGATTCTAGAACCCAAGAGTTCCAAGCTTCTATGGCCAAGTTGGTAAGGCGCCACACTAGTAATGTGGAGATCATCAGTTCGAATCTGGTTGGAAGCAATTATTTTTTAAAGTCGATCCAAGTTTCGCCGACGTTACAACAGTTGATAAGATGTTTCTATTTCAACTTTTTGTATTTCCAAATACGTGTCGAGCCGTCGCGTCGCGATGAGCCGTGTTATTGTTGATGTTGTTCTCGAAACTGGAAGAATACCTCTGTCTATGCAGCTACTTCTATGATTAAGCAATTTGGACTGGACCCTATCCCCACGCATGGATCGCCTGGAAATCACCTTAGGATCCGGCCGGTCTTGTAATTGAAACTGATAAACATGACTTGAATTGTCACTTACTAAAACGTATATAAACGAGAATAGTTCATGCAACGAAAAGTGTAGATGTGGGTGGTTGAGTCAAAGTTGATTAACTCTTGTTCGCCACCTAACTAGTCGCTCGCTTAAATGAAGATTTCAACGATTGGTACTGTCATTGCAGCTGCTGTATTTTCTTCTTCGGTGGTTCAGGCTGATTCTAGTGATTTACCACCGATCAAGATCGACGGTAATGCATTTTTCAATTCAAAAAATGGTCAAAGGTTTTATATCCGCGGTGTAGACTACCAACCAGGTGGCTCTTCGAAACTGCAGGATCCACTAGCTGATTCTGACAATTGTAAAAGAGATATTCCCGTCTTCAAGGATTTGGGTATTAACACCATTAGAGTTTATAGTGTGGATAATTCCAAGGATCATTCGGATTGTATGGAGCAGTTGCAAGAGGCTGGTATTTATTTGGTTCTTGATGTCAATACTCCACAAGCATCATTATCGAGATTAGACCCTAAATGTTCATACAATGCGAATTATTTGCAGAATGTCTTTGCCACTATTGATGCGTTTGCTAAATACGATAACGTCCTTGGGTTTTTCGCTGGTAATGAAGTTATCAATGATGTCAACAATACGTTTACCGCACCATATGTTAAGGCTGTTGTGCGTGATATGAAGAAATACATGAAATCTCAGAATTATAGGCAAATTCCCGTCGGTTACTCAGCTGCTGATATTGCTTCCAATAGAGAGTTAGCAGCTCAGTACTTTAACTGTGGTGATGAGGACGATGCTAGGATTGACATGTTTGGTGTTAACGATTATTCTTGGTGCGGTGATTCAAGTTTTGAAAAATCCGGTTATTCGACTAAGGTGGAGACTTACGAAAACTATTCCATCCCCATCTTCTTGAGTGAATTCGGTTGTAACCAAGGAGTTTCTGATGGTAGGCCTTTCACTGAAATTGGTGCAATTTATTCCGATAAAATGTCGTCTGTGTTCTCTGGTGGATTGGTGTATGAATACTCAGGAGAAGCCAATGGTTACGGATTAGTAGATATTGACGGTGACTCTGTTTCGAAGAATCAAGACTACCAAAATTTGAAAAAACAGTACGCAGCCCAGTCGAACCCTTCTGGTGATGGTGGTTATTCCACTTCTAAAAAGCATTCAGATTGCCCATCATACAAGAAAGACGTTTGGGAAGCTAACAACACAATTCCTGATATGCCTAGCGCGGCTTCTGCTTATTTCAAAAAGGGTGCTGGCACCCCACAGGGTACGAAGGCATCCACTCAAAATGATTGTGGTTCCGATGTTCACGTAGTACCAGCAGGTGGGAGTGATAGCTCCGATAGCGGTAACGGCAATAACAGTACGTCTTCAAGCGGTGGTAGTAGTAGCAGTACCAGTACCAGTAGTAGTACGAGTGGCATTAGTAGCCATAAAAGCAGTTCTTCTGCTTCCATTACTACTTCCACCAAAGGTGATGCTTCCACTAAGGGCAAAAATAACAAGTCTGTGGGAGCTGGTGCTGTCCTACAGGTTCCATCTTTCTTCCGCGCAATGGCCCAAGTTGTTGACTTAGTTCTTTGACGGATCTTGAACAAGAACACAAAGCCTATTCTTGTTTCAAACCTCACTTCTTTTTTCGTTCTATGACTTTAGCGTTTACTTAGTCTCAGTAGTTTAAGTCTTAATCTTAGTATTAAATCGTTCAACCCAGTGCATTCTTATCCATATCTCTAAGAGCATCATCAACGCTCTTGGATTCAACCTCTCTACCGCGAATTCTGATACCAGAGGCAATTTGTTTCATTGGTGGTAGTGAAAGATTAGAATGAACATTTTCAATATTTCCATCGGTCATGTAATTTTTTATCCTTTGATAGGCATGGCTCACTGGTATCAAATCCGTATCAGCTTTCTCATCAGCGTTTAATTGCTGCTCCCCATTGGAAAACACAGCTTCACAAAACTCTTTATGCTGCGGATCGACTTGACATTGTGAGCACGATCCAGGTTCAAATGCTAAATTCGAAGAACAGTCGTCCTTCTTACCACCAACTTCTACAGCGGCTATTATATTAGCGGAATTACAGATTGATTTGCAAAACACTTTACTAGCCGGATCGGCCTGACATTGTGCACAGGAACCAGGCTCCCAATTGGCACTTGTAGATTTTTGAGTTGTTTTGGCAGGTGCGGGTGCAGATTCTGTACTAATACAACTTTTGTCAATATCTGAACAATTTTTGCAATGGCCTTTGTCGTTAGATGAACAATGACCCAGTGTAGCCGTTACAGATTCTTCCAGATGCTGTTGCTGTTGTATTTCGTGCTGCTCTGTATCGCTTACTTCTAAATCCTTGCAAACACAAGTAGTTCTATCTGAACAGAATCCGCAGCCACCTGAAGCTACAGATACTATATGTTGCTGTGGTGCTGGTGATTCAGATAACTTGGAGGAGCTTAATTTACGTTTTTTCAAATTAACCGCCTTCATAGGTTTAAAATTCTTGACCATATTTTGTAAAAATGGGTCTTGCAAAAGAGTTACTGATTCGTTGTGGCATATACATGGATCTTTAAGACAGTCATTACAAAGGTTAGACCTTATCATGTCAAGTTGATGCTTTAAACTCGAATTGTCTTTTCTTGCATCTTGTAGTTCTGCCTCCAAGTCCATACATCTCCGTTTCCAGTTCTTCATAGCATTTCTTAAAGTATTCACTGTGTCTTCTAATTCTTGTAAACGGTTAGCTCTTCTTTCTCTATATGCCCTCTGAGCGTCTCTATTCTGTTTCTTCTTTTTAGTCTCGTCTTCTGGAGTTGAGCATTCATCTTCATCCAAATCCTTGAGTTTTATTTGAGGTCTTCTACCTGGCTTCAATCGTGGTGGTAACTTCCAGTTCTTTGAAATGTGCACCTTAGATATGGTTAACTCGTCATCGGGGGAAGACTTGGGTTGTAACTTTGGAAATTTATCCAGAGCAGTATCAGACCTATCAGTATCCATCATCCACCACTTTCTTTAATAGTGTACTCTAGAATTTTGCCAAGATTCGTCGAAAGTCTCTTTGTAGTTTTATCGGTGATTAGTAAAAGTGGGTTCAAGTTAGATTAAAGTTAAGCTAAGGTCGATGCCCTAGGGGTGCACAACGTTAAACACAAGAACCGTTTTAAAAACACATAAAGTTACTTCTAACTAATTGTATTAACAAGTGGTCTCTAAGAATTTATGAGGGTTCTCGTCTATTTCTAGTTGGGTAGACTGAGAACCGCGTAAATAGAAGTCTTTGCTTTAAATAGGTATACGAATACGAGCATGCTTTCAATTCTTCTTCTCAATGACAGATTTCTTAGCTCCTTCCTCTGCTGGAATTGGAGTTGTTGGCTTATCTTCCTCATCTAAAGTAATGTCGTCTGATAGGTGTTCAGCTGTCTTTCTTGCCTTTGCGTCCTCAGTTTCCTTCTTGATAAGTTCTTCTTGTTCCTTAAGGACTCTTAGTTTAAATTCGTTATCATCTGTAGTTGGGACAACTTCTTCTTCTTCTTCTTCCTTTTCTTCAGGTTTAGGTTCAGCTTCAGTTTTAACCTTTTCTGCCGCTGGAGCTGGTTCTTTGACTTCAGGTTTCTCCTTTGTAGCAGGTTCAGCTTCAGGTGCTGGTTGAGAAGGAGTTTCTTGTGCTGCAGCTTCTGCCTTTGCTAATTCTTCGTTAGCCTCAGTGACCGCACGTTTTGCTCTTTCAATACCTTCAGGTGCTTGCTTTTCAATAGCACTTTGGAGAGCACTTTCAGCAGCTTGTGCACGAGCTAATGCAGCCTCTTTAGTCACAGTAGCTGAAGGTTGCTTCGATTCAGAGACATCCAATTTGGCCACATTGTAAACTGGATCAGGAATAGAACTCAACACATGTAGGATACCGTCGTAGTACAAGTCCATCAACTCATCGTAACGACTTTTTTGTTCCTTATGCTCGACTTGAGGGCTGTACGCCTTGCTATCAAGAACTTGTTTCTTTTCTAATCCACCAAAAGTGAAAGTTGAACTTAGCACTAGAAGAACAGAGGGGACCTTATGACGCAAACGTAATTCTAACCAAACTTTCAAGTTATCGACCAATTCTTCCTTGGAGACACCGTAGGCTTTCACACCACGAGAAACACAGGCTTGGTAGATTTCATATTCAGATAGAGATCCAATACCTTCATAATCGATAATTCTATCATCTTCCATAATTTGCTTTAGTTTATGACGAATTCTGTAACGTAAGACGTTGTCATTACCAAATGGTGTAATAGACATGAATTTTGACATGGCAACCAACTGAGGTCTTGACAAATTGTCCAAGACACTATCATTCTTAAACATTTGAGCCACTAACAAAATTTCGTCATGGGTGAAAACGTTTGTCTTACCATCCTTTGGTGAATACAATTTTTTGAAGAAAGTTAAAAATTTCTTCTTCTTTTCCGCAGTTTCAATTGAGTTGTAGCTCAACAAGTTAGATTCTTCCAAAGTTTCACGTAAGAAGTTAGAAGTCTTTCTTCTAACATCAATAAGACTATCAGTCTTCTTTTGCTTATCGGTACCGGATTCGTAGGTTGATGGTAAAAGATTTGGGAAGATCTTTAATGCAATAGGCAAAAGTAGTTCTGCAAATGGAACTAGAATAAAGGCAGAGAACGGCACTAAACGGAAAACATCTGAAGTAGTCCTTCTCAATTGGTTCGTTTCTCTTCTTGATAATTCGTAACCTTGCATGAATTTGAATAAAAGTTTTGCCGAGATTTTAATTTCATAGCCCAACAATTTTGTACCATTCACATAGTGCTTAACTTCGTGCTTAATCCTCTGCGAAAGAGGTTCCTTTGGCTTAGGTTTAGCAGCTTTAGTAGCATTAGTAGTGGTATTAGCATTAACACCACTATTGCTCGAACTATTTTGTTTTACATTCGACTGATACCTCTGCAATTGGGAATAACGCAATGGATATAGCGGAACCACACGGGCTGCTGGACGAACACTTCCAATAATCTTGGTACTTAACATGATGAATATAGACTTATAAAATATCTGGAAGTGTCTTGGTCCTACTTTAAAAGTGACACTTCGAATCCAAGAGTGTATTGTAGTTGAAATAAAGCTCAACTTTTGGCTAATGCGCTTTGCCATCAAACAAGCGAGCAAAGCTAAAGGATCGCATTTAACGGGCAAGAAGGGGATTGGGAACCAAGTTAGATAATAAGGATTGCAGGGAATCGTGATGGTGAATTCTGGAGGGCCAGTCTCTATGAAGCAGCTGACTGTTATCAGCTATTTGTGTGTCTATATAAGATTTGTCAAGGATGGATCACTACTGTTAGCCCTGCTGGCATGGGCCACAGTGAACTTAGGCGAGTTTATGGGGAGTGTAATGAGTGCCTACCAGGATTCGGTAGACTCAGATGCAGAAGATATGGAGGGAGCTGGAAGGCTCTCCGTGGTAAAAGCTGTAATGCACAAGGGGTTGAAATACACGCAGGCTATTCTCATGCTGCAGGTAATATATGCTGTTTCATACCACATGAAAATGGATTTAGAAGGTGACTTTTGTCGTCGTAGGGGTGCTTATATACTTCTTTTGTTAGTTGGTGAACAAGAATGTGGTCGTGGTGGTCGTTGGATGCTATTAGCGCTTGATTGGGTTATACTTCTTATGCAACTGGTGTTAATAACCATGGAATTGACTCCGGATGATGGCAGGAATTGTCATGAACTAGACCAACTAGATACAGATCGGTATGGAGCGCTAGCCATTCTACAATTTAATCCGTACTCGGAACCTTCTTCTATGCCAGAATTGCCTGTTACCCGGGGAAATCACTACGGAAGCATATGAGAAAACCTATACTTGATGAGTGATGGACGATGAGCTACAATATAACGAACCCAATGGCTAAAGGTTCTAATCGTGTGGAGAATGGTGTGCTTCTTACACCTCCACCGCGTAATGTTGGTAATAAGGAACATTACCAGAGGATGAATTACCTTTACCAACTAGCCATGTGGAACACAATGAGTGGGAATGATGGTGGTGAACAGGCGCTGGCTCGACTGTACGCCAAGAATATGGATTTAGTCTCTAAGAGGACTAGAGCTGAGATGTTACCGCAGTTAAAGAGAACTATTTGTAAAAAATGCCATAGGGTATTGGTCCCCAAGAAAACCATGAGAGTTCAAACGGACTCGGGCTCTTTGCAACTGGTATGTTCATGCGGAGCAGTACGTAATTTCCCAATCCACCTGAATGGTGGATATCGTTGTTACGCTGAAAGAGATGAGAATTTAATTAGTATGTAGTGGTTTTTTTGTTGGATTTTTTTTTTTTTATGTACGTATATGCATATAATCATAAGAACTTCCTGCGTTCAGGGTAGATCTGATAGCCACGATTTGTTGGTGGGAAAATAGACTTGCGCCAGCATACTTCATGAGCCAGCAACTCACCAAATCCAAGCATTAACCCATTGATAAAGGGTAGTACTAAATTTATTGCGCAAGAAGCTGTGAATGATCCCACACGAGAGAGGGCGGAAGGAGATTCCTCGATGGTTTCTAGTGGTTCATCAGGTAAAGTAAGGTCTTTACCGGGTTCTATAGGAGTTGCTTCGGTCATTTTTAGCGGTTGATCTTGTTGCCTTTACATCAGCAGCTGATGGAGTTAATAGGTGAGATATACACATAATGAGTTTAACGACAAGAACTGGGCCGGGTAAAAGATGAGCGAAGTGAAAGCGGAACTAAAAGAAGAGTTAAGATGTGAATTCTAAGTGATTAAGAATGGCATAATTAGCCTGTTGGGCTCTATGCTTATGTATATATGGTAGTTACTGACAGGAATTCCTTCTAAAGTCATAGCACGTGACATTCACGTGTATATGGTGAATCTTTTCAATTTAACGTTAAGTACACAATGAATGGATTTCGAGAGTCAACATAAAGATACAATATATATTTTATATCCCGATAGCCATTGATCTGGTACTGGTTCTTAACTTGAGTCTCATACTAGATGCGTTTTGACTTTACTGCCTTTTACCTTTTTTTTTTTGTCGAATATTGTCCCATAGTTATACAATGTAAATAGCCGTCAAAGCGCTAGTTTTAATACAGCGCATGGCACAAAGCTGCAGTACACTAAGCGCCCAGACTTATGGTATCTGTAGTATGCAATTGCAGGCTATCAGGTACCCAGATAGTGATTTATAGCATTATCCTACCAACACGTGAATTTCACGTGAATATCACATGCACATCTACTTCCCTCAAATTTTTGACAAGCCGTTTTGCCACTTGAATTAACCAATGCACAACCAAAGGGATCACTTATTGATAGTACTCAATCACTACCGTCATAACCATTATTATTACCAGCGATAGATTCAATTAATCATGAGTGGTTACGATAGAGCCTTAAGTATTTTCTCACCAGACGGACATATTTTCCAAGTGGAATATGCATCAGAAGCTGTTAAAAGAGGTACCTGTGCTGTAGGGATCAAGGGTAAAGATTGTGTGGTTTTAGGCTGTGAAAGAAGATCGACGCTAAAGTTACAAGATAGTCGTATTACACCTTCCAAGATTTCTAAAATCGATTCTCATGTCGTGCTTTCCTTTAGTGGGTTGAATGCAGATTCCCGTATCTTAATCGAAAAGGCTCGTGTAGAGGCTCAAAGTCATAGATTAACGTTGGAAGACCCAGTTTCAGTGGAATATTTGACACGTTACGTGGCAGGTGTACAGCAACGTTATACACAAAGTGGTGGTGTAAGACCATTCGGTGTTGCTACATTAATTGCCGGTTTTGATAAAGACGACGATACTCCAAAACTGTACCAAACCGAACCAAGTGGTATCTATTCTGCATGGACCGCACAAACAATTGGTAGAAACTCCAAAACTGTACGTGAATTTTTAGAAAAAAATTACAACAGAGATGAACCTCCAGCTACAGCGGACGAATGCGTTAGATTAACAACAAGATCACTTTTAGAAGTTGTACAAACAGGCGCTAAAAACATCGAGATTACAGTCGTACGCCCTGGTAGCAAGATTGAAATTCTATCCTCAGAACAAATTGGTAAATATGTCGAGGAAATCGAACAGGAGAAAAAAGAGCACCAGGAACAACTTGCAAGGAAAAAGAGAAGAGATTAGTTATGAAGTGTAATAATGTCCCAAATATAAGTAAATGTAAGTAAACTGGTAAAATTCTACTGCTTTCTTAATTGTTATTGTTATTATTATTGTTATTTGGGTAATTCCATTACCCTCCTTTGTCTCTTATTTTTTTTTCGTCCCATTCTTCCGAAAGGAAACATGTACATTGTCCGTGGAACCTAGTAGTTCTTCAACACCTTGGAAATTAAGAACTTGAGGTCTCTTTACGAAGATCCATTAGTACTCAATCGCTAATCCTAGAGGCATCAATCGCGATAACTGAATGTCCGCGAAAGAGCATAAGAGTAATAATAGTGCGGAAGGTTCTCCAACGGTGTCGAATGGTTGTGGTTCTTCCAATGCGCACTTGCAAGATATAAAGGAAGAAGACGATGGAGTCAAGGAAGATTTATTGTTGCCACCATTACCATGTAGCATCGAAAAGAATGAAAGCGATCCATTTGATCTATCCAAGGCCTTAGAAATTCCCTGTAGTGTGACTTCGAGGGACAATAACAGTGTTAGCGGTGGCAACAACGTTAACAATGCCCACAGCGTCAAAGAAAATTCAGAAGGGAATAATATTAGTAGCGGTGGGAGCGGTGTGTCACTTTCAAGTCCAAGAATATCTTTGAAAAAGAAGTTTTCCAATGCTCTTTTAAATACAGGGGAATCATCACCGGTACCATTTCCAAGTGAATCATCGTTTTCGGAATTTGATGCTGGAACGTTAGTTAGGCCTGTTAGTGAATTTCGTTCTCAGAGTAGTTCAAATGCGAATTCGTTCCAGCACATTTTGCCAACTTTGAATAAAGCTATTGATGATGGCAATGCGGATACAAGTAATAGCAGTAGTAATAATACTACTAGTAGCGAAGCTCACCTAGCACAATTTTTCGACATTAGGAAACCATCAAGAAAATTCAGTACTAGCTCATCTTCAAACAGTTCCCATTCAGATACTTCTGTCAGCGAAGAGTTCTTCCAAAAGATTCCTTCGCCTAAAATGAGTTTCAAATCAAGATCGAGGTCAAGATCTAATTCGAATTCCAATCTGATTTCCACTTCTCTATCACTGGAAGGTGGTGGTACTACACCAACAACGGTAATGAACACACCAAATTCGAGTTCAAACAATATTTATGGGAGAGATGTAGAAGCGAAAAGAACCCCATTACTAAGAAGAGCTTCAAGTGCAATACTGCGTAAAAATTCAAGAAGAAATGTAGTGGCTACAGGTCCTGGTGGTGTTAGTATAGTGGGGAATGGCACAAGCGGGAACAGTGCTTCATCAACGCCAATTCTACAGCAATCAGCGTTTTTCGAAATGGCAGATCCTATTCAGAGAACACCGCCTAGGGATAGAATTTTCTCTAATTCTACTGATGATACTGATTATTGGCCATCAGAGCGTTCGATTTTACCAGATGACGATGATAGTATGAACTACGTGACAAAATTGGGTAGAACCACGTCAAGAAATCCTTCCATTGGATCTAAAGTTAAAAGAGGATTCTCCAGAATAATGAGTAGCGGTGGTTCCATGAGAAAAGCAGTTTCCTCCACTTCACTAAGATCAGATTATAAATTTGCGCAACAACAACAACAACAGCAGCAGCATCAGCATCAGCAGCAACAACAACAATACCCACAACAACAATACCCACAACAACAACAACAACAACAACAACAGCAACAACAGCAACAACAACGACAATCGTTTGAAAATATTTTCAACAGGGGAGGAAGTAATATACCAAGAAACTCGCTGGCCGGGGTTCTTGATTCAGGTGTCAATAATATCAACAGTAGTTCATCAGGAAATGTTACACCAATTTCTACATCTACCATAATGTCACCTAAGAGTAATCATTGGCCAAGAAATTCCCAAGGTCACCCAAATCAATTCAATGAAACTCCACAACCTACTATGGGTCTTGGAATGGAATGGAAATCCACCGGCGATTCCATGCCGAAAGAAAAGACGAATTACCTTAGTAACAGTCTCCATCCATCAGGAAGTCCGGATTCTATGAAGTCCGATATTACGGTTGATTTAGATAAGTTAACGAAAACAGTCCCTGTTATTACAGTTACAGATGATTTGAGGACGGAGGGTTGTACACCGATACAAATTCAATCCAACATTTCATTGGACGAGGTATTTACAAGAAACGACGCAGGCGCCAGGTCAGGCAATTTTAAAAATGCCCATAATAATAATAGTAGTAGTGATGAGTTTACGAATACGAATATTAGTACTGAAAAACCGGAGATGATGAGTTTAACGGATTATATCCGTGTGCTCGTGAAACAACAACAGGTTGAAGATGAGAGATTGGCTATAATAGAAAAAAACTTTAAGGATTCAGGTTGGTGCTCCAAGGATGATTTAAAAAATTTAAGACTCAAACGTGTTATTATTTCAAAGAAATGGGCAGAGAGGATTTCCCATTACCAGAGTAGACTAGATTCTTAGTGTTTAAAAATTAACAAAAGTATTAATGGATAGAATATGAATTCATTGGCAGATAAATGCTAAAACAATTTAAAGAACAAAGAACGAAAAAAGAACAAAGAGAAGAGCAACAATAACAACAAACTCGTAATTATTTTATCGTTATTTCTATCATAGTGGAGAATTCGCATTCCGTTTTCTGATACGATCCAACATTTCCCTGGATTTCCTTTCGTTTAGTTCTTCTAGTTTTTGTTTCCAATGTTGATTTTCTTCCAGCAGTACGTCAATACGTTTATATAGTCCGGTGATCTTAATGTTAAGCTCCTTCAATTTATTCAATCTTTCTTGTTCTTTCTGCTTTTTACGTATACGAAATCTTGCAGACGCTTCTGTATTTTTTTTCCTCTTCTCTCCCTTAGGATTATTAAGAGTGTCGCTTGAACTATCAGTACCGTTTTCCTCTTGTGCTTGTCCTTGTGATTTTTGGAACGACGGTTGTTCTTGTTGTTGCGATTTTCCGCCATTGCTGATTAACGCTAGCTGTTGTCTTGCATTACTAGTCTTGATATCTCTATTTTCACCACCATTGGGCATCTTGAGGTCAACCGCCAAGTCCAAGTTTCTGATAGAACCAAGATCTCCTTTATTTATTGCATCCATTATTTCCTTACCATTGCCACTACTGACCAGCAGCAGCGACAACAGTCTTGAACCTAGTTCAGAATTTGACGAAATCAAATCTTGTAAATACTGTGAAATGTTCACAGCATCAGTATCCTCGGACATTGGTATGAGTGCCATTGTTAGGTGTAAGACGAATACCTGTCTACAATGTTTACATAAGAGTATAACACGAGTACTAATCAGTTATATATATCTAGAAAAAACAACGACCCTTTGCTCCTTAAGAGGATTTGGTAAGCAGGTAAGCTTTCGAGTAAACGGTCTTGAGCCCTTCGTTATTAGAACTGACTGGAACAAAACTGTGGTGGTGGCTAACCAACATGGTCACGTGATCAGAATATAAAGGAACTCGATTAAACATGGGAGAAAGTGGACAAAAACTTCAGAACCATTGTGAATATAGTGTGGTGTTTCAGGCGGCTAATATCTATATGTATTAATACAATATAAAGAAGAAGTAATTCCAAGACGTGACAAACTGAAGTAAGTGTGTATGACACCCTTCCCCAAAGGGAATCATAGAAAGTAGCTTCTATGGCCAAGTTGGTAAGGCGCCACACTAGTAATGTGGAGATCATCAGTTCGAATCTGGTTGGAAGCATTTATTTTTTCTAATCCATAGAAACTCCGAAGGTCGTCTAATTTTAGCGGCATCACTGTTACACTCCCATTATACGTCAATATCCGCCTTGATATTTCTCGAGGAACAATAGAACATTCTGTGATTTACACCAAGACTTAATTTTCTACCTTTAATCTAAATGTCCACAATATAAGAAGGTTTAAACCTCGAGTATTTGATAGTCTATCTGCCAAGTTGTTCCAAGTATATACGATCCAGAACGCCCTTGATCCATCTTTTACTGAAATAACTCCCTCTTAATCATATCAACGAGACACATCCTGTCCAATGCTTTGATATAAAATACTTTTTATCCACAATGGGAAACGTCAAACTCGTCTTCCATTATTTAAAACGGTTCTTATGGGGTCCTCCTTTACCAACTTCGATTTGAACCTGTCGCGAACCCTTTGGGTTCAATTTTTCATAGAGATAAGCACAATAAGTGAACATCAGTTTAAACCTTGTGGATATCGTAAAAAGAAAAAATAAGATGATTAGAGAAGGATCTGGTTCAAGATGATTAAACGATTCTTACACCCTCGGTCACTTAGACGCTATGCTTTCTTAATCATCTTTGTCCTAATCGTCTATTCTATTACCACCGCCAGTTCAAGATCACAGTTCAAACTAGAAACAGGACTTGGTCCCAATGTGTCCGGCAGAAGACGTGCTAATGCCCTATCAGCATTTAGCTGGATTGACAATCGTCGTAAACATACTTTAGAACTTGTCAATGGATCCAAGAATTCTCGTAGTCCATTTGATCTACTACCGTGGGGAAAGGAAGATAATAAAGTATCAGAGGCAGAACAAAATCTTTTAGTGAAATTGGAAGATGCTCCACTGGATATGAAATGTAGATATATGATTGATGCAATTTATGTGGCTCACAAGGGTTGGAACAATCAACAGATGACGAAATATCACAGTAGTGAAGAAGCTAATGACATGTTAGCATCATTACTCGGTGAGCGTGTAAGATTGTTCGATCACTGTTTTATTTCTGGTGGACTCAAAGTAAAAGATGTTATGAACATGGATAGTTTGGTATCTGAGGATAAACTGGGTTCCCCAGAGGATTTCATCGAAAGGATGTTCCCCTTCTTACAACAAGGTAATCTAGTATGGCCCAAGATGTACGATTTGCGTAGAGGGAAAGAATTGAAAATGCCAGCTGTGGCACAAGATACTTATGCAAATTTTTGGAATAATTGGATCAAATTATCTAAGGGTAAAGGTATTGCTGCCACTTTTAACCCAACGGAATTAACACTATTTCACAGACAGTTGAGGGTGCTAAGCAAATTGAATAACACTTTGCCGATTCAAGTGGTTACATCTGGATTCGAATTTACGAGAGCCCAAGTCGACCAATTGTCTCAATATGCTAGAGATACAGACCAAGAGGTTACACTGATAGATTGTAGCACCATTTTGATAAAAGAATTCACCCAAAATAACGTTGAGAAATTTGTCAACAAATGGCTGGCGGCATTATTTAATACTTTTGAAGAAGTGCTTTTACTCGATGTTGACACAGTCCCCTTTGTTGATGTGGAGGAATTCTTCAAGGAACCTCAGTATCGAGCTACAGGTATGGCTCTTTTCAAAGATAGAGCGATGATGGATGAACATACATATGGGTACTGCCTCGAAACTTTAGCTGGATTAGAACCCTCTCATGAGGAGAATAAATTGATGGGGACTAAACTCTTGTTTGAATCCACACAGAAAGAACTACCACAAACCGAAGCCGCTTCAGTTTACCGCAGATTTTTCCACGATGGTGTGCTTCATCATGTGGATAGTGGATTGGTACCAGTTAACAAGGTTAAAAATTTTGGCGGATTACTATTTTCCTTCATGATAAATTTAGATACTAAAATCCAAGGTTGTGTTCATGGCGATAAGGAATTCTTTTGGTTAGGTCAATTATATGCAGGTAAAAATTACGCTATCTACCCTCAGGACGCAGGCGTCATTGGTCTTATTGAAGATAAGCCGATGGAGGCGTTGACCCAAACTTCATACACGATTTGTGGATCTCAATTGGCACATACGTTTTATTCACTAACCAAGGAAGCTCATCAATTGGTATGGACAAACGGTGGATTAAGTACCTGCAAGGTACCTCACGGCGCTGAAATGGATTTCCAAAGATTACCAGATTATTTTATGGCAAGATACGGAGATGTTGAAACTACAAAGCAAGTGTATGCTGCACCTCTTCACATTCAAGCTATGATCATTCCCGACAGTGAGAAGTCGACATGGTTGCAATTGAGAGAATGTGGTGATAGTGCATTCTGTGCGTCTGCTGTTGAAGATACAGCGGATGGCAGAAACAGTGTTAGTACCTTAATCCAATTTACACCAGAGGAGCAAGACTTCTTAGATTCAATCTCATTCGCTTGGAATGGCCGTACTTTCACCGATGGTTGATTAACTAAGTTGAAAGGATTCATTCATGAGCATGCAACATCGCATGTATGTAACATATAGATTTATTTAAATCACAAATAATTCTTTAAGGTCGCCCTGCGATCCTTTTGTGCTTCCTTTGCAGGTCTACCATTTTTGATATCTGTCGTTACTAGTTCATCAGCTTCAACAGATTTTCTGACATAGCCAACTAGTGAATCCAATTCAACCTCCGATGGAACCTTGACGATACCATTAGCGTCACCTACCATATAATCACCTGGTTTAATAATTTCCACTTCTCCGTTACTGGTTAAAATTTCTAATGGTACATTAATACCAATGGGCTTTACCGCTGCCTTTGCAGCACACGATCCCACTCCATAGCTAAAGACAGGGTGCTCCAAACTCTTGTGCTCTTTTAAATCTCTAATGCGACCGAACACCAACGTACCTGCCGCTTTCAAATACTGAGCCCTGGTGGACATCAATCCACCATAAACGGCCTGCGTAGGCTTAACATATGGTGCATAAGGTAATTGTAAATCTCTTGTCAAGGCAATGACAAGAAATGCACCTTGTGGAACCGAGTCAATGTAATTGACCGACGGTCTTGTATCATTAGCAGGAGCGAATAGGACCGTATATGCTTTTCCATGGATAGTACCTTTCGAATGACCTGACCATTGGGTTAAATTGGGTAAGTAACCACCATTATCGATCTTGTACTTGTTTAAAAGACCATCAGAAACGTCGCAAGGTGTTAATTCGTCAAATCGGGGATCACTCATTTTATTCAATCTACTTGATGGAATAAATGTTCTAACAGATCCCTGTTGAACGTAACCATCGACTACCGGCTTACATATATCTAATCCAGTTCTTGCTGGTCTTGATAGTATTTTCCAATAGATCCGTACCAAAGGAGCGTTATAAGTTCTCAACATTATCGTTGATGTTGATTATGGGGATGGCTTTGATGTTGATAAACTGCACTAAAATGAGTTGGTGCTCCTTGAAGGCTGGTTCACCTTTACCTTTCTTACAGGGGTAAAGAAAGGGTGTAGAAAGTGCCAGATGAACCAAATAAAAGCTATTGAAAGGATCAATGAGGCGGAATTGTCACAGGGAATCTTGACTCATGAACAATCTTGGCACTACGAGTATAGAAACCAAGCTTACATCTTTATAGGAGGACTCCACAAAGAGCTTACAGAGGCAGATGTACTTACAGTCTTCTCACAGTATGGGGTTCCGGTGGACTTAAAACTGGTTAGGGATAGAGAGAATGGTGAATCAAGAGGATTTGCATACTTAAAATACGAAGATCAGAGATCAACTGTTCTTGCAGTGGACAATTTGAACGGTGCTATTGTTGCCGGTAGACGCATAAGAGTTGACCATGCTCTCTATGAACCCAGGGACGACGACTGGGATTATAGGGAAGCTGTAAGGGAAGAATTGGATAAGGATAAAGTATTAGTTCCAGGTGAGAGACAGCTACCGTCTCGAGAAGATGACAAGAACCATCGGGATCAAAGCCAAGAAGATGATGAACTAGCAGATCCTATGGGTAGTTGATATTGTTTTTAACAGCTATGTATATAGTAGACTTACACAGGAATGGAATGAGAAACAATTATCAATTGTTTTTCTGTTTTGTATCTTTTTCTATGGTAATGGTGGAGGTGGTGGGATATTACTTGGCGCTGAATGAGCCATCTCGAAGTTGTCCTCATCAGAGCCGACAGATTCCGGAATTGACAATGAGTCGTCATCGTCGTCGTTTTCATCCGCATAATGTTTTTCCTCCTCATGGCCATGACCATGACCATGCCCGCCGTTTTCATCTTCATTGGGCATCAATGGTGGTGGTCCGGCGAAGAATGGTTTACTTTCGGATTGCATTTGTGGTAATGGAGGGGCAACTGGTACTGGTGGTCCTTGGTGCTGCACCTGTGGTAGCGGTGGAGCTACGGGCACTGGTGGACCATCATCTTTCACCTGCGGCAGACTAGGCGCCATTGGCTTTGGTTCCTCATTGGAAGGTGCAACGGGAGCCGGTGCAACGGGAGCCGGTGCAACAGGAGCAGGAGCTACTGGTGTTGGTGCTTGTTGATATGGAGCGCTTGGGACAGGTTCCTTTGGAGGTGAAGCGGTTTGTGCATTAGCATTGTCATCATCCGACCAGCCTTCGCTTTCATCATCATCCAAACCTCTTTGTAACCTTCTCTGAGTCTCAGCGGCCCTCAGGTCAAACGAAGAACTCGTAGATGGAGTCTGTTTGAAAAATGCATTTCTACCACCCTGACCAGATGGCTGGGGTGATGCTACTGACGAAACTGGAGATGCCGACATAACCGTTGATGAACGAGTTGCGTTGACGCCAGCATGTGCAGCAGGTGCGCTACCATAGGATGGGTGAGATGAATTAACATTTGGATGACCATCGCGTCCTTGATTCAAAGCTGGTGATGCAGCGCTTGGAGCGGGGTCCTGTGAGATGCTTATACTAGAAGTAGAGCGTTGATTGGCAACATTTTGTAATGCCGCAACTTCTGCTTCTTCATCACCATCAGCTTTAGCCTCCTCTATCTGCCTACGTAGATCGGCCAATCTTTTCTCCTTCTCACTCTTCTTCTTGAGCTTCAACATTTCCAATTTATCCCTCAATTGTTTCTCCTCTTCATCTTCTCCATCGTCACCATTTACCACTTCGTTAGAGGATGGCTGATTATGAGAAGTACCTCCAGCATATGAAGGTTGTCTACTAGTTTGGTTCGATCCACCACTATTATAATTGTCTGATCGATTGCCATTGGAAGAATACGAGTAACTGTTTACTGTGGCTTGAGAACGGTAATTGCCTGACGGATCGGTGAAGTTATAACTTTGGCTGTTACTACTTGTCACAGGTGTTGAATTATTGTCTACTGGCTGTTGAGAATACCCGTTAGAAGTAGATTGTGGTAAGTTGCCATATGTCTGCCTGGAAACATCTTGAGCAGCTGGCTGAGAATAGTTTTGTTGAGAGTAGTTGGCTTCGGCACTCACAGTGCTCGAATTTCCTTGTTCCCGCTGAGATGTCTTAGTTCTCAAACTATAAACAAAGTCGCGAACTTCAGGTTCCAAACGAGTGCCGAATTCCCACACCTCGAAATCACCGGGGTTGGCATGGATACTACCGCCACTCAAACCAGACTCTAAGGATGCAGCAATATCAGCAATAGAACTTTTGATGTCCCCGATAATCTCTTTGTTACTGTTACAACCAGCGTTAATCTTCTTAATCTCTTCATTATATTTGACCTCCTCCTCTTCAAAGGAACCAATTGGTCCTGAAGGCTTACCTGTTAGAGCGTTCATTCTCGATTTCAACAAAGCTTTACTCTTAGCCTTCTTTCTATCCTCATCAGTAATCTCCCCGTTAGGACCTGATCCACTGATTGAAAAAGGGTTCTTCATCTTAAACAGTTGCAATTTAGCGTTTCTTATTTGCGTGTCTATCTCATCAATTTGGACAAACAAGTTAGGAAGTTTAACCAGAAGAGTTTCATATCTTTCTTTCAGATCGGCTGGTACCGAGTCATTAACTACAGATATTGAGGGTAGTTCTCCAATTTGTGATTTCAAAGATGAAATGAATCTCAAATCATCATCACTAGTAGTTGTCTGCAACCGAGCTTTTTCGGTATCTAAACGTTGTCTCCTCTCATTAATGGCCCTCTTTAAATCTGAAACATTTGGCTTTGCTTGTTGAGAGGCAGCTGACGCTGACGCTGACGCAGCAGGAGCAGATGCATCTTGATTGGTAGTTGCAGGTGGCGCATTGGCTCCAAAAACTTTACGACGATTTCTGAAGCTTGGTAAGACATCTTCGTCATCATTGTTTTTATAGCTTAATGCATCGGTCTTGGTAGAAGAACGTCTATCTTCCGTTCCAACACTACTCTTAATTTGATTTTTAACGTCATCCAAAATCTTGGTACTAGAGGGAATCAAATTCAGAGGCAATCTATTAGGTAGCTGGAAACCGTTTAATTTCCTATAAACCAAATGCATACCCAGAGCAAACTCTTGTTTGTTTAATTGACCGGTGTTATTGATATCACACAATGCCCAAATGTGCTCTAGATCACCTCTGTTCAAACCGGACTTCCTGAAAATCTCAACAGCCTTTGATGCATCCAGTATTCCTCTCTTGTCAGTGTCATAAGTTTGAAAGATTTTATAGAACAATGACTTCTCCTCTGGTAAAATATCATCCAAATTTTGACCATTGAAATCTTGACTGAAACTAGATTGCGTATAGATTTCATTATTACCAAATCCTGTCTTTTGAGCACTCAAAGGTTGGGTTGGGTTGAACCCAGATGGTGGTAAGAAACCAGTAGATTGGGTGGATAAACCAGTTTGTTGGATGGGCACAGCAGTAGATGCACCACCTGTTGCTTGAGGCATGAGACCACCGGTAAGTTGGGGTTGTTGTTGAGGTGGAGGCACACCTTGGAACCCGCCATTAGGTTGTTGAGGCAAGTTCCCATTGAATGAACCAGTCCCTTGAGGCTGCAATGGTGGAACACCGCCGCCTTGTTGTCCAAAGCCTGTCCCTTGAGGTTGAAGGGGACCTGTCGATTGTGGCTGCAACCCGCCAGTAGGTTGAGGTTGTTGGAATCCACCGCTTGGTTGAGCCTGCTGGAATCCACCGCTTGGCTGAGGCTGCTGGAATCCACCGCTTGGCTGAGGCTGCTGGAACCCACCGCTTGGCTGAGGCTGCTGGAACCCACCGCTTGGTTGAGGTTGCTGGAACCCACCACTAGGCTGGGGTTGCTGGAATCCGCCAGTAGGTTGAGGTTGCTGGAACCCACCGCTAGGCTGAGGTTGTTGGAACCCGCCAGTCAATTGAGGTTGGATGCCGCCCCCGAATCCCTGTTGCTGGAACCCACCAGTGCCCTGTGGCTGCAAGCCACCATTCAATTGGGGTTGAAAGCCATCCGTTGGTTGAGGTTGAAAGCCCCCAGTGGGTTGTGGTTGAAAGCCACCAAGTTGTTGTTGCTGCTGTTGTTGTTGTTGAAAACTGCCGGTTGTTTGAGGCCTAAGACCACCTGTGCCTTGAGGCAAAAGGCTCCCAGTAGCCTGCGGTTGAATCTTTTGTGGTTGAAGTGCAGCGAATCCACCTGTATTCTGTGGCTGCATGTTGGGCATAAAATTGTTTTGAAATCCACCGGTTGGTTGACGTTGGACAGCACCTCCAGTCAATTGAGATTGCAGTGGAGCACCAAACGAAGTTTGAGGCATAAAACCAGTAGATTGAATCCCAACACCAGCATTACCGCCCATATTACCCATTGGATTAAATTGAGCACCACCAGTAGGTTGCATGGGCATACCAAAACTTGTTTGAGGCATAAATCCTGTACGTTGAGGGTTTAATAATCCTGCACCACCTCCAGTTACCTGGCCTTGTAAGGGCATGCCAAAACTAGTTGGTGGCATAAAACCAGTTGATTGGGGCTTTAAACCCCCCATCATCAAATCATCAAATGGTGTCTTTGGACCGGGATCACCATCTCCCCTAGCGATACTCAAATTGATGGCATCCACAAAGCTCCCTACTTCGTTTTTAGTCTTTGTATCCAATTCGTAAGGGATAGAATCACCTTGTAGCACATCATTAACTAAATGCATTGCTAGAGCAAACTCAGGGAACAATAATTCACCAGCTCTAGTAGTATCAGAAAGTTTCCAGATTTTGGCTAATTCAGAAGCTTGTAGTCCTGATTTCAGGAAGATCTTTTTACAATCTTCACCGGAAATGGTATTAGAACCTTTGGGGACTATAGAACGGAACAAAGTTTCAAACTTGGCTTGATCGTTAGATGTAATGAAAGATAATCTTCTTGCGGGGATCTTAATATCATGGTTTAGCCCACCATTTGCAAAGGAATTTACTAAACCAGTGGCAGTTGGCTTCAAGGGTTCCAGTGGAGCTTGTGGCATACCGCCAGTTGGATGATAAAACCCAGTAGATTGTGGTAACAAAGGCTGCATACCTCCAGTAGGATTAGATAACAACGGATTTTGAAATCCGGTTGGTTGACTCTGAAGTTGTGGTTGTTGTAATGGTAAGGCGTTAGATTGAAAATAACCAGTAGATTGAGGATGTTGCTGTTGTGGTTGATTTACAAAGTTACCTTGATTAGATGTAGCAGAAGCAGTATTTGATGGTCCTGGCATTCCCATCATTCCCGTATTTTGCTGAGATCCAAAGCTGCTCTGCGATTGCGGCATCAAATTGCTCATACCAGTTGGATTAACCGCTGTATTGGCACCGCCAAACCTTGAAGGCTGCTGTTGGGCTTGCAATTGTGGGAAATTCATTGGAGTAGAGGAAAGACTTCCTGGCATGCCACCAAACCCAGAAGCCTGAGGATTCTGTTGACCAAAGGAATGCTGCTGCTGCTGTTGCTGTTGCTGCTGCTGTGGCTGTTGCTGGAAATAACCCGTATTCTGATAGGGGTTGTACATTGTGTTTGGACTCTTTTTTTAAAAGGTTTCCCCAGCCGCAAAGTTCACAGACTCTAGAATAGAATCTATAACTCACGAAGGCTTTAACTCTATGGCTTCTTTCAAAAACACCTTTGTATTGAAAGGAATCGATCCATTCCGTGTACTTTAACTTCGTCGATATCTTGAGGCCCCTATAAGTTCGTACAAGGTGATAACAATAGAGAAGAGAAAGCGCCGACAACTACATAATTCGATAAGAACAAAACTGGTAAAGATGAATTTTTATAAGCTTTTAAACAATTTTCCCACCTCATTTGGTATGCCAACATTATGGGAAAATTGCTCGTTGTGCCTTTAGAAGTTTGGTATATGAGAAAACAGGCATTTTTGAGTGACACAGTTTTCAATAAGTTATGGGAATGCTCATTAACTGATATGAATTTTAAATCACTCTAGAAGTACAAGAATCCATCTAAAAGGCATTGAAATAAAAATGAATGGGAGTTCAAAAGGAGAAGCTCGATCATGATGAAAGCAAAAATATACACCAGGCGCACATGCCGGATTAATCGATAAACGATATATCCAATCATATAACAGCTTCCCTATATCCTAAAACTTCCAAGTAATGGCGATCTCCATTTCCCCCAGGTGGCTGATGCTGCTCCCACGACCGAACCGTGGACTCACGGTACCAAGTTGAAGGAGATCCGAACAAAACTAGGATCGAATCCATGTTTTCGACACCAGTCGAAAGCTTAAAAAATTTTCAATATCTTTCGAGACTCAAAAGTCTCAGAAGGAGTAAAAGGTTCCAAAAATTCCCTACATAGCTCTTAGAAATTCAAAAGCGAATTCCCATAACGAACTATGAGGAGAGGGTCAGGCTAAAATGTAAATTTCAACCAGCAAAAACACAATCTCGGACGAATCCTCACTGATATGCGTATTTCCCGTGCATAAGGATGGTGTATTTAAGAGTAACATATAGCTGGTAAAGTTATAGACTTCACGAAAAATCGATGCTTTTATATCAATATACCACTCACTATATACGAAAAGTGATATGCGACATTATACTCCAACACTAATTACATTAAAAATCTGAATCTGAACCCAAAATTTCATCCAAATCTTCTAGTCGCGTGCCTTCTCGAGATAACGGTTGTATTCCATTATTCTGAAGTACGGCATGTTGATTAGGATCAACGAGTTCCTTCGCCTGGTTCAAAACTCCATTTTGAAGCCCTCTGGCAATACATCTTGTACGATTCATCTCAATGATTCTTGCCTTTTCGTTCCTCTTCATGTCTTGAAACAAATTGAGGAACCCCTGATTGCGTGTACTATGTGGAATATGTGCAGTTTTGGTGTACTGAGAAAAGTCCGGTAACGTGTCTATGGCAACGGTATCGTTGACTGAGTAGTTTCTTTGGAAATATTCCCTTTCCTGTGGGGTAAGAAGTCCACCATTATTATTGGAAAAATCATCGAAGATCTTGTCTTGACCCCTTCGATTCAATGGGGGCGAACTATGACGATTTTCATCACTATCTATTTTTTGTCCCACACTGACAAAATCTATCAAGTCACTGGTAGTTTGCTCAGGAGAAAAAGGCTCAGCTTTGACCTTCACGGGTGGAGGCGGTCCCAAATTTAAGTTTGAGGTTACTGGCCTATCGGGTGAGAATGACGGTACTCGTGCATCTTGACTAGGTGATCTTTCCCGTTTAATTGATGGAGGAGAATCAGGTAATGGTAGCGGATCGGTTGGTTTCAACTGAGCGTCTGTAATTGTTGGCATTGTCGCCTGTGAACCCTCGAACTCAGATTTTACAGGTGATGACAACTCTAATGAATCATTTTCCAAATTATCCAATAGCGGTAATTCCTTTTTAGGCTTTTTCACCTTACGCACGAGCTTATCAGCAGTGATAATACCTGTTTCAACCTCATCAGGCATGAAAAACCGCTTCTGCTTTTTGGGTTGTCCCACTTTTGCGTTACGCTTAGATTTCCGTTGTTTACCCAACATACAATCTGTAGCAAACCGTATAACTTCTTCAGAATCATCCATATCGTTAACCTCTTGATCCTCTTCACTAATAGTAATGAATTGTTCACGGCACTGTGGATCAACATCTGCTGGTATAATTCTATCCGATTTTTGGTATTCTAAAATATTTTGCGTTATAACTTTTTGCAAATTAGCGTAATCTTTCATTGCTTGGTCGAATTTATTGGATTCGTTACTGCTAAACAGGAGAATGATTCTACCATCTCTTTTCCTACCAGTTCTCCCCATCCTTTGTATATTCTTAATTGGACTACTTGTCGTATCATAACATATGATTAAATCGACCTCTCCAATATCTAACCCTTCCTCACCAATAGATGTACAGACAAGAACATTATATTCACCGTCTTTAAATTTTTGTATCACTTCCTTCTGTTGCTTTTGCGTCATACCGTTTGCTTGAGCTTCCTCTGAACTACCCGTTCTTCTTGATACTCTTTCCAATGCCTCCTGTTTCTTCCTTTTTTTCTTTTCCTCCTCAATTTGTTGATCTTCCTCTTGCCGTTTTAATCTATCCACTTTCTTACGTCCTTTTGCCTTATTGTTACGAGTAAAGGAAACTTCATCGAATCCCTCTTTACCTTTTGCCTGCCCTATAAATATGTGAGGTACGATGTGCCGATAGTCCATAGCATCTACACATCTAACAATCTCTAAAGCACTCTCTCTCAATTCTGTGAAAATGATAACTCTTGAATCAGATTTACCTCTAGCAAAAAAATCAACTAATTCATCTCTGACATGTCTTAACTTACCATGGCCTAAAAATTTAGGATCAGCCAACAGGTTTTCACATTGCGTAGTCATATTTTTCAAGATTGGATGGTAATAAAATTCTGCCGCCGTTTTATTGGAAGATTTTCCCATCCCATACTTTGTAGTAAATTCCAAAGACTTATCACTGAAATAATTGTAAAAAGTTCTTATGCCATAAATGTTAATTCGCTTGAGCATTTGCCCCACATGATTCAGCAATTGTAAGATGAAAAAATTCCTCCATTTGATACCTTCAGGAATATTTGGATTGGCAACAATCTTTTGACTCTGTTGCATTGCCTTGAAAGCATTTATCTGCGCGGGATCACAATTCTCATATATCCCTAACTCTACCGCCTGCCGTAAAACTGGTAGAATCGCAATTCCTAACTGTTCAACAATCTCTAGCATTTCAAACAAGGGCTCCACTTGAATCTTCTCCTGAATTCTTCTCTTCATATATTTAACAATGTCCATACTTTCCTCAGTTCGTATTTCAACCTTAGATATATCCAAATTTTTAATCACTTCTTGTACACTTTCCAAATCTGTACCCGGAGTAGCTGTCAATGCTAATAGTCGATAAGAAGTACTAAACCTATCAATGAATTTAACCACATTTGTGTATGCATAAGATCCAGTTGCTCTATGAGCCTCATCTATCACAAGACAAACGATATCTTTAGGGTTTAAGGCACCTCTTTTCAAATCGTTTTCCACTACTTGTGGAGTCGTAAAGAAAACTCTCTTCGTATCCCAAATTTCTTCACGATTCTTACGACTCTTATCCAATAGAATTGCAGTCTGATCATGGGGAATACCAGTCATACCGAGACATGCCTTGATCTGTTGTGCCACTAAGGGCCTGGTAGGCGCCATAAATATAATTTTCCCTCTAATAGTCCATAGAAAAAAATTCAACATGACTGTACTTGCAATAAAAGTTTTACCCATACCTGTAGGAATTGCACATAACACATTTTGGAATAATGCCTTTTTCACAATGTCGTATTGATAGTCTCTCACTTCATAATTCGTGGGATATACATAATGAGACAGATTTTTTTCATTTAAAGCATGATGGGTAGGTCTAAAAGTAACATCTCGTTTTATTTCCTCATAGTAAGAATTTTGTCCCGGCAAAATTTGACCCAAAAGATCCCGTTGTACTGGGATGTTCTTTTTGGTAACCGTTTCCTTAACGACACGATTCACCCCTTGACGACTCAAAGAATCCAGCTCATAATCGTCTAAATCACTGTCTTCACCACCAAACGGGGCCATGGAATCAAAATTGTCCCTCTTTCAACATCTGGTTTGACACCAAACCTTCGATGACGCGTAAAGGTTCTGCCTAAGAGCTTTGTTTAGATCTACGATTTGAACTTTTTACTTCAAGATCTTACTTTGACCTTAGGTGCCATTGGTCATTTTTAACGTTGCGAGTAATATCCACAATATTGAATGGTTACAAGTTTTAATATTCTATTGATGATCATAATTATGGTTATATGCGTTTCAGTTCCTATTTTTCGTTGCTATCATTAGGTTATTATTTTTACTCCTTATACCTCTCAAAGGCAGTGATGATATCATTTTTTGTAAATCTGACAAGCGCTCCCTTGTAATGTTTCTCAATCAAAGTGTATAGTTTCAAATAGAGGGATACGGTTTGTCCCTGGATGCTAGACCACAACCTGTCGCCTAGAGTTCCCTTCATGAGATCGTTAGATTCATGTGATAAATGGCGAATCATCTGTTGGTAAAGTCTTTTCACTAAAACATCAACCTCCGAAGAGGTATATCCCGCTAGGATATTATCCAGGTTTTGTCTACTATAAGCTGCCGATTTAACCAAGTTAGAATCTCCACCTTGAGATGAAGTACCGACAAGACTGGATGCACCATGGACAAATGAGGTCAATTTAGGCATTGCATCACGCAGCAGGAAAGCTGCATAGACTTCTTTCTCAGAGTCAAAAATCTTTTTGGCCGATTGAATTGTTGAGTCGAAGGATCCGCGTACGTTGAGCATAGACAAAACTTCTATTAGCCAATAGCAGTTCAGTAAAAGGGTAACAATTCTATCAGTACTAGAAGCTTCAGCAGCCGCGCCTCTCACTCCTGCAAGCATACTAGCACCACCATCCTTTCTGCTCAAAAGTTTAATGATTGCGTTACCAAGTTTACCAGAATCACTTTCAAAAATCTTGATAGCTTCAAGAGATTGAATGCTTTTTAGCTCTGATTGGGACTGTGCGTACGAGATATAATCATTCGAATTTTTCACAAATAGCACAAATCCAAGAACAGATGGCGACAGACTTCTTGAAGACATATTAATCACAGCTCTTTCTAAATGGACCACTTCATCTTCGATGTATTCGGACCAAAGCTGCTTCACCTGGTCTAGCATCTGAGACATAGCAGTAAGCAAAAATTCTTGATTAGAGGATTCCAGACTTTTAATCTTTTCCTCGAGGAAAAGCATTATGGCGGGAGCTCTCGAACAATCAGCCCTCAGAATAGTAGTGAAATAAGAATTCATCTTTGTGATATTGGGTCTAAAGATACGAGAAACCAAGTTTGCTTCTTTTAATGCAGATTCTCTATCGGATTGCATAGGTTTCACCGAGTACAAAGGTACAATTCTTGTAGTAGGATCACCATATTGCTCCAAGTACGCTTCGAAATCCAAACTAGAAGAGACATGGAAGAAAGAGTCGATAAAGTTTTGGTAGCAGACACAGAGCTTACCTAAAGATTCCAGTGAACTTTTTAAATGTGCCACCGATTTAGCAGAAGAGGGAACAACTTCTGGAAGAGTTCTTGTCTTCTTATAACTTTCCCATTGGATCAAGAGATTTCCTAGAGCATTTTCATTAGCGACTGCTGGTTGTTCTCTTTTATCCAATTTATACTTTCTTAAGTTTGATATCATCTTTTCGCAAATATGGTTGTACACTACTTGAATACTAGTGATCCACTTATCCAAAATGATATTGTAAGATTCTCGGTCCACATCTTTACAGAACAATGTCAAAGATGAAAAAACCAACAATCGATTTAGGAAACTGGTCAAATAATCTTCTGTGGTATTATCTTTATAAATGTTAACAAACATTCCACTGAAGGCGTCAACCAATCTTTTCAAAAATACTTCAGTGACTCTTTCATAGGTCTCGCGTCTTTCTTTCAATGCTTGCATGTTACCCAGATCGTAGTTTTCTTCCTCACTTTCACCGCTGATGGCTTTCAGTGCTCTAAACAAAGATTTCAATTGTGATTCCATTCTCAATAAAGTCTTTTCACTAACTGGAGAGTTCAACAATTCGTTTAAGGTTGCATCGTCCAAGGAAACGGTGTTCATCAATTCTGTCAAAGTACTCCACAAGTTCTTTTTATTGGCACTTTCAATTTGTAATCCGTTCTTTTGGCCTTCAATATATTCAATATCTTCTGCCACATTACCCATTTCCATCAGGAATAGAGAAAATACTGGATTCATCTTATCACAGACTTCATCCACTTGCTTTTCATAAGGCAATAGACTAGGTCCTACATCCTCCAGAGACAATAACCCATTGTTCAAAGTGTATGCAGTCTCCGCCATTTTGATAGTCAATTTCTCAATCAAATCGTCAGCTGCATCTCCCATTTCCCAGTTTATATCAGTTAAAATTCCCAATAACTCTTCATCCTCAATATATGCTGCATCCTTTTTCATATCTCTCTTTTGATCTTCTGAACTTTCGTCAATGGCGCCCGGGGCTATGACAGACTTCTTTTGACCGTCAACAGGGGGGGCCTCTTCTTGAATGGTGGAGACTTCATGATAAACATGTGGTGGATTAGGTGCCAAATTGGTACTAAAAGAAGCTTCGTCACCTCTCTCAAATGATAAATCATTGCTATTATCCTGTTGAGCATCCATGGAAGAGGCATTCAAATCGCCTGCCATATCATCAGCGTCAACCATTTCTGATGTTGGTGTAGATTTTGTATTGAGAGGTTCTGTTTGTGGGATTGATAATGAAGGTATGTCCATTGACGAGACTCCCTTCCCCGAAGGAACGCCGTTGTACAATTCTTCAGATCTATCTTGCGAAACACTGGAATGTGCATCTGGAAGTGCATGAGCGCTAGAAGGACCAGCGAGCACATTATTCAAATCTTCCAAGAGATTGTCTTGTTTATTTTGAGAAGCGCTACCCTTCCGTGGTACATCGCCCATCTCACCAGCTGACCCCATGGAAACAGGCGAGCCCTGTTTAACGGGGTTCTGCTTTATCTGTGGTATCTCAGATGTAGCGATTTGTGGCTGTTTAGCTGGGAACTGTTGAGGAGAGTTCAAAGAGGGACTTCCCGCCATATTTGGTGAATTGTGAGCGGAATTCAAACCAGCAAATGAACTCTTGTTTGACAGCTCTCTTGGAGACGTACCTGGTAAGAAATCGCGGTTGCCATGAGCCACGGGGTATGGATAAAAAGGGTCAGATTCTACCGTAGCTTCTTGAGCTTGCAGCGCTTCTCTTTCGAATTGCGCTTGTCTTGCCATATGTTGGCGCTGTTGTTCCTCTTTACGTGCTAATTCCTGCTGACGCGCCAATTCCTGCTGACGCATTTGTTCCTGCTGACGTAACACTTGTTCCTTACGGACTTGTTGATCCTTTTGAGCCTGATGCGATTTCCATGCCAGATGAGCTTGATGTGCCTGCTGTTGTTGTTGATCTTGCTCCTGTTGCCACATCTTCTGCTGAGCCACTGCTTGACGTTGCTGCTGCTGCTGCTGTTGTTGTTTTTGTTCATGATGCTGATCATACGAATTATTACCTTCATTGCTCAAAGTAGGGCTATTAGAATAGCCAGACATGTTGGGAGATGGTTTTACGGGAGCCGCCTGTTTATTTTGAGCGAAATGATCATTAAAAGAAGACGACCCGCCAAATGCTCTTGTCGGTGACCTCGGCGACGGAACAGCCGGATCTGGATTTGCAATTCTTGTGTTTAGGTTACTTAGAGGAGCACCTGGACTTCCGGTGCCACTACTACTGCCACTGACAGATCCAACTGGAGGTGTCACTGTAGGTCTAGCATTTCTATTACGAATCACTGCTCTTTGATAAGCCCTTTCATCCAAATAGAACATAGATAAATCCCAGTTGACTAATTCAGGAACATGTCCATCAAATGCTTGCATATAAGTATTCACCAATGATTTAATGAAAACCACTCTTTCCTTGGCGGAGTTGGTCTCCCAGTAATATTTTTTGGACATAGTCAACATAAACCCTTCATTAACCTCTACATCTCTTTCAATCGCAAGCAATTCCTTTAAACTCCAAGTTCTACCAACTTGAAACCTACCATCTGCATTTTCACGTCCTTTATGTAATTGTACCGCCTTCGGATTGTTAGCTTTAGAACTCAATATCAGAACACGTTTCTTCTTATTCTCCAATTTCGAATCCAATGCAGGACGTGACGACGGATAACGTGCATCCTCGATGATCCTCACATGTGTAATATAACTGTTTGGTGGTCCTGAAGACTTACCATCGTTCGAGAAACATGACGCCAGAATCCCCCTTCTGTCCCTTTCATACTGTTCCGCTAGAAAATTGGAGCTCTGAGACGATCTCGATGAATTAGACACAGTCCTCTTGTGAGCAGTTGCATTGTTACCTGAGACAGGTGGGCCCATATTCAAACCACCATTACTGGCTTGTCTCGAATGCTGTGCGCTTGGAATGTTAGATCCCGATGTCGATCTTCTGTGGAAAAAACCCCTGTCTTCGACTGAATTGTCCCTACTATGGGACTTCTTCTTGAACGGAGATCTCGCACTCTTCATCATATTGGCCTAACCACTGAGAAGAATCGTTGTGTTACCTCTATCAGAAGCTGGATAGCCTTGCTTTGCCGATCCCCTTTTGGATTCTTTAATGTTGTTTTTCTTCCAACCTTCTTTTAAGGCGGGTAAGTTGGCAAATTTTCATAAGCTGGAAAAGTTTAAAGTTGACAATATGATGCTTTAAAATTATTATCATCAACAGTTTCAGGGTTGGTTTGCGTATCATAAGATCAATTAGATCAGATCGAATCACATTTAATCGCCATGTCCTTAGATTTCAGCACTCTTGCTCAACAATTTACACAATTCTACTACAATCAATTTGACACCGACAGAAGTCAATTGGGTAATCTGTACAGGGATGAGTCCATGTTGACTTTTGAAACCAGTCAACTACAAGGTACCAAGAACATTGTGGAAAAACTAGTCTCATTACCATTCCAAAAAGTTGGTCACAGAATAACTACACTAGATGCTCAACCAGCATCGCCCAATGGTGACGTTTTAGTCATGATAACTGGTGACTTACTCATTGATGAAGAGCAGAATCCACAGAGATTCTCTCAAGTCTTCCATTTGATCCCTGACGGAAGCTCATACTATGTTTTCAACGATATCTTCCGTTTGAACTACTCTGCCTAAAGAGTTGGATAGAGAGTAATAGACCGATACTCATAAGTACGTAGGAAATAGGTGAATATAGAAATATTTGAAATTTTGAAGACCTAAAGCAGGCACTAAATTAACGGTTCATGTAGAGTAATCTACATTGTTTCCTATTTGTTTACATTCAAAGGCTCATTTATTTAAAGGCGGAGCCCCTTTTCAATTTCAAACATTGACAACTTATTCCACTGCGAGGGTAGAATCGAGGAAGATAGGTTTATCGTTAAGGGCTAATGTCATCTGAGGAATTGCCTCCAGTGCCATCACGGCCTCAAAGGCAAGCAGGTTCACCATCACCAATCCCTACTATTCCTGCAAGACCAAATTCGAAATCACCACCGCCTCAAGTGCCAACAAGGAGACCTACCAGGGTCAAGACTTCAGATCTAAAGGATTTGATGCAAAATACTGATGATCAACTGGAACAAATGCAAAATTTAATTCAAAAGAGGTCTGATGATAGTAAAGTCCATTCCGAACAGTTAAGGAATCAGGAAGATAGTTGGCAAAGGGGTAAAGAAGATCTAATAGGAACAAATGAGATGGAATTCGAATTGCAAGAGGAGAAGGAAAGGTTGTTGAAGAAGAAGGAAATAGAGTTAAAAGAAAGAAATATACATCAAGCCAATAGAGAGAAGGAATTGGAAATGTTGGAAAGGAGGAGGGAAGAGCTAATGAGAGAAAGAGAAAAGGAAAGACAACAAGAGTTAAAAAGGCAACAACAATTGGAATTGGAAGATCAGAGACAAAGGGAATTGGAAAGAAAGCAAGAATTAGAATTGGAAGCTAAGAGGAAAGAATTGGAGCAATTGGAAAGGGAGCAACAATTGGCAAGAGAAAAAGCAGTTAAGTTGCAAGAGACTAAACACCAATTCGAAGAGAAAAGAACGCTAGATACTGAATCAAAGGAAAAAACGACCTCCGATAATGAGCCAGTCTTGGAAAAAGCGGATGAAGATTTTGGTATAAGGAATGAAACAAAAGAAGAACCGGAAATTCCTCGTATTCCAGAAAGACCCAGGAGATCTCAATCACCAACAGATACGGAATCAAAGTCAAACGTCGAAATACCAAAAATTCCTGGTATTCCAGAAAGACCCAAGAGATCGCAATCACCAACGGATACAGAATCGAAATCAGATGTCGAAATACCAAAAATTCCTGAAAGAAGACCTAGACCAATTGGAAGAAGATCAATTGAAACCCCTGTGGTGGCAGAGAAAAGACCTGAATCTTTAGAGAACAAATTGGGTGAGCCACCAGTTGTGCCAGGAAAGAGACCAGAATCTTTGGAAGAGAAGGTGAGCGAACCTCTAGCTTCCCTAGAACAGAAACCAGAATTCTTGGAAAGAAAGGTAAGCGAACCTCTAGCTTCCCTAGAACAGAAACCAGAATCTTTGGAAGAGAAGGTAAACGAACCTCTAACTGCTCCAGAAAACAAGCTAGAATCTATAAAAAAGGAAGCTTCGACTGAATTTCCATCAGTGCCTGCAAAGAGGCCAGAGCACTTAAAAAAGGAATTGCCAGATGAATTTACTGCACCTTTGGAAAAGAAACCAGAACCTTTTGAAAAGGAACCTAGCGAGTTTTCATTCCTGCCAGAAGAAAAACCTAATTCTTTAGAAAAGAAACTATCGAATGAATCATCCCTCTCACAAAAGAATCCCGAACCCATTGGAAAAAAACCTTCCGCTGAACTTTCAGTTGCATCAGAAGAAAGACCTGAACCAGTTGAAAAAAATTCGACTTCTGAATCTTTGGTATTACCTGAGAAAAGGCCCGAAGCACTGGAGAAAGAGTTATCTACTGGCATTAATGCACAATCTGAAAAAGAACTAGAAACCCTGAAAAAGGAACCCTCCAATGATTCCACAACTGTGCCAGAGAGGACAACAGAGTCTGAAGAGAAGAAGTCCTCCACTGAACCCTTGAAGAAGGAATCCACTGCTTCTTCGCTGGAATCAGAGAAGAGAATAAGTGTTGAAAGCAAGCCTGAATTCCCATCCGTACCAGATAGAAAACCAGAATTTAATGAAAGGAACTCAACATTTGACGAACCAGGCTTTGCTGAAAAAACCCCAGAGCTTTCTTCAAAGCCCGAAGCTGAACAGCCGTATTCTGAAGACTGGAAGACTACCTCCTCCAACGTGTCAAAACAAGCGTCTATCGAATCCCCTGTGAATTCTGAAAAGCTACAAGAAAAACCAGGAATCGAGGATAATAATTCCAAGTTGTCAACGTCAGACATTAATGAAAATAAGCGTGATTCTGATATAAAACATCAAGAAAAGAAGTCCGAGGAATCTGCTAAAGAACCTGTAAAGAAAAAAGCCCCCCCTGTACCCAAGAAACCTTCCTCAAGAATTGTAGCTTTCCAGGAAATGTTAAGGAAGCAACAGATGGAGGAAATGCAAGGTTCACATCGTAAGGGACCTGAACCAGTGAATGAGGCACCCAAAGATAGCAAGAATGGAGCTGATTCTTCCGAATCCTCCCAACCATCTCTTCCCCAGAGACCAGCTAGACAACCAATTAATGCTGAGAGATCCAAGTTTGCTAACAATTTGAATGGTCTTTTCGCTTTGCCTGGTATGTCACCGATGGGCGGTCTACCGCAATCGTTTGCCAAAAAATTGGACCCGGCTGCTTCTACTCCTGGACCAGAAGAGAAGAAAGAGAATCAAGCCACACCACCTTCCGTTTCTAATGTACGCTCTTCGAGAGCCAGAGGTCCTCGTGGTCGTAAGTTGCCATCCAATGTGGCATCTGTCGAGAAGGTCAATAGTGAAAGTAAAACCAATGAGATTGAGATTTTCAAAACGTGGAAAACTGTGGTACATAAGAAGGAAGAACCAGCTGTTCCTGAAAGACCACCAAGTCTTTCCAAGAAACCTACTGAATCTGGAAATGAAAAGGCTGTGGATGTTACAAATCCTACTCATTTTGATCTGGATAACGATAAGGCTGTAAGACCCCTTGAGGAGACTACAAAAGCCAAGGACCATGATGACAATTCACATGGTACTGATGACATTTTAACATCGCCTAAGGAGGATACAAGAATAATCGAAGAAAAGCTAGAAGAATCGAAAACCAGTGGGAACCCATCAAGTCTTGAAGAATCCCAAGAATCTAAAAACCAGACTGAAAAACCCTTGGTGCCCGAACGACCTTCGAAAAATCAAGAGAAGAAACATCCTTTGGTACCAGAAAGGCCCTTAACTTCGGAATCTGCGAGAAGCGATGAACTTGCCCAAAACAGTGAACCTTTGGTGTCTGAGAGACCTGTTAAACATGATGAAAAAGAACACGAGCTTGCAGAAGAGCCATCAATCCTGGAAAGATCTTCGAAAAATCAAGAGGAGAAACATCCTTTGGTACCAGAAAGGCCCTTAACTTCAGAATCTTTGAAAAGCGATGAGCCTGCCAAAAACAGTGAACCTTTGGTGTCTGAGAGACCTGCTAAACATGAGAAACAAGAACATAAGCATGCAGAAGAGCCATCGATCCTGGAAAGGCCCAAGAAACATACCGAAGAATCTGAGAAACCTTCTAAACCTGCACTGCCAGAGGAGCAATTAGAGTATGAGAAGAGCCTTGATTTTCCTAAAAAATTTCCTGAAGCCACTGAACCAGTGCCTGAGACTACTTTCGCATTTGGTACAGAGAATAATTCTAAAGAGAGCAGTAATGTTGATCTTTTGTCTGCCGTGAAGGACACAGGCCAATCTCAACTCGAACACTCTGATTCTGAACTCAATCAGTTCACCAAAGATTCAGATCTGGCTGAGAAATTGAAACAAGAGTTGAAGCAGGAGGACAAGGAAGAATAATCTGAGGCTTCAGTCAACAATTCTATGAATATTATTACTTTAATAACTACATACTGTGTGTGTATGACGTGCAAAACGATATATTCCTAATGATCGCTTTTCCTTCAGGCTGGGGAACAAAAAATCAATGTCGAAGGGTATTGAAGACTAAGATATTATCGCTACTAACAGCTAACCATTAAGACCTTTATTTAGGCCGCTGAAGAATTGATACGGTCTAACCAACTATGGTTGTTGATACAGAGTACTACGATCTGTTAGGCGTTGAAGTTACTGCCACTGATGTGGAAATTAAGAAAGCATATAGGAAGAAATCGATATTAGAGCATCCTGATAAGAATCGTGATGACCCTGCAGCTACAGAAAGATTTCAATCAATATCAGAAGCATACCAGGTTTTAAGTAATAAAGACTTACGTGCAAATTATGATAAATCTGGGAAAGAGAAAGCTATACCTAAAGGAGGATTTGAAGATGCGGCGGAACAGTTTTCAGTAATATTTGGTGGTGAAGCATTTGCAGCATATATTGGGGAATTGACACTTTTGAAGAATTTACAGAAGCAAGAGGAATTACACGCAGAGGAAGAAGCAGAGAAAGAGAAGGAAAAGGAGAAGAAGGAGGATGAGAAGAAGAAACAGAAAGAGAAGGAAGAGGAAATTAAGCAAAAGGGTGACAATATAGATCAATTGAATAAAGATATGAGCCATTTGACAGTTTATGATGAACAAAATCAACCGAAGGATACTGCCAAAAAATCAAAATTAGCAGAATTTGAAGAAGAGTTAAAGGCAGAAAAAGAGAAAAATAATGAAAAACTGGTTAAAATACTGATAGACAGATTGTCCATTCTAACGGAAAGTGCCTATGATAACGATTGTAAAAGATCCTTTGAAAGAAAGTTTGAAGAAGAAGCCAACTTGTTAAAGATGGAATCATTTGGTCTTGATATTTTACACACGATAGGTAGCGTCTATGTGGAAAGAGCTAAGATATATTTAGCTTCTCATAAAGCGTTTGGATTAGGTGGTATGTTTCAATCAATGAAAGCTCGTGGTGGTGTGTTTATGGATACATTACGAACGGTATCAGCAGCTATCGATGCACAGAGCAGTATGAAAGAATTAGAAAGTATGAAAGAAGCAAGTGAATCTACTACACCACAACATGATAAACAAGGAAATGAAATCTCTAAACCTACACCTGAAGAAGTAGCTCACCAGGAAGAAATTCTCATGGGAAAAGTGCTATCCGCGGCCTGGTACGGCTCGAAGTACGAAATCATGTCCACTTTAAGGACAGTGTGTGACCGAGTATTGGAAGATGAAAGCTACGATAAATTGACTAGGGACAGGAGGGCGGAGGCATTAATCTTACTCGGAAAGGTTTTCCAAAGGACCTATAGAACAAAGGTGGAACAAGAAGAAGCTCAAATCTTCGAACAACTTGTAGCGGAAGCTACCAAGAAAAAGCGTCATACTTGAAAGCAGATATTCATGTAAATTCAGAATTTTTATCGTTATTATTTTTATTCTACTGCCTCATTCCACTACATTACATTAGATTACACTATCGACGTTGTCAATTGCTTGTAACGTATCAGTCATATGCTAATAGTCATTATTTGCTTAAAAGAATTAACAGAATTTTTGTGTATGCATAAAAATAAAAAGGATCTTACGCCTAAGCTAAAGCTCTTTCTCCGATAATTTCTTCAGAGGCGTGTTCTGCAGAATCTTGTTCTTCGGATTTCAAATCTGGTAATCCTTCTGTAGAGGGCATTTGAATCTCTGGTTCTTTCTGTGGTTCCTTCTTGAGAATAAACTGTTCCTCCAATTGATCCAATTCTTTATCCAATTCTTCCTCAAAATCATCAACACCAACTACGCTGCGTGCCAGCACGTCGTTAATCTCATTCTGATAACTTGTTTGAGATTGTACGTTGTCCATTAACTGATCTGCACCTTTAAATTCCTTGTTGAGCTTTGAAAGAATCTCATTACCATGTTCTAAACCCTTAACAAATTGCAATTCAACTAATTTAAATTCAAGCGTGGATACTAAATTCTCCAAATTGATTAACTGATCTCCTGCTTGTTCTAAAAGATGGTTTTGATAATGAATCCTCTTCAGCAGAAACCGTATCTTGGGGTTTTCTTTATAATGTTTAGGATCTTCTTGAATCATCGTTTTCAGCCTAACTCTTTCACTTGCTATGAGATTATCTGTTCTCTTGGCGAATTTATGAATTTCATCCTTCGATCTCTTTAACTGTAGTATTGCCCTATCATTTTTAGTAATTTTAACTCTGCTGGGCCTTTGTCCCATTCTAAAACCTTCAGAATTAACCTTTCAGACCAATTCAAGGGCACCAGCAACCGTCTAATAGTTTCTTATACCATGAATGATTCAATATACATACAGTTTGACTATTGTATAAGTCCTTTATAATGTTTCTGTCTGACAACTGAGCGACACCACGTCCCGGAACCATCAAAAGGGTTCAGCAGTAAAAATAATAATACAAATAAGAATACCGATTATTAAATAAATGTAGTTAAAGTGTATTTAAAGCGGTTGTAAACATAAATTTATCATGACCATAGGCTGCTCCATGCTACATTTTTCCTAACAGCATCTGAAAAACCTTCCTTGTACCTTACCCAGGTACGAATTTCATCCTCTTGATGTTTAGAAATAGGCACTTCAGTGTCTAATTTATTAGGCTCATTGATTCCGTACTGAGTTTTGAAAAAATCCACAGTATTTCCTGATGCCATAGCAGTCTTGGACCTTTTCACTCGAACTTCATCTTCTCTCTCTCTTTTCTCCATAGTTTGATCAACATGTCTTTTCCTAGCTTTATTCTCTTCAAATTTTGCCAGTAAGAAATTCAACGAGCCTGGTCTTTTAGAAAGTACTTCTTGTTTTCTTTTATTGTCAAGAAGGACAATTTGATCCAATGGTGGATCTATGCTTAGAATCTTTTTACCTTCTAACGAATCGTGATTTCTTGCCACAACGTTTAGCTGATAAAAATTCAACAATTCAGCTAAATTGTCATATATTGCTTGTTTAACCTTTAGGTTTTTACATTTGGATACGTCTGCGGAAATCATGCTATCCAAATAGGGCAAAGTCTCAAATATTAGTGATTGGCGCGAAGTGAAAGTCTGTACCGCTGGTGATCTTTTCAGCGTTTGATGTGCTATGCAATTGGTAATATCCATGGTGAATTTTCTTAATTCGTTAAACTCATATTGAGAATTCTTCACTTGAATATCCTCTTTGTTTGCGATATCTCCAAACATGTGAGCGAATTGTAATGGCACAGCGGCACAGTAACGCATTAATTCACCATTGTGTTGATAAAGAGATTTATTCATTAGATCATGGAAATACAGCCAATCTGCTATTCGAGATGGTTTTATAACACCATTATCCGAATATTTCACTCGAGGGAAAATGGAATGACAACCTTGCACAATTCTATCGTAATTACCATTTAGCTCAATTTGTTGGGATAGTGACGATAGCTGATCCCTGGATTCTCTATGGGGGTCTCTTTGAAAAATGGAATTAACTAAACCATACCATGAAGACGAGAAGTCCTTCCCCATAGGATCAGTATCCATTGATGATGATGATGCCTGAGATGATGTTCCTGTTGCCCAAAATTGCAAATTGTTAACACAATTTCTTACATCACCTTGGGAAAGATCTATTAAGTCCTTTAAGCTCTTGGAATGTATCTTGACACCTTCTACTCTACAAATGGTATCTAACCTTTCATTTAGTGAAAAATCTGAAGGTCTCTTAAATGGAACAATTTCACAAAGTGGTTTCAATTTTTCCAAAGCTGGGGCATATAAATTGTTACAGACAGCTATTATTGGTCTCAGTAACAATTTATCTCTATTCTTTTTACCCTTCTTAGGAACGCCCATCTTTCTAGTGGCCCTCGCGTCTGAATTAACAACATCGATGAGCACTTTAATAAATCCACTCTCTAGCGTCCCATCAATTTCATCTGCAACCAGGCACACGGGGCTCTGATTAAAAGTATGGTTAAACAATGTATTTAAAATCTTATCCCTGACTTGCCAACCACCTCTTTCATCACTTGCATTGATTTCTGCTACAGTATAACCTGCTTGTTTGGCAATAACATGAGCCACTGAAGTCTTACCAATCCCTGGAGGACCATGCAAGAGAAGAATTCTCTTCGCAGGTCTCTGCAGAGGGTCAAATTCATTTTCATACAACGGTTGAGGCAAAGATTCTTGGAATACCGCCGGTGACCACTGTCTTAACCAACGTAAAACCCTTCTATTAGTCTTCTCATTCCCGACAAGATCAATAAACCTTCTGGGACGCCATTTCTCAACCCATAATTCGTTATCATGAAGGTTAGAAGCCTTTTCATCCTGATGGTGACCGTTAGAAGCACTCTCAGATTCAATTTTGTCGAGTAATGCATTGATATTAATACCATATGTCTCATCTTCACGCCAAAGAGACCCTCCATAGTTTTCAACGGATGAATTGACACGCTTTCGAAGTCTTACCACTTTACCAGACCCACTAACGAATTCACGATCACCATTATTGGAATCATTCTTTCCGACCTCTTTTACCGACTCTTTTTCACCACCGGATCCACCAAATAAGAAGCTCTCACCTATGGAAGTACAATTCGGTACCGTAGAATCCATTAAAATTACCCAATGGACGTCAAACAAGCTCTATCACCTTTAAATCCAATGGACCTTAACCTTAGATGACCTTTGAATACCGGAACTCGTTTTATAATTAATGCGACGTTAAAAATGATCATTTTCTTTTCACACACAGGACAAACAAAGCTGAGCAAAGCGTATGCTAACTGAGGATACTAAATGCCACTTCACTCTTTGAAGGGTTCAGAGAATACGGGGATTCCAGGAGGTCTAGTGAGAAATCGTACACTGATCTGCATATTTATTTGTTGGGGATCGCTGATTAGATAGAAAAGAAACGCTAAGTGTGTTCAATATGGTTACGGTATGTTTCGTGTAACTCCTCGGGGGAGTGTTGTTATGATGAGAAGAATACATTTTACTAACAGGTTTTTCTATTTTGTAGGCAGCAGAGAAAGAAATTTTTGAAAGTTATCCACAATCTTGCAGACCAGAAGCTGGATCTGGTACTCCAGGTAATTTAGATGATGCTCAAAAGAAGGCCCTTGCAGAATTGAGATCAATCTTAGAGAGTGCAGGATACACCGAAAGAACTGATGATTCCACACTATTGAGATTCTTGAGAGCCAGAAAGTTTGATGTGAAACTTGCCAAGGAAATGTACGTCAACTGTGAAAACTGGAGGAAAGAAAATGGTGTTGATACTATCTTGAAAGATTTCAGGTACGACGAAAAGCCATTAGTCGCTAAATATTATCCTCAATATTACCACAAGACTGATGTTGATGGTCGTCCAGTCTATTTTGAAGAATTGGGTTCTGTCAATTTGACTGAAATGTACAAGATTACGACACAAGAACGTATGATAAAGAATTTGATCTGGGAATACGAATCCTTCTGCAAATATAGATTGCCTGCATGCTCTAGATACAGCGGATATTTGCAAGAGACTTCTTGTACCATTATGGACTTGAAGGGTATTTCCATTTCAAGTGCTTACCAAGTTTTATCCTATGTGAAGGAAGCTTCTAACATTGGCCAAAACTACTATCCTGAAAGAATGGGTAAATTCTATTTAATTAACGCACCATTCGGTTTCTCAACAGCTTTCAAACTGTTCAAACCATTTTTGGATCCAGTTACTGTTTCAAAGATTTTTATCTTAAGTTCATCTTACCAAAAGGATCTGTTGAAACAAATTCCTGCCGAAAATCTACCTGAAAAATTCGGTGGTAAATCCAAGGTGTCTGAATCTGAAGGTGGTCTATACTTGTCCGATGTCGGTCCATGGAGAGATCCAAAATACATCGGTCCCGAAGGTGAAGGCCCTAAGATGTTTTCCATGAATTGATTAACTAATTAATACAAGCTTACAACCCATGAACAAGAATAATGTAAATCGAATTCAGATGGACTAGTCACCAGAGAATTTTTTCACCCAAATTATTGACATAGAATCTTTTAAATCACACACATACCGATTACGATGAGCAATTGGTCTTTTTATCGAATTTCACGATTGTTTAGCTAGTTTTATATTTTATATATGGTATGTGAACTATTCTTACAATAATTCTTGATTGCGAGTTACAGATGTCTAGAATTTGAATCAATGTAAAGAACGCGGCGTTGTTTCGAAAAGAGGCACAATTTAAAACTACATAGAAGTTGTTAGTTGAATTACGGATTTGTACTTAGTCCCTTGCTTGTGTAAAGGATCCTGATTCAATTCTACTGGCTCAGGAAACTATGTCTGATTCCTCGGTGAGAAGTTCATTCTCACGAGCCAGATTTGATCTGGATAAATTCCTGTCTACAATGCAATCTCTCAGAGGTAGTTTTGGAGGCGATGTCTATTGGTCGTACGACCTACACTCTAGTAATAGTTGGAACAAGAATAGGTGCCAAATTACAGATGTTGGGTCACTGCGATGTTGTAAGGAAACTGATGAATCAGATTTAATAGACCACCTACAAAATTGTAAGGTTAAGTTCATTGAAAAGCATAATGGAGTTTTCCCCACGATTCAAGTTTCCGTAGGCTTAAAGAAGATTTATCTAAGGGTTCAAGATGCAAGTACTTTTGAAGAATTGGTTTGTGCACTTATGTGGTGGAGTGGATTGAGGAAAAATGGTATATTTGAAAAATTCACACCTCAGAAACCTGTATTAGATGGAGATGATGGTGCTACGAATTTACTAGTTTCCCAATTATATGTCTTTGGTCCCGTTTTAAACAAGATTGTCCCAGTTGATAACAAACTGAATAAACCTGATTTTTTACCCAATTCTGAAATAGAAGAAGGTTGGTTTCCTGCAATGGGGGTTTTAAAATCTAATGGTGTTCTAGATCTATTATTGCAGCAGGATGGTACTTTAATCTATTCGTTGAATATAGCTGTTTTACTGCGATCAGAAATTCGTATTCCTGATTCTTCACTGGGAACCGAAAACTACCTGTTCCTTAAGGCGATCCCTAGTTTGAGGAAGAGCTTAAAACTCGTTAGGAATCAAAAATTTATTCATACTTCGAAACATGCTCATAATTCTGCAATACTTTTAAAATTCCCATTGAAGATCGATGTAGAAGATTGGTTCGTTGCATTAAAATCGTTTGCAATCGCAGAGAATTTCTCATTAATCGCTGCTGATAAGTCAAACCACGTACGTGTTTCCAATTCATTTTCTCTTTCCATTCTAGAAGGTCGTTTTAAAGAATCAGAAGTTGATGATGAATTACCTTCATTATATGTTGAATTATCAATGTGGGGGTACAAATGCGGCCGCACACCTGTGGTGGATCAATCTTACTCACCATTTTGGAGAGAAATTTTCAAATTTCATGAATCATTACTAGTTAACGACCTAAGGCTGGACATTAAGAAAAGATCGTTTGATGCTAAAACACCAGATAAAACTATTGGATACATAGAATTGTCCCAGGAAAATATTAACGATCCCAAATTGATTAAGGAAACTAGGTTGCCAGTGATGTCTGCCATCAGAAAAAATGAAGAAATTGGTACATTGTGCATAAAAATCGTATCAAGTTTAATTCTAGTACTTCCGTCTTCTAATTTTACCAGAATGGAAAAACTGTTACAAATCGTAGACCCTGAAGAACTTTGTGGTTTGGTTCAAGATTTTTCGGATGGGGTTGATGTTAAAATCGATAACATTTCAGATATTTTCCTAGATATATTTCAGGCCCTCAATAGAGAAAATGATTGGTTTGGTGCATTATTGAAAAGGGAATTATCTGTAGTAGACAGTTCTATTGCAAGAAACACAATTCAAAACAAAACTTCCTCTCACATCTACAGCACATTATTTAGAGGTAATTCCGTGTTAACAATATCCATGGAGAAATATTTCTACCGAGTAGGGCATGAATATTTGGATAAATCTATTGGAGACGTCCTTAGAGATGTTATTGATAAACAGGTTAGTTGTGAATTGGATCCTGCAAGAATCGAAGAACGTGATCCTGCGTTGGTGCAAGAAATTGTAGCACGAAACAAGGAAACTTTAAGCCATTATGTTGGCCAGCTTTGGCATAGAATCTATACCACAAGTAATGACCTCCCGATGAGTATCAGGGAACAGATGCGAACTTTCAGGAAAAAATTGGAATTGATTTGCATGGAGGACGACTTCAATACTACTTTAAATTGCGTATCCGGTGTACTTTTCCTAAGATTTTTCTGTCCAGTAATCCTAAATCCGAAATTATTTAATTGGGTATCAGAACATTTGGATGAAACTTCTCAGAGAAATCTAACGCTTATTTGCAAAGTGCTATTAAACCTTTCAAACATAACCTATTTTGGCAATAAAGAGCCATTTATGATTTTAATGAACGAATTCATAGAGTCCCATAAATCCGAACTTTTAGATTACATTGATAAAGTGACTCTCAAGAAAATAGATTTTTCTCCAAAGAAGTTGAAATTGGCAGGATGTGTAGCAAGACCTAATTTGACGATGAACAAGGAGGAATTGAAAGAATTGCCAATGAACCCATATCTTATCGACAAACATCTAAGAGAAACTGAGATCTTTACATTTTTAGCTAGCATAACGATCAGAAAGGAGGGGAATCTTCATCTGCTCAAGAACATGAAATTTGGGACTGACGATGTGATATGTGATAGACCAGTCATGGGCCAAAAATTGATGATTAGAGGCTTAGAATTTGAAAAGATTACAGAAAACAACACTGAGATTTTTGGCAGTGATCTACTTAAGTATTTGGAAGGAGGTGAAACTCCTACTTCGGATGATAATAAACCGCATGAGAATCCAAATTTGAATGAGGATATCATAGAGCAGTTGAAACAAGAATCGATGTTGTTGTACCATAAAATTGGTAATCTTACCCAGATGCTAACGGATTATGAATATCCCTCCGAAGTGGTGCTTAACCAACCTAATTATTCTGAGTTCTTAGCCGACAACACTTATTTCACAAAGGATAAAAAATTGATCGCCAATTTACGGGGAGATTTGGGAGACTTGAAAGGTCTCGAGAAATTATTTGATTTTAAAACTAAAAAATCTGCCCTATTTGACAACATTGTTACATGGGGAGGTATTGACTGTTTGGATACTACCGATGGACCTCCAGTATATGCTTCCACTTCAGAGAGTTCTTCGTCTCTAAGTAGAAATATCACAAGATTGAAATCTAAAAGATTACCAAAGATAATACCCGGGAGTTCCAAGGAGAAGAATAGAGATAAAAGTCCAGGGAAATTGAAAAGACTTTTCAAAAGGTCTACTTGAGTGCTATTTTTTTTTTTTTGCATAAAAAGGTGTTCCACTTAGCTCAGGCAGCATAAAATTTCAACTGAGGATAATGAAGTACAATGAAGTAAAACAAAATAAAACGTAATTGTATATATATAAATTTATACAGGTTTGTTCGACTACTAAATTAAAAGCATTTTCTCTTTTTAATAGAAATTAATATCTTCACTCTTTTCTCAATTGTGAATATCTTTGTCATAACTTCGGAAAACGATTACAGTCAAAAAATGAAGAAAAGTAATAATTACAAGATCGAAAAACTATATATTTAATGATTCGACTTGCTTGTTCAGTTCTGCAGTCACGTCTTCTTTCTGTTGAGTTGATTTTTTGTCAGTCGAGGGCCTGTACTCTTTAGCATTCCACGCTTCGTTATTCAAATATGATGCAAGTTCGTTAGTAGCCGCGTATACATCATTGAAAGTATCTGCTTGGCCACCAAACGACATTAAGCTCTGGGTATCGAAATCGTTGGATGAAGAAAATTCACCAACTTCCGGGCCCAAATTAAATGGGAATTTGTCCTGGCGTCCTTTCTTATGTTGACGAACTCTGGTTAGTTGCACAGTACAGAGTTGTAAATTGTTCAAAGAACCTTCCACTAGACAACCTTTTTCTCTGAAATGGATCAGCAGATTATTCCATAAAACGTTTGTAGACAACGCTCTTGGGTTACCGAGGATCACTAACCCATATTTAGCACGAGTCAAACCAACATTCATACGACGAGAATCGCTTAAGAACCCGATTGACTGCTGGTCATTAGCACGTACACAGGACAAAATAATGTAGTCTTTTTCACGACCCTGAAAAGCATCCACAGAAGCAACCTCTACGTTGACATAAAGGTCTGTGTCTAAAGACCCATTCATTTGCATGTACTGCAAAATGTAAGCTCTTTGACCTTCATAAGGTGTAATAACACCAATCTGTTCTGGTTTCACCCCATCTTTGAACAGTCGTGTTATGATACGTTCACAGTTCATAGCTTCAATACGGTTCAAGTAAGATGTACCATTGGCAGAAATCTCTTCTCTACCGTAATTAGCCCAAAACATCATAGGAACCTCATGAATAGGCCATGGGAAAGTACTATTAGGAACAGTACGTTGTTCTATAGTTACACCATTTTGGAGACTACCTTCGTAAAACATATTGCTAGGAAATTCACTCAAGTGGGGGTTCATACGATATTGAACTTCTAAACGTAGAGGAACGTGGCCTAAGGAGATCAACCTTTCAAAAAGCGATTGTTTCAAACCAGCATCACCTGCCTTACGTTCTAAGATAACTGGTCCCAATTGCTGGTGATCACCAACAAGGATTACTTGGATGGCCCCCTTTACTATAGGTATTAGACATTCAGGTTCAGATGCTTGAGTACTTTCATCGATTAGAACGGTTTTAAATTTAGCACCTAGACGTCTATCACCAGCACCAACACATGTACAACAGACAACGTCAGCTTTCTTTAAAATGTCAGATTCTGCAATTTTCACCATCTTCACAAATTTTTTGGTGTCCTTAACAGAGAGTTCACCAACTTCTTCTTTTAATTTCAATAATTTCTTCAACTCACCCTTAGCTGATCTTGACACTAGATTGTGCAATGCTAAATCTGATACGGAACTTTCCACATCCTCTCTACTCCTAGCGGTTAAACGTACAACTTTCAGACCTAACATACGCAGTTTTGCAGCTAAATGGTCTACAGCAACGTTAGATGGTGCACACACTAAGATACGATCCTTGTGAAGCTTTGATAAGTGGTAAACAATGGTAGCAGATGTCACGGTCTTACCTGTACCAGGTGGACCTTGAATCAATGAGAGTGGTCTTTGTAAAGCATGTTCCACAGCATGAGATTGGGAAGCATTTAGTGGTGCGAAAAAGGGAATAGAGAATTCTTTAGGCAATGGGACATCAAAGGCTATATCGACCACTTGATGTCCTAAAATTTTGTAGTAAAGAAATCCGGAGATGGATTTTTTATCTAACGCAAATTTTTTCAAAGCATCTTGCATTCTATCATAAGACGTACCCTTCCATATGAATTCAGCTGTAAATCCAGTACCCAAATGAGTTGGCGGTGGCGTTTTGCTGGGTTTCAACTCTAAGGTGAATTCGTCTTGGAAACTATTTGGAGGGCGTACAATATAACCTCTTCCGTGCCATTCTGGATGTAGAGATCCGGAATAACGAAGAATCATCTCATCACCTACTGCAATCTTAAGTTCGTTTGATTCGAATGTTGAAAGCGCAAACGATGCCAAATGACGGTTGTTCAAACCTAAGGACCATGTGACAGAAATGTGTTCTAAAGCTTGAGATTCTTTCAAAGTTTTATCGTAATCAGCTTCCAATTTGATCAACGGACCATAAGACCTTTGATATTCATAAGCATCTTGGTAACGCAGAAGAGCAGAGGGAATTTCTTCTTGTTCCTCTGGAGCATCTATATCATTAATAGTAGCATTTTTATCAGATTTCCATTTGGCCTCTAACTTAGAAATTTGTGTTGGCGTAATAAGTCTTGCCTCCAATCTTTCCTCATCATTAGGTTCTTCCGCAACCCAGTTCAAAAACTGACGATTTTCAATTAATGGTTGCCATTGTTCAGTATCCCAGTTGGCGTTCTTTGCCTGTGCACAGGGAATACGGCATAGTAAAACTACAACAGCTTCACCTCTTGCAGAGACAAAACCCAGTAGGAAAACATTTTTACAACCACAATTGTAACACTCTAAAACTGTATCTCCCAAATCAGATTCTGGATGCAATGAAACCACGTTGTGATGTGCAAGTACCAAATGATTAACAATGTGTGAAGTGGAAGCTCCGTTCTTAGAATTACAAAACCAACGACGGCAGGAGTTACACTTCACCACACACGAAGGAGAATCGATACCGCAATAAGCACAAGCGTGTTCGCTTGAAGCCTGTTGATCTAACGTACCTAGAACATCTTGCGCATCCTGCGCTTGCATTTCTGGTACATCGACATCAGGGACGTCTTGAGCGTCTAAAACATCCACATCTACGTCCTGAATGTCGTCAAAGCCGTTATCGGACTCGCTAGAAGCGTTATGGCTCATAAAGACCTGTATTGTCTTTGCAGATGTGCGATTGCCGCAGTCATGTAGGAAGTACTCTTGTCATCATTTGAATCGAGTTGAATGTTGAAGCCAAATCCATATCATCCTGTACGTACATAGCGGTTAAAAAAGTAGCTCTTTCTTCAAATCGAAATAGCCCGAAGAGGTCTCCGAATATTGTATTCACATAAAAGCAGTTCCGGTACTATTACTCAGTATTTGCAAGCTAATTGCGACCATCATTGCACGCCAATTGCATCGCGTTTATTTATGATAAATACTAATGGCTCGTTTTCTTACAGATGCAATACGCGTAGATCTTGCAAATACCTTATTCCACTGAAAGTGGTTTCCTTTTGTGCAATTGCTACGTTCAAGGTCAGCAGTTAGCTTCTTTCCAAGCGCTGGTACCCAACTAGTTCATCTTGGAAACGATCCTGTACGCCTGTAAAAAACCGATTCTCAACCTTTCTCTATCTTACTGATTGCAGACGCTCAAAGAACCAAGCACCGTGATCAGTACTCATAGATCTTTTACAAATGAATAGAAACAGTCTGTAGCTGGCAATAACCTTGTTTCTGCAAACCTGCCCCGAACTATAGATTACAATACGCCCCGTTCTTTTAAAAAAGAACCAAAACAGTTCCTGTTCGCTGCGCTCGCAGGTTAAATGGCAACTGCATCGAGTTAAAGTCTTAATTTCTTCAGATTGCACCGATTGTCACCATCAATACGGCGCTGCTCCAGTCGCAATGCATGTTCTCACTCATTGCCGCCATGTAATTGCAGTGTCTGAATTACATCTCTTTTTTTAGAACCCCCAGCTTTCCATGTATCCTACTCTTTTTTCCCAACGAGAAATAAAACACTCTTCGCCACGCTCTTCTTTATCCCATAAGCCGCTAGCTATACGACGGCGGCTAAAATAAAGCTTTCTGTATCATTCCCCAGATCCCTACTTTCGCTTGTTCTCTTACCAACCACCATTTATTTCCCCCGGGGTGTCAATCTTATACACCAACGACTCCTCTACAGTCATCAATGCACACCCCCAGACCCCATCTCAACCGCGACACGACAGTAGTTTCGACAGATTCTACTAAAAAAATGGACCCAAAACAGTGTCTGCTCGCTAAACCCCACAACTTGAACGGTAACTGCACCAAATTACCAACCCCATTTCCCCCCAGTACCCATCATCTTAGAGCAGTCGCTGTAAGACAATTATTTATATTGATCCCCCCCAGATCCCATGCCTCTGGCGGGTTCTTTTAGAAAAGAACCAAAACTGTTGCATTTCGCTCCGCTCAAAGTGGTGTGTAAAAGATTAAGTTCTTCTTGCCGCTCTGCTCTCCTTTTATAACCTCCTTTTCCCTCATTTGCCACCCAATAATTATCCTCTAACTCCCCTCTCTCCCCACATTCCCGTCCACTTCCGCGTGCCGCCCACTAACCGACCGCGGCTAACCGCAGCCAGACCCGTAATAACCCAAATTCTATATTACATTACATATATTATAAAATCAACTCCTTATATTATTCATCTCTTGAAAAGGAACTAGCTAACGACATCTCGATAAAACTCTTCTTACGTTGCTTCCCCAATGGCGCACAATCCCTAGCACTCAACTCATCCAGTCCACTCGAAACGTACCGCTCTAGACCAAACAAATGTGTTGGTATACTATTACTCCTTGGTGGTGATTGTGATGATTTCGGCACTCCATTACCATCTTTCGTACTACTAGTACTACTGTCACTACCATTATTTCCGCCCATACACCACCTATCAAATCCGTTAAAACTGTCACTTTTACTGAAACCGTTGAATCCGCTAAAAGATGGCGGTGAATCCTCACTTGACCATCCGAACGGATCCTGAACGGCTCTCTCAAATATATCCTGTGACCTGCAACTTGTTGGTCGTTTAGTACTTGCGTACATCAATATTGGACGCAATGACATTAAATACTCCTCCTGCAATACAAGCTCGTGAAAACTAATACCCACAGATGGTGTTACAGACATATAGTTTTGACACTATATGATTCGCATACCAAGAAGTTCATTTATACAATTATACTGATACGTGATTATTATCATTCTTGTTATTCTCACCGGCGGTGTGGAGAAATCATCCCTTAGGGGCCTTTCCTTTTCTTCCCACGCATCGTTTTTTTTTTTTTTTTTTTTTTTTTCTTCCAGCACCGGGTGACGCACTCCGTGACATGATTCCGGTCCTCCAAGGACATCAGACGCGACACGATGAAGGATTGCTGTGGACCGAAAGAAAGCGCCAGTACAATGAGGTTCGTTTCTGTTTCAGATCTATAGTGGTGAGACAAGTTTTTCAGAGATGACGCTTGGCACGCTACTTTGTAGATGAAATTAATTAACGCAAGTAATCTGGATAGCAACGACTCTCGAGATAATCCGTATTGTTTCGTTGTTACAACAGTGACTCCAACCTCTCAGCCTCTTAGTACTATGACGACAAACGAAGCTGTAGAAAGATTAAAGGCAAGCCGTAGATTCGGCTGATTTACTGTATCAGTATTGTTTACTACGTATGACTATAGACTAAAGTGTGCAAATGTGGATTCTAGAAGAATCTAAGCAAATTTACTGTCTAGCCACTCTCTGTAATCATCAAACACTTTTGCAAAATTTTCGTCGTTCTCTAGTGATAGCAATGAGTGTACCATGCCGGGGTATACCTCGAGCTTTTTGTCTGTTAGTGTTGAGTTGTTGTAGAACCGTTTGGTTGCCGCAGGGTCATTAATAGTGTCATTCGCACCGTGCATGATAAATAGTGGTCTTTTTACAAATTTGGTCACATAGCCATCGGAGTTTTCATCAAGCTGTTTTCCTCTCTGTAGGAAATCGTATATCTGTCTCAAAGTACCGATTAGCGGCATGCCCAGTGGCTCATCATGAAGTAGAAACTTCTTGTATTGTGGATCGCCTGCAATTGCGTCCACATCTAGTCCACTGTTTATTTGGAAATTAGGTAGAAATGTTGCCAATAGTGGAGCAACTAGAATAATTGCACTGGAGGGAGCAGAGTGTGGATGCAAAACGACTAATGGACCTGTTGTAGAGTAAGCAGCGATTTTTTCCTTGTGAGTACCACGAATACCGTAGTTTAATGTAATACCACCGCCCATTGAATGGCCGAACAGAATTAGAGGAATGCCTTTCTCCTGGGTTTCTTTATAGTTCAGTTCGATAAAATGATCTAGATCGTTGAAAACGTGGAATTCATTAGTCCTACCTCTTTCCTTTCCTTCAGATGTTTCGCCTGCACCTCTTTGATCAAAGGTCCATGATTCGTAGCCGTTGAGTGCTAGTTGATCCATCAAACGGTGTTGAAGACGTGAATATTCCCCAAACCCATGGACAATGAGAACACGACCCTTGGGTTTAGATACTGATGGCCAGAACAACGTCGCAAAATTAGCATCATTGAATTCAATAAATTTTTTGGCTGGTATTTCCGTCTTTGGTTTGTAAGGGTATGGGAACTCTGAGCTTGTTGGATAGCCCTGAGTTTGAGGCATGCTAGATGCAGTTTTCGAACGTCTTAACGGATTTCTCAGGATGGGCATCGAGCGGGAAAATTATCTTGACCTCTTTATCCTATTATTATAATATCTACTCTTGTATTTTTGAATTGTTTTGATATTTTTTCCCTATTGAAGGAAAGTTAGAGAGTGTGTTAGTTTCTTTAGTTAATTAAGGTTGAAACAATAAGAAACGAAGTTTTTTAATAACTCGTGGAAACATTCACGGTTACTATGGCTTGGCGAAGTTGTTCCGTCTTCGAGGCCACCCCTGCATTCCTTCGTAATTAGTTAACTACCGATGAGGCTAACGAGAAAAAAAAGAACTCCTCGTAGGGGGCTCGAACCCCTGACATTTCGGTTCCTCGTTCTTGCTTAAAAGCCGAACGCTCTACCAACTGAGCTAACGAGGACGAAGTTCTGGATTGTTTGAAGGTAACTCATAATATAAAGGACTTTTATTATCAGATGAATTGTAATAAGGTCCGATTTCTCCTTAGAGTAACAGGTTTTTCTAGATTGGGTCACTAATACTTGATGATATGATCCCTAAGAAACTAGTTTTCTACCAATTGAGCTATATCTCCGGTCCACTTGAGGTTTAGAGCTCTCTATGTATTGTTATCATTTTAGCCGATTCGAACCCCAACTAGTTCTGGCACCTTGAAGGCTAATATTAGATAGCGTCTGTCCACAATTATTGTACGTAATATGAACTGCTTATCAAATTGCATAGTAAGGGTGCAATATATGGGCAGGCTTCAAAAGTGCCCAAAGGGATTCTACGTCTGTTTTAAAAGCATCATAGATGGTAAAAAGAAAAAAATGATTTCGCCCGGGATCGAACCGGGGACGTTCTGCGTGTTAAGCAGATGCCATAACCTACTAGACCACGAAACCATGCTAATTGTTCGGAACAGAGTTCTAACGCTTTAGTGAATCACAATTGACAATATCATGCCTTATTAAATCAAGATTTAATTGCGGGAAATAATAACATTACGTGCCCTAAAGTATAGGCGGCAATACTCTAATCAAGGAAAAACATGATAACATTATACATTTTATTGTGTTATCCAGGTGAAGGCTAGTCTAGTAAGTCTAAGGAGGCTACAATAGTCAAGTCGCACCTCATACTTTGCAGTTAGTAGTCGTCAAACGTGGTTGTAACCTGAGGCTCGCATTACCTGTCTCTTCTCTAGAATATGCCATCTTGTTCGGGTAATACTACATAACCGGGTAACCCACGATCAATGTAGTAATTTCGTGTCCGATCTAACATCAACAAACAAAGATCCCTGCGGTAAACCTTCCTTCACAAAGGTCCGTTGGTAACAATTGAATAAAAAAGAGTCCTTTTCTTTAAATTCACAATTAATTTAATCACTAGACGATAAAAAGCGTCTATCTGAGGCATTGCGTTTTTGCGATTGCCATGCACATTTATACCCATTTTAATTCAAGTGCATTCGTAGAGCTACCTCATGTTTTCCAAACCGGTAGGTTATGGAAGTCTAATAAGGACAAAAGTGCCGCCTGGGGTAGCGCTGTCTGGGGGAATAGTCGTTGTCTCGTAAATGGAGTCCCTCAAGATGCTAAATGTGTTTCAGTTGTACGTAGAGAGGATCAACAAGGTGTTTATACTATCCAAGGTGTTACAGAGGTGTGTGATACAGAGCCAGTAGTTTGTACAGCCATCCCCGTTAGAGATTTAGCTACCAACGTGGAATCATTTTTAGGTGAATTAAGACAAAGATTGATTGAACTCGCTAATGAATTTGATGTGGAAATAGTTGTCACCAAGGAACCAGTCTATGGTGCTTCGCAATTAGCGGGTAATTTCCCACTCTATGTGCATATATTAGGATTTCAATCCCATGTAGTCGCTGGTGAAATTCACCTATGGTCATTAGTGGAGTTATACCGTAGTTCAAGAGGTGCAGGGCCAGCATTATTTGTTGAATATTTGGATCTAGATGCTCATTCACTTTTACCAAGCGTAGCTGGTATTGATATGGCTAATTTGAAATATGTTCAGCAGGCATTCCAAACGCAGGCTTATGTCTCTGCCTTGACATTACCAATGGATAGGGATTCTGGTCGTGAATCGAGATTTAGACCTCAAGTGGTTCTGTGCGGTAAAGTTTACTCATTGGTATTGGCCGCTAAAGATTTTTTAGCTCACATGGCACAACGACCTCCACAATCACCCGTCTACTTTCGTAGATTCAACTCATTGTCAAGCGGTAAATTACTCTACATCCAAAAACACTACCGTCTAGAACTTAACAGGCTTATGATTAAATACCAATCGCTTGTGAAGGTCACCGATAGTTGTATCGAATTCCGTTCAACTTGCTTACCATTGTTGGAAGCTCTCATTAAGGCATTTACTATTAACATTTTACACCGAATCTTAGAAGTTCAAGTTACGATGGACAAAAATTTCCAGTTTAACGAAGATTCTATAAGGCAAGTGGTAATGGAAGATTTAATTGTCGTTACAATACCTTCTAAAGAAAATCAATTACTTGTCATTGGCAACCATTCTCCTACAGCCACAGATCATACTTCCACGATTTTCAAACAAGTGGCGGCAATTCATCCAGCATCTGCAGTAAGACAATTACGAGCTATATTTGAAATTCACATGGATTATGAGGATTTTATATCTGGTAAAAAAAATGGGAAACTGACAAGAGTCATGGAAACAGTTCATTGTTTGATTAAATTGGAAAGATTGGAAGATGATGATAATATGTTTTTAACGTTAATCGCAGATTCTACTCCTGAATTTATTAGAGCTTGCAACCTAGTGATTAATGAATTACCTGCAGAGGAGGCATTTTTCATACCAGAAATTTATCACCGTCCAGTCATTGGACCTGGTGGTTCTGTGATTCAAGCAACAATGAAAAAATACAATGTTTTCGTCCAATTTTCAAGCACTTTTTTCTTACCTCAAAATGATCTTTCATGCACAAGGTATGACAACGTCGTCATTAGATGTCCCTATAAGAATGTTTCTGCAATACCCCAAGCTAGAGAGGAACTGGCTCTTTTAGCTCAAGAATGTAGCAAATTACGCCCCCTAGCTCTAGTGAAACTTTCTAGGGGCCAATACCGTTTCCTATTGTCATCATCATCACCTTCAATTGCTCAAACTATTGCCAACATTGAGAAAAATCACAAGGCTTTTGTCGATTTCCCCACTGAGGAACCTACTGATAACTACTTATTGGAAGTAAGAGGCACTGATAACAATTGTCTCCAAGCTGCAAAAGAGTTGATCAGTGGATCTTATGGTTGCGAAACTATTGTTAAATTGGATCAACCTATGGTATTAGATCACGATTTTTACAATTCAATCGTCATCCCCTTCAAACATGCAATGGGAATTGAAGTAACTGCTTCATCAGATACCATTAGACTCGTCTACAAAAGAGGTAATGGTTCATTAAACAAATCGCTCGAAGTGCTATCCGATTACGTTAGAAGTCACAGACGTAAAGTAATGACAACAGAATTAGAAAGAAATTTCTTAGTCACTTTTGAGGATCAACAAGAGAATCAAAAGAAAGCCATTGACGAAACTACCGCTAATGCCATTAAATTGCAACAATTCCATATCGATAGCCAATTGGCCGTGTTACCACCATTATACCACAGAGACATGCAATACTTGCAAAAAAGTGAAGATTCTCGTGAACCGCTAAACCTTGTACAATACGGGTACACTGCCAGATGAATGTTTTTAGGAACTTCCATCGAATGCAATCGATATATATAAACATCATACCATTTTATATTAACATAATATCTGTGAGCTCATCAAAGTCGAGTCTGTAAAATTTCATTCAAATAAACTGTACAGATGTCAAATTCCCCGAACACTCGCCACTGTGCCGATTTATTCAATTCTTGCATGTGAGTGAAATCTTTCCTGTATATTTGATAGGGTCCAACCATATCTCTACGCTTCGTTGGTGGTCGATATCTAGCTATTAAAGATTGTTTTTCATATTCTATGGTTAAGAGATTTTTCAAAACTTGACGACAGGTAGTGTTATCCCTAGCAATAGCAAATTTGGAATCCTTCGTCTCAGGTAAGTGACTAACTGCCTTAACCACAAACATAACGCTATTACGTATCTCTTCTCGAAGCGGTGCCTTAGGCGTGTCGCCCACTACAATAGACCTCTTTGTATCGTAATTCTCCTTCTTAAACTTATATCTCAGATATTCTCCGTATGTGTCCCTGACCATCTTCCTATTGGAAATAAATGATTGTAATCTGAACAAACGTCTGTAGGCCATCCTGACAAAAGATGGAAGATTGGACACCTCTAGCGAAGGTAACAAGTACTTTTCGGGGCATTTGATCAATGTGTGTGTACTATTTATCACAGCATTTCGAGTAAGAATAGTTCGACCAGCCATAATCACCTATAGCCACCCTAAATCAGTTAAAGTCATTCTCATTGATGCCCTTGTTCCTGTAGCCTTTAAAGATGCGATGAGCTCCATCATGTGCTAAAAAAATTAGTAGCATTAATCGTTGAAAAATTTCAGATTCTTTGAATGAACACAATGAATTCGAAAAACTAATACGTGAAAAGAGCCCCGTGAGCCTGCCACCAGCATCTCTATTGACCATGTTTCGTCAAGCTATAACTGCAAGTCTTGGTAGGTGCGCTTCTCTTGCCGGCAGAGCCACTACACCAAGCTCAACTCTGCTGATGTGCAGACCTACAACAATAATGGCAGCTTCTTTGAGTACCCCCATGAATGTGCCCTCCCTTACAAGGGGTTTCAAGGTTAGAACCTCTGTGAAGAAATTTTGCAGCGATTGTTATATCGTTAGACGCAAGGGAAGGGTTTTTGTGTATTGTAAGTCCAACAAGAAGCATAAGCAACGTCAAGGATGAAAAGTATTATGGAGAGGGTATATTATCTAATATTATTACATGTAAATATCTATCTATTAAAAATATTAATGATCAATGATGCTCGGTCTTCCATACAGAAAGACCCACGCCGCCGATAAGTAGTAAATTACTTACAGCGTCTAACGACCCTGTGTCCGCTACAGTTGTGTATTTTTGTTCCTGTAAAACAAGCTTGTCATTCTCAGTGTCCCATATTCTGACTATTTGATCAACGGAAGCAGTCACGAGCTGTTTGTCGTCGTTGATCAATTCAGATGAAGTGATTGTAGAGGAAGCTGCACTTCTCTGGACATCTTTGAGGTGCGGTAGTAATCTTTTAGTTTGACTTTCCCAATGGAATGCGCAGATGGCCAGTGCATTGTCATCACCACCAGTGTACACTCTGACCGCGTCATTTTGGTCATCTACAGATATGTTCATCGCTTTGATACTTGACTGATGGATCTGAATGGATGATTCAACAGATGGGAGTGGACAAACCGTTCCGCCGTTCATCGTATTCGTTAGATTGTACAATGACAGATGACCGTCGGTGGCAGATAACATTAAGTACGACTGATTTTTAAATTCAAATAGGGAAGCATTTAATATGCAACAAGTCTTGTAATGACCTTCAACTGCCAATTGGAATCTGTTTTGTAAATGGTTATAACGCCAGAGTTTAACTGCAGAATCTGAATATACTGCTGCCAAAATAAAATTTGATCCTTCAAACTTGACAGAAAAATCTGTTATTCTCAGATCTGGATTGTTCCCGGAGATGGGCAGTGCCTGGCGAAACTTGATATAAGGCTTGGTGTTACAATCCGTAGTTAGTTCCCATAAGAACAATTCTTCTCTGGCAGACGAAGATATCATAAGTTTGGAACTGAGAAATTTACAGCGCTGTAAACCGGAAACGTGCTTCCTTAGAGTCCAAAACGTTGTTACTTGACCGGTACTCTCGTGGACATGGCATAATTTGATAGTAGTATCCTCTGAAGCGGTACAAAATAAATGACCATTCTTGTATTTGAAATCCTTCAATAGTGCGATGTCTCTAATTTCTCTGCCGTGTGTACCGCATTGTAAGACTTCTGGCACTTTAGGTTCGATCACCCTTGTGAAATGCAAATCAGAAGCTCTTATGAACACTAGCATAAATCCTTCCGGGGTCCTTGCTAGTTCCCATTGACGATGAGCACCACCGCATACTCGTACAGCCTTTTCATAACATTGCGTTTCGTTATAGATGTAGAATAATTCAGATTTAAACCCATATGTGATTAAGTCTCCATTATTATCGTAATAAGCACCCTCCAAAAATCCGCGAGCAGTCCTATTAGAATGAATGATTTCCAATTCTTCAATTGGATTGCCCAATTTTAATCTAATAAAATTGTAGTAACCATCCCTGTTGGTGACAACGAAAACTGGTCCACCAATAGAGAATTCTACTAAATGGATACTAGTAGTAGTATCTCCAGGGGTCAGCCTTCGGGATACCAGTGATTCTTGACTCGTATTATTAAGATCGAAAATAGCTATGACGCTAAAACGAGAGCCAACCAAAAGAAAAGATTCGTAGATCTCTAAACATGATGAGGCAAACGATTCTGGTTTTTTTAACCCAAATTGACCCCTCAGATTTAAAGAATCAGTGTCGAATTTAAGGCACATAAATGGATCGTGAGGATTAGGAGACTCTAGCGTAACAAAAAATTCATTTCTATCGTGATGGCGACATACCATACAGTTTTGGCTCTTTGTTAGTGTATCGACGTGCAACTCGCGACTTGCAACGATTTCACTACCCTCAGAATTAAACTTAAGTATCAGCAAATTACATTTGTTATTTGAAAATATGACAATGTTATCTTTACTGATTCCATTAGTCATAGAATATGATTTAAACTGTGGATTTTGCATTAAGAACTTCCATTGATTACCATACTGCAAAATTTTGCCTTCAGAAGTGATGGCTACAAGTCCAAAGGAAAACCAGTGGAAACCTTTGATAATTTCTTGTTTAGCAAACGGCACTTTAGAATCGTCACTAATTTGCTTGATGGTAAAATTCCTCTGTAAACTCTCTTGTTCTGTCAACGAGATCAATCTTAGCCTCCCGTCGTTCCCCGAGGTGATGGCCAGTTGATCTTTCTCGTTAACATCTACGCACCAAACGTTTTTCGTCAAATGAACTTCGTGGATAGCACTTTGTAACAGTTTACCGCTCTGGATGTCCCATACCCGGCAAGTGCAGTCTTCAGAAACACTAATCAATCGAGTGTCGTTGTTGTAGAACAGCAGATGCCAAATCCTGGCGGTATGAGCCCAACCAACAGATAATTCTTTTTGGGACTTGAGATCCCAAAGTCTAACAGATCTATCATCAGAACAACTAGCTATCAATGATCCATCTCTATTCATCTCCACATAAAAGATGGACCCACTATGTCCTAACAGATTTGCCACTAGAGTTTCACTAAATAATTCCCAGACTATAATTCCACCCATAACGGTACCTGCATTGATAAACACTTTATCCTCGGAAACCACTTTGATCGAACCTGAGTAAAGAATTGATCTCTCACCATAAACTGCACTTTTCTTTACAACATGGCACTCCAAATCACAGGTTAAGACCCGATCATAGCATGTCAATAAATAGAATTGACTGCAGTCGGAATTAAACTCCCCGCTAATAATCCATTCACTAGTATGCTTTTCACTTTCCACAATGCTACTTTTCTCATGGACATCCTGAATACTCGTCAAATTAACAGATCTAGAGCCGTAGCAAAGAATTAACCCATTGTCACCAATCCTCACACCGTGAACTTTGTTTTTATTGAAGATAAGACATTTATTAGCCAGTTTACCAGTTGCATATTCGTAAACGTGCAAAAATGGACCATAACCGGCGTAAACAAACCTGTCAAGAAATTTGACGCTCAAAGCAGGTCCATAGTGAGAAACAGAATGCATGCCGGCCCTTAATACAGCTCAATTGGATTCAAATTGAACCGCCTTTCCAACTAGTAATATACGCGATAAGATGAGATGAGCTTCTATGCATTTTTTTTCACTCTTCACAGCTTCGTAGGGTAACCAAGTCCGGAAAATTCATTGGCAAGGGAAGACTGGACAAAAGACACCAGGCGATGGTTTACCATTGAAAGAATTGGTAGTAATGAACTCAGATAAGCGGCTATTCCGGTCTTGATAGTTTGGTAATTGGTGTGGAATGAAAGTATGAATAATTGGAAGCCCTCATTGACAGATTTTTTGGACTTAACAGAGCATCTTAAAAAGCCTTTTTACAGACATGATAGTAGAGAAAAGGAAGCCAGTAAAGTTGTATTTGACGATTTGTCGAATCTGATATGGGTTGGTGATAGCTATGCCCGTGTTTCCTCTTACTATGGTGGCTCCCTTTCGTTGTATTCTCGTTACACTGCTAATATTGGAGGTCTGCCTGTTAACGATATTTTGACCCATAGAGAAGGTATACTTTCATTAAATGAGGACTCATTGCATTTTGCCAATCGTCGAGGTGTCACGATGATGAACTTGACCAGTGTTGATGTTGCTGCATTTAGTGGATTAAGATCTATGTGTTTTGGTGGTGCAGAATACGTAAACCATGTGTACTGTGCTGGTACAAATCCAAATTCAGGTATTGTTCGCATTGATTTGAACAGAGGTACTCCAAGTTCTGTTATAAGTTATCCTCATAAGGTGAAACACATGTGCTCGAACAACAAGGTAATATCAGTGGGGAAACAGACAGGTGGTGTAGATATACTAGATCCTCGGTCGAATAGCGTCGTAAGAACTTTCTCAGCTCATTCTGGCACCATATCTTCTATGGACTCTAAGGATTATACTTTGGTTACCGTGGGGAAATCAAAAAGGTTTAACAATATGTACGCTGATCCGTTTGTGAACGTTTACGATTTGAGAACTATGCAACAGCTACCACCAATATCTTTCTCTAAAGGAACGACTATGGGTGCAGGTGGTGCAGATTTTGTGCAATTACACTCCTTACTACCCACGGTAATGGTTGTAGGTTCAGCTTCAGGCTCGTTTGATTTTGTAGATTTGGCGAATCCAACACTGCGAACACAGTACATTCATCCAAGTCAATCAATAAAAAGTATGGCTTTGTCACCAAATGGTGACTATTTGGCCTTCACGGGAGATGATAATACTTTGACGACATGGAATCGAACCGATGATAGTCACAATTTCACCAATACGCCGATCCCATTAGAGTATTCCGATTTCGTAGATGATGGACTTTTACCTCATTTGACGGATGTAGATGATCAGTCTTATCACTTGAGTAGTGTGGGAATGCCTTATTACTCTCAGCAACTTATTTCAGCATGGCCCAACTCCATCTTTAGAAGTCCAGGAACCATACCCACACCTCTCGATGAACATATGCCCATCACAAAACCAAGACCTAAATCAAACCCAGGAGCGTACCCACTTCAAAAGTACGATAGGTCTAAGTACGGCCGTCGTAATGCTTTGGAGTCTTATGTCTGTCTCAAAGAAATTAGAAAGAAATTCGCCTCAGGAATAATCCCATCAGACATGTTGAAATATAAATCTACGGAGGAATGTGAAGTACCCAAAGCTTATATGAAATTGCCGCTAACGCATGGTCGTTATGGAACTGATAATTTTGATTTCCAAGCATTTAACCAAACATCTTACTCTACTTTGGATAATGACGTCGATAATGTCTACACAAATTCGATACTACAACTTTACCGCTTTGTCCCAGAGCTTTTCAATTTTGTAGTAGGTAGCCTAAAGGATGAAAATTTTGGCCTACATTCTTTATTGACTGAGTTGGGTTATCTCTACGACATGATGGATAGATCGAAAGGCAAAGTATGCCGCTCAGCGAATTTCCAATCAACTTTAAATTCCATTGATGGATTTAAGGAACAAGGACTCACAACACCTTTAAGTACGGATTTGACGTTTTTGGAAAGATTAAAGATTAATGATGAGCCAATCACTTCCCCATCCATGGAGAGGCTACGAAAAAGTCTGGTTCAAAAATTTAATGAATTTGTACTACACCGACTGATGAATGAAGAGTCTGAGAAGGTTCCTTCCACCGTAACATTAAAAGAACTTTATGGATTTCAATTAGATTCTACCATACGAACAAGTTGTAATTATCAAGAAGTTTTGAAAAGTGTGGAGCCTACATTGACTGTCTTGTCCCCAACAAGAAACAGTATCAAATATGCAAACAAAAAAATGAATAGCCAAACAATTCTTCCCTACATCGAGTCATCCATGAGAAGAGTCAAACACACAACAAGTACATGTTCGAAATGTAATAAGCAAGAGTTAACCACTTATGAAAGGGTAATGAGGAATTTACCGCCAATATTGTCCCTTGATATTTTACTATCTGAATCTGAATGGGCTGTTGTCAAATCTGTAAAGAATTGGCTGTCCAAGGAGTTTTTTGCTGCCATGACCAAGGAAAAGGCTCTTTTGCAAAGTAGTCCTCAGGAATTAAGAGGTATAAGTCCGATTTTCAAATATGAACTTAATGGATATGTTGCCAGAATAAGTGATAGAAATGGTGAGTCTCGCTTGGTGACATTCATTCGAAAATATGAATCTGAAGAAAACATTTTCAAATGGTATATGTTTAATGGTTATCTTGCTGTTGAAGTTGATGAAGAGGAAGCATTAAACATTTCCTATTGGTGGAAAACTCCAGAGACAATCATTTATTGTGATGCAGAGGAAATTCGGAAACCATTTTTTTCTGTGGATACCTATCGTATTAATTATGATGTTCTGTATCGTAATCATTTTGCTAATGGGGTCGGAATTACTGCAAAGACCCAATACGAGTTGTTGTGCAAAGAGGAAGCCCCTAAACCAGGAACTTTGGTTGCTATTGATGCAGAGTTTGTTGTATTGAGTGAAGAGCTCAGTGAAATTGATTGTACTGGCGTAAAGACCATAGTTAAACCGAAAAAAACTGCTCTTGCAAGGCTCTCTGTTCTTAGATGTGAAGAAGGTGCTCAATTCGGGGTACCTTTCATTGATGACTATATTTTCAACAAGGAGCACATTGAGAACTACCTGACTCGTTATAGTGGGATTTCGCCCGGTGATTTAGATTTGGAAAAGAGTGACAAACCTCTAGTCTCGAGGGAAGTTACCTATCGTAAAGTTTGGTTGCTAATGCAATTGGGTTGCGTGTTTGTGGGACATGGTTTGAGCAACGATTTTAAGCATATTAATATTAACGTACCAAAAGAGCAAATCAGAGATACTGCTCTATATTTTTTACGTGGGAAAAGATTCCTTTCTTTGAGATACCTGGCGTATGCTCTCTTGGATAAGAATGTTCAAGAGGGAAACCATGATTCGATTGAGGATGCCTACACGGCTTTGATATTATATAAAAAATATTTGGACTTGAAAGAAAAGGGAACTTTAGAGCATGTTTTGGACACTATTTATGCAGAGGGTAGAGCATCAAATTATAGAGTACCATTCCAATAAAGGTGAAAGGGGTTAAAAAGGCACCAAGAGAAAACCAAGTGCAGCTAGAAAGGCAATACAGTAAAAAGAATGTTAATTAAAATAAAAATTATAATAAAAATTAAATAAAAATGACAAAACTTTTTAGTGGTTAGGATGTATAGCACACTTATATGTTTATATTTGTGAACTATAAGCATTATACTGGAACGATCGCTTAAGATTACGCGCAAAAGGATGCTAGTATTTTTTAGAATGTCTAAGTCTTATGCTTGCAAGCTGAATAAAATCACAATCTTTGCTGATTATGTAGGGCGTTTTCCATCCTTCTATTAACAGCCCTCGTGGTTGGTTGTAGTGAGTTGATTACCCTCTGGTGTTGAAGCGCAGAGCCTGGATTCATAACATTTTTCAAAGATGTTCGACTTGTGTTAGTGACATGACCTGATATCGGTGATTTGTTACGATTTACAGGGTTCGTGTCCTTATTGAACAATGCACTTTCCTCTCTCCAAATAGATTGCAAAACCTTGTGTAACTTGGCGCTTTGGGACTTCGGCAGAAGTTCATCAATTTCTTTACCTTCATTAATAGGCCTTGGAATTAGAGAATCTAGCATTTCAGAATCTTGACTGGTAGTACTCTTAATCACAGTATGTTTCTGTTCAGAGTCCACTCTTGCTAATGCTTCTTCAATCGGATTAGAAAACCTTCTCACGTTCGTATACTCGTGTGAGATCCTTTCGAATTCTCTTTTAACTTCAATGTTACTGGCCATGAAAATAGAATCACTAGCTTCATGTTGTGAGCTAAGATCTAAAATGGAATTTTCTCTTTGCAGCCAAAGCTTACGTTGAGTTCTAGATTCACCATCCATGTTATCTGATTTCAAAAACTGTGCAAAATTATTGATGTCCGAAGAAGCTGGAGGACTTTCACGGTGTAAGTATGAGTTTGGAACCTCTGCATTGGAGCCTCTAAAGCTTGAACCAAGGAACGAAATCTGGGAAGGCTTCTTCCGAAGCAAATGACTCTTGCGAGAGGTATTATAGACATTTTCTGGAGCCATCTTTTGTAGACTACTTGTCAAACTCGAAATTGATGTAGAAAAACTATGCTGAGTATTACTATTTGTATTATTGGCCTGCTTTTGGCGTGATAAATGGTGCTGTTGTGGTTGTTGATACTGTTGTGGCGGTACTTGACTATGTTGTTGCAGCTGCGGTTGATGGAAATGTTGAAAATGTGGTTGCCGCTGTGATGGCTGTTGTTGTAGTGGCGGTGGTTGCGGTGGTTGCGGTTGTTGATGCTGTTCCTCCTGTTGTTGATGCTGTTGCTGTTGAAGTAATTGATCTCGATTAACATTTTGAAAACTAGGAGAGTCAATGATTTGATTTTCTTTGTTAAGACCCATGTTGTATTCTTTAATAGCACCATTCTGGGCTTCTTCTAGTGGAGGCATCACTTGATAATTATTGGCTAGAGAATTTTGTATAGAAGCAGGTTGATCAAATCTTCTTTCCACACCTGTTGATTGTGAAAGGATCATGCTGGGGATATACTGTTCATGATCGCTATTTCTGCGTTGGGAGATGTAGTTACCGGTTCCACGGGGGGATTCATCCTCTCCCATTAAGGACAAACCATTTTCTTGTGGGTCTTGAAAATTCTTTCCCTGTCTCTTGAGACTATGAGCTCCAGCTTCCATACTTGTATCTACTGCCGCAGGATATAAATTGTTATTATCAATACGATCATCACCATCGTCATGTAATATTTTGTCATTAGCTGTTTCATCTGATTCTTGTCTTTTCAATTCGTTCGATTCTGGTTTAGCATTACCTCCATCATTATTCTCAGTATTCGTATCATTATTACCATCATTAACTTCCTTATAACTGTTCGACAACAACTGTTCTTGCTGCGGATTAATTAAACTTGAGGGTGCTTTATAACTTGGTTGATTCACCAGGTGTGGAGCCTCATTTTCAGCTCTCTCATAAGGTAAAGTCAATTCACTAAATGATTTTGATAGCATTTTGTTTTCCTCTGGTGTTCTTTTGACTTTGTTGTTAGAATTTTCCCTGGGCATATTCTCTCCTATGGGTGAAGATTTCTGTGATTTGCCATTTTCATTCTCTTCTTCATCGGAGAAATACTCTACTTCTTCATCTGTAGTAGTATCATTATCAATGTCTTTATCATCGCCATGAAGTCCCACTACAGAATGGGTTGGCTTACTAGTGCTTGGTTTTAAGCCGGTGGAAACTGCTCCAAGACTGTAACTGGTGGAACTGTTCACAGAACTAGATCTCGAACCCGGCATTTGACTTGGATTTGATTTAACCCTAGTCAAAGCAGTCATATTCAACCCACTAATGGCCCTCTTCCTGTAAAGTGAATCAGAACTTCCGCTCTTTCTGAATACACTTTCACCGGAATGATGACTATCAGCATCGCTACCACTATCATGAGGTGTTATTCTATGCAGTCCCTTAAAACTTGCAGTGCTTTTAGCTCTTGACTTGGTAGAAAACTGCCTAAAGGGCCTCGTAGTATGCCCACTTGCAGAATTGGATGTCATGTTCTGCAATCCCTTGGAGGAACTTTGGGCGGCCATAGAATCTAATTCTGAACGTATTTTATTCTTATGCCCCATTTCTAATCCCAAATATCTATTCCTATCAACGAAAAGAGTTCAAATGAGACTAAGCCCTTATATATTTGGCTGTTGATACTATGCGATGACTATTGAATTTAAGCTACATTTGTCAAGTTTCCTCGCGAACTTTAAGGCCATGTTAGCTTACCACCAAAACCCCATTAAACTAGGGAAAGGGCACCGTGCAAGGTCATTGAAGGTTTATTCTAGTTGGATTTAAGTGCAGTAGTTCATATTTGGCGATATGGATTTATTTACGGTTGCTGATTTTTATATTAATAGGCTGGTAAACTCTCAGGCAAGAGCCGGTAGTACCAGTTTGGTCGAGCAGAACAGGATCAAGGCACTGATTTTGGACAAAGATACCACCTCCACGATATCTATGTGTGCTACCCAGAGTGAATTGTTGAATCATGAGATCTACCTTGTGGATACGATTGAGAACGATAACAGAGACGTAATGAGACATTTGAGATGTTTGGTCTACGTGAAACCTACTGAGGAAACTATACAGGCATTGATTCGAGAGCTAGAAAATCCTCGGTATGGAGATTATCATATCTTTTTCAATAATACAGTTACTAAATCTCAGTTGGAAAGATTGGCAGAAGCAGATAGTATGGAATGTGTTTCAAAAGTGGAAGAGATTTTCCAAGACTATTTCATTCTAAATGAAGATCTGTTTTCCTTCGACTTACCTCCTGAAAATCTTTTTACTAATTCATTATTATGGGATGAAGTTGGACTTACAGACTGCACCAAAAGTTTAACATCATTGTTGTTATCTTTGAAATTGAAACCCGAAATTAGATTTGATGCCCCCAGTCGACTCTGCGGTAAATTAGCCAAAGAAATTAGTTATGAAATCAATCAGAACGAAAGGTCGCTATTTGATTTTCCTCCTATGGATTCACCACCAGTTCTTGTATTGTTGGATAGGAAAACAGATCCACTGACACCTCTTTTGCAGCCATGGACCTATCAGTCAATGATTAACGAATACATTGGTGTTAAACGCAATATGGTTGACCTTTCAAAAGTTCCTGATATCGACAAGGATTTACAGAAGGTGACTCTTTCTCCAAGACAGGATAGTTTCTTCAAGGATACCATGTATTTAAATTTTGGTGAATTAGGTGACAAGATCAAACAATACGTGGATAACTATAAGGATAAAACTAATACGAATAGTCAAATTAACAGCATCGAAGATATCAAGAATTTTATTGAGAAATATCCGGAGTTCAGGAAACTGTCGGGTAGCGTGGCAAAACATATGGCTATCGTAGGTGAATTGGATAGGCAGTTACAAATGAGAGATGTCTGGGAAGTTAGTGAAGTAGAACAAAATCTGTCGGTGCATAAGGATGACCCTGAGGATTTCCGAGATCTGGTTAAAATACTGGAGAGTCCAAAAATTGACAAATATTACAAATTGAAGCTTGCATGCATATACGCTCTAAGGCAAGGGAACAACAATTCTCAGTTAAACGAGATTGTACAAATTTTACAAAAGCAACCATTGTTCCCTGTAGATGATATCAATTTGTTCCACAAATTCCGTAGGATATTTGGTCAAAACCAAGCTGTTGATGAGGGCCAAGGTCGTTACTGGGAAAGGGATGATCTTTTGAGTGAATTGACTAAAAGATTCAATAGTAAAGTGAGAAATGCAGATTCGGGAAATGTATTTATGCAACATATCCCTAAAATCTCTAAATTGTTAACAGACTTTTCTAAAAACAAAGTTCCTAAAGAACAATTCAAGACTTTGGAAGAAACAGAAACTTCCCGTAACGCTAATGCATCCCCACCATCCCAGGATCTAATAGTATTTGTTGTTGGTGGTGTTACATTCGAAGAAGCTAGATTTGTGCACGAATTTAATGAAACCATGAGAGGTAAGATGAGAGTGATTCTGGGGGGTACTTCCGTAATATCCACCCACGAGTACATGGAATCCATTCGCCAAACTAATAATAGTGGTATATAATACTAGTTATAATAATAATAATACATATAGAGACGACCCTCTCTTCAGTCTTGTATAGTTGGACCGTTCGAATATTTCTTCTCCCAAAGGAGCAATGATCTAGTTAGGTCGTCCATAAGTTTCAAAGTGTGGTCATGAGATTCAAATATGGTATCCACTTGTTGTACGAACTGTTGGTTTTCCACAAAACGTATAAGGTCGTCTCTGGAAGATTGGTCCTCGCTCAACTCCCATTGAGTTCTTGAAATAAACTCTAGGATAGCTCCTACCCTTCTTCTCATTTCATTCAGGGATGTACGCTGAGATGGCAACCTAGGTTTCATAGGCTTATTAACACCAAGCTCCAATTTTCCCTTTGGTGGCGTACTTGCCCTAGCACCATTACCATTTCCTGACGATCTATTACCACGATTTGGACCTCTCTTGGATTTCTTTGGTCTTTTAGAATCATCTTCAGAGTTAGAATTCATGGAAGCTGAACGTGACAAAAGTGGGTCGTCCCTTGTACGATTTGTGGCAGAGGCAGCTGCGCCAGATGCAGAAGTGCCGCTGTTGGCAGCAGAGTTACTAGCACCATAACCATGGAACTCTTGAAGATTAACCGGTGGACTCTGTGAGTGTTCATTTTCTGTCACCGCAACGTTTTCTTCACCATTATGCCAATAGTCATTGCGTCCCTGATGAGTCCTCGATTCCTTTGACTCTTGCGCTTGGTCCGGGACTTCTTCGTTAGTTAAATCAGCCTCTAGGCCAAGTTTCTGGCCATCTCCAGCATCGTGTGAATCGTCTTCGTGTTTAGATGTGCGTCTACTCTCTCTAATCGCTTTCTCTAACATCCATTGGTAATGTTTTTCCTCCCTAGCAGAGAAAGTAGCTCTCTTACGATCTTGTAATTTTTTATCATCTTCATCACCATCTTCTATTGGATCTTCTGATAATGGAGATTCTCCAAGACGGTCTAGTTCACTATTACTGTTATTTCTTTTACCATTATCGTTAGTATTGTTATGACCGTTATTACCGTCATTCTCTTGATCTTGATCCGCTTCTCTAATATCGTTACCAATTGACTTTTCTAAGCTACGTCTAGATCTGGAAGACCTTGATCGACTTTCCCTTGAATCATCTGTTGGATTCTTCTCTGGGGTCTCTCGAAGACTTGAGTTCGAGGAATCATGTTGAGAATCTTCCAATTGCGAGCCTGATGTCGGATTAGAGTTAGGTCTCTGCCGACTGTTTCTTCTGATATGTCTTCTCTTTTCTTGGATTGGTTGATAAAGAGATCTTAGTGTACCAGCACTATCTACAGTGTACAATCGATGTAATTCAGGTTTACACTGTTCACACCAGTATTTCTCTAGATAACTATCTTCACCGTCAGATATACCAACACAGTAACCATGCTGCCAAGCTCCACACTGTTCACATTGAATATAGAGACCAGAGTCATCAGGTGGATCTAATTCCTTACATATGCATCTAGTTTCACCTTCCTCATCACCACCTTCAGTGTCTTGTGGTTCAGATATTCCGTCTGGGGAACTCTCATGAGGTATTTCCTGTTTCACACCAGGCATAGCTTGTTCAGAATCGTCTTGATCCATTTTGAAATATGGTACTTAAAGGTTTCTGTCTTATCTAGCATTTAGACTGTTGGTAAACTCTATTTAGTTAGAGATGTCTTAAGGTGACCTTTATGGAGATATCACGTGACCTATGTAGATATGGTGAAAACTCATTTATGGACCTGAAATATGTGCAAATCTCAGTCCTAGTGCATTCAATTTTATAGAGCTGATTATCTCTTGGTTTGGGCTTCATTTTCTCATCCCATTCTGGTTTTTTCTCCTACTGTCTCTAATTTCGCACTGAAAATCAGTTCAAGGCGAGAAGACGTTAAATTGTCTACCCAACATCATAGTGTGAATTTGAAGGTTTCTGAGATTTGGTTATGGCTATACTAATTTAATTTTATACATCGGCTATACGCTATCAATTGTCTTGAATCACTCTAAATTTAACGTTGTCTTTAGAAGGCAATTCTTCTAATTCTACCAGACCAGTCTCTGCACAATATGTGGACCAGTGACCGAGGAGCTCTTCGAGAATCTCCGGCAGTTGTCCACTCAAATCGTTAATTTCTCCTAGATCTTTTGAGGCATCAAACAATTGCCATGCGCCTGATCCAAACGGCTTTGGGATATAAAGGGCTTTGAAAGGACCCCTTCTAATGGCCCTTTGACCGAACAACTCCCAACCGGTAACAGTATCTTCGTCGTGAATCCTGTCAGAAGACTTTGCAAGATACGGTACCCATGATTTACCCTTGGGTTTGTAAACTTGCCTTCCCTGGAATGTAGTCCCCGGGTGTGGGACATTGGATAAATCTAGTACCGTTGGCAAGATATCCATGACCGTGGTAAATTGTTCGGTTATTTTGCCGCCTTCTCCGTGCAATTTCGGATAGTGGAAAATCAAAGGACAGTTGATACCACCCTCGCTTGCCCACATTTTGTACATGTACCTTGGCGCGGTTGCCGCCTGGGCCCACATGTCACCGTAGTACACAAAACTGTCTCCTCTGCCAATATTCTCATAAGAATTGTCGTACTTTGCACTGATTCTATCTTTGAACAGTTTACCACCAAATGGTAGCGCCTCCATCATCATACCTTCCGCACCATTATCTGATAAAAACATGATAACAGTATTTTCAAATTCGCCCGTCTTTTTCAAATGATTAATCACCCTACCGATATGCTGATCCAACTCGTCCACCATAGCGGCATAAGTCTCCATGACTCTAGAACTGTAAGCCTTGGTCTTTTCGTCTAATTCATCCCAACCTGCTTCACTGATAGTTTCCACCAAGTGGGGGACTACGTCCGGTGGCACGATTCCCAATTCTTGAGCCCTTTGCAAACGTTTCTTACGCAGTTCCAATGGACCCTTATCATAGACACCTTTGTATTTTTCAATTGTCTTCGGAGGCGCCTGCAGAGGCCAGTGAGGCGCCGTATACGTCAAAAGACCTAGAAATGGTCTATCCTTCCGCTTTTCATCCTCTAAGTAATCCAAGAACTTTGTAGTAAAGTAATCAGTACTGTAGAAATCATCTGGAAGTTCCTTTTCCGCGTCCAAAAGACGTCCGTTCTCTTGGTAGATCGATGGGAGAAACTGCTTTTCCTGTAAGTTAAACTTGTAATGGTTCCCAGCGCCTGGCAACAAGCTGAAACTCTGTTCAAAACCTCTTTTATCGGGCCAATACGGCTCATCAAGACCTAAATGCCATTTACCCGACAAAATGGTATAGTACTCGGGCGACAAGATTTCACTTAATGCAGCAACTTTGAAGTTCAAATAGCCCTCATAACCTGGTTTGCCGCCAAATTTCTCTGGGAAGTCCCTTGCAAATTCGGCCATCTGACCAAGGCCCGCTAAATGGTTATCGGTACCAGAGAAAAGCATTGACCTTGTAGGGGAGCATGCAGAGGCAGTATGAAACCCGGTAAACCTCAATCCATCTCCAGTAAGAGCATCTAGGTTGGGCGTATCAATTTCACCGCCGAACTGACCTACATCGGTGAAACCAAGATCATCGGCAACAATAATGAGAAAATTGGGCTTGGAACTCATGGTGATCTCTGGGAATTTTCACTCATGATCCACGCATGCATTGAGAGTGCTCACGAACAACCCAAATATATACACTCAATTTGAAGACCTTCTGTCCAAGCAACTTCAACTTACATCCATAAAGCCACACGGCTGTCCTCGATATGAGCATCTCTAGTCACGCCATTTTCACGTGTCGTAGTATTTCCGCCACACCACGTGAAAGCCACGCGACCTAGCTGAGCCTCGTTACACACGATTTTCTTGCTCCAACCACGCCGTAGCAATTACCCCAGATGTAATTGACCCAAGGACACCCATCGTTTGGTTTCAAAGGGTTCTTTAAGCACAGAATTTGTAATAAGTTTTCATACGAAGCAACTCCAAAAAAATTTACCCTTAATTTTAATTTGTTGCAAGCCAACAAAACTGCGCCATACGGAACTGAAACGAGCCCAACCAAACCGAGCTCTTGTGCTTATCCTTATTCTTATTCGCTGTAGAACACGTAGAACACGTAGAACAACGTTGAACTTTTTTTTTTTTTTTTTCTGTATCCGTTACCCGCATAATCCGCCAGCAATAGGTGAAGAAAAAAAATGTTAAAGGAGGCAGAGCTTACAAACATAATTCCTTCAATCTACAAATAATACCCATATACACAAACAACAAACCATTTATCTCTTCAACTTTTGATTCCTTTTAATCATATCATTCCGATTCCCCTTTAAACTTCAAATACAGCTAGTTTTTACTACTCATGGGTAACAGCCCGTCAAGATCAAACAACAATTTCGCAGTACCGAGTGCCTCGAATGGAATTTTGCAAACGAGTGATGACAACAATAATGAACCTAATGAACCGGACGATAGTGGTCCCACAAAGAGTATAGACATTGGTATTGGTAATAATGGTACTAGTAATGGTAATGGTAATGGTATGGGGTGTAATAGAGAGAGGTACAGAAGGTGCTCAGCAGATTCTGGTACTACCATGGTAGGTGGATCTGGATCATCTTCGAATCGTAACAACGGTGGCGGAGACATTGGTGAAAAGGGATTTCTCTTGAACGTCGGAATTAGTACTGCCAAGGCATTTGGCGGTGCAGGATCTGTTGGTAGTGATAGTGCGTCCAGCGAGAATACCTTGATTTCGCCAAGACAAAACAGAACATGTTCATATGACAGTCAAGGAAGTTCTTACGGGTCAACATCGATCCCAAACTATCGTAGCAAGCAGCACCGTGTGGTCTTACAGAGATATCCGAATGATCCTAGTAATAACGAATGTTTGGATTTAGATGATGCTATTGAAAAATTGTTGCAGATTGGTGAAACTAGACATTACAAGTCAAGAGATTTCCCATTCCGTACATGGGAGATTCAGTTGATCTGTTGTCATGCAAGAGAAATTTTGTTGTCGCAGCCATCTTTGTTGCAATTACAGGCCCCAATTAAGGTTGTTGGTGACATTCATGGTCAATTTACGGATTTGTTGAGAATCTTCAAATTGTCGGGTGTCCCCCCAGAGACTAATTATTTGTTTTTGGGTGATTACGTGGACCGTGGTAAGCAATCTTTAGAAACAATTCTTCTGCTATTGTGTTACAAAGTCAAGTACAAAGATAATTTCTTTATGTTAAGAGGTAATCATGAGTCCGCTAATGTGACGAAAATCTATGGATTTTACGATGAATGTAAAAGGAGAACTTCTTCTAAAGTTTGGAAAACGTTTGTAGATGTTTTCAATACTTTGCCATTTGCTGCTATCATTCAAGATAAAATCTTTTGCGTCCATGGTGGTATTTCCCCAGATTTGAAATCTCTGCAGCGAATTGCTCAGATTGCAAGACCTACGGATATTCCGGAAGAAGGTTTACTTACAGATTTACTTTGGAGTGATCCTGATTCTCAAATATCAAATTGGTCTGATAATGATAGAGGTGTTTCCTTTACGTTTGGTAAGAAGAATGTACTTGATTTTTGTTCACAGTTTAATTTTGATCTAGTAATTAGAGGTCATATGGTTGTTGAAGATGGTTACGAGTTTTTCGCCAAGAAAAAACTTGTTACTGTTTTTTCAGCCCCGAATTACTGTGGTGAATTTAACAATTGGGGGGCAGTAATGAGCGTTACAACAGGTTTGATGTGTAGCTTTGAACTTCTAAAACCGCACGGAAGGCGTAAGTCTTAGTCATTGACATACCTCTCAACCCCCCATAAGCGTTGAATTCTTACTATTACTATTTTTTTTTTTTCTGTTTTTGTTTTGTTTTATCTTATATTTTTTGCAATTGCGTTGCGATTGCCTTTGGGAAAGTTGTGGGCCCAAATCAACAAATAGTTATATGTAAAGATTTTATATGGATAAGGGTATTTTTAACACTATTAAGTGCGCATATTTTAGAATGTGCTGAATCTACAAAATTTTGTTTGTCGTGTGATATCTCTGAATAGGCGACATCCACAAAAACTTATCGACATTCAAGAAGCCTACTATCCGATGTAGTGTAACGGCTATCACATCACGCTTTCACCGTGGAGACCGGGGTTCGACTCCCCGTATCGGAATTCTTTTTTACTTTTCACTTTTTCAGCAACCCCCTTCCACATTGTTACTCGATACAGCCGCGCGAAACATATTGCATCTGAGAAGGAATATGCAAAGAAGTCATCGCTTATAGGGGCAAGAATTCTTTCCTTATCCAACGATGCATAAATCATGAGACTAACAGAATTGATTTGAGTCTTCAGGGGAAACTTGCATTCAACGAGCTGTAGCAAAACGGGAAGCGTCTCAACAGAACGATGTACATCAAGTGATTATAATAAATGTATGTACCTACATATATATACACGGAAGATCAAAATCGAATTCTTTAAAAATTCCATCTGTCACCTCTCGAGAGTTACCACTGTCGACAATCTGCTTTACTGATTATGTTGCGTTTTAGCCAAACCTTGAGCGGTTTGAAAAGGGTCGGTCAATTGAGATTGCAATCCAGCTTTACAATCCCTAAAGTGCAAAAAGGTGTCATCTTCAATAAATTTGGCGGTCCTTTACTATATAGAGAAGATCTACCTGTTCCAACGCCTGCAAGCAATGAAGTTTTAATCAACGTGAAATATTCCGGAGTTTGCCATACGGATTTACATACATGGAAGGGTGAAATCCCATTCAAGACTAAATTACCACTAGTTGGTGGTCATGAAGGTGCTGGTGTTGTGGTCGCCAAAGGTAAAGATGTGAAAACTTTTGAAATTGGCGACCTTGCCGGTGTTAAACAGTTAGTCAGTTCATGTATGGGATGTGAATCATGTGAAATAGGCCACGAGTTTGGTTGTGAGCAAGCAGAGATGTCTGGTTCCAGTCACGACGGTACATTTCAACAATACGTCGCTATCGATGCACTACAAGCCCCTCCACTACCGGCTAATGTGGACTTGGCAGCTGTTGCGCCTATATTCTGTGCAGGTGTCTCCGTCTACAAAGCCCTGAAAAACGGTAACCTACAGACTAATCAATGGGTTGCTATCTTTGGTGCAACAGGCGGTCTAGGTTCCATTGCCGTTCAATATGCCAAGGCCATGGGTTATAGGGTGCTTGGTATCGATGGTCCTGGTGAAGAGAGAAAACAATTATTCCATTCCCTTGGCGGTGAAGTGTTTTTAGATTACACTCAAGTAGATAATATTCCTGCTGCTGTCAAACAAGCTACCCAAGGTGGTGCTCACTGCGTCTTAAACGTCACTGCTTCTCTAGCCGCCTACGATCAAACGATTAAATGTGTGAGACCATTGGGAACTGTGGTCCCTGTTGGTGTACCACCAGATAGTGGTCTGCTAAAGACAGATATCTTTACCATAGTGCAGCATGGGTTTTCCATCAAAGGATCTGCATCTGGTAGCAGAGCAGACACCAGAGAAGCAGTAGATTTCTTTACAAGGGGCCTCATTAAGAGTCCAATTAAGATCTTAGGTTTAAGTGAATTGCCTAAAGCGTTTGAACTGCTCGAGAGCGGTCAAACTACGGGCAGACTCGTCTTAGACACTTCTAAATGAATTGTAATAGTAACGGGTGAGATAGATGTATAATTCAAATAAAGACATGACGATGATTAAGAGGACATTAAACAGCGCTTAATATATTTTGAATTTTGGTCTCGTTTAACATCGGCGCGTACCGAATTGTCCCGAGAACTCCGAAACAGAAGAAAAGAGGAGATTGAAGAAGTGAACTACAGAGCCACACATAAATATACATGATCCCAAAATATATACCACTTTACTTCCCAGTCTAAAACAGAAAACCGGTGTTCAAACTCTTGGAACTGCTGTGCGAACCGTCCGTCTTCACAGCAGGCCGTGTAGCTTGTGCTTGGACAGAAAATCTAGCAGCGCCTGGCGTAGACATGTCGTTAGGCATCGTAACATGCTTGTTTACTTGTCCCGTAGCCTGTGCAGGCTGTGTGGCCTGTGTTGGAACCTGGACAGAGAATCTAGCAGCGCCCGGTGTAGACATGTCGTTGGGCATCCTAACATCCCCGTTTACCTGCCCTGCAGTCTCTGTACCATTGTTACTATTAACAAGATACGTCTACTCTTCTAACAAAACTTGGACCAGATCCAGAGCGGGAAGGATGTGTGGAATTTATACTTGGTACGGAAATTTGATTTACGTTTCCGCCTGCGGGAGATCCCTGAACAGGGTTTGCACCGACACCAGAATTCGGAGTTGAATCAAAACCGGCATTAAAAGTAAGGGTACCTGCACCGGATCTTTTATCCCCACCCCAAGCGCCTTGATCGGTACCGTTAACTGGGGCGGCTAAAACCGCATTGTCAAAAGCGGTAATCCCTAAAACGCTTAGTATCAAATTTGAAGCGAAGTACATCGTAGTTATGATTCTTGTTTTTCTAGTTGTATTTTTGTCGGTGTGAGTACATCGAGCTTAGACTGTCTTATAACACTGTTTTATAGCACTGGGATCAAAAATCGAATGCTGGACCCTTGACGTGGAATGATTTCCAGCTCCTGCAAGGATTGTTCCAGACAGTCCAAATTCTTGCATTTGAATCGATCACTATGGGAAACTTTAGGGTCTATCGCTCAATCGAAGATCTCCAGGAAACTGTGTCTTGGCGTATTGTGTGGGTCCCAAATACCTGATGCTTGATTTTCCTAAAAAAAAAGGGAGTTCTAGACCAGATCCCTTTGGTAAGGAAAAAAAAAAAAAAGAGTGCTGAATCCATTGACTTGTATTAGTTTCACTCAACTTCATCCTCACCTTCCTAAGCCCCTTACAAACTGCCACCCATTCGACCCTCACCTTCACCTTCACCGTTGCCTCTAAACGCTATTGCAGTCATAGGAGAGATATGGACAGTACTACACGAAGCATCAATGGAATCGGATCCGGAGTTGAAACCCCAACAAAGAGAAATCTCTACGGTGTTACGTAGCAGCAGCGGCGGGGGTGACAGCGGTTAACATTGACCCGGTATGCATTAACACTACCCCGCATTTTTTGTTGTCTAACGGCACCCTCACACCTAGGAAGTATGCCCTGAATTCCACATCTGTCAACTCTCTCAAGTGTTGACTAGAATACGTCATCATTAAAACCGATTTTCTTTCTACTTCGTGTTCTCTTCCGGTCTCTCGGGTTCGATTCTCTACGGCCACGCGGTTTCATCGCCCCTCTTTTTCCATTATACACCCAGCCCCCTTTACGAGCCAAATTTCGTATGTCTATCCGAATAACAACTACAGTAAAACAGAAACGGTCATTTACCCCTCCGTTTGCCTGCTGACCTCTCGACAATTAAACTTTTAGCGCATATTAAACTTATTACTGTAATACATGTCAATAAACTGTGATACCAATGAATCATCTGTGAAGCCAGTTCGTGGATGACCACGCCCCGCACAAGCAAGTTTTCCACCACGCGGTCAACATGAGTTTTACGAAGGATCAATGGATTCAGGTGATGTCAAAAGTATAAGAAGGCGAGGGCATCGCTTGCCAGAGTCCGCCATACACAGCTATAGTTTGCTATAACTTGTCATACTCTGATATAACCTGCTATACTCTGCTATACTCCACTCTATTCCGCTACACTCCACTATACTCCTTCGATACAACCTACACTACTCTCGAGACGCTATGCTTCGTACAAGAACGCTTTTATCAAGATTCGGCCCATTTGGTCAATTGAGACTATCTTCAACTATTTCCATCCCAAGCACACAGAAGGGTGTCATCTTCTATGAAAGTGGTGGGAAATTGCACTACAAGGACCTCGCGGTCCCCAAGCCACGTAACAACGAAATTTTGGTGAATGTGAAATACTCCGGTGTCTGTCACACAGACTTGCACGCTTGGAAGGGTGACTGGCCATTGGATACAAAACTACCTCTTGTTGGTGGTCACGAAGGTGCTGGTGTGGTCGTCGCCAAGGGTGAAAACGTCAAGAATTTTGAAATTGGCGATCTAGCAGGTATTAAGTGGTTGAACGGATCCTGTCAATCCTGTGAGATGTGTGAAATGGGTCACGAGTCTAACTGTGCACATGCGGATCTATCGGGTTATACTCACGATGGTACCTTCCAACAATATGCGACTGCTGATGCTATCCAAGCTGCACACATTCCAAAAGGTACCGACCTAGCAGGTGTGGCTCCAATTTTATGTGCAGGTGTCACCGTCTACAAGGCATTGAGGAGCTCAGGTGCAAGACCTGGTGAATGGGTTGCTATCTCCGGTGCTGCTGGTGGTCTTGGTTCATTGGCAACTCAATACGCCAGGGCAATGGGTTTGAGAGTTGTTGGTATTGATGGTGGTGAAGACAAGGCTAAATTGTTCAAATCTCTTGGTGGTGAAATTTTCATCGACTTCACCAAGGAGAAAGATATCCCAGCCGCTATCTTGGAGGCAACCCAAGGTGGTGCTCACGGTGTTATTAACGTTTCAGTTTCTGAAAAGGCAATGTCTCAATCTGTTGAATACGTTAGACCTCAAGGTACAGTTGTGCTAGTCGGTTTACCAGCCAATGCTGTTATCAAGTCTAATGTCTTCAATCACGTCGTCAAGTCTTTCTCTATCAAGGGTTCTTATGTGGGTAACAGAGCCGATTCTAGAGAGGCCGTAGAATTCTTTTCAAGAGGTCTGGTAAAGAGTCCTATCAAGATTGTTGGATTGAGTGAATTACCAAAAATTTATGAATTGATGGAAGCTGGTAAGATCTTGGGTAGATACGTTGTAGACACTTCCAAATAAGTAATGATGATGTATTCGAATTAGTGCTTTTTTTTTTGTTATTTTTCTTTTAATTTTTGATCGTAATTAATTTATTCTACATAGTATCTATACATTATAACCCATTTCAGCTTCCCTAATCACATTAGCGACATTTTGATTGAACATTTGGAATGCACCTTTAACATCAGACGAGGTATTTCTACCTTTCTTCTTGACAGTTAGAATTGTAGAATTTTTTTGACCGAGAACTGTTGTGGTGATTTTTATTTTGAAAGCAAATCCAGTTGGGAATTTACAATCGTATTCCACTTTTTCATCATGTAACTTATGATCTAAACTTTTCAAATGATATTCCACGGCATTCTTATCAAATTCGTGTAATGTTAAAAGATGTGCATCGTCAAATGAAATTTTGGTAAAATGGTCCTGTTGTAAACGACCCAGATCACTCTTTTGAGATTTAAAACCACCAAATAATTTAGTGAACCAGTTTTGTTTACGTGGTGCAGGCGAAGCTGAGGAAGGCGTAGCCGCTGCAGAATTCGAAACATTAGGAGGGGCAGAAGGAGTGGCTGTAGAAGCCGCTGTTGCCGTTTGTGATTTCTCTTTCATTGGCTTTGATTTCTTAGATTTAGCTGGAAGAGGACTACCCGATGATTTCACCTTCGATTTTGGTTGAGGTGGTGCATGCATAGGAGGTTCTTTCAACTGTTTAGAACTTTCATTAGTATGTGGTAGTTCCTCAGCCTTTTGTAATCCTTCGTCTATCGATTTCATCGATTTCTCTTCACTTGCTCTTGTCGACTTAGTATCCGGAACTGATCTATTTTCATTCTTCTGTGGAACTTCTGGTGTAGGTGTAATTTGATGCTCCAATTGTGGCATTTCTTCTTCGTTATCGAAAAGCATTGTAACTCTATTAGGTTTTTCCTGTCCCTCACCTGCAGGTGATTCTGATGGTTTCCATTGTGAAATGTCCTCTGCATCTTGCTCTTCCTCCAAATCCTTAAACATCGTCATCGTACTATGAATATCACTGTTACGATTGGCGGCAAGTGCAGAATACCGCTTTTGAACCAAAGGTTGGGATGATTTCTCTGGTGACAGCTTGAATTTAGAAATAATTTCCTCTGTAGTCTCCCTTTTCAGCGGAGATTCTGTATGATTATTGTTGTTCAGATAAAGACTGACTCTAACATTTGTAGCTGGTGTCAAAACATTTGTAGTGTGCAAAGTATCAATAGAAACAGCTTTCCTACGAACGTTCTGTTGTGAGTCTTCAGAAGCAGTATCTGAAGAATCAGAATCTACTGGTGCATCTTCAAAAATGTTAACGTTGTTATCTTCAAAAGTAGCAGTGGTATGTTGACCCTGTGAACTTGATTGACCGAATTCTCTGTCGCTGTTTACTGGGAGATCGGTGATATCGTCCGCCGAACTGTTATTCGACACTTCAATTGCTTGTGCTTCATAGGTTCGAGAAGGCATCTCCATAACGTAACTCATATCTGACATGTTGCTCATAAAGGAATTGGTATACATGCTTCTGTCTTTAGGATCCAAGGCAGCAGTAAGTGTACTTCTCGGAGCCAAGTTTAGCTCTGTAGATTTCTTACGCATAACGTTTGATGGATTTTCTTCATGAGAACGATTTGCAATGTTATTAGCATTGCCCTCTTTGTGCAAGTACTCACTCAAATTCTTAAATGTACCGGTATGACTCAATAACGAAGGTTGTCTCGTAACATCGTTAGGTTTTTGAATAATACTAGAATGTGCTAATACATTAACATCTGAAGTATCGAAAAATTCATTGGTACCAGAAGTATTGTGTTCGGCATCTGATTCAACGTGACTATCACGTAGACTTGGTTGCCATAAAGAAGATCTTGTATCTTCACTTGCCCTTTTCAGACCAGAGTCTACCAAGCCTCTTTCCAGATTACCATCTAACCGATTGTTGAACCCATGATCAAATATATTTTCCAGTTTATCGTCGAAATTAATATCAGTATTGGTATTAAAATGAGATCCGCTGATATAACTCCAATCACCACTTTTCCTTGCATCTCTTATATTTTTCTTTGTTTTGGCACGCTTCAATAAACTTGCAACTACCTTAGGGTTGACGGGTTGCGTCGCATTACGACGAGGGTCCAACGAATAACTTGGTTGAACTGGCTTAGATTGGTTCTCAGAGGCCGAGCGTACATCATTGGTCACTCTTAAAGATGGCTTAAATTCGGATTTGCGTGAATTATTGCGTAATACGTCGTTAGAGCTAAAAGTAGAGCCACCAAATTGATTCGAATTTAAGACTTCGCTCAAATCAGACTTTTGAGATACATCTCTCTTTGATTTTGAAGGTTTAGAATCGCTTGGTGCCAAAGTTGGATTATTCGTGATATCTTTGAATGGGTATCTATTATTTTCTTCAGCCAAAAGATTCTTATGGGCAGATGCACGTAGTTGTTGTTCTTCCTCAGATTCTGGTGTATTCAATTCAAACGCAGGTGGAATAGTTTTAGCCGCCGGTGTTTTATTCTTGGAATCAGATGAATGAGGCGAACGCTGTGAAGCGTCTACCTTCGTTAAAGTCCTTTGGGAAGTGTTACTTGTTGTGGCTGAAGCACCATCATCTTCTTCCTCTTCCAAAATCTTTTCCAAAGCATTACCGAACAAGATTTGTTCACAAAGCTTTTCGAAATCACCATTGGATTCAGAAGATGGAAGATTAGGCTTCAACTGTTGTTCCATTTCACTAATTACTGCATTTTCAGTAGCAACATATTCACTTAAATTCAAAGATCTTTTGGAGATGGAGGTCTGTGAATATAGTGACCTCTTAGAAGCAGAATTTTGCAATGTTTTCTTTGGAGGAGAGTTATGCAAAGACTTTTTAGAAGCAGAGTTATGCAATGAGGTAGTAGAAGGAGATGCATGGACTAGTGATTTTCTTGACGCAGAATGGTGCAGCGATTTCTTCGAGGCAGAATGATTTAGCGAAGTCTTCGAGGCAGAATGTTTTAAAGATTTCTTAGAAGGTATTGAAAGTGCAGGTCCACTGTTCTTGAAGGTTCTTGAGGATGGTGCCGTAAATATAGGCATAGCAGGAGGTAAGGAATTAGCAGGTACTGAAGGCACCCCTGATAATGCAGCGCTTTGCATAGATGAGAATCCTGACATGGAATGTTGATCAATAGAAGATGCACTGAATTGTGATTTTTGTGGTAATTTGGGGGCACTGGTATCTTGACTCTCATTCAGTTGTGATGAATCTTCCTCATTAGTCGTTTGCGATTTTGTTAATTCTTCTTCATCCTCTTCGTCTTGTGCTGGTAATGATTGTTGAACAACTTCGGGCGCCAGCGTAGGCTCCAAGCTAGGTGGTTGTAATGGAGCAAGTTGTGGTTGTTGAATTTCATCTGTAGGTTGAGTGGGCTCAAATTGTGGAGGTGCCTCTGATTCTGGTTTTGGAGAATGCTTCTCCTTATAGCTTAGTAAAAGTGAATAAAATAACTTCTCCTCAGACATTCTGGGTTGTAAAAGTTTAGCCACAATCAATTCACGAGATGCGCCATGCCATAAAATTTGTAAATTGCTAACAATCGAATCGTCAATATCTTCTCGTGAACGTAAATCGACGATGTTAGAGTTCGACGCATCCAATACATGCAGATCAGAATTAGATTTCCCTTGAGACAATGCCACTGGATTAACTGAAGATCTGTATTTGACAGGTTTAACCAACTTATCATATTTAGTCAAAAGTGGATGATTTAAAATTTCTTCAGTTGCAATTCTTTTGAATGGATTTACCACCAGGATTTTTGACATTAAATCCTTTGCCTCTGCTGATAAATTCTGGGGCATATGGAATTTACCTGATTGAACTTTTAATAACAATTTCTTGATGTTATCGTCGTTGAACGGCAGATGTCCTGTCAATAGAGCAAATAAAATGATACCGCACGACCAGACATCACTGGGACCACCATGATAAGGTCTCCCCATAACAATTTCTGGCGAGGCATAATGAGGTGACCCACAAGAAGTCTGTAAAAGTTTATTGGAAACCTCTAGGGCTGCCATACCAAAATCTGCAATTTTGATACTTTTGTTCTTTTTATCCAGCAACAAATTTTCTGGTTTTAAGTCTCTGTGACAAATATTAAATGAATGACAGTAGGATACACCTTGTACAATTTGTTTGAAATAATGAACAGCTTCTCGTTCACCCAATTTACCTCTTGACACCAAATAATCAAACAGTTCACCACCATCGACGTATTCTAGGACTAAATACAACTCTGATTTATTTTCCCAAACCTCGTAAAGACCTAAAATGTTTGAATGTGAAATTAATTTCATAATGACAATTTCACGTTCTATACCATATGGATTTGCCGGAACTTCACTAGGACCAGCATTGGCATTTGTACCACCGTTCGTCGTAGCACGGTTAGTATTGGTTGTAGTATTCATCGTTGCAGAAAAATCTGATTCGGTTGATTTGGAAGATGAATGAGAACCAGGGTCATTTTTACATTTCTTCTTCGGTACAATTTTAATAGCAGCCAATTGACCCGTTTCCATGTTTTTAGCGAGTCTTACACGTCCTGAGGATCCTTTACCCAATGTCTTGCCCAGTTTCCAAGGTCCTACCGTGTCTCTAGACCTTCTCTTGGAAGATTTAGTAGTCGTACTAATACTAAAGGCAGATTCTGGTTGTGAGAGCCTATTCGTAGCATCGTTAACAGATTGTACTACTCTATCCAGTTGATTCTGCGTAACTCCGGCAGTAGGGTCATTGGTATCGGTATTGACTGCAGTTTTGACATTGGTATTGGCAGTACCCCCAGGTACTTTCATCATCGCGTTTCTGGCTGCTTTTTTAGCCACGTTGGAAGACCTTTGGCTCCTAGTAGCATACCTGTTTCCCATGGGAGCCGGCATCTTAGTGAATGAATAATAGTTGGTAGTTTGAGCCTTGCAAAATTTAAAAGAGCTGCTTTAGAAAACGTTATAATTGAATTTGTCTTCTGATTGATATGTTGATTGAAATAATATTGTAGTGAGTGATGGGGAGGGGGTCGACTGGCTAATGTATGTGAATCAAGTATCTTTTACAACTTGTCCTCAGTTATGATCTAACGCCTAAAGAACGATCAACAATGCCAACAAGTTTCTCATAGATTGGTAAATATTGTTTGATGGAAAAGTATCACTAAAAAATGTATAGCTATCAGGATACCATTCATCAAAACGCGATTCACGAAAGAGATTGTAGTTTGCTTGTTTACAATTGAGCTTTCGTGATGTTGTTGATCCTTTTTTACTACGTTTCGTGTTCTTATAAAGCTGTCTGGGTTTGGGTAGAACGCGAAGCTCTAAATGAAATTTGAAATGTTTAAAAAGAGAGAAACTGTATTATTGAGAATGGACATGTAATAGAGAGCTTCTAGGATGGGATGGAAGTTTGCGGAGTTTACTCAAGAGACATGGGTTCATGCAAGGTCTTTTTCTCCCGCTGGAATTGGGTTATTGAGGAGTCATAGAGTCGCTAAGTCATTGAGATGGTGTGTACGAAGCAATGGATGGATGAGGCAGCCATTGAATCTTAGATGGATGCTATAGGGAAACTTTACTAGGAGTTGTGTACTACCGTCGCTTTATACGTGTGTATGTTTCCCAAGGACTTGCCAGCCGCACCCCCCTGTATGTGTGATTCTATGGCTGAACTTGCTGCAACCAGCATTCACTAACGAACTCCTATAAAAGGGGTGACCGAATTGCAAGCATGCTCGAGAAACTAAGAAACCCCCAAGAAACCGCTACCAACAAGACTAGGAAAGATTGAAGATGTCCGACCAGCGTGCAATTATAGACCATTTGACCAAGACTTTAGAATTGTTGAGTGTGGAAAAGTCCCAACCTCAACAGCAGAAATCTGTCCCTGAACCTAGGAGGGTGGACACTCAAGATTTAGTGGAATATTCTCATTCCTATATCGACTTCACCTATGACAATCCCACCATTTACCATTTGACCGCAAGTTTAAGCCAAAAACTGGAGAAAGCAGGGTTCACATACCTGAGCGAAAAGGAGAATTGGCAAGATAAATTGACCAAGGGTCAGGGTGGTAAATTCTATACTGTCAGGAACGGTACCAATCTCTCAGCGTTTGTTGTTGGTGATAAGTGGGATCAGTACAAGGGTGTTGGTGCCATTGGTGCCCACGCAGATTCCTTAACTGCTAAATTGAAGCCCCTCTCGAAGAAAAAAAGCGTGGAAGGCTATGAATTGTTAGGCGTCGCACCCTACGGTGGAACTCTGAACGATTTGTGGTTCGATAGAGATTTAGGTATCGGTGGACGTGTTTTGTACAAGGATGGTGATCAGTTCAAGAGTAAGTTGATTAGTTCAGCACCTCATCCGATTGCAAGAATCCCATCGTTAGCACCACACTTTGGTGCACCAGCGCTGCCACCATTTGACAAGGAGACCCAAGCTGTCCCAGTTGTTGGGTTTTCACAAGGTGAAGAAGAAGAAGCTGCAACAGAACAAGAAAAAGGTTCTGTATTGTTCGGGAAACACAGTTTACAACTACTGAGATATGTGGCTCAACTAGCAGGTTTGGATGTGGCACAATTGGTCCAATTGGATTTAGATCTATTCGATGTACAAAAGGGTACCATTGGAGGTATCAAGAACGATTTCCTCTTTGCCCCCCGTATTGACGATAGAATTTGTTCATATGCATCTCTAATTGCTCTATTAGAATACGCAGCTAACGTCGATTTGGCCAACAGTGATACTTTTGCTCTTGTAGCGCTTTTCGATAATGAAGAAATTGGTTCTTTGTCAAGACAAGGTGCCATCGGTGGTTTACTAAAGACGACTGTGGAGCGTTCGGCCCGTGCTTTCCATGAAGGACCTGTAGATTTCCACTCTCTATGGGCCAATTCTATTATTCTTTCTGCAGACGTTAATCATCTGTTCAATCCAAATTTCGCCGAAGTATATTTAGAAAACCACAGACCGAAACCCAACGTGGGGGTTACGTTGTCAATTGACACCAACCAACATATGGTCACAGACGTCATCGGAACTACGTTCGCCGAGGAATTAGGAAGAATCAATGGAGATCGCGTCCAGTACTTCCACATCAAGAACAACTCTAGATCAGGCGGTACTATTGGTCCATATATCGCTTCTCAAACAGGCGCACGCACTATCGACCTAGGTATCCCACAACTATCTATGCACAGCATTAGAGCCACTACAGGCTCCAAGGATGTTGGTCTAGGTGTTAAATTCTTTAGGGGTTTCTTCAAAAACTGGAGACCAGTATTGGATCGCTTTGGCGATCTCTAACGTTATCACAAATAGAAGTTTTAAAAAAAGTATTTACGTATTTTAATTTAAGCCTTGACAGATTGTACTAAGAATAAGCACTTGGTTACTTTCACTCTTGGTGGGGAATCTTTTGGAATATTGTCAAAACGTATCAATTTCTCTGACATTTCCCGTTTGTTTACTTATCCTCAATTGGCACATATTCGAAACTTTTAGCTTACCGTAACAAGAAAATAGAACAGCGAAACTAAATAAAAAATTTCACATTGAAGTAACAGAAGATCAACGAATTGTAAGGTTTCTCGACTCATCGGTGATTAGAATCGGTTTACATTCAAATTCTGGGAAGCCGTTTGATATCTTTTTACAGTATTTTAAATATAAATCTATATATATATCCTTATACATACACATAAATATATATATATAGACACGTATTTGTTATATGACCTGCGTGTTCAGCAACTAACGGGGAACAGATCATAACAGTAGAGAATAGACAGATATTGAAGTATTAAAAAGATGTGTGGTATATTTGGTTACTGTAACTACCTGGTAGAGAGATCTCGGGGTGACATCATTGACACCTTAGTGGAGGGTTTACAAAGATTGGAATACAGAGGATATGATTCCACTGGTATCGCCATCGATGGTGACACGCCTGAGTCCACTCTGTTGTACAAGCAGATTGGTAAGGTTGATGCCTTGAAGCAGGAGATTGCTCGTGATGCCCCTGAGAGAAGCACGACGTTTGCATCTCACTGTGGTATCGCACACACTAGATGGGCAACACACGGTGAACCAAGACAGATCAACTGTCATCCACAGAGATCTGACCCTCAAAACGAATTCACAGTGGTTCATAACGGTATCATTACAAACTTCAGAGAACTTAGAACCCTTTTGGCCAACAGGGGTTATACTTTTGAAAGTGATACCGATACGGAGTGTATTGCAATCTTGTTTAAGCACTTGTACGATGAGAATTTATCCAATGGTCATGAATTAGATTTCCACGAATTGACTAAGCTGGTACTTACAGAATTGGAAGGTTCCTATGGTTTATTGTGCAAGTCTGTACATTATCCTGAAGAAGTTATTGCCACTAGGAAAGGTTCGCCACTGCTAATTGGTGTTAAATCTGACAAAAAATTGAAGGTCGATTTTGTCGACATTGAATTTCCTGATGATGCTGCTGGTAAGCCTGATACACCATTGGGTTCAAAGAGTGGCACCCCCAATGCTTCAAGTAGAAATTTGCTAAATGCTAACAGAAGAACTAGACCTTACGAAGGTAACAATTTCCTCCCATTGGCAGCTAATGAATTTAATTTGAGACATTCCCAATCAAGAGCATTCTTGTCAGAGGATGGTACACCAAATCCAGTGGAATTCTTTGTATCTTCTGACGCCGCTTCTGTCATCAAGCACACAAAGAAAGTGCTGTTCTTAGAGGATGATGATATTGCCCATATTTACGATGGTGAATTACATATTCATAGATCAAGAAGACCTGAAGTCGGTGCATCTATGACAAGATCGATTCAAACTTTGGAAATGGAATTGGCTCAAATTATGAAAGGTCCTTACAAGCACTTCATGCAAAAGGAAATCTTTGAACAACCAGATTCTGCATTAAACACCATGAGAGGTAGAATTGATTTTGAAAATGGTACCGTTATGCTTGGTGGGTTAAAGGCTTGGTTACCAGCTGTGCGCAGAGCACGTAGATTAATCATGATTGCGTGCGGTACTTCATACCATTCGTGCCTAGCAACGCGTGCCATCTTTGAGGAACTATCAGAAATCCCAGTTAGCGTCGAATTGGCAAGTGATTTCTTAGACCGTAAATGCCCTGTCTTCAGAGATGACGTTTGTTGCTTTGTATCCCAATCTGGTGAAACAGCCGATACCATGCTAGCTCTTAACTACTGTTTGGAAAGAGGTGCATTAACACTGGGGATTGTTAACAGTGTTGGTTCTTCCATTTCAAGAGCTACTCACTGTGGTGTTCACATCAATGCAGGTCCTGAAATTGGTGTTGCCTCCACAAAAGCCTACACATCTCAATATATCGCACTGGTGATGCTTGCCCTATCATTATCAGACGATAGAGTTAGCAAGATTGAAAGGAGAAAAGATATTATAAGAGGTTTGCACAAAATTCCTGATCAAATTAAAGAAGTTCTCAAGCTAGAAACAAGAATCAAAGAATTATGTCACAACGATTTGAAGGATCACAAATCTCTGCTACTATTAGGTAGAGGTTACCAATTTGCCTCCGCCTTGGAAGGTGCTCTAAAGATTAAAGAAATTTCCTACATGCATAGTGAAGGTGTTCTAGCGGGTGAATTGAAACACGGTGTCCTAGCACTTGTTGACGAACAATTGCCAATCATTGCATTTGGTACAAGAGATTCACTTTTCCCCAAAGTTGTATCTTCAATTGAACAAGTTACCGCTAGAAAAGGTCGTCCAATTATTATCTGTAATACAAACGATGAGGTTTGGGCTAAGAAAGCAGAAACTAACAAATTGCTTACTTTAGAAGTTCCACAAACGGTCGATTGTTTACAAGGTTTGCTAAACATTATTCCTTTGCAGTTAATCTCCTACTGGCTTGCAGTTAATAGGGGTATCGATGTTGATTTCCCCAGAAACTTGGCCAAATCAGTTACCGTGGAGTAGTTGATTAAATTATAAATTGTTATTATTATATAATGTCTTCTAAAAAGTGTATGAAAAAGTTTGAATTTTATCGGATTAAAATAAAGACTATATTTGAATACCGGCGGTTGCTGAATATGATTATTATTCTTATTCCTATTATTATTATTTTTATTATTATTATTATCCCATACTAATTTACCCGGCGTCACACTGTCATCGGTTCTTGTTTTGCTTCTCAACTTAAAGGGAAAGGAAGCAAGAGGGTTGTTTGCGAAGTGATAGAAATAGTTCCATTAAGACCCAATACGGCATTGATGAATTTCGAGAGCAAGTATTCTTGAACTGAGTAGTATAAATATTTATAATTGCTAAGTTAAAGAACCTGTCCATTGCCAAGATTCCCCAAGATCAGGAACGCTGAATAGGCATAAGATTAGAATGATTTCACAAAAAAGGCTCTCCAGAGGTTTAGAAAAGCCTGTTGATGGTGAAGCTGTGAAAGCTGCGTCTGTCATTGGCAAGGCAATGAATCATAATGGGAAAGTTCTTGGTCAGAACAATCATTTTCGTGCGCCTGCATCAAGAAGTGGTAGTCTGATGGGAAATAGTAATAATAGCAACAATAACCAGGTAAGGAGGACTTTTTCAATGACAGGTTCCAGACAGAGTTCATTGAGAAGTCCCAGTATGAATAGTTCCAGTGGTGCCGTTAGAACTAGATCAGTGATGAGAAGTGATCCAAGACAGAAGGATACAGGTGTGTCAAGGAGTTACTCACTAACGGTCCCCAAGAGAAACGTAACGCAACAAGACGCTCAAAGTGCTTTTGATGAGTTTGGGGGTCCTCAACATCGGGGCGTTATCCACAGGAGTCCTTCGGTATCATCAATCCCTAAAGGTGCCAAAACTGTAAGAAAATATGTCCCCAGTGCTAAAGGTTTAATTGCCATCGATGTTCCTGTGGAAGAAGCACAACAGCAAGAACAATTGGCGCAGCAGCAAATACAGAGAAACAGATCACTCACAAGATCAAATTCAAGAAATTATTCATTAACTAAAAATAACTCGAGAACAAATTCTTTAACTGGTAGCCGTACCAATTCTTTAACAGGACCAAGATCTGTATCTTTAAACAGTGCACGTACAAATTCAATAAGAAGAAGTTCCAGTAGAACCTCTTCGTTAACAGGTTCAAAACCAAATTTACAACCTCCAAAAAGGTATAGCTCTTTAACGAGCGCTTCTCTGGTTAATGGATCAAGAAGAGACCAATTCATGTCAACACCTTTAGAAGAGGAGGAAGAGGATGTTAAACCACCAGTTAGAACACAAACCAAACCTGGACAAACCAAGCCTGGGCAAATGAACCCTGGACAAACCAAGCCTGGGCAAATGAACCCTGGACAAACCAAATTTGGACAAACCAAGCCTGGGCAGACCAAAACTGGACAAACCAAATTTGGACAAACCGTTAGCGGTAATTCCACTGTCTCTCCTAGGACCGTTACTACTAAAACTGTTTCAAAGAAACCATTAGGTGCACCTGAACCCTCAGGAAGGGCTAAGACAATACCAACTGTGAAAAATAAGGTACCTACTACTGTACATTCGACTGAAAGGGCACCACTACATAAACCATTATCATCATCGTCACCACCAGCTTCTGAGACTTCTGACTTATCAATGAATCACCATGAGAAAGAGTCACATGAACAAGCAGGAGAGAGTCAAGACACTATCTTGGAAGATGAAAGGGAGGACCATTACGATGATTCAGGTAATCGGTTGTGGGATGACAAGTTAGAGAATGTGATAAAACAAGGCTTTGAAGATGGACCACAACAGGCTACTTCTACTTCAACTCCTGTTTCATCTCCAACTCCTGTTGAGAATTCCAAACCTAGCATTTTACCAAGTGCCCCAGCTGAAGAACATGCAAAACAACCAATACCACAAGAGTTACAACAACCAATGGAAGAGAAGGCTCCTGTTACAAAGGGGAGAGAAGACGAAAGCAGAAAAGAAAACGAAAATGATGAAGATTATAAACCTCAGGAGCACAAGAATCTGGATGAACCCAAGCCTCAAGGGAATCACAGAGAGGATTCATCTAACCGAGAAGAAATTCATGATCAGTCAGAAAAAACGCCTGCAGTAACAGTGGGTCAGGTCAACGATAAAACAACAGCAGTATCGCAACCACCTGTTAATGAGTCTTCTCAGAATCGTCTAAAAGATTACTTACAAGGGGAAGATGAACAATTAGAAAATAGTGGAATTGAATCTGTTGCTAGTGATCAAAATCCTAATGAAAGCCTTGTACAACCTTTGAAGATTTCATCTCGTGAGTCTCCACAGGCGGATACCTCGACTTCTGCTCAAGAGGACGAGTTGGCTAAAGAAGTACGTCAAGAATTAGATATCATGGGTCATAACAGCAGCAACGATAATAGCGATCAAAATTCCGATGACTTGTTTGTTGATTCCAGAGAAGATATTTTAGACGACTTTGACGCCAATGGCAACCAAGCTGGTCGTAAGGTTCCATCTTTGCCCGAACGCAACCCAAAGCGTGGAAATGGTAACAAGGCACAAGCCGATGGTGGTGTATTGAAGACAACTTCTCCCATCAAGTCAGCTCTCAAAAAGACTACTTCTGAAAATTCTAATCCATCCATGTATACTGAATCCTCGCCAGCTAATCAAGCTTACTTGTCGTTAACCACAGCAGAAAATACTAGGTTAAATGCTCAGTTGACAGGTAGCGATACGATACCACGCAAGTCTTCTTTGAAATCCATTAACCGTTCCAGGACGATGCTAAACAATAGAGCTACTCATTCCTTATCTCCGCCACCAAGGGAAGCCTTGGTTCCCAAACGTCATTCTCATCATGTGGGGAATAAGACTTCAGCAGACAGGAAAGCGACAGGTACCCCACCAGCACGTTCTAGAAACTCTATGCTCAACGCACCATCAAGAAGCCAAAAACCACTTAAGGGGGAATCGTCTAATTCTGCGGCCAAATCCAAGTTGAATAACCCAATTTTATATCCAAGAGAGCCGCCACAGAAGAGATCTAGTTTCGAGAAAACAAGAAATAAGGATAACAATGTTGGCATGAGCAAATTGTCTTTGAGGGATGGTGCATTGTTGGAAAATAACTACCAGCAAAGTTCTCTAGATAATCATTTCAGAGGTGCTACCGCTGCTCCTTCAGTACCTTCGAGTGGCACTGAAAATGGTAATAGTACAGCATTATTTTCTTCTAGTGGATTTAAATCGAGATTCCAAGACTCAGATTCTGAAGATGAAGGTTTACCTGTTAACGGTGTTGGTGGTAAACCTGACCAACAGGCTAATGCAACTAACAGTAATGGAAATGGATTTTCACTTTTCAAACATAAGGATAGCGGTGAATCTGAAGGATTCGGTAAAAAATTGGGTAAACTCTCATTGAAATCTTCCAATGGATCCGACCAGGGTGTAGATTATTCCACAACCAAGAGATTTGGTAATGGTGGAGGTGTCGAGAGTAAAGTAAGGACTTTGAGAGATGAGATACCCGCGGATAATGAACTAGCAGATGGTGGTAAGAAGAACGCATTTGGTAAAAAACTGAAAAAGTTGTTTGGAAGACATAAGTAATATTAAAAGCGTTTAAGACATTTTTTTCCCATAAATTTCCAGTTACTGCTATTTTCTTTTTCTTATTCTAATTTAGTATAATGATAATATAGAATACTGTTATAATAATAATAATAATATAATTTAATATAATATAAAATAATATAGTATAATATAGTATAAATCATAATATGAGACGTAACAAATAAAAGTCCACAATATAGTTCAATCTAAAATAGCTTTAAAGGCATCACAGACGTAGTCAATATTGTGGTCATTGACGCCACTTAAGGATAATCTCCCATCCATAGTCATATAGATTGAATATTCATCTCTTAAACGGTTTAATGCATGCGGCTTCAGGCCGGTATAAAAGAACATACCATGTTGTTGTTCAAAATTTATCAATCCTTCCCAACCAAGTCTGTCGTACATTCCTTGTCTAACGTTTAGCAATCTTTGTACCATAGATTCCACATCTTTATACCAGTCTCTTTTGAAATCATCACTGGAGAGAACCAGAGTAGCGACACGACATCCATAAGCAGGAGGTGACGAGTACATACTTCTGACAATTTGCTTTAATTGAGATTCTACATTACCTTTAGATTCAGGCTGATTAGGTGGTACCACAACACTCAGGGAACCAACTCTCTCACCGTAGAGACCCATGTTTTTAGCAAAAGATTGACATAAGAACAAACCATGAGGCCAATTCCCGTATCTTGATTCATCAAGGCACATACGAAGCACATAGGCGTCCTTAGCGGGGTTTCCAGATACAAGCCCTTGATACGCCATGTCGATAATGGGTATCATTTCTAATTCACGGACCGCATCTAAAATCTTCCGCCATTGTTCAACAGTGGGGTCAACTCCTGTGGGATTGTGACAGCATGCGTGCAAAATAATACAATGACGACTGCCATCATTTTTTTTGACATTTTTCTTCAAATTATCAATCCATTTATCGACTGTCAATTTTCCATTTTCATAGTAAGAGTATTGTCTAACATCATTAAAACCATGTCTTTTAAATATATTTGTATGATTTGGCCATGAAAGATTGGGAATCCAAACTGTCCTTGATACAAATTGTGCTAGGAGATCTGCAGCTACCACCAATGCGCCCGTTCCACTTAAAGTCTGTACAAAACTAACTCTTTCTTGTTCTAACAATTTTGGACCTGACTCTGGGCATGAATCTCTAAACAGAAAATTAAGTGTACTCTTTCTGTAAGCTGGGGATCCAATAATGGGCAAATAGGATAGGTCCGAATTCATATTTTCATCCTGATCCAATATCTTTTGAGCCTTGGCAACCGTGGGAAAAGTAGTTACTAGCCCTTGGTTATCTTTGTAGACACCAACGGTCAAATTAACTTTCTTGGCATTTTTGTCTTTACTAAATTGCTCAGTCAATCCTAAAATTTTATCCGGGGGAGCTCTTGGAATTTTGTCAAATGACGATAATGCTCTAGTACCATAATTGGTCCTATTCCAAAAACATCGGCGGGAACATTGTAGCCAATTACTCATGATACTATTTTTTAATTTTTTTAATTATTTTTTTTTTTTTCAATTTCCTAATATTTTTTCAACTTTGTTGACAATCGGATAGGTCGGAAGAGAAATAATAAAAAGAGGTAAGAGAAAGAAGGCCTCTGGTTTTCTGTCAGGCCCTCCTTAATCTGGACGACAGCTTCTTCCCTGTGAACAAAATCCTTTAAAATACCTTAATGTTCTTGTATGCTTTGGTAGTTATAGTAGTAATTGTTTTCTTACATTTTTTTTACTCCTTCTCCGCTACTCGGGTTCAATATCGTTAGCAAAGTATGCACCTTTGATCATCAATCCCTTTCATGACTTTCAACTTAGCCTTAATCTAACCCACATCGCATTTTATTGTCAGAATCATGGCTTAGTTATTATCTTGGTAACTCAGTGCAAATAGGATTATTGCATTTGTGTATTTGCGGATTGAAAAATCCCATCCTTTGTATGCAATAGTAGTTTGGTCGGAGTAGGGATGAAGGTCATTCTTTGTGATACTAATGAGGCCATTTGCAAATCGTGGGTCAAGTTTCTCGGAAGAAACATAAGGAGTTCATCTGAAGCTAGATTTCAATTTCATATTCATCACGGTAGCCTCGAGCCACTCTTGAAAGGGGAGAGTTCTACTAATTGTGCTGTCGTTTCGCCTGGTAATTCGTTCGGATACCTAGGTGGTGGGTTTGATTTAGCCATTCGTAATTATCTGGGCGGTGAGAAGTTTGAGTCATGGTTTAGGCAGCAGATAGGACCTGGATACCATCATGTTGGTTCTTCTACAGTTGTAGATCTAGGGGTCGGAAGTGGTAGCGGCTCGCAGATCTGGGGTAACAGAGGTATAAGGTACATCATCCACGTTCCCACAATGGTGGCACCTTCCAAACCCTTATACGACCCCAATTTCCCTATGAGAACTGGTTATGAACCTGTTTTCAATGCAACTTGGAATTCTTTGGCCAGTAGTATATCCTTAAATGTGGATACGTTGATTATACCAGGATTATGTAGCGGTTGGGTCGGCGTGCCGGTGGAAGTAACTTGCAAAAGCATGTGCTTTGCCCTTAGACTGTATGCCATGAGGAATCAGATGTCTGTTGATTTACAAAATGCCTTGATCATGTATTTCTTAAAATATCCCTTTAAACCATTTATGAGGTCAAGCTTTAAGGAAGAATGTCGCGAACTGAATATCAATGTGAATCAATTGAAGAATTTTGACGCTGAGAGAGATTCAATTGAGTCTATAATGCCTGGTATGTAGTTGAGATTTAATTAGCTAGAATGTCTTCTGTCGTGAAAACCTATTCACTGTAATGAGCACCCACGAAGTAACAATACCGAGGATGGCTAGTCCGATACTGGGTAGATATGAGATGAGAAACGAACCCCTGTACGCTTTGAGCAAATATTCAATGGATTGAACAGGGAAGTGTGATCTCAAATAACTTGAATCGCCAATCAGATTATAATATTCCTTCTTTGTGTAGTGATATGAATCATCATTTCTCGAACCGAACATGGCTCCCCATAATGATTTGGTTAGACTGTTTTCATAGATCACTAACGTCAACGAAGTGCCTAGAACGCTACCAATTGATCTCCAGAGGTAGAAAATTCCCGTCAGGGTAGCTTGTTCAGATTTTTCAACAGAACACACAATACTCACAAGTGTGGCAACTAAGAGTCCTGAATATCCATAACTGACCATACAGCCTGCAGATACCAGTAAGATTTTCCACCAGATTGAGTCACTACTGAATTGGAACCAGTGGACAGCAAAAGTGCTAGAACTTGCGCCAATTGTAGGTTCCGTACCATTGATGACTACATAAGCGAGAAGCAGCCCTATTAGTTGAGTGAAAATACTTCTGAGTATAATCAAATAGCAGTAGTGTCCCAAATCTAGCTTAGTATGTCTCAAAGCAGTGCCTGTAACAACGGATCCAACGGCCACCGAAACAGCCGGGAAGAGGACAAAGAGACCAGTCTTGGTAACGCTCATATCCTGAACGACCTGGTAGTAAATAGGAGCCCTGAATATTTCACCAAAAGTTATAAATGATGAGAGAACAGTGACCAATGAACAGAGTCCGGAAGCTCCCTTCAATAGTTTGAGCGGTAAAATACATTCTTTGGCAAAATATGTTTCTGTTACGATGAAGAATAAAAACCCAACAATGGTAAAGGTGGAAAGTATGACCTTGTTCCAATTAGTAGAGCAAATGAATAGAATACCACATATAACCACTACCAACGAAGAAGAGCCCATGATGTCGATCCGTGACAGATTCATCCAAGTAAACCTCTCAGATACTGGAGGTATATGGCTCAGCTTAATAGTAATATTCTTGTATGTCAAAAATGAGCAAAACATTATAATAGGTACTTGTACTGCAAAGATAGCTCTCCAACCAATCGTGTCTATCAAAAGTCCACCGATGGGTCCACCTAACATCTGTCCTGTGCCAAAGACAATATTAGCATAACCTTGATAAGATCCGCGTTCCTTGGCAGTACATATGTCACTTACAGCGATACTGCTACAGGCATTGATACCGCCACCTCCAATACCACAAATAGCTCTTGCCAATGCAAATTGTTCCACACTTTGTGCAAAACATGTCAGCAGACAACCTAATCCAAAGAAGAAATGGGCTGTTAAAAGGGCAAATCTTCTGCCTGTAATATCTGATAGTTTACCATAAAGTGGCTGGAAAGCGGTATTCGTTAAAAGGAAACTCGTGGCAATCCATTGTTTTTTGTCTGATTCTTCAAATTCTTCAGCTACTCTGTTCATAATATTGGCAACAATAGTACCATCAAGGGAACCAATAAAGCTTCCCAGCCATAGTGAAGTCAATATCGGTAGTTTCGGAAGAGATAGATTGTAGCGATGATATTCAGCTTCTAGGCTTTCTTCATCTCTAGATTCTGGAGGAATCAGCGGTGCAGTATCGTCATCCATCGTCAAAAGAAATTAAAGTATATTTCAGCCTTAGCTGTAGTCTTACAACGTACGAGAATACCTAAACAATGGACATTGCTCTTTATACCAACGATTCTTTTAGCTTTACAACCATTCGTCGGGTTTCTAGTTCTTCAAAATCCCGAAAACCATTTTATGTCAAAGCGATTAAATGTAGTAATGGTAGTAGTAGTGCTCGCTATTTACACAGAGAATGTAATTGAAAATTTTATATGTACACGTATTTAATGGGAAATAATTCAGTGGATTAAGCTGGTGAATTTGGTTTCTCGCCGTCAGTATTTTCTTGTTCTTTTTCTTCTATCTTTCTAGTCTCATTTTCGTTTAAGTACTTGTCAAAGGCATCGCTTCTCTCTGGGAAAGGTCTTTTACCCAGCATGCTAATCATATCTTCTCTAGTCAATACTTCCTTCTCGAGAAGCAGTTGAGCCACCTTCTCAACCGAACTAGCCTGCTCTTTCAAAAGTTGCGTACACCTGTCATGACACTCTTGTACTATTCTAAACACTTCAGAATCAATCACGTCTCCCGTTTCCGAGGAAAATGGTTTGGTCAAATCACTTTCATCTTTTCTCTGGTAATTTATCCAGCCAATCTTGGGACTCATACCTAATTGTGTAACCATGGCCGTTGCCATACGTGTCACTTTCTTCAGATCGTCAGATGCACCACTGGTCACACTGCTAAAGTGTAATTCTTCAGAAACCCTACCACCAAGTGCCATTGTCATTCTATCCTTTAGTTGTTGTTCGGAAAGCAAGTAGATATCACCGGGCAAATATTGAGCATAACCTAGGGCACCTTGACCACGAGGAATGATACTCACCTTCAAAAGAGGATCAGCAAATTTCAAAAACCAACCACAAACAGCATGACCAGCTTCGTGGTATGCAACTATCTTTTTTTCTTCAGGGGATAAAAGCTTAGTGTTTCTTTCCACACCACCAATGACCCTTTCAATAGCTTGTTCAAAATGTACCAGTTTCACGGAATCGGATTCGTTTCTAGCGGCAATCAAGGCTGCTTCGTTACATGCATTGGCGATATCAGCACCGGAAAACCCTGGGGTTAATGCGGCAAGTCTGTTCTTCAAATCAAAGATATCACCAGCCAGTTTGATTTTCTTGAGATGAACTTCAAAAATGGCTTGACGACCAGATAATTCAGGCTTGTCAATGTTAACATGTCTGTCAAATCTTCCAGGTCTTAGCAAAGCTCTGTCCAGTATATCAGGTCTGTTAGTACCAGCAAGAACAACTACATGATCTGCTGGTGTGAAACCATCCATCTCCACAAGCAATTGGTTTAAAGTGTTTTCTCTTTCGTCATTAGCACCTGAAAAATTACCCTTCTGTCTAGCTTTACCGATGGCATCAATTTCATCAACGAAGATCATGGATGGCGCATTCTCCCTAGCAGTCTTGAAAAGGTCCCTAACTCTTGAGGCACCAACACCAACAAACATTTCCACAAATTCAGAACCAGAAACGAAATAGAAGGGAACACCAGCTTCACCAGCAGTTGCCTTAGCCAATAATGTCTTACCAGTACCTGGTGCACCTGATAGAATAGCACCCCTTGGGATTTTAGCCCCCATCTTCTCATACCTAGAAGGTTCTTTCAAAAAGCTCACAAACTCCTCAATTTCTTCTTTGGCTTCATCACAACCTGCTACGTCCTTAAATTTGACTTTGACATCAGTTTCAGTGTTGAATTGTTTGGCTTTGGAACGACCCATACCAAAGATACCACCACGACCTCCACCAGCGGCAGATGCAGATTTACGGGTTAACCATATGATACCGGCAATCATCAGAGCGGTCGGCAGGAGTTGCATCATGGCACGGGACCAGTTTCCTTCTTGTACGTAGACGACAGGCACGCGGAAATCTTGCTCAATTTTTAAATCATCCTGAGCTTTTTGCAACTTGTGCTCAAAACTATCGACAGATCCCAAAGTAAAGTGATAGTAATCATGCCCATTGTGCTCTGCTTGATTCTTCCCCGCATCATTCAGTAACACTTTAACGTATGATTTGTTAATCACTATCAGTTTGGATACAAAACCTTTAGATAGAAGTTTGGAATGGAAGTCTTGCCACGTTATTTCTCTATTCTCCTCTACATCATTAAAGAAACTCAAAACGAAGGATAATATCAAAAACACCAACCCCAATTGGAAAAGACCAATGTTATTGGACATAGAACCATTAGGATCATTAAATGCATTCATTTCTTCATTTTTACGTTCCTCGTTATCTTTCTTCTTGTTCGTCTTCTCGTGAGCTTCGTCAGTCTTTTTTGATTCAAAAGTAAATGGATTTCCATTTTTGACCTTTCTGTCCTCTTCTCCCTCTGTTTCGTAAGTTTGAGAAGCTTGATCTCTTGCTTCCTGCCTAGTGATAGTCTCTTCTAATCGTCTTACACCTTCATCTATCCTTTTCCTGCGTTCTTCCAAAGAAACGTTCTTGTTATCTTTGACACTGTTAATGTATTTTTCCACTTCTTGCCTTACTCTCTCTAGGTCTTCATCTGTGGCATCTTCATGTCTATTATTATCCTGGTCCTTATCACCGGAGTTATTCTTATTATTTCTGGGACTATTCTTCCTCAATAGTAAAGTACTAGCGGGATGAAAGTTTCTTACTAGTAATGGACGTACCGCCAGCGTACGTGATATTACTGGCCTTGCATGAGATCTCGTCAGCAGCTTAAGGCAAGGCCTCGAAATTGCAAGCATCAGGATCACTGTTGAATAGTTAGTACAAAGTTCATCAATACACTCATGAGAGTAGGTCACCGAGTGTTGTAGAAAGAAAAGCAATTACAAGGTACACATACATTCTTTGTAGCCTCTTCAGCAAAGAAGCAAGTTAATCCAATGTCAATATTGATCCTAGAACTTCACTTTAAGTAACTTGTTTTATCTAAGTGGCAATTGGTGCCTTGTTCTCTTAGTTTTATTTTTTTCTTTCGTCTCGGCTCTTTAGAGCTGTTAGTCATCTGGTCACATGAGAGAAATAGTATATAGTACACACGTCTGGATATTAAATATTGCCAACTTTCAGGACGACTCTGAGCCTATATGGTTTGATATTCATCACTATGACGTTTCTTCCAGGATCAATCCCACATAAATTTGCACATTTAAATGCTGTTACGATATTTACAGAAGCGTCTTTTCGAATTTCTGCTGTTCACGAATGGCTTCTTTCACTTCATCACTGACGACATCCTCGTAAATTTCACTCGGTATTCCTAAAAGACCGGTTTTGATTCTTGTTAAATCTGGGTCAGCGATTAAGGTTTCGTGTTTTATTTGGTAATCCTGGTCATTATCCCTACTATCTCTCTTAATGGGTAATTTGCGAACGCCCACTACAGATGTGGATTGAGTTGACAAGGGAATGTGCAGAGTGTTTGTATAAGGATCTCTTATACCATGTTGTTCTATTAGTAGCACCCTCACTCTATCATAAAACAAATCGCTGTTAAATCTACTGCACGCTGCGGCATGTTGGTATAGCCAATTTGTAGCAGTAACTTTATTTGTCGAAGCAGCACCAGCTGCAGCACTGTTATGGGTTTGGTGTCTTTTATCGAAGAATTCAACAGCATTTTTAGCTGGATTAATGGCACCAATAGCATAATCGAGACTATCCGTTGGTCGAACTACTTTCTTTGGTGGCTCCCTAGCATACGTTCCTTCAACCACATGTCCCTCCTCTCTCAGTCTGGTTGCATAATAATCATCTGTGATGTTTTTACCATTCACAATAATTTTAGCACCAAATTCTTTGAACACACTTCTAGCTGTCACTAAGGCAATCTGTCTGTTTCTGTAGGAGTAAGGAAGTATACTTCGATCAATCAAATCGTTTTTCTGTTCCTGTGAGATGATGTATTTGTATAAGTTTGGATGGTATTGGAAGAAAAGGTAGGAATCTCTGAATCCTACGGCTCTAGCAGGTTCAGTAGAAAGCATAAATCTACGGCGACCTTTATCCAACAGGGTAAACGAACGCACTAAGAATTGCCTACCGCCCAATAATTCACCATTCTTCGTAATTTTAGTTTCACCCTCTTCGTCGTCGGGCAGATCGTATTCTTCATTGACCACTGGAAGTGGTGCCCCCATATCATCTACTGGAATTGAATAATGAGGCTTCTTGATGCCACTGGGAGTTCCCGGCAACACTGAACCACCTCTAGAATCTTCTGTTTCTGATTTATTCTCATCATCAGCCCTTGCACGCTTGTGAGACCTGGAGCGTTTGTCTTCAAAGTCATCGTCTGCATCTTCATCCCCAATGTTCTCCTCAGCATCAATGTCTTCATTTTCATGGTATTCATCATCATCGTCTTCCTCTTTCAAATCGAACTCTTCATTATCCACTTTGTAGTCTGGTCTTGCACTAGCGGATCTGGAACGAGGACGAGCCTCCTCCTCAGCCTGTGGCCCTATGCTATTCTCAAGTTCTTTCTCATCCGACATAATGGAATATAGACGTCAACAAACCTGACTACGTAACCCTTGGTCGTTTTTGGATGATAGTTTGTAGTTGTGAATGGATTTAAGAGCTTCAAACAAAGCGACCGTTGCGAACGATCTTAGAAAGCTTCATACTTTGAAAGCTTAACAGACGAAGTAGTTGAACAAGAGCTAATTTATCACCAACAATGAATATTTGAGAACAATTTTGTAGAGTCCTTTTTTCAATCCCTTACATACTATAACTATCTATTCTGCCATTTAGAGGTTAGCAGTGGCAATTCATTATCTCGTTTATCATGAAAACGTTTTATTTCGATTTATCTCTTGATCTAGCTTCTATCCTTAAATAGCTTACGTCTTATTCAAACTTGACGGCCCATTTTTTGATACAAGCATCAGAACCTGCACTTACTAGCGTCTCGGGATTTTCCCATAGAACGGCGGTAATATCGTCTTTGTGGGCATTTAATCTTTTGATCACTTTCATGGGCTTTTCTACGGAGTAAATGAAGATATTGGTGTCCAAAGATCCCGTAGCCACGAGATCTTCCTTTTCTGAGGGTTGCCAAGAAATGGCATTGATTCTACTGGTGTGGAAGGCCCATCTTGATGTTTTGATTTCTTTTGTCTCCAAGTCGAAAAGTGTGATTTTACCCATAACTTCACCAACTGCCAAATACTTTTCAGAGGGGGAGAAAGAAATGTAAGAGCCAGCTGCACGTAGAGCAGTAGGTAGTTTGTAGCTTACAGACAGATCTGAGGCCTTGAAAACCTCGATGTATTTGGAACGCTCCAGTGCAATGGCGACGAATTGTTTTCCTATGCCCACGGCGGTTGCAGGTTCGCTTAATTTAGTTTCCTGAATCACTTCACCTGTAAAGGAGTTTATAATGAGCAATGATTCCCCGGTGGTAACCACTGCAACAACTCCCTCGCCAGAAGCCACCTGTGCGACTCTTGGTTGATCTTTGAATTGATGTTTAGCAGTTCCAGAGACTTTCAAAGTGTCATCCCAAGCAATGGTAGCGTAGTCTGGGTGTTTGCTGTTGTCAATGGCTAGAACCAAATTGGTGTGGTCGGAGTGCATTTCTGAAGGTTCGGAATTCCAAGTCATTACTCTACCATCAAAAGATCCACTGACCAAAGGATTCACAGCCAGGGCAGTTATACCTTTATTATGGCCTTTCAAAGATTTTACCACACCTTCTTTACCCACTTGAAAGAAATGTAAGGTACCGTCTAGTGATAACGAGATAATTTGATCGTCCTTAGCGGTAACTACACCCACTTGTTGATGTCCGAGGGACTGCGGTAAAGTCCATTTTTGTAGACATTTTGATTCAGTCACAGACCAGAGTCTGAGGGTGAAATCGGCACTTGCTGTAACAAACCTAGTTGCATCTAACCATGACAATGCGAATAGTCCACCTTGTACGGGTTCATCTTGGTCCTCAATGTACTTGATAAATTCACCAGTCTTACCGTCAAAACACACAATCCTTCTGTCGTAACCTACAGTTACGGCATGTTCACCTGCACCAGGTGAGAATTGAACGTCTCTAACGAATTTGCCTGAATCATGGTGAGTTCTATCACTGGCGGTGAATTTGAAAGGTGGACCTTGGTAGAAAACTACAGAACCATCGTCACCAACGGTAAAAGCTCTCATAGGTCTTGATTGTTTGAAATGGCAAGCATTGATCTTTTGAGAGTGACCGGAAATTTCACCTAATGAGTTACCAGTATCCCAAGAGATGAAAGCACCAAATCTATCACGACCTTCACCTACAACACATAATCTGCGACCTTCGAAGTCCCATGAGATATCAGAAATTGGGCCCGCAAGCACTTCAAATTCTGCCTTGATCTTAGTTTCAAATTCACCAGTTTTTTCATCACGTAGAAAACTCCACACGATAACTTTACCAAAATCATCACCGGAGGCAACGTATTCAGAACCAGGAATTGGGGAAAATCTCACAACATTGACGTTTGCCGTGGCATGTCCCACAAACTGGACTACAGCATCCTCATCTTCACCTAAGAATCTAATGAAGGCAGATTTGCCACATGGATAGGCAATGGCGTTTTTGGATTCGTTGTATGACAGGTGAGTGGTGAAGTTCCTTTCGGTGGAAGGTTGAGGTGGTATCACCGATTTCAATTCAATTGCAGACATGTTTGATCCCTGATTATAAAATCCTCGAGACTAATCTGTGTTTTTGTTCAATTGATCTCTAATGATCCCTTTATTGTAAATATAGTTCTAGGGTTTCAAGTTTACTTGTTTCTATATCGCCCCAGTGATCTCGCTTCCCATAAAGCATCTCTACACCTCATAGAAAATAAGAGATTGGAAGGAATATTGGGATATATATGAGCGGTAATAGGCCTTTGAGCAGATGAGAGATATTGCATTTAATTCAGTGAATTTTTCTGATTTTTTTAATATAATTTCAACATTGATTCAGTAGAATCTGAAATTTTGACAATATAATTGTAATATTGCAGTTGCATTCTACTGTAATGGTCCTATTAAATATGGCTGTTCCTAGTAAGATAAGATAAAAGTTTTTTTTTTTTTCTTCTGAAATATTCAAAGCAAGTTTTAGGCATATATATGGCTGAATGATCAGATATTGAGGAAAAAAAGAAGATGGATTTTTCATTGAAACCAAAAATGCCGTGAAAATTCACTGGAGGTAATAATATAATGGGGCCCAAAAATGATCAGCGTTAAATCCCAAATTATAAATTAGAATGAGCTGCTTAACCTTCCATAAATCTTTCAAATATCTAAAAGCGTTTTTTGGTAGCTTACTTGTCGACGTCAGATTTCACTAAAATGGAAACTCCGCGACAGGGCGCGGATGAGCGACAAGCAGATAAAATAAATTATTATCGAAGTTCACTAATGTAGGTTTTGTGAGCTAGGAGCACTGTCTACAGTTAGGTTTATCTTAACTTTTCCAAGTCTATGAATGGGGGATTATATGGCTATAGTGTCTAGATGCTCTTGTTTCGATACTACTGCTTCTAATCTTGATAATTGGTACTGCAAAAAAAAAAAAAAAAAAAAAAAAAAAAAAAAAAAAAAGACCGAAGATGTTACTACTGCACTACTACCAAGCCTGTATTAGCTCAGATGTTGAATCTATTAAAATTGAGACTAATATTATTATTATCACTATTATCATTATCATTATCTTTTATCGTGCCAAACATTTCTGACACTTTATACCCGCTCGTATTTAGTGATTCTGAAAATTTTCAATATCGCGATGATGTGCTCATCGCATAGAGATTGAAAAACTATGCAATGAAGAATGGATGTTTAGACATTGTAAGGAAGAGACCTTTGAATTGGAGTCTAAACCTCTGCGATAGTATTCTTGATGTCTTCTACGAGACCTAGAATTGTTACCGCAAAGGCGCCAGTCCTTCCGCAGCAAACTACACCCGAGCAGCGTTATTGGCGCCAGTACTCATCGGCACAACTGGTTAAAGAACATAATAGTGTTACACATATTGCCTTTAATCCTGTACATCCACACGATTTTGCAGTAACTTCTTCTACACGTGTACAGCTTTTTTCCTCGAGGACAAGACAGGTGATAAAGACTTTCTCCAGATTCAAGGATGTTGTCTATTCCGCATCTTTTAGAAATGATGGTAAGCTTTTATGTGCTGGTGATGCCACTGGTTTAGTTTCTGTTTATGACAGTTATAACCCTAGAGCTTTACTCGTATCTATCAATGCTTCTACTCATCCCACACATGTCACAAAATTTCATTCCCATGATTCAAAATCCTTAGTCACAGCGAGCGATGATAGAATTACTAGAGTATGGGATATTTCTCAATCATATGAGCCACAGTTAGAGCTTAAAGGAGCCTCAGACTATGTTCGTTCAGTAAATTTCGTTCCAGCGGCTCCACATTTGGTGATGACAGGTTCTTACGATGGTCATGTTAGATTATATGATACAAGAGTTAATGGAGCTGCTCCAGTGTATTCGCTAGATCATGGGGTACCGGTAGAAGACATTGTAGCTGTTTCCCCAACTCAAGTGGCTTCCTGTGGTGGATCTAATTTCAAAGTATGGGACTTAACAAGTAATAAAAAATTGTATGAGCGCGGTAATTTCAATAAGACTGTGACTTGTTTAGATTATGTGGAAAGTTCAGACTCTGCTGCGCAATCCACTTTACTTGCATCTTCGCTGGATGGTCACGTCAAAGTATTTGATCCTTTGGACAATTATCGTGTAAAATTCGGTTGGAAGTTTTCAGGTGCTGTGCTAAGTTGTGCCCTTTCACCTGGTGATGCTCAAGGCACTAAGCATTTGGTTGCAGGTATGTCATCTGGTTTATTAGCTATTAGAACAAAGGGTAAGAACAAGCAGGCAGATTCTTTACCTTCTACAGCACCTAGGGCTACAAAGAGTAACAACTACCAAAGAATGATGCGTGGTTCAGAATATCAAGGTGATCAAGAATATATTATCCACAATGATAAATTAAGGCAAACGCAACGTATACGGGCTTTCGAGAAAAATATCAACCAATTCAAATGGGCAGAAGCTCTTGACAGTGCATTTATTCCAGGTATGGCTAAAGAATTAACTTTAACGGTACTACAAGAATTACGTAAGCGTGGTAAAATCCGGGTGGCATTGTATGGTAGAGATGAAGCTTCTTTGGAACCTCTACTGAATTGGTGTTTAAAAGGTATTGAAGATGTCCGATCTGCACCTGTGGTGGCAGATTGGATTGCCGTTGTGTTAGAAATGTACGGTAGCGCATTAGAAAATTCTATTGTCTTGAGGGAATTGGTGTTGAGTCTAAAGGATAAAGTTAGACAAGAAGTTTACAATGCTAAGGAAGCACAAAAGATTGAAGGTATGTTACAACTTTTGACTAATTGATTATAATGCACATATATATACGTTTACATACAGGTCCTACCAGTTATATTAAACTATAAAAACTAATCCAGAAAACATCGAATTTTTTTTTCTTTTTTTTTGTTCTTTATTATCGTAAATATGATTAGAGGGGTCGTTCGTTACCTTCTTGGCCAACGGCGGTTACCAGCATGCTTTCTCGGTAGTTTCAATCTTCTGAAATTGTTACTAACCAGGTTATACTTGCTAGCACGCTTTCTCGGTTTGGGTTTGGGCGCAGGTGTTTGAGTTTCATTGGCCTTATCTGTATCATTGTGATCATTTTCTTCATCTTCTTCGGCGGCTTCATTACCTAAGAATTCATTCACTTGTTGTTTTTTCAATTTAAGCAATTCCTTAGAAATATCTTTGGGAACCACTTTACTTTCCTCACTTGTAACCAATCTACGAAGTATTTTTCTTTTCTTAGTTTTCTTCTCCTGATACTCCACTTGTCCATCGTCTTCATGTTGCTCATCTGAAGAATCTTCTGTTTCTTGAGTGAAAATATTCTCTTTGCCATTATTCTCGTTAAATTCTCGAAGGAACTCCTCATGTTCCTTGGCTAGTTCAAGTAGAGATTTAGTCAAAGGTCTTTTAACTAGTGGTGAGGGGCTAAAAGAAGTCAAATCGTTGTTTGAATTCATATTCTTTTGAGGCGTTCGCTTTAAAGGTGAACCATTCCTTATACTCAATCTTATATTCTCTTCTTCTAGCTTCAACGGGGAATTGGGCCCATAGTACTTCAATTCTACCGGTTTGGGTTTCTTGAAAGGTGAAGAATTTGGCGTATTCGAGGGGAACTCCAATTGCCTCTTTGTGTCATCTTGAACAGCATCAACAGGTTGATCGGAAGACGTCTCGTTGATTTCTTCAAAGTTTAGAGCTTTTTTCACTGGTGAAAGTTTCATCTCAAAGATACTTATAGCCTTACCGTAAATTTGAGGAGTCGGTCCTAATTCTACATTGTTGAAATCATTCTTCTTTGTCGTTACAGCTTTTTTGGGAGATGTATCGTTCTTTGAAGGCATCACGACGACTTTAGGGACTTGGGAGACATCGGTATTCTGTCTCTTAAGTGCCTGGTACTGTTTGTACATTTTTTTGATTTCTGGAAGCCGCTTAATATCATCTTTTGTAGGTGGCCTTTCGTTCTTATTTTGAAACTCATATTCCCATGTCTTGAGTTCAATCTTCAACTGATCTAAGCTCATTAGAGACCTGGAAGAATCGTGGATACTGGCACTTCTCCAGCTAATTTGTTGTCAAGTTGAAGGACTAATACGCGTCTGCAAAAGTTGCGCGCTCTTGATCTTCTTCGATGAGATGAACCTTAACCTAGAGGAAGGGTTTATATCATGCGATTACAAAGTCAAAAGGTTCGATGGATGTTGCTTTTTTCTTGGGATTACCAATAGACATTAGAAAGCAGGTATATTTCCATCTTGATGGTCAATTTGTCGATTTAGGGCCTGATATTGTACAAGGATTATATTTTGCAGATGTAATCAAATTGCCCGCCGAGCCTTATAAACCTAGTAGGCATCAACAGCTATTGAGAAAACGACTCTACTCTATTTTTGAGCCATATTTGAATATATTTGATTATGTACCCTCTCTGGTGGATAGATGGCTCGAGTATTCATTATGGTTACGATACGATTGTATTGTACTAGATTGTATGCGGTTAAACCATTTGTATGAAGGTGAACTGATTGGGCCAATAAACTTAATCTATTTGGATGGTAGAGTTAGAGTGTCCTTCTTCGATAAAAATTACATGCTTTGGAATTGGTATACCTATAGAGAATATGCAAAATGGATAGATGACGAGAATGACCAGATCGAATTGACATATTTGAAGCTCAATTTAGAGTATTTAAGATATGATTTAGTGGCCAGAATTCTACACGATATGCAAAGGGATAAGGTTTTAGATTTTGTCAACCAGATTCAATTTGAGCAGGAAGATGAAGATGATGAGCCAATTGAAATTGATGATCAAGACGATTTTGAGACTGCATCCTATAGAATTAAGGACCCTACCGTTATTAAAGTGATTCAAACGATGGATTTGATGAAAGGCCTTCAACGTTTAATTTTTCGAGGTGATCGATTGTATGAGAGTTTGGTAAATTTCCACGGTGTGAGAGATAATCCCGGTAAAACTATAAACTATATGGCTAAAAAGAGAATCGTCTTTCTACAACTTTTGCAAGCAGGATCACTTTGCAAAACAGGTGTTGCAGATTTTACGAGATGGGAAAATTTGAGAGAATTGAAATTGGTACGAGTTGGTGAAATTGATTTTAACAAGATGCTATTACCGCCAAACTGTCGCCTTCTCACGGTTCGTGGAGCTCAAACGTTGTATTGGTGGGACGTTGTAGACCGAATTGAACAGATGGTGGGCGACTGTTACACTTCAGAAGTACATGGCAACGTATGCCATCGCACTCTAGATCCAAAATCGATGAACATTGAAACGTTTTTCCAATGTCAAATAATTGTTAAGGACAGTTTCCAACATCTCAACTTTATTAAATTACAGGACATCTACGAACTAAAAGGACGCAAAATAGTAGTACCCAGATCCCTTTTCTACAACAAACGAATACTAATGAGCGGGGAAATAGGTGCTGATCAAATCATTATTGTTTGATAACAAACCTTTTGATGAACCAATCGTGGAATCTAATATCATCTTCCGCCAGTTCTGGGTGGAATGAAGTGGCCAAAATGTTTTCATTTTGAACGGCAGCTACAATCAATCCGTTATCCAAAGAGTAAAGTGGCTTCACATGCTTAGGATCTAAAATTTCTTCAATAACGGGAGCTCTAATGAAAACAGCTGGGAAATCGTGAACGCCTGGAGCAAAACTGGAAAAATCGCAATCTTTGATAAAAGACTGAGCCTGTCTACCAAATGCGTTTCTCTTAACTTTAACTTCTAGGAGTTCTAATGGTTTTAACAAGTCTTTCTCATTGGAAACTTCCTTAGAGATATAGATTAAGCCCGCACATGTACCCCAGATGGCTTTGGAAGGATTATGAACAAATTCGTAAAGTGGTTGGTACATCCCTGTTCTTTGAGCGATTAATGACATCGAGGTAGATTCACCACCTGGAATAACAAGAGCATCGCATTGATTTAACTCTTCAGCCGTTCTTACCGCTATAACCTTTAGGTTGTAGCTATTTTGTTCTATGCATCGGTTTAAATGTTGGATATGTTCAATAAATGCACCTTGTAGTGCTAAGACACCGATAGTCTTACTGCTTTGTGGACCCTGAGTATTGCTTGTCGTCATTACTGTGCTGCTGTTCTTATCAGAAGTGGTGGAAAAAGTGGAAAGCTATGAAAAATTTGCTGAAAATTGAATTAAGAGGTCGAGAAAGACTAGACGAACATTCAGGGACAAGATACAAGATTAAATCATAAGATCTCTTGGGTTATGACTATTAATATCCACCAAATGCAAATGCGCAAAGTACCCATTGGTGAATCTACCTTATCATAGAATTAATGCGTCATCAAGAATTCTCTTACTTTCTCTTGAAGATTTGGGTTGTTTTTTTTGGGTTGTTTTTTTTACCATCAAGGATAGAGTTTCCTGTATTGAAAAGCCAACCCGCCAGATATTAGTAAATGACTCATATTGGTAGTATGTTTTTGGAAGTACGCATTTTTGGAAGTATGCTTTTTTTCAGAGTCAAAAATTGGTGAAATATTTGGCAGGTGAAAAAAAAAAAAAATTTCAGAATCAGTTTGGTATCAGAAGTATAAAATCATCGTTGAACGATTCAGAACCGAACATTTCGTCAAATCTTCGAAGACAAATCGTCATACAACAACTGAAGAACAATTATTATGAGTGAGTTTAAGATTAAGAGTGGATTAGCACAAATGCTAAAGGGAGGTGTCATCATGGATGTGGTGACACCAGAACAGGCCAAGATTGCAGAAAGAGCTGGTGCTTGTGCCGTGATGGCACTTGAAAGAATTCCTGCTGATATGAGAAAATCTGGTCAAGTTTGTCGTATGTCTGATCCTAAGATGATCAAAGAAATTATGGCAAACGTTTCCATTCCAGTTATGGCAAAGGTTCGTATTGGTCACCTCGTTGAAGCTCAAATTTTGCAAGCACTAGAAGTTGATTACATCGATGAATCTGAGGTCTTGACTCCAGCTGACTGGGCTCATCACATCGCAAAGAATGAATTCAAGGTTCCATTCGTCTGTGGTGCCAAGGATTTGGGTGAGGCTCTAAGGAGAATCGATGAAGGTGCAGCCATGATCCGTACTAAAGGTGAGGCTGGTACTGGTGATGTTTCTGAAGCTGTTAAACATATTTCAAAGATTCGTGGTCAAATTCAAGAATTGAAAAAGGAATTGAAGACTGAAGAACAATTTGCTCAGGCCGCTAAGGAAATGCGTGTACCTGTCGAGTTGTTAAAGAGTACCTTGGAAGCTGGTAAACTACCTGTAGTTAACTTTGCTGCCGGTGGTGTCGCTACACCTGCTGATGCAGCTCTTTTGATGCAACTAGGTTGTGAAGGTGTGTTTGTTGGTTCTGGTATTTTCAAATCTTCAAACCCTGAACGTTTGGCAAGAGCTATTGTTGAGGCTACTACTCACTACAACGATCCTTTGAAACTTTTGGAAGTTTCCAGTGATTTGGGTGAATTAATGAGCGGTCAAACTGTGGATGGTATTAGGCAACACGGTAAACAATTAGCTAACATCGGTTGGTAATTTTAACGTCACTTTGATTTTTAAAATTTTTTGAAACGCACATATATATGTATATACATTTAATATGACAGTAATAACAACAATAATTCATGTGCTTAAATATATATACATACATAAATAATATAGAACAGAAGGAAAGGGAAGAGAGAATAAATAATTGTTGGGGTCATCATGGAATATGTATGTTTGTATCATTATTATTATTAGGCCATGTCAAAAACTTGAGTTCTTAGCATGTCAAAATCGTCATCGTAATCATTAACATTCGTTAAAGTTGTATTTGCATTAGAGTTATTGACAAACCCACCGTCTTGCTCTTCCATTAATTCTTCAAGTGATGGGGGTACGTAGCATGCAGTTGTAGTAGTAGTGGCCGTTGGAGGTGCCGCCAGCGACAAGTTTTGGAAAAGATCATCATTCTCCGTATTGTTGTTGTGGTTAGTAACATCATTATTGTAGTTATCATCACCATTAGCTTCATCATTTTTGTCATTAATATCGTTACCGTTGTTATTAGTAATACTATTATCGAAAAAATCTTTGTCATTTATGGGATCCGTGTATATTTCTTGTTGTGTTTGTAAAAAATCGAGAATTGATGCTTCTTCCTTTGCAGGGTCGATCCAAGGGAATTGGTCACTTTCTTCCTCTTTGATTGAACTTAATGGCAGCTCAACTGATGGTGCCATAGTTGGTGGATTAGCTGACGTTGTTGCAGTTATTGCCGGTGCCGTCATAGATTTTTCTGCATGCTTGTCATTAAACTCTGATTGCTCGAAAGTATCCAAAAATCGTAATTGGGATTTTTCATTCGATGGAGAAGATTTGGAATGAGATCTGGAGCACGATGACGAAGACGAATGGGAGTGCTGAAGATCAAGGGAGAAAAGTGAATTTGGTGTCGAGGAAGAGGCCGTTAGTAGATCTTCGTCATCTGTTAAGTTTGTCCTTGATGATACAGATGACGAAGTTTTCATTTTATTCGAAGATAACAAGGGAGGAAGCGTTTCCTCGTCTTCTTCAAACTTGAGAAAAGCCAGTGATTCATCAAGGGGTCTTTTACGGTTGCAGTGGACATTCTCATCATTATTGCGGCTATCCTCATGTGCTTCCACGCGCCTACATTTTTGCTTCAAATCTTGAAGGTTCCCAACTAAAAGCCCTAGTTCCTGCTTGAGCTTCGTATTTTCAGATTTTATATGTTGAATTTCACGTTTTAGTGAAGTCTTTGTGCGCTTTGGTGGTGAAGGCGAAACACAGGGAGTTAGAGAGTTAGCAGACTGATCATCAGTGTTCGTGTAATCTCTATTATTATTGTTACAACCGGATTCAGAAACCGATGCCGATGCGGTGTTTGCAGATGGATGCGCCTTGGAAGATTGATTGATGTTTTTGATCGGGAGCTTAGATAAATCTTTTTTGATCGAGGACGTGCCGGGAGAGACGGGCGTACTTGGGGGTACAGCGGCAGATGGACTCGAGGTGGAAGCAGAAACAGGAACCGAAGTAGGAACTGTTGGCGCTGATGCCAATGTTGATGTTGCGGATGCTGGTGCTGGAATTGTCACCGGTGCCGGTGTCGTCGCAGCTGGTGCGGTAGCACCTGCTGTTGCAGAAGGAGCTGTCCGTCTTCTTTCGCTTGGTTTTCTGCCGGGCTTTGGTCTAGGTGGTAAAACCCAATGTTTGCTAGTCCTTATAACCAGTCCTTTGCGCGAGCCGCCCTGACGTCTCTTCGCCTGATCCGATCCTAATCCATTATCGCTTGGTGCTATATGAACAGGCGCATCATGCTGGACTGGATATGGCTGAATCGGGGGCAAGTGCTTAACGACTACCATTGTTGAACCAGATTCTAAAGACTAAATTTATCAACACCGACGTCAGTTGATATATCTCTCTCTCTCGCTCTCTTGATCAATGCGGCTGGAGATAATAGATGAGGGGAGAGGAGAGGGTGTATTGAATCACTCTTCTTTGTTATATCACCTGGTGCCATCGTTTAAGAACTATGCGAATTTTTTTCATTCTTTGAACCAGGCTTCTTTCTTATAAACTACACAAGTGTCCCGTGTTGAATCGAAGGAAGTGAGAATGCTTGGTCGGATAATCCGGTGTCGGGTTTTGGAAATAGCTCATCGCACCGTACCCCTCGGCTCGTATAACAACGCTCAACTAAAAAAACACGTAGAGAACGGGAAGAGTAGTAGTAGTAGAAGTGAAGCAGGAAAAAAGTTTTTTTGTATCGGTGCGACTCCGGTCTAAGAAAATAACGTAGCAGTATCTCTAAAAAAAAACTTCGAGCTATCCAAATAGGGCGCGAGAGTTTTTTTTAACTTTGTTTTCCTTTCTTCTTTTCTTTTTCCTTCCGAGTATTCTCCTAGGGAGCCTGGCGATTTCTTCGACGATGTCCCTCCGCTCGCTCTCCCCCGTTCGACCCGATAGGGCTCGGTCTCCTTCGCCAAAATAGAGTGGGGGGCAAGCCGCTGATCGACTAGATTCGAAAAATATCGTAAGGGGAAATAAGTAGAACGGGGTCGAAGTCGGAATAGATCGGATTAAATGAATTACGCAGCCGCAATTTCCTTTTTTGACACATTTTATACGGAGCCCCTGGTTCATCGAACAAAAAGAATCTGGGGTAAGTTGTAGCAGTAACGCTATACGACAAGAGCTGAACGTTGCGACAGAAAGCAGTGCGTAGGTTTGTGAGAGATCACAACGAATGTGGGAAGGAACGAGTGCTTAGATGTATCGGTCGTTTTGAATGTGGTTCATAATGCAGTAGGGGCGTCTTGCATTTGATTGATTAGATGGTTTTGTGGGGTAAGGGTGTGGAAATTTCGGTATGCAACACGCGGGGTTGTATGAACGGATGGTTATTGTGGGTAGGGTAACCATGAATGGATGTCTGGGTTAGCTGTGGTGACGGCGGCACGCGGAGGCATATGGGAAGTTGGGATAAAGGGTGTGAGAGGATAGTTATTGGGTGGCAAATGAGGGAAAAGGAGGGTATAAAAGGAGAGCTGAGCGGCAAGAACTTGATTTTTTACACACCACTTTGAGCGGAGCGAAATGCAACAGTTTTGGTTCTTTTCTAAAAGAACCCGCCAGAGGCATGGGGATCTGGGGGATCATTAGGAATAATTGTCTTACAGCGACTGCTCTAAGATGATGGGTACTGGGGGAAATGGGGTTGGTAATTTGGTGCAGTTACCGTTCAAGTTGTGGGGTTTAGCGAGCAGACACTGTTTTGGGTCCATTTTTTGGAATTGCGGTTGAAATGGGTCTGGGGATATGCATCGATGACTGTAGAGGAGTCGTTGGCGTATAAGGTTAGTAACCAAGGGAAATTAGATGGTACAAGGATCTTTATTCTAGGCGCCGTCGTATAGTTATCGGTAAGCGGGATCTGGGCGATCGAGGTGGGAAGTGTTTTAGTTCTTGCTGAAAATAATCTGCCGGATGCATGGGGTCTATGAACGGATGGATGTCCTGAATTCACTGTGGTATCGCAGTAGCAAAGTGTCGGGTGCGAGGGAGCTTTGCAGGGATGGCTGTATTTTGGCCACTCTCGTATAGCGGTGGCAATGGGATCCGGGGGACCTACACCGATATCTGTAAAGAAGTAGTCGGCATGTACGATTGACGAAATCTTGATATTTCGGGGGCATCAAATGTTGATATGGTGCGTTTGCTGTTCAATCTGTGAGTGTATCTGGCAGGGAGATTTTTGGTTCTTTTGAGAAAGGCACAGCTGGTAAACAACAAGTAATGGAATCTTGGGGAACGCAGCCGTAACTGCATCGCTGTAGATGTTACATGTCGACGGCAGCAACTTTGGGTACGGGGAGGTCGACTGGGAATTTGCTGTGGTTCTCGATCTTGACTAACAGCAGCAGATCTAATTTCTTGTAATCACGATTAATTCAGTCAATTCCAATGCACTTCGTACCATTCGAGGTGCTGTGGATCTTCTTGAATAGCGATGAATAACCTCGATTCGGATTCTACCGTGGAGCGTTTGATGCAAGGAATTTGAAGTTGTGCATGAAGGATGGGTGTATTCTTACGTTCTTGCCCCCTAATCAGCTCGAGGAGATGCGCAAAGGCATTGTCGTCAAGACAATCTTCCATGTTTTCTAGAAGTTGCGTAAAATACTATCCCTAAATAGCCTAAAATATAAGATTTTGAGAAATGATGTTCTCTAAGCCATCTTTTTTCTAGAAGGATTCCGTAGATTGTAATTGTTACTGCTTTAATTGCTCCCTCCGATAAATACCCAAAATAAAGAATTCATTAAAAATTTAATACTTAAACATCTAAGTAGAAACGCTTGGAGTACACCTGCTACACCAAACCAGTGGATCAATCGCTACCGGTGTTCATGTATCTCGCTCAAGAAGACCGTTCATTATATCATGCCTCGTAACCACGCTAACGGTTCTTCTTCGTCTGCAACGCATAAGGAGGCGTCTTTCTTTTAGCTCTTTACAGTGAACCGCGCATCTCCAAATAAATCCCTGTAACGCTGATGCCATCCTTTGCTTTGTATACTCTTTTGATTCCATACTGTTTCAACTTATGAGACACTGGAACTCATTTATTCCCACTGACGGTTTACTTTATATGCAGTTCTTCAGAGGCGTGGCGTAAAAAATAGGTGATATCTCTTCCATTAAGTTGCCCTAGCGCTATTTTGCTAGGCTTTGTGTGCATCTGTACTAATAGAGTGTATCAGCAATTTACAGTGGCGGAAGACTTCTACCTCGCACAAACAAAGTTATAACACCGGTAGAAGTTATATTCTCGAAGAATTGCTTCCGCCACTCAGGGACAATTGATCCACACAGCCGCTAATCACTTTTTTTTCCTTGTCATACAACGAGAAAAATAAATAGAAGCAAAGGTTGTTTATCTTCGCTTGGTGTTGTTTACCATGACAACTCGAGGCTTTAACCTTTGCAGATCTTCTTTTTGTGTTCAGTATATCCGCGGAGCTTGTGACGGCTTTAAAGAAAGGAAGTGGGATCCATTGCTCCTCAATGCCAATTGACTTGCAATATTACGTAGATTAAAGGTCGGTGCTTGAGGCATGAATGTACACGTGACCACAATCTTAAGAGTGTCAAGTTTTTTATGTTTAGTAGTCAGATTTTAACCCGTAGTAAAGACCGATTAGTGCCAAAAGTGAAAAATCGTATATGCTTTCATGGAGGGCCCAACGGCCATGTATTAATATTTTACTAACTTAGATCAACTCCTCTTAAATCATAAATCATTATAAAGACTTTAAATTATAAAATAAGGCCTGCAATAATCAGCTTTGGCAGGTTCTCAAATTAGTGACAGCCACAGCTCTTTCCATTGGTGCAGGTACAATTTGTACCACAGCTCTGACATTGGGGTTTATTAGAGCATGGGCATTTAGTGCAGTTGTCACAGCAACTGCTACCGCATTGACAGGAATCCTTGCAGGAGACACAGGCTTGATTCAAAATTTCGCTTAACATTTCCTTTTTATTCTGTGTTGTTGTTCTGTTTTGGTTACTTACTAGTGAATTGAAATCAAAAATCCTACACTTTCTATCAATTGATCTCTCTATCTCTCTTTTATATGCTTTGAGATTTAAACGCTGACACTCCTAACGTTTCTTTTTCTTTGGGAATGCGAACATTTAGCTGACAATGCGTCACATCGTACGAGATATGTTTCCAGTTCCAGTTAATTCCAGTCCTCTCATCATTCAACTAGAGTAAGGTACAAGTTGGTAATGCTTGTCTAATTCCATTACCTATAGAGCCGAGTGGAAGACAGCCATTTGGCGCTACTGCTAATCATGTAACCAAATATCAAGTGACATACATTTCTAGCTAATACTTATAAGAACCATTTCTCATGTGTACATAATTCGTTTCTTATCTGTTTCTCACTTGAAGAGAACTTTCTGGCTTATTTCTATCCGTCTCAGGCCCACCAAACCCTGGAAAAAACAAAAAAACACAGCCGTTCGACGCTCGGCTAAACTTCGCGGAAGCTTCCTTTTATTCTATGCATAAAAATATTGTTATCATCCATATATACAAGACACCCATTTAAATTACATACCAACCTTCAATTCATTTCCTCATTGCCTTACGAGCATGCTTCAGTTCTTGTTTGACATGTTGGCTCATAGAGAAATCAGCACAGGGTAACAGCAGTTCTGGATCTAACACCAGTCCTGAACGGGGTTCCTCTAACCAGCGCAATGCTACACTGGTATCTGATTCTCGAGGATGACGACGTAGGCGATTGAGAACAACTTCAAGATCGTTTGTTGGTTCTTCCAAAGCACCAGGATATGTGGATAACTTTCGTTCAGCTTCCTTGATATTATCTGTTCCATATGGTAATTGCAAATTCATCAAATAAAGTAGGTAATCAGCTTGAATCCAAGGATCTACCAGGCTCCTTTTAACACAACCACAAAGTGTTAATGCTAGCATACGATTTGCATCACTAAGTCTCGCAGGAAGTCCAACACCAGGTGTATCTATTAGGTAAACACCATTACCATCTTGACCAATTTTTATCGATTCACTTGTACTTCTAGTTACACCAGCTTCAGAACCAGTACGTGCAACTTTACCAGATGAACCTCTCATCGAATTTATCAACGTTGATTTACCAACATTGGGCATACCAGTTACAAGTACTTTGAATCCCAATGGAGGTGCTAGTCCGTAATTTTTTTCACGATGCAATTCGTGGTGCCAATGGATACAACGAAGGATATGATTACTTGCATTACGATGACGAGAGTCTACCATTAGAAAGTTTTCTTCTAATTCAGCATGCCATTGTGCTAATCGATCCAAATACGGGCTGCTCGATGGGAAACAATCTCTTTTGGTATAAATTACTAATCTTTCATGATGACGTTTATCCACAACTTGATCTAAAAGTACATTTCTTGTCGATAGCGGCGCTCTTAAATCACGAAGCTCTAGTACAAGGTGAAATTGTGGTTTCAATTTTTCAAATCGACGTAAAGCCTTGAGCTGATGGCCCTTGAAATCTGCAATAGGGATATTATATCGTGGGAAATCAAATCTTGGTATAAATTTGGGCATTTTCTTCTTCTCTTTTCAGACTCTTTACTCTTCTATTGTATATTTGAAATTTTTCAATGTTCGAGGAACTCAGAAGCTCATCGCATAGAATAATTTCAATCATACATTGTTAGTGAACGGTACCAACTAAAAAAGAAAAAATTAATACAAAAGAATGCCTCTAGTCCTCTTCACCGGTTTTCCTTCAACTGGTAAATCTACTAAAGCTCGAGAACTAGTTGAGCTTCTACAGAAAAGAATCCAAAATGATCCTTCTTTAGCTTCCAAGAATTACAAAGTCATTTTGCATTCTGATGAATCGTTAGGTATAAAGCATTCTGATTATTCCACCTCGCAAGGTGAACGTAAATTACGTTCAGAAATCTTTTCTGCTGTGCGAAGAGACTTGTCTAAATCTAATGTGGTAGTCGTGGATTCTCTCAACTATATCAAGGGATTCCGTTACCAATTACATTGTGAGGTTAAAGGTTCATCTACTACTTACTGCTTGATCAATACAATGTGCCCCATAGACAGCATCCATGATTGGAACAAGAATAGGAAAGACCCCTGGGATGAAGACCTTTTAGAACAACTAATCCAGAGATACGAAGAGCCTAACGCTAACAACAGATGGGATTCACCTCTTTTCCCAATTCTTTCCACACAGGATAGTATGGAATCTTGGATTGATGATATTTGTAGTGCTCTTTTCCGCACTGCAGCTGGGAAAGGTAGTTCAGATCACAGAGATCCTCTCAGCAAGGCATTACAAGCTCCAAACAATGCAACAATTTTAAAACCAGCTTCACAATCAAATTTCATTCAAATATTAGATTCTCAAACTGGTAATGTAGTCAAAAAGATTATGGATCATGTAAGATTATTAAATTCATTGGGTGGTAGTTCAGGTGGTGAAAGAATTATTGTTTCAGAAGTTACTGATATCAACGATGAAAAGTGTTGTTTCGTAGATTTACCACCACAAAGTGTTACTCTACCACATTTACAGCGTCTAAAACGTCAGTTCGTCAATTTCAACAAACTAAGAGATCTTGACCAAGATCGTATTGTACCTCTCTTCGCAGAGTACTTGAATAAAAACTTAAACGATTAATCATTTTTGTACACTATATACATATTTTATCCATTATCTATCTACACGTAAATATGCTCTTTAAGTTCTTCGAACCAGAGACCTTGGGAATAACCTTTCTCAAATAGACGATCTAATTGCTCTTTAATATCATCAGTCATCTTAACTTCAAACCTTTTCAACCAGAGTAAGTGACCTTCAGATAGAAGTTTTCGTATCATTTCAGAATCTCCAGAATCTACAACCAATTTAATAAACTGACTCCAGGGACGATGATCTTCTCCAGGTACCAATCCACCGACTCCAGCTTCCCAAAATGCCATGTATTTATTCCATGATCTAGCAGCGGCTAAAACCTCCAATACTCCTCCAATTGCGGTAGGATCCATGGCAGCGCCAAAAGTATCCACTAGATAATCTATCACTTCGTAGGTTGCATGCAACATATGATTGGGCACTTCCTCTTCACCTGAAACCATGGTTCGTAGTAACATGGAAACTAAAGTACCATCTTGAACAATTGAGTTTCCATCTTTAACATCTTCCACCAACCTTAATGCTCTTGACACTAGCGCATTACGATTAACGATTTCCCAATACCCACGACTCTTTTCACCATCACCTCGCACATTGATGATGGTCAATTTGAAAAATTCTATCAAGTCTTGGGAAGTTATTGGATAACCTAAAGATTTCTTAGCTAAAAGATAATCATTGAAAAATTGGTTAATGTTGTAGTGTTCTTTATCTGCAATATTGATCATCTTGAAGAAATTCATCCTTAGCGACCAGTATAACGATGCACTTTCTTCTGGCAACACCAGTGGCCAACATGATTCAAATGTAGTTACCCACTTCTTCCATGGGATCTCCTTTGCAGCATCAATTTCTAATCCAGATACCCAATCATGAATAGTTTTCATAAAATTTAAAGAATACTCTCTATTATTGTTGATTAAACTTATCGCCCCGTTAAAATCAGAACTTTCCAGGTTAGCTAGAAGTTGACGACATAGGACTACTGAAGGCGCCACTGTACTGTACTGTCTCCTTTGATTCACGAGTCTTCTTAATCCTGCTAATATATCATCTTCTTGAGGTGCCTCACGTCCTTCTACAGACGATTCCTTTCTCTCATATTTGTGTCTTTCGTGTTCAGGTGCATACAATTCCTCCAAGTTAATCTCTTGACGTCTATTTTCTGTTAAAATGTTAACAAAGATTTTGTCCACTTTACAATCGATCAAAAACCATGATTCTGTAGGAACATTGGAGGTCGAATTAGATGATAACTTTGGTTTCCTTGCCAATCTACGTTGTCTTTTCTTCTCCTCTCTAGCGTTAAACTGACCTTCCACATAGGCAACAGATTCGTATTCTTGTTTAATTAAAGAATTTAACTTGTCAAAACTGGTTTGACAATGTTTTGGTGACCTTGCAGTAGCAATAACCATAAAATCACTAATCTTAGCAGCAGCAGTTTCAAATTCACCTTTCCTCAGATCAAATATGATGATATCGGATAAACCGAGCTCATCACATAAATACTGAGAGATGTGTCTTAGAGAATCTGGTGAATTGGAAGGATAATTTATCTCTTGGGCTTTAAAGATAGATTGCTTCAATGCACGTTCCCTATCACCAACTTTCAAATACCATGGTATGGTTGTTGTTGAATTATTGGTCTTTTCCTGATAACATGTGGGTAACCGAGAGAAATAACGTAAACTAGTACTGTTACTGGACAGAACAGACCTTGCTCGTACTAATCCAACAGTCCTAGAGCCACGGAGGGCTCTACTTATTCTCAACATGCCAACTTTTTTTGCCTTTTCACTTAACTTAAAGGTCTTCTTTTTTACGCTAAGAATTTTTCAACGCTTATTACCATGCCCATAAATCGATTAAAGAAGCTGCACACAATATATCACACATAACACAACTATACAAACACATAAGATTTGTTTCTTTTTTAAAATGTTCTTTTATTTTGATTGACTTTTAATTCTATTCTATTGCCCTCTCAATTCTGGTTGAATGTTTTCATCGGAAATATCTTCCTTCTTCTCTTCAGCAGTTTGAGCTTCCACATCTTTGAAATGGCTACTCAACAATCTCAATTGCTCAGCAACATCTCTTGGTAATTTATCATCCTGAGTATCCTCCAGTGGCATTACTTCATCTAGTTTAACCATTTGTCTTTTTCTCGGCGTCTCTTCTTCTTCATCTATGTGCCTCTTTAATGCTACTGCTTCACCGATGGCCGCCTGTGCCGCCGCTTGAGCTTCTTGAGCATCCGCATCTAAAATTTCTGGCTCTCTTCTCACTCTAGGTTGACGGTACTGGAAATTATTTGCATCTGTACCGTATTCTCCGTTTTTCTTTTTCTTTAATACGAATCTAGCTTTATAAGTTGTGACTCTCCTAGAAATTTGTGATAACAATTTCTTATCAATTTCAGCATCGGTTAACCCATATCTTTCCTTTAAAATATCTAGTAAACCGCTTTCTTCCACGTACTGCGAGACTCTGAATTTAGAAACTGTATTATCATCTTCATTACAAAGACTTTCCAAAATTTGGTCAAAATTTAAATCATGTTGTAGAATACGTGGAACCTTCGTTAAAACAAATTCTTGTAGTGTTAGATTCGATTCCAATGGATGATTATGGTATGGTTCAATTTTCGTAACCACGAACGGTCCCCTAACACCACTATTCTCTTCATACTCATCCTTCGTATGTCTTGAATCTTGTACAGCTGCCACTGCAGCAGCAATTGCAGCACTCACATCGTCATCTTCTGCATCTTCACCGCCTGGATTTGTAGCAGAACCACCGGCACCGGCACCAGTACCATTACCATTCTTTAATTTTTCACCACCATCTTTTTTATCTAGGGGAACAAGACCATTAGACCTGTCCTCATCTTCCTCTTCAATAGACCTTTGGCCACCACAATAACTTAGAAGAACTTTAAAGGGACAATCCTTGAGATGACATGCAAATGTAAAGTGCTTATTTCTATGTGAGTTTTTTAAAATAATTGGACATCTTGCTTGAAACTCGTAATCGTTAACCACTTGATACCATGATTCTAACGTTGGAAATCGTCTACCTGCATTTTCATCCGCTGAAGATGCTAAGGATTTGTTAATGATCGGATGTCTATACTCGTAAAGGCTTGTCATTTTATACCAGTGTATATATATATGTTCGTTAAATGGGACTGATTGGTATTAATAGGCTTTGCTGACTTTGGATGTGATGATAAAGTGATGTTGTTGGAAGTGATGTTCTCTTCATCCTTACAAAAGAAATTTTGTACGAATCCATTAAACCAGGGTAACTATTAGCGTACAAGATGATAAACAGAGCCGCCGATCTCTCGGCGGCTATCTATATTAGATTATATGCTCATCATCACTAGTAGTGGAACAAGGCACACACACACACACACACACACACACACACACACACACACACACACACACACACACACACACACACACACACACACACACACACACATACACACAAAAGAAAAAAAAGGGTAAATCATTCGTTTAACAATTTATTGAAGTGAAAGTACAAAAGAAAAGAACAAAAATGCAGATAACGTTTTCTATGCAGAAGAAAAAAAGAGGGTATCACAGGATATCACAGGGTATCACAGGGTATCAAATCAAAAAAGAATAGATGAAATGCGCAAAGAATGCAAGCATGGGTGCTGGTGCTAGATCTACAGCAGCATTTCTTCCACTCCAAGTTCTAGTGCTTGTGGAAGAACCAGAACTTGAACTATAAGAAGTGGCATAAAAAATATTACCGCCACCAGTAATGCCTTGAGAACCGGAAAAAGTATGAGAGTAACCTGGTGCTTTCATAGCACTAGGAACTTGCTGGGTGACAGCTTCTAACTGATTCTTTCCACCAGCGTAGTTCGCTTGAGCCATGGAAATTTCAAAATCGTCTAGATCGAAAACGATATAGGCATGTTGCATAAACATGTCACCCAGGATGGCAGCTTCAGGACCACCAGGTTGAAGCCCTAGTACGCAACTATTTTCATTACTACGGCTAACCACATATGTGGACATATTAGAAACAATGTTAAACCCACCAAAATTAAAATATAGGTTGGTGTTATCCACACGGGAGCAGTCGGTCACATAATATCCAATACCTCTGTCCCAGTGAGCGTTTAATTGTTCCGCTAACATGGCAAGCATCTTATCAGGTAAATAGACTAGAGTTGTACCTGAATCTAATAAAGCCGGTACCGGGGTAGTACTAGTCGTATTTGTCATATTGTTTGCCTCAATACCAACACCTTGTAAAGTAACTTGTAATTGTAATGGATCCTTGAGACCCTGTTGTTGGTACAGATTGAGCATGGGAACAGTATACAATTGGCCGGAATATTTACTATGATCAACGGCACCAAAAAGTATACTACCTTCAAAAGCTTCCCTTCTGTTCAAGAACAACGAGTATACGTTTTTCTCGATAAAGCCTTGTTCCTTTAACAGCATGGGGAAATTCAAATACTTATGAGTGTTCCTATTCTTTACGTTTTCCACTCCTGTATAAGTATTTTCTAAATTGGAGAGACCGATGCCCATTATTCCTACAGAGGAATTCGTCTTGTTGGCAACACCAATACTAACATTGGTCAAATTAACATCATTGATATTAATCGAATCGTACCCCCATGTACCTATGGCATACGAAGTATCACCGTATGAAACTGAAAACTCGGTATCGTTAGAATGGAAGGTCTTGGAATCTTCACGATTAAAAGTACCAAATTCTTTACAATCCAGTGTCGCGCTGGCTGTAGAGCCACCGCTCATATTCGTAGCAGTAACGCCGCCGGGAAGTGTCTGAAATGGTCCTTCTGCCCCGTTTTCCTTACCTTGATTCGATATCGAAAACGAAGATGATTCCTTACAGTACGGATTGTCAGATCCCGGTATCCAGAGATCAGAAGATCCCGTATCCAGCAGTACAACTACCTCTTGCCCAGGGGTACCAACACTAAGCTTTATCGAATAAAAATTTTGTTCATTTTTCAAGTCAAAAGTAACATCTTTATCCCTCTTAGACAACTCTTCACTAGCGGTAAATGTCCTTCCTTGATGCTTGTTAAATGAAAACTTCACCAGCTTAGGTGATGATGCTTCTTCTTCTTCCAGATAGTGTCTAACGCTGATGCACTGCACAGTCTCGCTTAAGAGAACACAGCACGCCGCGAATAGTATCGTCCACTTCATAACCTACAGCAGGTTACTTTAGACATAAAAACAATAAATAAGCATTATGTTTCAAACACCAAGCCAGCCTCCGCAGGCTGGCTTTAGGAAACTATTTCACTCTTATATTACTCCTCTATTCATAGTACTGCAAATTTTTTACACACAATAGACTTTCAGATCTAAGTGGCTCATTTGACCCTACTAGTAAAGGTAAAGGTAAACGTAAACGAGAATGTTAAAGTTATAAAGGAGATAGTTCCTGGGGTAAATACCCAATAAGGACTCGGCACAAAGTAATACAATGCCGTGTTTGGTTAGATATTTATGTAATGAGGAAATTCTGCAACGGAGATTTTTTACTTTACACATTGTCTTCCTGTTTAGGGAATAGTGCTTTCCGTTTTAGTCCAAGATTAAAATTAGAGCCGTTGTTCTTCATGTTGACGTTTTCAACAGATCATCAATTGTTGAAGAAATCAATCTCTATACCATCTTGAGTAATTACGAGGGTCAAGTGATAATAATTCGCTCATAAGGGAGTTAGGGGCTAGAGATTGCTGTTGCCAAGTACATGTCTGTGCTTCTAGAACAATGGCGGTGGAAGTGATCGAGAGAAAGCTAATGGACCTGCGTGTCGCTTGCATTGGCAGTGAAGAAAAAGAAAATAAGAAGTATGTATAAGAAGAGGACCTGTCTTCTATTGCTTTTGTAGAAGAAACGTGTAACGATGTTGAAATCAGGAATGTTTTGTAACCGGATATTGGGTGACGCCTACATATAGGAAAGGGGTCACCGATTCAAACCCAATTCCGATCTTGACATGATATGACGTGCTAGAAACGTAGAAAGCAACTCTTACACCACGACACACATCCCAATGCATGAGCACAACGTAATAATTAATGTTTTAGTAGTTTTGTGCGTTTTCAATTCTAGGTGTTTCCAGACCGAAAGCAAATTGATGGGTTAGCATTTTGAACAACCATTTGGTTTCAAACGACCCCAATATTTGTCCTAGAAATTGTCCATTCGTTCCATAGAGTCGTAGTTATCTTCAATCCTTTGTACAACAGGTTTTCATTGTATTCTATTTCTGATGGCAGATCTGTCCTTTTGAAGAGAAGTTCCCCAAAGACAATACCGAAGCTTTACGAGGCAGAATTGGAACGATTCTGAGGGTTTACAGGGTCAAAGGCATGGTACTATAATTGACCCCGAAGGGATACCCCGAGCACATTCTTTTCTATATATAACTGTACTATACTTCTAGAGTATCGAGAGATCGTTAAGACATTTTTGATTTCTTTTTCCATTCTTGGCAGAGAAAAAACACCGGCCAGTATTGTGCTCAAGGGCTTCTTTTACCAAGCCGCCGAAACCAAGGGAGAAAATGAAAAACAATACACAGCTTGCACTGAGCGCTAGTGCTCATAATAATGTATACTTACATGTACCTGCATGAAATGTTAGGAAGGTTAAATTTATGAAAGCGTAACCTCCGATAATACGTTATATTGTAAAAAGGTGTAAAAAGATGTAATTGTTCCAGCGGGAACTAGTCAAGCGTGATGATTATCCACCATGATCAGTATCAGCGGGGGCCATTATCAAAGCGATAATTGATTACGATTCTTAATTCAATTTCCTCGTGATAGCCATCCATTACATTTACCAACTATCTTTTTTGCTACTTCTCGAACGGTGGCTGTTTTAGTTGTCCTGAGTTAGGATAAACTAGAAGGAATATTATTACGATGTCTCCGAGGGTATTTAGGGTTTTTAGAAGACGCTATAATTGTAATACTTGTCCAGCAGAGAACCACTCGGTAAGTAAGAAAAAGGTCCTGCATCGCTTGGTAGCACCCGAGCTCTTCACATTAGACTTGAACAATTTTGTTGTAAACAGGTCCGACTATAGCGTACAAGCAAAGACAGCGAACCGAACTATATATTTTGTACTAGCCTAGTGCTTCTGTTTAGCAGCAGGCCGTACGCTATCTGACATGACAACGAAAAAAAAACTCCGCGACGGGGAATTGAACCCCGATCTGGCACGCGACAAGCGCCCATTCTAACCATTAAACTATCACAGACTAGTGTTTCTTGATGTCTATGTAATATTATAGACTACTTAGTAAAAGTTAGTTAGGCTTGTGATAGAGCTACTGAATTCTTATGTGATCTTTGGCTGTATGGCTCTTAGATATTGATAAGCGGACTCACAGAATATATAATCGACTTACTTCTTCATCTATTTTAGTATTATTACTCCTTGCATCTTTTCTACGATGCTCCGCGCTACGCGTGTAAAATTTAATCAAGGGCACATCACATCGCAAGCAATAGTTGGAATAATCAAATTGTAATAGAGACCAAGAGAAGATCAATCAATAACCATGGGTATTAAGGGCTTAAATGCTATCATATCAGAACACGTACCATCCGCAGTACGCAAAAGTGATATCAAAGCTTTCTTTGGTAGAAAAGTTGCCATTGATGCATCGATGTCACTGTACCAATTTTTAATTGCTGTTAGACAACAAGACGGTGCACAGCTATCAACCGAATCTGGTGAAACGACATCTCATCTTATGGGGATGTTTTATAGAACTCTAAGAATGATTGATAATGGTATTAAGCCATGTTACGTGTTTGATGGTAAGCCGCCCATACTTAAATCCTTTGAATTAAAGAAAAGATCTGATAAAAGAGTAGATACTGAAAAAAAATTAGAAGAAGCAGTGGATCAAGCTGAAAAACTAAAACAAGAAAGACGTTTGGTTAAAGTTTCACCTGAACATAATGATGAAGCTAAATACCTTTTGAAATTAATGGGAATTCCGTATATTGTTGCACCTTGTGAAGCTGAAGCTCAATGTGCACAATTGGCAAAGGATGGAAAAGTTTATGCTGCAGCAAGTGAAGATATGGATACTTTATGTTATAAGACACCTTATCTCTTGAGACATTTAACATTTTCGGAGGCTAAAAAGGAGCCAATTCACGAAATTGATACTGAATTAGTCCTACAAGGCTTGGAATTGACTCAAGAACAATTTGTAGACTTAGGTATCATGCTTGGATGTGATTACTGCGAAAGTATTAGAGGTATTGGTCCAGTTACTGCATTGAAATTGATTAAAGAACATGGTTCATTAGAAAAAATTGTTGAATTTATCGAATCAGGCCAGGCTAATAACAAATGGAAAGTACCTGAAGATTGGCCGTATAACGAGGCCCGTCAGTTGTTCTTAAATCCTGATGTAGTAAACTCCCAAGATATCAATTTGAAATGGAATCCACCTGATGAAGAGAAATTAATAGAATTTCTATGCCATGAAAAGAAATTTAATGAAGAAAGAGTAAAGTCTGGTATTAAAAGATTGCAAAAGGGTTTGAAATCAGGAGTTCAAGTTAGACTTGACGGATTCTTCCAAAAAGTACCAAAGACAAAGGAACAATTAGCTGCCGCAACCGCTAAGGCAAAGGCAGCAAAGAAAACAAAGGGTAAAACTGGTAAAGTCTCTAAAAGATAAGCTATCCACCCGCTTTGTTTCCTGTAAAGTAGCTTTCATTTATATATATATATAATGACATTTTTTATCGAGTACCGATTTCGTTAACCAGAGTTCAAGAAAACCTTTAAAATGTTCAATCTAAGCACAACAAGTCGAAGATGGGTAAGGATCAAAGCGAAATGTCGAAATTTGTTAGGTCAACAACTTCCAAATACAAATTTGGTGCTCACATATCGGGTGCAGGAGGTATTTCCAACAGTGTTACCAACGCATACAAGGTCGGTTGTAATGCATTTGCCATGTTTTTAAAGTCCCCCAGAAAATGGGTATCACCAGCGTATTCAAAGGATGAAATTGAAAAATTCAAAGAGAACTGTAAGAAATGCAACTATAATCCATTAACTGATGTTCTACCACATGGTCAGTATTTTATCAATTTAGCCAATCCTGATGAAGAAAAGGCTCAAAAGGCATACGATTCATTTATTGATGATCTAAGTAGATGTGAACAACTAGGCATTGGTCTTTACAATTTACATCCTGGATCTTCACTCAAAGGTGATCATGAATCTCAGTTGAAGCAATTAGCATCATATTTAAACAAAGCAATTAAAGAAACCAAATTTGTTAAAGTTGTACTAGAAAATATGGCTGGAACTGGTAATTTAATTGGTAGTAACCTCAAGGATTTGAAATACGTGATAGATTTGATAGAAGACAAGGACAGAATTGGTGTTTGCGTAGATACCTGTCATACATTTGCAGCTGGTTACGATATTGGCACAAAAGAAGCCTATGAAAAATTTTGGAAACAATTTGATGAAATAATCGGATATCAATATTTGAAAGGAATTCATTTAAATGATTCCAAGGCTCCATTAGGTGCTAACAGAGATTTACACGAAGTATTGGGTGAAGGTTTCCTTGGATTAGAAGTTTTCAGACTGATATCTCATGACGAACATCTGCAAGGCTTGCCAATAATTCTAGAAACTCCACAACCGACAGATGAAGGTTATGGTGATGAAGTTAATTTATTGGAATGGTTAGAAACCGTATCCATTCCGGAAGATGAAGAGTTGACCAAGAAGAGTAAAGAATTACAGGAAAAGGGCTCAAAGTCAAGAAAAGATCAAATAGCCAAATATGATGCCAAGCAGAAGAAAGGCACCAAGAGATCTAAACCAGATTCTAACAATGACATTGCAGCTCATCTCTCGAAGCAGAAGAAGGTGAGTAAAAAGGAATAAAAACAAAACGTTTCGTATAGTAAATTTAGTACTGGAAAAAAAGAAAAAAAAAGAATAATATGTTTTCATTTTGGTGTGATTTGGTATATTCTATAGTATGCTTTACGGAATAACACATATGAATTTACCTTTTCATCAATGGGCTGCTGAACTTTTTATATTTTTACGTCTATTTTCATTGTTCTTGGTAGGCGAGGCGAAAGAAGCTTAAAATTAACAAAAGTTAAGCCATCTCAATGCACAACAACTTTTCTTGATGTCATGATGATGAATGCCTAGATAAATCTCAAACTACGATTGTTCGAGGATTTTGATTAAAGATCCAAAATCATTGAATAATATACAAGCTTTTCTATATATCTTTTGAAGAAATAGTGGTTGGCCATGTCTGACGAAGTTCAGGGGCCTCCCACGCCCAGAATCCAACAGCAAGAGTTTAAAACACAGTCTAATCCCAAAGTACCTACATATCAGGCACCATCCTCAACATCCTCAGATTCTCCAATGAATAAGGAACCATCAGGTGCACATCCTAATCTACTTAAGGTGAACACAGATTTACCGGTTAGTAGTCCACAGGAGTTGGAACAGCAGAGAACTCCACTTTCTTTGGTCATTTCATCATTTGACAATGTGCAAACTCTACCTACTCCTATGGCATATACGCCACCAGCCATTCAACCGCGTTCTCCAATTGATCAGTTGCATGTAGTTAAAAGGCGAGACCCTAATCGTGCTAGAAATTTGAATCTCTCACCTGGGAAGCAGCAGAGATATCTTTCCGAAATATTCCCATTGCCTGATTCTTCAGTTCAAAGAGTCAATTCTCTGCCGACAGTTTCTGAGACTGCAACACTGGATACTGCGTTAGCCGATAGTGCTACTGAAGATGAAAAACCTCTATTAGATGTTGGTGAGGATATTTTGACTGGATATTTAGTGGATCATTATAAGGAACCATTATACTGGCGTAAACTTGATGAAATTGGTTCAGGTAATTTTAGTACGGTTTTCCGTTATGAATCCTTAGATCAGGCACATGCAGAGTTGAGACAAGTTGCAGTTAAGAGAATAAAATATCCTGAAGAATTGATCAGAGGTAAATGCGATGATGATAGTGATACTAAATATAAGGAATTGTTATCGAGATTAGAAAGTTCTTTGACAAGAGAATTAAGCGTTTTAAAATCGTTGAGTCATCCATGTGTGGTCAAACTTTTTGGTATCAATAATCCAACTTTCTTACAGAGTGGTAAACCATTGAGAGACTTAATGAACCAAAATAGTGGTCTACCGCCTTGTGATATGATTATGTCTTATTGTGCAGGTGGTGATCTATTAACCGCTGCCGCTGATTGCAATGGAAAAATTGAAATGTGGCTGATTCAACGTATATTTGCAGAATTAACTTTAGCGGTCAAATATTTGCATGAATCTCATGTTATTCATAGAGATTTGAAATTGGAAAACGTTTTACTCAAATATCCATTGCCTGCCTTGATAGGTATGAAAGATTCACCTCTGTTCTTGCAAACAAATTTCATAGAATTGGCAGATTTTGGTCTATGTAAACGTATTAAACCTGGTGAACTTTCTACCGCAAGATGTGGATCCGAAGATTACGTTTCACCAGAAATTCTCATGGGGGTTCCATACGATGGTCGTCTAAGTGATACTTGGGCACTCGGTGTAATACTATATGGGTTGTTAGAATGTAGGTTGCCATTTGATCCTCCACCAAATGCAACTGCAAGACAAAGGAACAGGGCGACTGCTCATAGAATTGCAAGATTTGATTGGAAATGGTACCAATGGGCTAATGCAGACATCCCTGCAAAGGAAATAGTAGAAAACACATTAGCAAGGAAAACTAACCGTTGGATGATTGACAAGATTTACGAATCTCAATTCGTCAAAGAAGCAGCAACCCAATTTGCATTTTAATTCTTGGACATTCCTATACAATCCATCTTTCTAGATAAATTATTAAAAATAATAAGTAATAATATATAGCATAATATAATAATAATGGGGCATGGTAAAATAAAGTACCTAGAAATTGTAAGTTACCGTCAAGTTCTAAATTGCCCTTTATGTTGCCTCACGTGTAATTTCTTATAGTATAAGGTGCAAATTTCCCTAAGGTATGCATGCATTAGTAACTTGAAGGAACCGTTCGAAAAAAGATCAATAGTTGTTTCCTTTATTAAACTCCTTTAATCAAGACAATCGAAATTCTCAAGAGATGTCTGTAGAAGATCTAGGTGACAGAGTTGTCTTAACCCATCCTGATGATAAGAGCAACACAGCTACCATTTTGAAATATGGTGCAACAGTTTTCAGTTGGAAGCTGAACGGGGCTGAACAATTATGGTTATCTGATGCTGCTAAATTAGATGGTAGTAGACCCGTAAGAGGTGGTATTCCATTGGTTTTCCCCGTCTTTGGTAAGAACACTACGGATGATCATTTGAGTAAACTACCACAACACGGGTTGGCAAGAAATTCAACATGGGAATTCCTAGGTCAAACGAAATCGAACCCTCCTACCGTCCAATTTGCATTGTCACCTGAAAATGCCAACAAGGAGTTGACCCAATTGTGGCCGTTTGATTTCACTCTATTGTTAACCGTTCAATTGGGCCAGGACTATTTGAAGACTGACATTGAAGTTCAAAATCCTTCAACAACACAAGAATTGAAATTTAACTGGCTATTCCATACCTATTTGAAGATTGAAGACATCGAAGGCACTCTGGTCTCCAATCTGACAGGCGTAAAACTGTACGATCAATTGTTGAAGCAATCTTATATTGATAAGCACCCTGTGATAACCGTTAGCGATGAAACTGATTTGATCTATCAAAATGTAGATGAAAACCGTTTGATTCAAGTCGTCGACAGAGGACAACCAGTCCATACCGTCAAGAGACATAACCTACCTGACGCTGTCGTTTGGAATCCATGGACTGAAAAAGCCGGCGGTATGGCCGATTTTGAACCAAAGGACGGCTATTTACAAATGGTTTGTATCGAGCCTGGTCATGTTCATGATTTGGTTACTTTGGCACCAGGCCAATCTTGGTCCGCATACCAACTGCTCTACAAAGAACAACTAAAGTACCAAGCAATCTAATCTAAATTTATATTCGAGTAAGGTACATCTCACTTAAAATAATGTAGACAGTATAAATGCAATAAAAAAAAAATTACTAAAATTACTACTCTTCTTCTTCACCTTGGTCCAATCCACCGGTCTGTCCTAATTGAGCCTTAAGAGCTTCCAAATCTGGGGTCCCGCCCCCCATTAGATCTCCGAAATCACCTGCATCGGCAGGAGCAGTCTCTTGCTCGTCTTCATCAACCCATTTGTTAAAATCGGTCTTGATATTAGTGTATTTAACTTTTTCCTTGGTCAAGCGTGGCCAGTATTCAGCATCCAAGTCCTTCTTGTAAATCTTTAGGAAATAAGATAACCCGTTCTCTACCTTGTGTAAAGATTTCTCAGGTACGACCTCCTTGAAGAAATCTATGTGCAGATGGTACTGATGACTGGCTTCGTCACCGACGTGTCCCTTGTTCTTAGCGCTGAATTCCAAGTAATTTGGCTCCAATTTCAACTTAGGTTCTTCACAGTCTGGAATTGCGATTGTAACCAATAGGTAGTTCTTTTCAGCATCAGAATCACTTGATCTCTGTGCCCATAGTACTTCAGGTGTCAATGGCATAGTGTCGATGAGGTATATATCTTGACACTGACTGGTCTTGAGTAGTAACTATAACGCTATTACCCTTGAAATTTATCTCCTTTATATACCCCCCTGTGATTAAGGCGCGCAAGACATCGAACATTCCAGAAGAATCCATCTACAAAGTGAACAAGAAGAACAAGAAGGATCAACAGTAAGACCTCAACGGCCAAGATCGAAGTCTTATAGACAGTACCATTCAATTCTAGAGGTCCGATTACCTCCCTCTTTCAACTACAGGTTTTGTTTTGTTTTATTTTATTTTCTTAAACTATCTACGTATGTCGTCGTACTCATCAATCTATACAAAGTAGAGTGTGTGCCCTTAAACTTAAGCTTGAGTAGTAGAGACTGGGGTCATGAAGACAACGGTAGAACCACCACCTTCGACCTTGTCGACGATGCTAGCGTTGAATTCCTTACCGTGTTGAGTACCCATGTGAGCTTGGAAAGCAGCTTCGTCCTTGTAGGTTTCTTCAACGTGGAAAGTACCATCTGGCAAAGTGTAAACTTCGAAACGAACGTTACCTGGTTCCTTTCTGACGTTTTCAGCCATCTTGGTTAGAGCTTGGGCAACGAATTCTTGTTGACCTGCGACGGCCTTCATTTGAGCGAAAAGAACTTTAGCAACCATTTTTGAATTAATTGAGTCTTGTAGATCTGCTTAGAGACTTGTAATTTAACAAAGTGTAGAGTACGATTATAGGCCAAGTATTCCCTTGTTTAAAAATTTGCAAGGTTTATATAGTTTGTCAAGAATAACGACATGTGATCGAAACCCAACAAATGGTAGGGGGACCATCACCTGTTTAAAGTGGTTCCACCCCACGAGTTATAGCGATGTTATAGCTCATGATGGTGCAGAGGGAGAAGGATGTATAATACCAATCTTAATTCATGAAGGTTGTTCATTGTAGTGTTTTTGTTGTGAGGTAGCCTTAGTGATGACCTAAGTATTTTATATATTGACAAAAAGTGAAGTGAGAAAAATAAGTGGACAAGTCCGGATTCGAACCGAAGACCTCCCCCATGCTAAGGGGGCGCGCTACCAACTACGCCACATGCCCATGTTTAACTTATATTATGTCTTCTTGGAGAAACCATTACATAGTACTGCTAAAAATTTGTAAACCGCATGATTCTGTTCGAAACTACAAGGGCGGTGGCGAAAGCGAAACCTACCATTCTTCACAGTCTAATCGACACAAACAATAAAGTTTAAGACGAAATAACACAATCAAGTCACCAATCCTTGTTGGATTCATCGAAGGCCATTAATGCTTTACTCGGAAATACTTTGAAAATCTCTTTGATCTGTTCATTTATCCCTTCTAAGTTTTGTATTACCTCCCCGGCGGTTTACTATTTATTGCTTGATATAAATCCACCTGTTGTGAGAAACACATACGCGTATTAATAATTAATGAGAGATTCTAATCATAGGTCAGTGCTGGCCAATAGACCTGTGGTTACTATAACGTCTACAGTTTATGACCGTAGAGCATTAGATCTCAATTCAAACGTCCCACTGATAAATTCGTTAAACCACTTGACATATTTGACTTCGAATTCAGGCAAGGTCAGAGAAACTATTGCGAATGATGGTGCACTGGAGAGATTAGTGTCAATTCTACATGGCTGTCATATCCCACTCTATGGTCTTTTACAGTTGGATTTGAAAAAAATCAGTAAACATAGACGTGCAAAGATGGTTTCTAAACAAAAAAATTTAGCCATGTGTGCATGGAAATGGACTTTAGCATTTCAATGTTTGGTGTTAACGGGTACTAGGGGTACTGAACAAATTAGGAAAAAGGTCGTTTTATCAGGAGTAGTGCCTGTATTGGCAACGGTATTGGACAACTATTTATTATATCATAAAAATTACGATCATTTGAAAGGAACGAAAATCGATGTGGACCTAAGATCTTTGGATTCGGAGCAAAGTTATAGACAGCTAAGGAAAGGTGAAGATGAGTCTTTTGCCGAATATTTGGAATATTTAACAGGTCGTGAAGACTTAAGATTATCTGAAGATCCGGATTTTATCAGTGAAGATTTACGAAGTATTTCAGCTACTTTACCGTCAGATTTCGCAGATATCTGGTCAACTTTCAATGAACACGGTCAAAGTTCTGCTGATGAAAATTCCGGGGGCAACTCCAATGGTAACGATGACGGATTGTTGGATAAAGAAGTTTCGGATGACACTTGCTTTATGGTTGATGAAGATAATAAACTATCGATTTCAATACCCCGAGACTTCTTCCTGGGGAGAATTATACCTAAACAAGATGATGTTATCTGGTCATTGCAACTATTGGCATTTATCTCCAAATATACCTATATGAAACAACAGTTACAAAACGTTCGGCTGATAGAATCTTTATCGTTTAGATCGGTTGTAGAACGAGTTCACAAAAGAAGAAATGGTAACAACAATAATAAGATACCAACTAAGATGTGTTCACCTGTATTATCTCCGCTCAGTAATACACATGAATTTGATATCCCCATACTGGAGCAAGAGGAGGATCCATTTTTAGTGGAATTGCAAGAATTGGCCAATAAATGTAAGCAAGCACAAAGGGAAAAGGAATTCGATGGCGTGGTACCCATACAAAACCCATATCAATATTATAATAAGGGTCTTCCCTCACCAAAAGTATCTCCAAGAATTAAGAGGGAAAACCAATTAGTGGAAAATTTTAAAAATAAATGGAATTATAAAAACTTAGTAACGGATTTGGATGATGAGACTTGGGCTTATTCTAGTCTGAAGGAGAGTTTAAATTTATTTCCCTTGGTGGAAAGGTATACGGTTAGTTCAAAAAATCCTCATGATATGGTTTATTGGAGTTCTGTTATCATGAGAAACTCTTGCAGGAAAAATGAGGTTACAGGTGTAAGGCAATGTGCAAACTTCGCTTGCGGTAAATGGGAAGATTATCCAAGACAATTTGCCAAATGTCGTCGATGTAAGCGTACCAAATATTGCTCTAGAGATTGTCAATTAAAGGCTTGGACTTATCACAGGTACTGGTGTCATGAAGTTGGCTCAGGGATGAATACAGCAGCAAGTAATACAGGTGCTAATACACCTGGTGGTTCTACAGCTTCAAGTAGTGCACATGTGCCTACAGGTCATAATGGTACTATCATGGCAATTGGTAATACTAATGGAACAATAACAGATACTGAAGTTACAGGCACAGATGCAGGCGTTACAGGTCTAGGTGTTCACCTTCGAGGTGCCAATGTAGGTCAAACAACGGATGTCACTACGACAATCACAAACAATGTTGGCGTGAATAGAACTACTGCTATTGCTGCTACTAATGCTACAACTACCAATACCACTAATAATAGTACTGATATTAACAATGATAGAAATTCTACCAATAATCCGGGTATGGGGACAACAAGACGGATCCCCAACGTAGCTTTGGATCAAGAGGATGATATGATAACGACCGACGACAACGACAACGATAATTTTACCTAGGGGAAGAATGGCTTCATTAGGAGACAGAAAAGTAAATGTTAGCCGCCATTTTTACTATTCATTTTCTTTGTTTTGTTTTGTTTTTTTTTTTTTTTTATCTTTTTAAATAATTAATTCGTATAATAATTAGGTTTTGAAGTTTTGTAAGTTGAAGAGCGAGATAAAGGCCATTGGCCGTTGACTTCGAGCTACTGATAGAGAAAGAAATCAATTAGTAGAGTTATGTTCCAGATAAAGCTCAATGACCAATTGAAAAGGCACATTGAAGAACTTAAAAAGAGCAATGCTAGTAATAAGGAGCTAGATATGATATTGGAAAAAGATTGTGTCTCTATAGAGGCTCTAATTAAAATGTATGAAGACCATTGGCAAAATCGTGTTCCATTATCACAACTGTTGAAACCATTGAATTTTCAATTTAAACCCAAGAGAATTGCCAGATCAGATTACAAACCTGAGTTTAAGGAATATTTAGAAAACTTGAAATTACAGCAACAAGAGAAAGATTATCAGCAGTTAATCAGCGCTAATAGGGAATTGAGTACATATGAGGATGAAGACAAACCATTGACACCGGCACAAATTAATCGTGAGTTAAAAGAACAGGTTACCACTGTCTTCAACATTTTAGTTAGTGTGGTTTCAGTTGCATTTGCATTTTGGTACTGGTCAGGAAGTTCAAGTGGGATGGCCTTACACTATCGAGTACTAATAAGCTTATTCTTTGGTATATTAATATTAATTGCAGAGGTAGTAGTTTATAATAGCTATCTACAACGGGTTAGCGATGCAAAGGCCAAAGAGAAAGTTAAAACAGAAAGGACAAAGGTCGTGAAAAGAATTGTCATCTAAGATGGATCACGTTCACCTGTAATTGAAACCGCTACTGGAGCCGCAGGTAAATCTTCTAACGAATATTTGGAAGATTTCTTGCGATTCCAAAATGCAGGTTTAGACTGTGATTTTTTGGAGCCATGAAAGATGTATCTCTGGATTGTAGTAAAAAAAGACCAGTTCAAAATCATCAAATACAATTGGAAGAATTTGAAATCGGGCCACAGAGTGGGGGAAAACTTAATATCACCACTTTCATGAACTTGCCACAGCATGTAATCTGACAATCTTAAGTGGCCGCTGGTTCTAATTAAGAGATCACATTTATGAGAGTAATCGTTCAAATACATTTTTTTATTAAATTCTTCTACCGTTAGAGCTCTAGGTTCCAAACTTTGTTGTACGCATTCTTCTACGGATGTTTGAGTTGCATGCCAAATATCGTTCCTCGAAGTATATGGGAAGCAGATGAAAAGCGTAAATTCATCGCCGTCATTTGTCATTTCTTCCACCCTTTTAATCTTTTCTCTCATTTCTTCTGATATTAATGAATGATCACCTACGATTTTTAATCTAGATTGATAAAGAGGATCTCTATAATCATTAGCTTTGCGAGCGAACTCGTCTAATTTCACTGCAAACATATTAGTTAATGCGTTAACTTCCTCTGGGGGTCTATTGAAATTTTCGATGGAAAATGCATATGCTGATACACAACGAACTCCCATTTTTTTCAAAACATAACATAGACTTAGCAACGTTACACCACCGGCTTCATGACCTCGTTTGACTGGCATATTCATCTTTTTGGCAAATCTTCTATTACCGTCCATAATAAACGAAATGTGTTGCGGTACTGGGCCTGCTGCTAAAATATTGATCAACAGATTTTGTAACAGTTGTTGTAATTTGATGAATAACTGGAATGCTCTAAGCCATGATACTATTTTATCGATAATTGGATAAATTTGTTTTAAAACCTTGCTGCTGACTTCGGCGGCTGCTGGATCTGAAGGAGCAATAATACGCGATCTAACGAAACCAGGCACTCGCATTTCTTATCTATCTTATTCTTATTTGTATTCTTGGAGTCTCTTCCTCTACTAAAGTACTTGTTAGAGGACACGATCAATATAAGAAATCTCCGTTCTTTTTATATACCGAGAAAAGAATATAGCCGCCGAGCTCAGTATCACAATTGATAGATCATAAAAAAGGGGGGGATGGTATAAGAATGGATAAAAGAATATTTACTGGGAACAATTTAGTACTATTATACAAGGTATTAAGTTTATGCGAAGGTTCTTTGTTCGATGTTGTAAACAAGGTTCATCGTTTTTTCCATCATCGTCAGACACAAGATAGTATGAGGAGCAATTCTAAAGAGCTGGGCTTGGAAACCCTTGTAAAGTGCTCCTGGTCCTTCGATCTTAACTGTTTTGATGAAACAATCAATTGGGCCCTTGTAGAGATCACCCTTTTGATTGTAAATTCTCGTCAAGATAACATCCCATGGATTCATTGCGATACCAACACCGATACCAGCAACTGTACTTGCTGTAAGGTGTAATGACGTACCTTCTCTCATCAGATCGTTATCCTTGATGAAACCTTTTACGACGTTGTAGATAGGTAGTTGTACGGCAGATCCTACACCTGTTCTGAGCATGGCAGCTTCAATACCTCTGAAAAGACCTTTAATGCCTTCTCCCCTATAAACTGTCTTTAATCCATCCCAAACGCCGTTGTAACGAGTTTGTTCACCAATAGAAACGGTTGAAGAATATGATTGGAGCCTCGTCTTAACCATGTACAATGGAGACCCCAACACTGCACCGAATACACCTGCTGCTGCACCACAGAATACATTAATCGCAGGATTCTGCACTTTGTGAGGTTCCTCGTCGGGATAAAAGATCTTATTCACAAATCCTCTTGAAGGTTCGTAAAGACCTAAACGTGATCCATTTAATGCAATCTGATACACATATGCTGCCAGAAGACCCTTTTGTAGAGATACAAAGCCCTCATTACGGAAAATAATTACCATTGCCTGTATTGGATTCTTGTAAACTTGTTGATTTGTAGCGGACATTTCACCTTGTAATTGCATTCTTGTCTTAACTAACTCAATTGGATTTGTTACAGTAACTGCAACACATGCCGCTAATCCACCAGCTACAAAGGATCCAAACTTCGATACCTTTTGGGCTGGACTCAATTCGCTAGCCCGCTTCATTTCTTCATAGGGTGGTTCAGCTCCAGACATGATAAATACTATGTGAATACGAAAGGTATATTATCTACAGTGCTGTGTAGAAGCTGTCAATGTTCTAGCTACTTTGAAAGAGTTACGCTTATTCTGTTAACTGTATTCTGATGTAGCTTAGAGTTGACTCTTCGAGCCTCCAAATTTTTCACCATTAGAGCGCCGGTGAAAAAAAATTCGTCATTGTTGGATCAGTCATCTATCCGATCATGAACATAATGCAAATATCATCATGCACATAGGCACACAATTATGTACTGATTATATTGGCTAGTAAATCGTAATTCACATAAGAAAGAGAATAATCGGGTCTAGAATAATTTCGTAACCTTCATTATAAGATAATAATAAGTAAAAAAGAGGAACAGCTTGATTTGCTCACCGAAAGCTATTATTCATGGTACTGCAATCTGTACAGTAGTAACCATTTTCACGACCTGAAAAGGATCCGCGAGACAGTAGATTAAACTTTGTACCACCGCAAACATCACAACGGAGCCTGTGCCCCACAGAACTGTTCGATCTCCCTCTATCACCTTCTCCAGGGTTAGAACTCAAACTGCTTCTTTTAAGCGAAGCGATGCTAGTGTTGGATTGACTCAGTAAAGCATTACGAAAAACTGAACATGATCTACGGTTTCTTAAAGGTGGTCGGGGTTGGTTAAAGGAATCGCTTGCACTTTGAGGTGAAAATGTGCTTGAATTGTGACCGTTAGCTGTTTGTGGTGAACTCAACCCGTTAATCCCGCCATTAAGACTATTTGACCTAGCCACATTCTGTATGCTTGTTAGTGAATCTGTGCTACCAGATTTATTTTTGTGAGGGTTTTCATTTTGGGGTGGGTTTTCCAATCTGTTCAATACTCTACGACGGATAGCAGATGGCATATCGGCTCTGAAAATTCTAATGAGACCAGTCGTATCTGTTGTGATCAAAATGGTCCCAATAGCATCTATTGAGCTGGGCACGACACGGTCATTAGGTAAATTAATGCTGCTATCCCAATCAGTTGGTTCCACATCTGAGTCATCAGAAGTATCATTACTGGACTTTTGGAGATTTTTAGAAATTCCCACAAGGCCTAACTCATCATCATTCTTATACAATAATGATGACAATTCACAAATTAAATCGTTAGAAAGTGACAATGCTTTCGATGTTTCTGGTGGTGCGAGGTTAGCAGTAGTAACAGGAGAATGGTGTGCATGAAATGAAATGGAATAGTTATTTTTAATGTATTGGTCGGAACCATTATTATGACCATGCTTAATGATGTTTTTCAAGTTTAATGGATTATGAGTGCGATGGTTATGACGACCATTATTATCATTCTTAAAATCAGTCCCCGATGATTCAGGCACTGTCTTACTTTTGTTCTTGTTGAGTAAATTTCTGAGTGAACCCGATCTTTTTATGGATCCACTACGTTTTGAAGTAGCGTTTCTTTGTAATTTATCGCTTGGAATACTTGCTGATTGTAACTTCCAACCGTATACCCAATGATCATTACTTCCAGATACGACAATTGCTTGACTACTCGAAGTGACCAATTGGGCACTATGTTGAGATGCACCGGATTCAAAACCTCTTAATATCTCCACGCACTTCTTAGTCTTCAGGTCAAAAATTCGTACACGAGAATCGTTAGAAACAGTCATCAATTTTGAAGATTCATCATTAGGAGATTTAAAATATTGTAAATACGTGACTCTCGGACCATGATGATGTTTAGAACCTGGCGATAACCCTTGGGAAACATGATGGTTTTGGGTTTCCTTATCTTTGACGTGAAAAGACGACACTAAACGTAAACCATAGGTCTCTAAGATGTAAATGTAACCATTAAATGTACCGAGGATAGTATAATCACCAGTTTCCGGTGTAAGAACCATCGAAGTGATCAGATCTTCACAATCGAATTCAAATATAACTTCGTCGTCTAAAATGGACCACATTCGACATTTATGATCTAAACAACCGCTCACGAAGAATCTATCATCTAGAGGGTAAAACTTGATGCAAGTGACGAAATCTGGATGAAGAAATGTCTTTAAAGATTGTTCACGTTCAACATGCCAAAGTTTCACTGCTTTGTCCATTGACGCAGACACTAAGAATCCATTCTGGGACCAATCCAAATCAAGAACACTACTTCCATGTTCTCTGTAGATTCTATAAGGCTGAGGTTTGAAAACTGGAGCATACAAGTTAGTGGCGGACAATTTTTCAGACAGTTTTTCAGTCTCCTTTCCGTTTTTTTCAGCTAATTTTTGACCCTTTTTAGACAAATTGGAAGAAGATCCATTAGATGGCAGATTAGAATTGTGGTGTTGCTGGAGAATTGACGTCTTCCTCTTGACTGCTGCATGGATTTCCTCTTTGTAATCCATTTCCCACCTTTCAACGGGGCTACTCAAAACTTTCCAGATCCATATAGATCCATCTTTACTACCAGCCGCCATATATTTCCCGTTGACACTAAATTTATTAACCCAGATCGCTTTTGAATCTGATTGTTCACCTTTCGTCGGCACAGTCCCATTTACATTTTCACCTTGAATTCTCAATTCTTGCGCCAAGAATAACCTTCTAAACTGTTTTAAGTTTTTACCCTTTTTCATCAATTTGATATAAGGAGGATTTTTCAAATACTCCTCGAATTGATCTCTATCAATTAACCCCAACACACCTCTGATTATATTTTCCGTCGTTCCTGCATTAGCTGCACCATTCGATCCTCCGTTCTTGACCAGTCTCTCTCTAACCTTGGCTAACGATGCTGGTGGTTGCTTTGGAGTTTTGGAGAGTTCTGGATCTGCATGTCTTTTAAACCCTAGTGGTCGTAGATCAGCTGGGAATTCCTGGTTTAAATTAGATTTCTCTTGATGATTTCGATGATGTCCCTTTCCCATATCTGATGTCAAATTCAAGTCTGATTCCTTTGAAGAACGCCCGAATTTCTCCCCAAAGGTTGGCTTACTCAGTTCTTCTTCATGGTGTGATATTCCATTCGATCTCATCTTCTATCTGAAATACCAACACACAATGAGTTAGCCCCTTTCAAAACTAATTCCTAGTTGAATCAAATATCGCTTTCGTTAAGGGTAATTGGCTCCTGACACCTTTGTCCTAACGCCAAAACCGGTGATTCAATACGAGGCTAGTAATCCTAAGAGGGAGAGATATTGTTAAAGGAGTCTTGGTGGAAAAACACGACAAATATCGAATGTCAGTAAATCTTAATGATACGTCAGTGAGAAACTTTTGCTAAGAGCAACTCTTACTCGATGGATAGTCCAGTCTGCGAACTATAAAGATGTGAAGATATATATACGAGAAAAAATTGTGCAGGAGATTCAAATACTATTGTTGATCACAATGACGGTGATGGATGATAAGAAAAATTGACCGCTTATTACAGAAACTATTCGGCTTTTAGAGAGTTTGAAACGGTCCATATCCTCTTATGTACCTAAATATTTTTTTCATTCTTCGCCCTGTAGTATAAAGGCAACTTCTCAACGACCGACAAAAGATTCGACACTTTTATAATGAAAGTTTTGTCACTGACACGACTAGTGACTGCTTTATAACTGCCGTAGCAACTCTTGACCCATGTCTGTGAAGCCCATTGATAGTTTCATATCGCAGAGTGTCGGACTGTTTGAAGCTAATCCATCGCAGACGACATTCGCTATAAGCTACAAGAATCGATTGCCTGCACAATTGCCACAAGTTAGTTTCAAGACTCATAATCCACATTTAAACTGTCATTACAAATTCCAAACTTGCAAGAGTAAAGATGTCTCCAGATTGTTGAGTGCATTGGGTCCTAGAGGTGTTACAGTAACACTTGGTAAAGTGGAAAGGACTAAGAAACTGAAAAAACTACCCAAGAGACATAGAAAGCAGTCAAGAGTTAAAGATGTCGTCGGGTTGAGTAGTCTAATGGTTAATACTGATGTGAAGGAATACGTACCTCCTGCTGTGCAAGAGACTAGCGGTGCTTCTGCGAAACCTGACGCTAAGAAGAAGAAATCTAAGAGCAAGAACAAGAAGAAGCGTTAGTGTGTGTTTAACATAACGTGTTTGTATTATACTGTAACCAATATATATATATACATATATATATATGTGCGTGTGCGTGTGTGTGTGTGTGTATTTAGTTGAACCTGCCAACTTACCCTCCACATTATTTCTTTGACCTCTTCTTCTTATTCTTGTTCTTGTTTCTCTTCTTTTTAGCATTGGATCTGGAACCGCTGGTTGGTTTGCTTTGTTTAATCAGAGGACGTTCCTCTTCGTTTGCTCGCGGTTCCGTCTCTTCGTCGGTTAGGTTATGTTCCCTGTCATAAGCTGAAGTATTCCTTTCGTATCCCGTTTCATTTGTATTGGTATTAGTATTGGGATTAACAATCCTTGATATTTCTGATTGATTCCGTTGCCATTCGTCCTGTGATTCTTCGGCTTCCTCTTCTTCACGCTGTCCAAGTTGTTGCTGCTGTCTTGATCTTTCAACACTGTTTCCCACATTAATATTGATATTACCAAAAAATGAATCTGGATCTTCATCATCTGCATATTTAGGTGGTAGATCTTCGCCCTTTTGTAAGACTGTATCTTTTTTAATCTCCGCGCCGTTGTAAGATGGCGGTATACCAATTTCACCAAACAAACTACCAAACGCATACTTCTTTACATTGGCTTCCACGAATACAAATCCTAATTGGCCCAGGTTCACATTTAATTCAACCTCATCAGTGGGCAGATCACCCTCTTGACGAACATCGTGGACTCTTTGTAAATCTTTCGGTAGTTCGATATCTCTGTTTTCTGCTAGGGCACTGCGCAACTCAATGTTATCGGGGTCTTCTAGGAGACCATCTCTAGTGTAAGTTCTCGTAAAGGCGCCATTCATTGATCCTAAACTGATAAACAAATCAATCCCCACATTTTGAGTAACATCCATTAATTTCTTACCGTTATGCGTAATGAATATAGTTCCAGTTCTATACCTATAACCAAATCCAACAACATCACCTTCCTGTAACTTTGGTAATAACGTACTTGGGGTAAATGGGTTGTTTATTCTTAGTTTCCCCGTCGATTCATAGGCGATCGAATAGATAGACATACCCGGAATTCTAAAATAAGGATAGGGACAAGTTGTTAACCCAATGCTGAAAATTGAATTTGAATCTGATACGTGCTTAAAGACTTTAACTTCAAAATAAACAGCAGCTTTTTTGTTAAAAGGCAATGGGTAATTTAGCACAGTGGAAGAGCTTTTATTAAATTTGGTAAAAGTAACATCCAATTTATCTTGCACCAATAGACTTGGTAAAAAATTCCCGTCTGCATCTGTATTGTCGTTAATGCTGGGCAAAAAGAAGTAACTCTGTAAACCTCTATCTCTGATAAATTGTAAATCCGTTTCATTGAGAAAGGTTCCAAATTCTTTAACGTTAGGTGGGTTCATCTTTTGAAACTCTTTGGCATGCCTATAAAGTTCAACTTCAAAATCTGACATACGGGGTAATTCTTGATCCTCTTGTTGTTGCAAAGCGGCTTCATCATCGAACTGGCCGGGTGAAGTAAAGCTGGAGTCCAATAAGATACCACTACGTCTTTTTGAAAAAAAGGCTTGTAATCCGCCATTACTACCACGGGAACCAGCGCCTGTCTCTTCATCGTATTCAGCTTCGTCTGCCCCACAAAATGTAACATAAATCGCTACAACGACAAGTACCACCATCAAGAGAGCAAAAGTCACTGATAAACTTATCAGAAAAGCTAGACTGATAGTCCCAGAATCATCTATAGGCGGGCCTGGATATGGATCATTAACGCCATCTAACTCGGTCTTGTAAAACGATACAACTGACTCATCATCCAGCGGAAGAAACATAATCGTAGGATGTGTATTATAATGAGCCCCCTAACGATTTCGTATCACTTGGCTTACAACTTCTCAGAACCTCTTATTTTCACTATCTATGTGCCTCTAGTTAGTATTATCAAGAGTTTTCAATGGTAAGTTGAGACTTGAAGAAACTTGTCTTATGCTGATAGACCTTTCACCCCCCCAATAGTCACATGACACGACTATAGCGGTAGTACTAAATAAGAGGCATGCATAATATTAAATTTATATTTAAAATTATAATAGTACTTATAATTTCTAAATGCAATCTTTTTCCCTGGTTCCTCAATCCTCGTATTCATCACTTTCGTATTCACCACCAGCTTCGCTCCATTCGATGTAATAATCCTTCATCATACGTTTATAATGTTTGAGAAATAATGGATCATAAGGGAAATAGCTCTGTAGGTCTATAAACTGTTGCCTAGTAGCCAATGACCATGTCGATGCTGCTACAGGTTGAGATGAAGATTTTTGATTCGAATCGCCTCTACCTATAATACCTCTTAGACGTTCGTTATTATTATTCTCAATAATACTGAAGCAGAATGCCACATCCTCATGTTGTGCAATACGAGCAAACATTAGCATCACATTTTCATTGCAATATTTTAGTGGATTGAATTTTGTTATGACCATTCGAGGGAAAAGTTTATCCAATTCACATTCCCAACTACCATCTGGATCTCTGAACATTTGATATCTGAAGCAGAAAATGTAACATAATGCTTGGAATGCAGCGTAGAAGTGTTTAAATCTTTCCATACCACCTGGTTGATCGACCTCTTCTTCACGTTCTAATACGTATCGATTCAACCAAGATGTTAGATAACTGGCGACAAATATTATTTGGGTTCTTGATAATTTTTTAGCACGGGCAATATAAGATCCCAAATACTGTAATGATTTAATCTTTTTCTCCGACGTTTCTGTTGGTGAAAACGATATGTCTATTAGTGTTACTAAAAACGCATCCATTAGTTCCGCCTGTTGCTGAGAAATGTGGAACATAATGTATTGAATTGATTTGGTATAGTAAGTAGGTAAAACATGAGATTTGAAAAGTGTCGTTAAAGTATTGAAAATAGTTACTCCCTCACCAGTCATTAAACTTTGAGGCGTAACATCTTTTCCAAGACGACTACTAACCAATGTTAGAATATTATCCAATTTTGTAGACAGATCTTTGATGCTCTGTGACACTTCCACATTGTACTCTTCTTCACCTTCCATTGCATCTTCATCTTCGTCGCTATCATCATCCTCATCTTGCACGCTTTTGATTCTATCGCCATCGTCTTCTTCCTCTTCATCATCTTCTTCTTCTTCCTCATCATCATCTTCTTCCTCTTCTTCTTCACTCTCTTCAAAATCGTCTATATCATCATCTAATTCATCCAATTCATTTTGTAATGCAACGTCTAATGAAATTGTTTTTTCCATTATCAATGACCAAGCTTGAAATTGTAATTCTTTACAATAAGTTGTCAAAGTCAAAATGTTTGAGATGTAATTAACCAATTTTTTACTGGTATCATTATTGTTGGGGAAAAATTTGGCCAAATAAACGTCGATATACCCCATTGATGATGGAATCATTTGTAAGAAATATTTCAACATTGAATGATGCTTTTCAGTCTTTTCTGGGGGTAAGTGGAAACCTGATATAAGAGATATGGAAACATCTTGCCACCACTTGGGTATGCTTGAACACAAAATTCTAATGAATAATATATATTTACTTAGAGTGTATGGTGGTAATTCCCACCATTTCTCAAAGTTTATAATAGATTGTATCAGTGGTGTCCCCTTGGATGTGTCAATTTTGTTGATGTTCTTGGCCAATACGTCAAGTAAAATTCCTAAGTTCTCTGTACTTATCCTACTATCGCTATTAGCAGGTTGTGAAACCCTATGAGTAACCATATCTAACTGTGAGGAGTCATTCTGAAATTATGTTAGTAATCTTGTCAGCAAAGAAAAGAGAGTGGCATTTAGCTTAGTTGATTATCATACCTTTTCCAAATCACCCAGAGCCGATTTCAAAAATCTTCTGTACATCTCTGTAGTAAACTCCTTATCATCATCAGTCTCATCAGGTAGAGCAAACTCAACTTTACGCTTTTTTAACTCGAGACCCATGGAATCTTGTCCAGGTCTTTTACCACTATTTTCAAAAGCCATCATCATCATGGTGTTAGATCCAACGCCCCCGTACTAATCGTTAACACTTCAATGATCTGATGTTATGGTATGTGAAATGACTTAAGAAGCTGATGCGATGAGCATCATCTTAAATCTTTTTTTTCTCCTCCTCAAAATGAATCGCTCCATACGATAAAATTTTAGCGCCAAGAAAAAATTATTCAATAGCGTTCAACGATAACAATAGTAATAAAAAAAAATGCAATTGATTTATAGATATGTTCATATATATTTGAAAGTGTTTTTCATCTCATTTCATTTGTTTGTAAAGATCTTCCCCCCTTTTAATATATAATAACGTCTATCTGATGCTCCTTCCCTGGATCATCGAACTACCCAACTGTTCGTTGCCGACATATGTCCAGCCGCCAAATTGTTTCTGTACGCTTTCGCTTAAGTATTCGTCAACCACACTATCGATTGGTTTCTCCCTTGTAAATTCTTGATCAAAATTGCTCGTATCCATAGCACTACTCACAGGAGGCTTGTATGGTGGGATGTAACCTTTCATTAGCAAACGTTTCCATGATAGTTGACTAAAGAAAGGATGAGACCTGATTTCTTCTGCACCGTGATAACCAAGACGTCTTTTTGGGTCACGACTCAAGAGACCAATCAATAGATCCTTTGCATCATGATCAAATCCATCCGGGAATCTTAATGGTTCCTGCAGAATTTTTTTGTACATTTTAGGTACATCTTCATCATAATATGGGGGTAATCCCGTCAGCATTTCATATAGCAGAACACCGAGGGTCCACCAGTCAACAATCTTAGAATAGCCTTGACCCAACAATAATTCTGGCGCTAAATATTCAGGTGTACCGCAGAAAGTATCCGTTTTATCTTTATCCTTCATGTTTAACTTGCATAAACCGAAATCACAAAGTGCAATATGTCCTTGATAATCTAATAAAATGTTTTCGGGCTTCAAGTCACGATATATGACATCCAATCCATGCAAGGTCTCTAGTGCACATAATAGTTCTGCTGTGTAAAATCTTGCACGAGATAAATCAAATCTACCTTCTTTTTGTAAGTGATAAAACAATTCACCACCATTGATAAATGCCAACACTAAATATAATTTTTCTTGTGATTGGAATGAAAACTTTAATGGAACGATAAATGGACATTCAACACGGGCCAGAACCGTTCTTTCGGCTAAAGTATGTGTCACTTCTGATTTGGAGACGATATACGATTTTCTAACTGCTTTCAATGCATAAACCTTCTGGGTATCTTTCTTTTTAACCTGCATAACTTTACCAAATGAACCTTTACCAATAACCTTCAATAGATCAAAATCGTCAATGGATAAAGACTTGTTTTTAGAGGGTTTATAATCAACGCTAAAGTTGATGTTACCAAGACCATTTTCAAGCCTTACCCAATGATGGTTATAAAGTCTGATATTGGCAGCCGAATCGATCTTTAGATTCACAGGTAATAGGAAAGAATCTAAGTGAATGTCTTGATTTGTGTTAATCTTGTTAAACATATCTCTTAATTTTTCATCTCTTGCGCCCATCTCTTGTTGCCACGTCTTTGATGGTAGAAGAATGGAAGGTATTCTAGCGAAAACGTCGATTTTGAAGTATGGTAATTTCCTTGTAACATCAAATGTGGATATTTTATTGAAGACTGGTTGTACCATTGAACCATATTCAGGTTCAATTGTGGCAACAGTATTATCGAATTCAATAGTAAAATAGAGTAGTGGATTTAAATGTTCAGACCCCGGTAACATTATAGTCGATGGAATGAACCTCGTAGATACATCACCAGGTAAAAGGTTCTCATCCACAGGACCTTGATTTTGTAATTGCATCCTCGATAGCTGTGAGACTAATCCATCCACTTCACCTGAAAGACTTGATCTCTTGGAAGTAACACCTGAACTTAGAAGTTTACCCAAGATCTGTTCATTGGAAGTTATAGGAAAAGGTAGAGTAAATCCATCACCATTATAAACTTTAATCGTTAGAATCCCTGGTGTTGATGTTGATTGTGCTGGTGCTGTGATAGAGATTTCTGGCGGCGAAGGGTCATCTGAGCGATGCGTGTCAGGAGTACTGTTAAATGCATCATCTGAACTTCTACCACCACTAGATTCTCTTACCGTAGATGACGTCGAAGAAGCATCGTGCGAAAGACGTACAGGTGCAATCGATGAATTCGAAGGTACAATGGTTTCTTTTCTCTCTGAGCTTGGTCTCATACTACCAATCTCATTGTTGTTGTCGCCATTTACCGTATCATTTCCATCGTTATGCCTCGAGCTATCTTTGTGATGGTGAAAAACTCCATTATGACTCTTATGGTTACCATTTTTCTCCTTTTCCTTTTCCTTCTCAGCTTCTTTATCATCTTTGTTTTTACCAAATTTAAACTTCGATATCTTCCAGTAGTACATCGTATCGTATCTTACTTGTTATATTTGTAGTGGTACCAATAATGGTAGATGTATAGAAGTCAAAATTCCTTTAAATTACTGTGATACCCTCGAGCCTTTATCTATCTTGTTTCGTTAAAGCTAGAGGGAGAAATCATTGGTTATTTCTCTCTTTAAAGTTGTCTCTATGATTGTCTCCGGGCTTTTTGCTTAAGAACTTAGAAAAAGAAAAATCATGTATGACGGAAAAACGTAATACAAGTCAGCTAGACAAATACCAATACTGAATACCGAACACGACTAAAAACCCGATTATTTATTTGTTTTTATTTAGTCAAAGCAGGCGCAGTCGACTTTGCCTTCTCAGGTCTTAACAGTTGGTGTCTCAGTACCCAAGATTTCTTGGAACTTGAAAAAACTAACCAATTGTTGAATTGCGGGTCTTAGGAATTCCTCTGCTGTTAAACCGTATTTGGAAGCGTCGTCGCTGTACTGTTCCACGTAAAGTCTAATCGTGGCACCTGCTGAGCCTGTTCCTGATAATCTTAGTACAGTTCTTACACCGTTTGACAACTTGAGGAACAAGCCTTGGTTAGATGATACGGATCCATCCAGATCTTTGTACTCGAAATCTCCCGCATCGACCACCTTCAAAGATTCATCTAGTGGAAAGTTGGAACCTTTAACACCAGGCTGACTAACGAAATTCTGGAAAAATTCAATCACCCTGTTGGCAGCTTCACCGGAAACGTTTTCGTAGTCGTAACGGGTGAAGAAAGTTCTACCGTATTTGTCCCAGAATTCATCTTGAATGGTCTTTATAGACACATCCTTTTCAGGGTTTCTCTTATGGTAAATGGCTAAGATGTTTAACCATGCAATAATGGCCCAAAGACCATCTTTTTCTCTGATGTGGTTTGAACCAGTACCAAAGGATTCTTCACCACAGATGGATAATTTCTTGGCGTCGAATAGGGCACAGAAGAATTTCCATCCGGTAGGAACTTCATAGCATGACAAATTGTGGTGCTTGGCAACAAGATCGATGGCTTGTGAGGTGGGGAAAGAACGTGCTAATCCATAGATACCTTCTCTTTGGAAATATGGGATCTCAGATGCATATTCCGCAATAATGGCAACAGAGTCACCAGGGGATACAAATGCAGGGCCTGCACCGTAAATCATATTTCTGTCACCGTCACCATCAGAGGCAGCACCGAATGCAATGTTCTCGCGATCAACCCTGTCGACCAAAGTACGTGCGTAGGTCAGATTTGGATCTGGGTGTAGCCCACCGAAATCTGGTTTAGGGTGACAATTTTGTAAGACTTCGTCTTCAGGTAATCCCAATTCATCAGCAAAGATAGCTCTGCCGTAAGGACCAGTAACACCGTTCAGACCATCGAATAAAAGTTTCCAATTCTTGGTTTCTCTCTGATGGTTCACAAAAGATTTGATTAGAGGGAAATCAAAGATGGTCTTTAGAAAATCCACATATGCCTTGGTAGAGTCAATGACATCGACAGTTAAAGATCCATACTGTTTTTCCCCCAAGGCAGAGAGATCGACATGTGGGAAATCGGTAACGATCTTGTAGGAAGTCAAACGCTTTGAAGCCTCCCACATGGCATTGGTGACATTTTCAGGAGCTGGACCACCATTAGCCAAATTGTACTTGATACCGAAATCGTTGTTTGGACCACCAGGATTGTGAGACGCGGTCAAAATAATACCACCGGTTACTTTAGCCTTTGAGTAACTTCTAATAACGTGAGAAGCCGCAGGCGTAGAAAGTATCCCGTTTTGACCAACGACTAACCTTTTCACACCGTTAGCAGCACCAATGGCGGCGATTTTTTGCAGGACGACGTCGTTGTAATAACGACCATCACCACCAACAAGAAGAACAGAATCCTTGACACCTTCAGGGATGGCCTCTAAGATGGCTTGAATGAAATTTTCAGTATAGTTTGGTTCTTCAGCGAAGACTTTGGTTCTCTTTCTCAAACCTGAAGTACCAGGTTTTTGGTCCTGGAAAGCCTTGGTAGCTACTGTTTCCACGCTAAAAGACATTTGATAATTAACACTTGAGAACCAATGTAGGGGGGAGGAAACGATACTATATTATTGATTAAAGAGCTTTTCAAGAGTTTCTGTTGTATAGGTTGAAACTACAGGTGATGATGACCCTCAGAAAGCGGATAGATCTCTCGGTTTCGTTTCCAAGGCGAACGGCGGTAGTTTCGACGACCCCTTGGGGAGTATTTTGTGTTACAAAAAAAATTGTTAAAAAAAAAACAAAAGGATAACGCGTGATATATGCCGGGATGAGTATAAAATCGTTTTACCGCAATCACATAGTCAAAAGAAACCCTCTAATAGTCTCTCTGTCCTCTCGACAGTAGAGATTGTAGGTCTGGTATGTCTTGATCAGCAACGTCACTCTCTTCATCTTGATCCTCTCTTGAAGATCCACGTCTACGCGATCTCTTGATATCGAGTAATTTCTTCAGACGAGCAATTGACTCGTCTAGCTCCGGTGAAGGTTCGTAGCGTGAAGATATTTTGTTAGCCAAGAAGTCTGGCATCTCCGGGACGTAAAACTTGCTTTCGTTGATTATACATAGATGGATCCATTCTAGTAGCACCTGTTGAGTACGGTGCAAATGGATTGCCGGTACGATCAGTGGATCTTCGTCAACCAATTCTGTATCTGGTTTGACACGGCCAGGATGAGCTGGTAGCTGCGGCAGCGGCAAGTTGGTTGACGATGGTCCCTCCATCAGTTTATAGTAATGATTTTCTTCCGTCTGCGGTTCATTATCCATATCAAAGGCATCGATATACTTAGACATCATTGAATCAATATTGCCTTGAGACTTATCTTGCTCAATTTTCTTACCTGATGTAGTCGTTCTATTAACTAATCGAGGAAAATCAGAGACTCTTTGATCCTCTGCAAACGGTAGTCTGCAATATACCAATGTATGGTTGTCCTCCACATGAATCGGACACAGTACACCTACTTGCACATCGGATGTGGGCTTGGCAACAAATCTAACGATTGCCAGTTGGTTTGATTCCTTTAATGCATCAACTAGCGCGCTCAATGCTACAACGTCCTGCACTCCACCGTATCTCGTATCAGCCGTAATGAATCGGGATTCAGAATGTAAAAAATGACGTGGTAACGCCTTTTGATCGATAAATCCCAATATATCCATACCAGGCCGACTGGCATATTTTCGGGGTGGATCCTCTAATGAAGACGGTAGTACTACGTAATCGGCACCATATCGATATGCTTTTGCAATGGATTTAGGCGACACTTGAATTGGCAGCGATTTTTCATCATCACCTTGAATCTCGTATTCAACCACACTTTTCACTGGTTTGTAGACATCCTTACCATGAATTTCTCTTTTCACCACCATCTTTCTACTAATGCTGGAAACCGCCTTGGTAGCCGGATAACCTTCCACTTTAATTGTTAAAGAGTGCTCATCGTCCTGAGAATCTTGATCGGTATGCACTGCTACATCAGCACCTAACCGCAGTTCCCCGCTAAACACCATAACAGGTCTTACCACACCTGAAGGCAATGACGAAATTTCCCTAAGCAGATCATTGACGTGGTAAATCCGAGACCCCTCAATGACGTCTACCAATTTCCCCCAAATACCGTAGTCTGGCACTGCAGAACCATTTCTATGGTTCTCCACTCGGCAGTCCACAAGAATTATTGAAAGATTTAGTTCTTCCGCCAAAACTCCAACTTCTTCATCACTAAGATCTAGTCCCTCCATATCGTCAGTAAACACAACCAGTTGTCTCCGCATCTTCCTTACATGGAAATGATCTCGACAGTCCAATGACGACACTAGCAGGCACTGTACCATGGATGACGATGCTGAACTCGACGGATTCGTTACATTACCATCCCTGAGATCTTGCGAATAGCTCTGTAACTGCCGTAAAACTCTTAGTGTCTCTGTGATTGTTACAGGAGCCACCCAATCTTGTACTTGAAATACCCCTTCGATACCTTGCGAGTTCTTTGATATTGCACAATTAGCCAAATAGCAACTAATCCAATCCGTCTTTCTTTTCCTCTTGCATTTCTCTAGTAGACTGTACTCCAAATATGCCTGTACCTTGGAGACATTGTCATGCTGTATCATATGAGGAGATACATCCACAATAAATCCTGAGCATTCTGCCATGTTGAGTGACCCTCCTGTCTAAAATAAACGGATTATCTGATTAATCTATCAATTGCTTGCTTGCATTCGGCTACAATGTAATATAGTATGGTATACGAATGTTGTTCTTCCCTTACGGAGATTGATGTTCTCCGCACCGCGTTATTAATCAAATCACACTGTGACAATCAATTGTAATCTTCCGTGCCCTGTTATCTGTATTGGTCATTTGTGTGTGTCATCTTAACGTGGATACGAGCATACGTATGGGTACATGATCTTACGATAAGCCTTGGTCGAGAAACACTTCTCTCCCCTAAAGTACTAACATATTGCTAAGGGACAAAGGGCCAAACATATCAGGGCTTATCATTATTGGCACTTGTCCTCTTGGCTAATTAATGAAGTGTAGTGGTTGCTGCCAAGATTGGGACAACGAATCTGAACGAATCGTATATAAACTACAATGGTGGTAGTGCTATTTCAAACTGTCTCGAGGAAGAACTGTTACAGGCAGATATAAAAAGGTTACTTAAGAACAGTGACAATAATAACAGTTTAGGACATATAATATGGCAGGCGTTTTTGATTTATTCGGTTACGGTAGCAATGGTGGTAAAGGTTCCGTTGGTGGTAACGTTGAAGGTGGTACAAAACGCTCTGGTTCAGTGAGAAATAGAAAATCCAGTATTGGAGGCGCTATGTACATGCATGCACCGGAGTACCATGGGCCAGCAAGAAAGGGCAGTATGTCTTCTGTTGGGTCTGGTGGCGAGGGCGAATCTTCGTCACTGGTAGATTTGAGCAAGATTTCTCACGATGAGTTTGAGAGACTGTATCACGGTATGCGCAAGGGTGAACCAAGTAACAGGGTTAACTTTTGAAAAAGGCAATACGTGCGAACGTTGTACATGCTAGGTGATAGAGCGGGCTCTTGGATATACTTCATAGTCGTATATACAATCTGGTAGGTTTATTTTAGGTTAGGTTAGGGTTTTAAAAAGATTAAACGGTTATATGCATTCGTGTGCGGCTGTATGCCTCGGAGTTTGATGGACAGAGGGTGGGGTTGCCCGGGTGTGCGGTTCCTGTTTGTCCCCCTCTTTGTCCTCTCTTTCTCCACCTTTCCGGCTGGGTTCCGTATAGGGGCATTGCTAGCAGCCAAGGGGGACCGGTGTGAGACACGGCTGCGAAAATGTGATTTCCGCATTCTTATCTGTTTTCGTCTGTAATGACGTCTAGTCAGTTGATCACGTGGTTGTGATAGGTTGATTTTAGCCGCTGCTGTTCTGTATGGCTAGTCAGTTTTGGATTCAGGAGTCGTGCGTAGTCCATATGGTTTAAGTATATGCATTTATATGTATGTTTAAATTTGTATAATTTTACGTTTTATATGCAGAAACGAAATTTCGGCGAAAAGTCCGGAGAGTTAACAATGATGTGCTTAACTAATTCCATGAAATACTTCCGCGCTATAATTTACGCTCAAGTGAAAAGAACTGAAATTCATTCCTTTCCACTCCTAATAAAACATTTAAAAAAAGCTATGTAAAAATCTTACGAACAATCCTCATTATACTGCCTTTTCTATGACTCTTTTCTTCCTGAGCATCAGCATCCTTGGACTCTTCATCATTCGTCCATTTCAGTACCTGGTCTCGCGTATCATATATATATGTAGGCATGAAATGATATGACGGTGGTGTTTCGTTACTCACTATTCTATATATGTTAAAATCATTTGCATCTTGAGGCACCACAACCTCATCGTAACAGGGTAAACGGCTGGCTGTTTCCTCCTTGACGCTCATAATTACATTGGATCGACTTGGCTTGGAATGGATCACTATTGAAATGTTCTTTTATTCCATTTATATGGTAAAATCTGGCTGGCGGGTATTCTTCCGCAAGACAATGCTGAGAATAATGGAAAAAGATGAATCAGGGAGTTGGGATGCGAACAAAAGATTTAGTTACCTGTTAACACCAAGTAATAGCGGGTTGTTCCGGGACGGTTAAGCTTTCTGATTAAAAAACAATCACTAATCAAATTTTGTTCTAGTATGTCATACCCCTAAAAGTTTTTAGTATAATCATTGCAGTTGGATTTTACTACTAGTTTGGATATGTTCGATATGAATCAACTATTTCGGTCCAATCCTAGTTGGGTTGAGACGACGGAGTGTCCCAATTAGGACGGGGTGACAGCGGGCTGCTTGACTAAAAATTTATATACCGCTTTAATTTGATCAATTTTTGCCAGTTGTTCAAGTCTAAGTGACATTCAGCAATATAAGCTAGACTAACACAGGACTTCTGTGAATTTCTTTTGTAAAAACTCTATACGGAAAGCCATTTCATCCTGCTTACATGTCCAAGTCCGGAATCTAGCTGTAGATGATGGCTTCCATCACGCAGAGTTGGGTACCGCTAATGATAAGGCTTCACTGCTGTGACAGGGTCACAGACCAACTACCATGGGAAATGGTCTTGAGGAAGTAAAATTAGCTATTTTACCACTACAACTACTATGACTTACAAGGAGATGAATATTATCAAACAATTCTAGTTGTAGTTTTGGCTGTGAAACTGTGAGTCATGGATTTGAAAAGTCTTATAAATCGAACTTTTATCTCTAATATTTCAGTAACTATACATGTTGACTGGACATCGAGCCTCCCCAAATGAAAAGAGAAAAAAAAAAAAACAAATTACATACAAAAAACTATTAACTACTTTTCATATAATCCTCCAGTTCAGCATTCAATTCATCCTCCATTGCAGGTCTATCTTGTCTCTTGTAATGGCTGCCACGACTTCCACGTCCATTACCACGGCGGTTGTCTCTCTGAGTACGACGACGCCTGTCAGGTCTCCTCTCCTGCTCAAAAATCTCAACAGTAACTGTACCACCATTCAATGGAGTTTCGTTATATTTCTCGACTACTCGTTCCATAACGCTAGGATCTTCAAATTCAAAAACAGCGGTTCTGGAGTCCTTTAGATCATAAAAGTTGCAATAAATAGGCTCCGCAAATTCTTTTACCATATCCTCTAGGGTGAAATCCGAAACATCTAACGGTACATTTGTAAAGCGAAGTCTTTTCTTTGGAGGTTCTCTTGGCGTACTTGAAGGACGGTCCTCAATACCAATTCTTGAAGCCAAACTGTTTCTCAAATCCCTGCGACGGTACTTCTAATCAATATCGTGTTAATAACAATAGAACGGTGCATTTCAATAAGTAAAATCTTTTCAACAATTAAAAACTTACAGTTACCTTGTGTTGGTTGTCAGGCGCTGTCTTCGACGAAGATTTCCGGTTAGTATCGATGATCAGAGGTATATCGGGGGTAGAAGACATACTTTCTCGTCCACAAGCTTATCCAATACGTTGTCAACTGACATAGCGGACAAATATACTCTCGCTTGGCTTTTTATCTTCCTTCATGTGTACTTGATCAACTTCTGGGCTCCCTAAGCTCTTCTATTCGCTTGGTTTGCATAAAGTTGAAAACAACACCCGTACATCATACTGAAATATGAATAATGTATATATTTATGGTCACTATATAGTCAGATATGTAGTAAAGAGTTTTAGGCTCCAATGTCGACCAGAATGTCTTGAAATCTGGGGATGTTCCCGTAGTATGCCTTTATGTTTTTAATCCAGGAGATGGAGCCTGCGAACTGCTTTAGAGTAGGTTCAACCGTGGACAAGTTACCAAAGGCGACCAATAACCGGTATGCGGCTTCTTCTGAAGCTTGGAAGGTTTCGTGAGTACCAAATTTAGTATTCAGTGCATCAGAGATGGGTGCCACTGCATCAGCCAATTTGACAGGATCCTGCACTATTAGAGCACTGTAGTTGAAAAGCAATGTAGCAACTGCTATGGCCAAATTCTGTAATTGCTGGGCCTTAGCATCTTCAAAATTAGTTTCGATGGTTTCAAAGAGAGAATTGTAGACTTTAGGAGAAGACAAGAGATCAATCCCCCATTTTTCGTTTTGGAAGCAGTTGGCAAAGATTCTTACTGTAAGCATGGCAATTGCAATGTTCTTGTTACCTAGTCCTTCTTCAACAAATTCACTAATATCATCAGAAGAAGAAAGTTTGGATACAACTAATCTCAGGATATCGTATGCGGGTGTCTTAACCGCCCATTTAGATCTCATCGTTAGAGCGAAAAGGTACAAGACCTCCCAGTTGTGTTCCAAGTCATGCAATGCAGTACCCATTTGGGCCAAATCTTCATCGCTAAATGTCTGTTCCTTGGCATTTAATTTTGTAATTCCCATGAATATGGAATCTGGGTTGTAATTAGTGAGTGACAAATACTGCTTCACGGGCAGAATCTTGAGCCCCTCTGCAAGTGGTGGCGGTTGTATTGTCTGTGTTGGTTGTGCTGGTTGTTGTGGTACAGCCGAACCTCCTGGGGCTCCAGTTGGATCCAAGGAAACTCCACTTGTGTTTTGGAAGATGAAGTTCACTACCTGGTCTCTATAACTTGCAGGCAAATCGTAACGAGCCAAAAACTGATCTGCAACCGTATAGGCATTATCATTAGCGTTAACAGGAAGCTTCAAAGGTGGTTGGCCTTCTTCGATATCAACATCAAAAACGTAATCGTACAACTTTCCTTGAAATTCTTTCTTTTGATCACTTCCAGAAGAAGATACTACATCACCAACTTTCATCCACTGACCTTGAGAGTACTGATGTGCTTCAACTACTCCATTGGGGGCCTTGACCACAACAATTTGGCCTTCTTTTTTACCAGGTGCCTGTAGAACTTCGAAAGGTGACAATTTCGACTCATCGACCCCCATTACTTGCGAGTTTATGGAGGAGCCTTGCAATTGTTCCTGGAATTCTTTAATCTGCTCCTGCGAGGCAATTCTCTTCTCATCTTGTGTGAAGACCCTCAATATGCTATCACTGGTACCAACCACAATGTCATTATTGGGTAAAATGTCTACACACCAAACAGAGATCGCCGGTACTGTTATCACTTGCTTCAAATGGCCACTAGACGTCCAAATTCTAACGGACCTATCTTCACCACAACTGACTAAATCACCATTTGGGAAAGCTTTCACGCTATACACAAAACTTTCGTGACCTTCTAAAGTTCTTTGAACCACACCTTGAAAATTGGAAATTTTGATTTTACCATCATTAGAACAACTGACAAATTCATCAGAATTTATGATTTCTAAGTGTCTGACCACATCGTCATGAATCCCGGTAAATGTCTTGATACACTGTGAACCTTGCCAAAGTTTGATTGTTTTATCTGCAGAAGCCGTCAAATAGTGGCCTGGCATTGTAGGAATGGCTTTAATGTCCCAGACAGATGCAGAATGGCCCTGTAGATCCCATTTTACTACGCCATTTTCCCATACTTTTGCAGTCTTATCCCAACTACCACTCAAAACGTTGTCACCGTCAGTGCTCAAGCAGCATACATTTGATCCATGTCCAATCAACGTGTAAACGGGATCTTCACCCAATTTACCATATACGGGCACTCCATTAATCAATCCATCCTTAGAACCGTAAAATACAATGGCATCTTGAGATCTATAACAACAGCTGTTCACAAAGAGATCTCTCTTCTGAACTACTATACCTTGCCATTGGCCGTCTGTACCTAGATTCCATATCATAACACTACCATCTCTAGAGACACTGCCCAACTGTTCATTGCTTAGGACAACCACATCCTTGACATCTTGAGTGTGGCCCTGTAAAGTAGCACTTAGTTGATACATGACAGTAGGATTTGTTCTGATTCTAATTAACACTGAGCAGTCGAAGTTTTCTGATTGTCAGATTTCCTTTGGGCTTGGCCTGCTCGTTGTGGATTGTTCTTCCGTTGACCTGTTCTCGCTGCTTTCTCTTGTTTCTTCAAGGGGAACCCAGCTGTACGATATAAAAGCATAACTACCTGAACTTTGCTTCACAAAAAACAGGGATCTATTTGAAACTGAAGAGAACGAGTTTTAGAACTCGAGGGACTTATTTCTACAGGTTGATATAGTTTTAAATCGATTTAGCAAGTTCGAATTGTGGTAAACGATGGGTGGACCGCTTTTATTTGCCAAGACTTCTGAAGGGCTTTTGTTTAGGTCTACTACCCCTTCTAAGAAGGATGCTGTTATACACTTGTCAGACCAGGAACAAGCTGTCAGAGTAGAAGGTTTGGAGGAATTTCCAGTCGAGGGTAATATCACCAAGATTCCTGCATTACTTGGTTTTATCAGATTAAAGTTAAACAAATATGCGGTTATTGCATCGAAAGTGGAAGAGGCTGGTAGGATCAATGATCATTTGATTCATAAAGTAGTCGAGCATTTGATTGTTCCCGCTAAGGAGAAAGCAAGAATTGATTCTGATGAATCAGAATATTTGAGACTCCTAAAATTGCAGCTTAACAAGGCTACTCTTTATTTTTCCTATACTTATGACTTGACAAATTCGTTCCAGAGGAATGCATCTATTACCAAACCATCGTGGAAGACTACTGATAGTAGATTCTTTTGGAATCATTATTTGACCCAAGAATTGCAAGAATTGTCAGCTAAAGATGCTGCTGCTGGAGAATTCATTCAACCTGTAATTTACGGTTATGTCAAATTAGTGGATTATATCTTTAGATCGACTCCAATTTCAGTTGGGTTGATCTCCAGACGTAGCAGATTTAGAGCTGGTACCAGATATTTCAGACGTGGTATTGATGAGCAAGGTAACGTGAGCAATTTCAACGAAACTGAGCAGGTGCTTGTCGTCCAGACAAACACTGCATCCGTTTCCCACTTGTTTTCGTTCCTGCAGACCAGAGGTTCTGTTCCTGTTTATTGGGCTGAAATTAACGATTTGAAATACAAACCACAGTTAGTGCTTAAGGAAGGTTCATCACTAGATGCTGCTGAAAAACACTTCGCTGAACAAAAGGCATTGTATGGTGAAAACTATCTAGTCAATTTGGTTAACCAATCAGGTCACGAACTGCCTGTCAAAGATGCCTATGAATCCACTGTAAACGCACTTGATGACCCCAAGATCCACTATGTATACTTTGATTTCCACCATGAATGCAGCGGTATGAAATGGCACAGAGTCAAACTACTAATTGATCACCTATCCAATATGGGCCTGAAAAATAGCGATTTCTTCCATGCTATCATTTCATCTGAAGGTACCATAAAGAGGGTTGTTAATGAACAGAAATCAGCCGTGAGAACCAACTGTATGGATTGTTTGGATAGAACCAATGTGGTTCAATCTGTGCTCGCTCATTGGGTCTTACAAAAAGAATTGGAGACGGCAGGTGTCATCCCTGATGATGAACCATGGGAAAACAGTTCTTCACTCTTGTTGGCATTCCAAAGTCTTTGGGCTGATAATGCAGATGCCGTCAGTTGTTCTTACTCTGGTACTGGTGCCCTAAAGACTGATTTCACCAGAACCGGTAAACGTACCAAAATGGGGGCACTTAACGATTTTATCAATTCTGCCACTCGTTATTACAAAAACAATTTGTCAGATGGTCCTAGACAGGATTCTTATGACTTGTTCCTGGGCAACTTTAGACCCTACATGGCATCTTTGAAATCTCCATTCGCTGACAGTAGACCATTTAGTGTCCAAGTGATTCCATTGGTGCTCTATGCTGCCTTGACCGTCTTGGGAGCAACCGTGGTTTTCCCAAAGGGTGAATTCACCAGCAAAAAAAATATGGCGTTCTTCCTAGGTGCCTCTGTAATATTTGCATTTGCCTTTTTCAACCTGGTGACTGATGGTATCCAATATGTGAACTGGCCTAAGTTGGTTGACGTTGGGTTCTTAGTGACCCAACACTCCCGTAATAAGGATAAAAGTCACGAAGGTGTTAAATACATTAAAAACCCAAGGTTTATGAAACCTGGCGCTTCCAAGAAGGACTAGGTTAAAGTGAAATGAATAATCGTTTCAAGGATAAGACGGATTTTTTTGTCATTTTTTTCCATTCCTTTACTTTTACTTTTACTTTACTTCATTCAAAAGAGCCAAGTGACTTTGTAGTATCACGTCGTATCGATTGTTATATATGTATGTCAGTAGGTACCTGATCTATAGTCCATTTTTTTCTATGGGAAAGGGCAGCCAACTTAAATTACAATTAAAATTTTCTCATTCCACATAACATTTATGCTGTTAATTGGCGGATGAAAGTGCTTGGGTCAGAGCTTCTCATCAGAGCTTCACCGACTAAGAATCCGTGAACCCCCTCACTTTTATACTTCTCGGCATCCTGGGCTGTAGTAATACCAGAAAGTGCAATTAATAAAACGTCCTTTGGTACAGAATCCACCAAATTACTAGTTGTATCCAAGTCAACCGTGAAAGAATGTAAATCTCTATTGTTAACACCAATGATCTTGGCGCCAATCTGAAGAGCACGTTCCATCTCTTGTTTTGTGTTAACTTCCACCAATGGTTCAAACCCCATTTCCTTTGTGGCGTATTGATATAATTCCACCAGTTCATCCTGTGAAAGCATCTTAACAATCAAAAGAACGGTATCCGCACCAGCCAATCTTGCCTCTAAAATTTGGTATTTGCAGAACACGAACTCTTTGCGTAGAACACATGGTCTCCCTTTGGGATTCGAGCTAAATTCCACGTCTAAAGCCTTTCTGACATTGATCATATCCTGCAAACTACCTTTGAACCAGTGTGGTTCTGTGAGTACCGATATGGTGGCTGCACCGGCTTTAGCGTATCTCAATGCTTGTTGAGCAGAATTAGCATCGGGACAGATATCACCCTTGGAAGGCGACGCACGTTTCACTTCAGCCAGAACAGCGGCCCTACCAGGACTATTTTTCAATCTTTGGTAGAAATCTTGTACAGTGGGCGCCAATCCTAACTGGAAATTTGTCTCCAAATCTTTTGTTGTAAAACCTGCGATATGACTCTGAGCGTCTACATCCTCACGACGCTGGGCATAAATCCGATCAAGAATGGATCCACTTTGCCCCCTGGTGTCCTTCTTCTCATTTTCTTCCCAAGTACCACCATACACATTTAGCATGTTTTCAATCATTAGGTGTCCTTCTTCGGTAAGAATCGATTCCGGGTGGAATTGGACTCCCTCTATCGTATACTTCTTATGTCTTACACCCATAATAATCCCATTTTCTAATGTGGCGGATACTTCCAGTTCCTCTGGGACTGTAACTGCACTACCGGCCAAAGAATGGTATCTGGTAACCGCCACACCTTGAGGAATATTTTTGAAAAGACCTTTATTATCGTGGTTCACTAGAGAAGTCTTACCGTGAACAATTTCACCAGCGTATTCCACTTGACCACCGAATACGTCAAACATACATTGTTCCCCCATGCATATACCAAAGATGGGGATCTTACCAGCAAATTTTCTTATGCAGTCTCTAGAGATACCTGAATCTGTTTTTGGGTGACCAGGACCAGGTGATATCACCAACATATCAGGGTTTAAGGCAATAATACCATCAACAGTAATTTTATCATTACGGTACACTTCGACATCGGCACCTCCTTCACAAAGGTATTGGTAAACGTTCCAGGTAAATGAATCGTAGTTATCGATTAAAATCACTTTACGAGCTGCCATATTGATATGAAGAGCCTTGGATGGAGGTATAAGTGGAATAATCTCGAGTATTGATGAGTATTGATGAGTCTTCATACTGGTTATAATATTGGTCATCGGATATTTTGTCAGAATTTTTCATTATCACGTGAAAAACATGTGACCTAAAATTTCTAGTGTGCACGTGACTGAATTTTTCATTTTTGTTTTTTTTTACCCTATCTTCTCGATCCATATTCTTGACGTGTTTCAATGATCACCAAATCAAACTACAACTAAATACGTTAACAACACTAATAACACATCTACAAAGGAGAAGACACTCAGTGAAGGCTTCAATTGATTGAATTCAACAATGGCAAGCATTATCGAGGCATCCTCAACTTTGAGGAAAAGAAAGCACCTAAAAAGAGGTATTAATTTCACCGTTATGGTGGTGGGACAATCCGGTACTGGTAGATCCACATTCATCAATACGTTATGTGGACAACAAGTTGTTGACGTCTCTACAACCGTAATGCTACCAACTGATACCTCTACTGACATTGAATTGCAATTGAGAGAGGAGACTGTCGAATTGGAAGACGATGAAGGCGTTAAGATACAGTTAAATATCATTGACACGCCAGGATTCGGAGATTCGCTTGATAATACTCCTTCATTTGAATTGATTTCTGACTATATCCGTCATCAATATGACGAAATTTTGTTAGAAGAATCAAGAGTGAGAAGAAATCCGCGTTTTAAAGATGGTAGAGTACACGCTTGTCTCTACTTGATCAATCCAACAGGACACGGACTGAAAGAAATTGATGTAGAGGTTATGAGACAGTTGGGACCTATCGTCAATGTGATCCCTGTTATCAGCAAAAGCGATTCATTGACGCCAGAGGAATTGAAGTTGAACAAAAGGCTCATTATGGATGATATTGACAAATTCCAGTTACCTATATATTATTTCCCCTTTGACGAGGATGACATTTCTGATGAGGATTACCGTACAAACACTTATCTACGTTCATTGACACCATTTTCCATCATTGGATCCAATGATGTGGACGAGTTACCGGATGGGACAGTGATTAGAGGTAGAAAATACCCATGGGGTACACTGGACGTAGAAGATGCATCGATTTCTGATTTTGTCGTACTGAGAAATACGCTATTGATATCCCATCTACACGAATTAAAGGATTATACACATGAAATTCTTTATGAAAGGTACAGAACGGAGGCACTGTCAGGAGAATCTGTGCCTCATACCAGGTCTTCATCCAGAACAAATGATGTGGATTCGAGACGTGGTGCACCATCACAAAGTTACGGCACACAACAACAACACGCTAATGGCAGCGATCATACACTCCCTCCCAGTAATAATGAATCTGCCCCTCATCGTCAAGAATCTAACTCTCAAGATACATATTTGGCCCGTGAAGAACAAATAAAATTAGAAGAGGAAAGGTTAAGAGCCTTTGAAGAAAGAGTGCAGCAGGAACTGATTTACAAAAGGAAAGAATTGTTAATGAGAGAACAAGAATTAAGAGATATCGAGGACAGGCTCGAGAAAGAGGCGCGCATGAAGCAAGAGCTAGATCTCTAGTGTTTTGGAATAAATTAAGTTAACATGAATTAAACTAAAATATAGTTAAATTAAAATATACTATTATTGAAAATGTATATACATATTCGTTCCTTGCGACTTTTCTTGACGTTTCCATTTTCTTCGCTCAGTGAAATTTTTCATATAAAAGGCGGAAGTTCATCGTAATTGACCAAGACTTCTTTCTCTCCCTTTCGAAAGAGAGCATGGCGCTCCTTTTGTTCAGGAGAACAGTTGAGTACTATGGAGTTTTAAATGATGAGCAACTAGATAGGGACAACTGATTGTCTATTTGAAGAAAAAAGTCTTAATGCCCGGTTTTTAGTAGAGCCTTGGGCGTCTCTGAAATAAAATATTAAAGACTCCAAAACTCAATTGAACTTGTCTTAACTTAATTCTCTAGCTTAGGTACTGTTTTCCAAGATTTCTTGGCTTGGTGATGAATTAGATATAATGGCTTGTTCACATCATCGTTGTTAATGGTCTTGGGGGCGTTAAATGAGAATGGTGGGAATGCTAGGATGTCAGCGATTTGTCTTGGCTCTTTCAACTGGTTGAACCATCCCCATGTAATCCTGTCTGTGTTACCACTTCTCAAATAATCGTTCAAATAAGAGAAAATTACATCCGTCCATACACCTGAACCTGTCCATGTCATGATATTCTTATCACTTCTCAAATTAATGTTCAAAGTACCTTCGTTTTTCCTTTGTAAAGTTGTTTCCGTAATATTTGCAACGACCTCTCTAATCACAGGATGACCAGGTTTAGCTTGAATGATCCATGTACCCAATTGTAATCTTCTCACGTAACGAGACCTCCAATCTGGACTTTCAGCCTCGTGTTCCACACCAACAATTAAGCCGATATTAGCGGGGTCCATATTTTCAGGAATCCAATTTGGTACAGGTTGTAAAGGATCGGTGTCTATATCTGCATACACACCACCACGAGCTAAAAGGATCAAATATTTGAAGAAATCCACCTTTAAAACCTTTGAAGGCAATGCGTTATAAGCATTAATAACATCTGGCACGGAGGAAAAATAGTGACGCACAAGTGCATTCATCATCTCATCAGTGACAATTTCATGAACGAAACCTGGATTTTTATCCCTCCAATTTCTTTCTTGCTCCTCCAAGTTTTTCAATTCTTCAGTACCTGAAACACCACCAATTTGCCAGATGTAGGCTGGGAACCTTTTCCTTTCATCATATCTGAAATTGTAGGCCAATTTTTCACGTAATGTTGCATGTTCTGGTGATAGTTTAAGCTCTTGCAGTTTTTTCTCTAATTCTTGTCTATGTCTTTCAAATTCACGAGCTTGATCCTCTTGTTTTTTCTTCAGTTCATTAGCCAAATTTTCAAACGATTGAATCAAATCAGCATCACTCTTCTGATGGCTTGCTGCGAGGTTGATAGATTGTGAGATTTCCTTGGGTAAATTCTGTAGCAGTTTCTGCAGATCAGCTGCCTTTGAATTGTTGAAAAATCTGAAAAGGAGTACGAGACATGCAATACTGGGGATAATAAACAGCAGCAACCTCTTAAGAGTAACACCTTCCCTGGACTTAGCCATCGTTATGGAGTCTTTTTGGAACTGTTACACTGTTGTATATATTCACCACGGTAGAAAGCTCATCATTTGCACATATGCAAAGGCCCAACGCGTTGTGACGAAAATCATTTAATACGTCTGTTGGTAACGGTAGTACAATGGGTCTGTTACAAGAGAAATCTATACAAACAGAGAGCCGTCAACTACTTCGAATTGGTTCAAAATGGTCGTCAGCACCTTATTCGTAGCCTGAACTTCCTTGGGTAGTTCTTCTCCGGTCCTCACCGCTTGACCAGGCACGTTTATCGTGATTACAACGTCTGTTCCATACTGTGGAAGTCTAATAAGTCCTACACAAAGTACCAGATTAACGTCATGCGCTATACATGCATATACGGACGAATTGATTCGATGTAGTTGATCCATTTGACAGTTGGTGGAACCATTGAGATCAAATATTTCAGTCACGTGTTCCTTTAAGGCATCTTCATCATTGCTAGCTTCAATTCTTTCCAGTAGATCTACAGTAATACTCTCATTTAATCCCAATCCGTCTCCGTAATCTTCACCTTCTTGGCGACCATTTACATATACTTCCTGCGTATCGGGAACAGGTCGTAGTAAACTGGCATCGATAAACCCTGGAGGCAGAACAGTACGAAGGGCGCCGCCGTAAAGTGATACCGGTTTCATCGGGGTAAAAAATGCTGTCGGTATTGGCGGTAGTAGTAGGGTTGGTAATTGTTATACTAGTATTAATAGTAGTAACTGTCATCATCGGTATTCACATTTTACGTAGTAAAGAGTTCTGGGTTACCCGCCCATAAATGTGATTTTAAGGTGGCAAAAAGAATATAAGGGAAATATTAACAGTAAAGGACAATTACAACTAACTGATAAATCCCAGAAGCCACCAACCTGTGAAGAAATCGAGGTCAGAAGGCATTGATACAATATATTTAAATACAATATGAGTGCTGGAGAGATTGATGAAAGTTTGTACTCCAGACAGCTCTATGTTCTGGGCAAAGAAGCTATGCTTAAGATGCAACACTCCAATGTTTTGATCATTGGTCTCAAGGGGTTGGGTGCCGAAATCGCCAAAAATGTTGCACTAGCAGGTGTCAAATCTCTATCTTTATATGATCCACAGCCCGTTACTATCCAAGATTTGTCTACACAGTTCTTTTTAACTGAATCTGATATTGGTAAGCAGAGAGCAACAGTTTCGAGAGAGAAATTAGCAGAATTAAACTCTTACGTTCCTATCAAAGTAGTGGACTCATTAATAGACGAAAAGTCGTTGCTAGAATTCGAAGTCGTTGTTGCAACAGAAACCGTTTCCCTACAGGAGAAGGTTAACTTGAACAATTTATGCCATGCAGCCGGAATCGGATTCATTTCCACAGAAACTAGAGGTCTTTTTGGTAATGTTTTTGTAGATTTAGGTGATGAATTTACCGTTTTAGATCCAACTGGGGAAGAACCAAGGTCAGGTATCGTTTCTGACATTGAACCTGATGGGACTGTAACCATGTTAGATGAAAATAGACACGGTTTAGAAGATGGTAATTATGTTAAGTTCTCAGAAGTGGAAGGTTTGGAAAAATTGAACGATGGTTCTTTGTTCAAGGTGGAAGTGCTAGGTCCCTTTGCCTTTAGAATCGGCCCAGTTTCGCAATACGGTAAATACATCAAAGGTGGTATCTTTACAGAAGTTAAGCAGCCTCAAAAATTGTCTTTTAAGACGTTACAGCAATCATTTGCAGAACCAGAGTATTTATTCTCCGATTTTGCTAAGATGGAAAGAACTCCTCAATTACATTTAGCATTCCAAGCGTTACAACAGTTTGCCTCTACTCATGGAGGTGAACTCCCAAGACCTTTGAATGCTTCTGATGCCGCCGAAGTTGTAAAACATGCCCAACAAATAGCGGCTCACGAACCAAACGTTTTGGGTGGTGCTCCAGTGGATGAAAAAGTGATCGCGGAGCTTTCATATCAGGCAAGGGGTGACTTACCAGGCATAGTTGCCTTCTTTGGTGGTCTCGTAGCTCAGGAAGTTTTGAAGGCATGTTCTGGTAAATTCTCACCTTTAAAGCAATACATGTATTTTGACGCCCTAGAGGCTCTACCGGAACAAAAACAATTTGTAAGAACAGAAGAAACTACTAAACCAATCAATTCTCGTTACGATAATCAAATTGCAGTTTTCGGGTTAGAATTCCAAAGGAAAATTGCTAACCTATCAGTTTTCCTAGTTGGTTCAGGTGCCATTGGTTGTGAAATGCTAAAGAATTGGGCACTGTTAGGTCTAGGTACCGGTTCCGAAGGTGGTATTGTCGTTACTGATAACGATTCTATCGAAAGATCTAATTTGAATAGACAATTCTTGTTCAGACCAAAGGATGTCGGCAGAAACAAATCTGAAGTTGCTGCTCAAGCAGTTGCCGCTATGAACCCGGATTTAACTGGTAAAATCGATGCAAAGATCGATAAAGTTGGCCCGGAGACGGAAAGCATCTACAACGACCAATTCTGGGAAAGTTTGGATCTTGTCACCAACGCTCTAGACAACGTCGATGCTCGTACCTACGTGGACCGTCGTTGCGTCTTCTACAGAAAACCTCTGCTAGAATCTGGTACTTTGGGTACTAAGGGTAACACCCAAGTGGTCGTACCACTGTTGACAGAATCCTATTCTTCTTCAAGAGATCCACCTGAAAAGTCTATCCCACTCTGTACCCTACGTTCTTTCCCTAACAAGATTGATCATACGATTGCATGGGCTAAATCTCTTTTCCAAGGATATTTTTCAGATGCCCCTGAAAACGTTAACATGTATTTGACTCAACCTAACTTTGTGGAACAAACTCTAAAGCAAAGTGGTGATGTGAAATCTATCTTGGAAACTATCAGCGATTCTTTGAACCATAAACCAATTAAATTCGATGATTGTATCGCTTGGGCTCGTTTGGAATTCCAGAAGAAATTTAACCACGATATTCAACAATTGTTGTACAATTTCCCCAAGGATGCTAAGACCTCTAACGGCGCACCTTTCTGGTCAGGTCCAAAGCGTGCTCCAACGCCTTTGAAATTTGACATTAACAATCCAGATCACCTTCATTTCATCGTAGCGGCTGCTAACTTGCGTGCATTTAACTACGGCTTGACAGGTGATTCGGGTGCACCAAATTTGGAACACTACAAACAAGTGTTGAGTAAAATTAATGTTCCTGAATTCTCTCCAAGATCTGATGTCAAGATTCAAGTCAATGACGATGATCCAGATCCAAATTCTGACCGCGGTGAGAATGACTTGTCAGTATTAGCTGGTAGCCTACCGGAACCATCTCAAATGGCAGGTTACAAGCTAGACCCAGTAGAATTCGAGAAGGATGATGATACTAACCATCATATTGAATTCATCACCGCATGCTCCAACTGTAGAGCTGAAAACTACTTCATCGAACCAGTGGATCGTCAAAAAACCAAGTTTATCGCAGGTCGTATCATTCCAGCTATTGCCACTACCACCGGTCTCGTCACTGGTTTGGTTAACATCGAACTGTACAAGATTGCTGATGCAAAGACTGATGTTGAAAAGTACAAGAATGGTTTCAGCAACTTGGCATTACCATTCTTTGGATTTTCTGAACCTATTCACTCTCCAAAGGGCGAATACAATGGTAAATCTTACGACAGAATCTGGGATAGGTTTGACATCAACGGTGATATCAAGTTGAACGATTTGATTAAGCATTTCCAGGAAAAGGAATCTTTAGATATCACAATGTTGTCTTACGGTGTCTCTCTTTTGTATGCATCTTTTTTCCCACCAAAGAAATTAAAGGAAAGGTTGAACTTAACGATCACTGAATTAGTGAAGTTTATCACCAAATCCGAGGTTCCTCCACACGTTCGTACAATGATTTTGGAAATCTGTGCAGATGATAAAGATGGTGAAGATGTCGAAGTTCCTTACATAACAATTCACTTGTGATGTATACCGATTATTGAGTATTGACTGCGTGGAATAATGAAGACAAAAAATGGTTAATGTATCAGATAGGGCATCTATCTGAATTATAATATATATATTAAAAAGAATAATGATAGTAAAATATTTAGAAACAAATCTCATGAGAAGAGGTGCAATGGTCTAGGCTATCACCAACGTGTCTGAATGATGCGATAACAATAACATTAGATTGACAACAATGTATAATAATCGAACATAATAAGAACAATAATAAGAACAATAATAGCCTACTGAACGTCTAACATTTTAAGACAACTCAGTCGTTCAGTCACCAATTCTAGTAACCAATTTCCAAAGTTGACCCTTTTGCCTTAAGAGGTCTTCTCGATTGCCCATCTCAACTATATGGCCCTGATCCAATACCGCCACTTTATTACAAGCTCTAACCATTTGCTCATCATGGGTAATTGATATTGTTAACATGGTTGGCGGCCCCTCTCTAATGATTTCATTAATAATGTGTGAGCTCATTGTGTCTAATGCCGAAGTGCATTCATCAAGAATCAAAATCTTGGGCCTCTGAAGTAGCGCTCTAGCAATACACAATCTTTGATTTTGACCACCTGAGAGTAATCCTGAATCAATTTTTGTCTCCAGACCTTCTGGTAGTGTTGCAAAAAAATCATAAATACCCACGTACTTCAACATATTGAAGACGTCCACATCAGCAGTACCTAATGGTGATCCATAAACTAAATTTTCCCTTATTGTACCCTTAAATAGAGTTGGTTTCTGTTCTACAACTGCTATTTGTTCCCTTAGCTTGGGTAAGGCCCAATCATTGACATCTGTATTATCAACAAATAGCGAATTGGACGGACACTCATACAGTCTAGTAATTATATTGACTAAAGTGGATTTCCCACAACCGGATTCACCGACAATTGCAATTCTGTCTCCACTGTATATCTCCATACTTAAATGCTTTAAGATTTTAACTGTTGGAGCAGTTGGATACGCAAAGGAAAGATCATTGAAACGGATAATGGGTCCAGTTGGATTTTCAACGATTGGAACTATCCTATGCCCCTCTGTTTCGAAACATTCGCTTTCATCTATTCCCTCTAAAATACGATAAATTTTACTAGCCGCCCTTTGACCTCTTCTGATATCTGGAATTTGATTCACTAAATTGTTGCAAGTCATAATGGTAAAAAGCAACAGAGTAAAAGTTTCGAACATTTTCTTTGTTGTGTATTCACCATGGATCACCAATTTAATTGCGTAGTAGTATAAGATTCCCTGGATAGACATCGTTAACCCATTACTAACCGCTACACCAAAGCCAGTTACAATCGCACGCCTTTGGCCCATTAGTTTAGCCGTCTGTTTCAATACATTAAATTTCGCCTTGAAGTGATCTTCTATCTGTAGGCATCTAATAGTCTTCATACCAGTTACCACTTCGTACTGAACGTTTTCCAATTTAGCTATGGTGTTCTTATATTCTGTTTCATATTTCTTTAACAGTATCCCATAAATCATTGAGAAGATAACTAACAATGGGAACATAGAAATGCAAACTAAACTTAACTTCCAACCCGTGACAATAGCCCATATTAATCCCACTGACGACACAATCACGAATGAAGAAACGAAACTGATGAAATTAGATGTTGAGGTCCTCAAATCTCTCAAATCATTCATGAGCAAGGCAGAAAGTTCAGATGGCTTATTGTTATCTTGAGTGAGCCATTCTATCCGATTATAAGTGATTTTACGCATAGCATCATCCCGTAGCGTTCTAATGTAAATTTCACTGTGGTAACCTAATATAAATTCTTTCAGTAATGTTAATCCAGAATCTGCGGCGGCAATCCCCATCACAATGAAAGCCCATTTCAACAAATAACCGGACGATCCTCTATCTGAATTGCCATCAGGAACTATACCATTTAACAGGTAACTAAATGTGTAAGAAAAAATCGGATTGGAAATACCTGCATATAGGGAGCAGACAATTCCTAAGTACAAAACACCTTTCCTCGAGCTACTACTGTACATTCGCTTCATAATCTCTAAAATTGACATCAGATCTTGACTTCTGTCCTTTTCGGATCCTTTTTCATCACTACTAAGATCTTTTTCGTTCAATTTTTCCTGTATAGTAACTCTTGGAGCCTTTGATCTGTCCTTTTGTCTATGGGAAAAATCATCTAATGGTATACTGCATATTTCCATTAAGCTGCCTGAATCCTCATCAATCCTAGGGGTATTTAATTCGTATTCAATCAGACTATCTTCATAAGTGGACGTTTTGAAACGTCCTGGTATCTCAATAGTAGTAATCAATGAGGAGGAATCAGCCAAATCGGTGCCAGCACCTAGGCTTACCATATTGAAAAACCTACCTTGTTGATTCAACAATAAGTTCCTTTGTTGACCCTGTTCAACAACCTCACCATCCTCCAGAAGGTAGATCATATCATCAGGTCCAATTTCACTCAGATCATGAGTTAAAATAATAGTAGTCTTTTCAGACCTCCAATTTCTAATCGCATTCATGAGTAAGCCTCGATGGATGATATCTAATGCAGAGACCGCTTCATCAAGCACAAGTATGGGAGTATCTCTCATATAGGCACGGGCAATGGCTATTCTCTGTTGTTGGCCACCGCTTGGCGTTATACCTCCAGTACCAATTAATGTGTCTAATCCCTCGGGTAAATCGTAAATGAAATTATCTAGCAGGGAAATTCTACAGGCAGCTTTGAGACTTTCATCTCTAACCAATTCGTCTGTCTCTTTACTACCGAAAAGAATATTATTTCGCAGAGTATCATTGAAAAGAGTACAACGTTGTTCGACTAGAGTAATGTTTTTCAGAATTGATTTTTGATCAATTCCCTTGATATCGATACCATCAATGCTGATGCTACCATTATAATCGTCATATAATTTCAACAGCAAATTACCCAACGAAGACTTACCTGAGCCTGATTTACCGACAACATAAGTTATTTTACCCACTGGTAGTGTTAATGAGACATTTTTCAAAGCTGGCACAGTTGGTCTACTTGGATAATTGAACTGAACGTTGCGGAGTTCAATCTTTTCACTAATTCCACCATCCAAATAAAATCGACGGTTATTCTTAAAATCTTCCTTAAGATATTCGTCCTTTTTGAGAAATTCATTGACATTGATGACTCCCACTTTACCCTTTTGTAAGATAACTATCTGGTGTAAAGTCCCATTTATTGTAGCACCTAATAAGACACAAGACTGGAAACATGTAATAACGTCCTCGATTCTCAATTTGTGTTTTCTGATCATAGTAGAGCCAAACCAAAATGCCTGAACGAATATTGTCAGAGTTAGAAATTTGAGAATAGCCGTGTTAGCGGAAGCATAAAGGCACATTTTCATAAAATTCTTACTGCACTTCTTTACTGCTAACTGGAAATTTTGTACCTCCACAAGTTGCATACAGCTCAGTCTAACCAACTGAGCTGCCTCCATGGACCACGAAAGAAGTTGTGAAGAAATTGCGGTATGTGAATTCTCCTTTTCTGAGTAGATATGGATCAGTCGAGAGAAGAATATAGCACATAAGACAATAACAGGGGCACCACACATGGTTACCAGTGTCAAGGACCACGAGTAGTAGAATGATGTAACGGTAAGCGCTAAAATCGTGACTAAGTTTTTCCAGGTCAAGGCAGAAGCCTCAGCAGAACTCGATCTCAACTCTTCAACACACCTGTTTGTTTGGGTTAAATCTCCGGTCAATGTATCGTTGTCATCGTACCATTTCATAGGTTTCTGTAAGTAAGAATCGATTAGTTGAGTCCTAACTCGAAAATTTTGCCTCTCACCCAGAAGCATCCATGATGATATGCAAATCCAAATAATAACAATACTACCAGCTCCTAATGCCAGTATCACCATCGATCTAAGTCTCAACTCATGTATGGGATCTGACCACTGGGTGTATTCGTTTAAAAGGTTGAAAACCCTACCCGTAAGTATGGAAAGAGCAGCAGGAACTAGACCAGATGCGATGGTCGAAGCCGATACAAAACCTAGTAATATCACATCTTTCTTACCTTGTAAATAGGAATAGATATTGTTATGGAAACCCATATCGAAGCGCAGCGGGGTGCCTATTAGTCTGGGGTAAACCCATCCAAGGCAATTCGTATCATACCTTCCGCTCTCACTTATATAACCATGATTAAGATCTACCTCAATACAATAAATTCGCTAGAACAGTTTCAATTCTATTTGACCCATTCATGTAATTTACTTAATGAAGCAATTACAATCTTTAAAAGTGATGCTATGAGGTTCAAAAGTGATCTACGCTCTTTTACCTTTAGAATTTACCCGGAGTTCCTAAAAAGTTTCACAAGGGACCTTTAAGCATGTGAAGGTATCCTTGAAGTATAAAGGCCATGATATGGGAAGAGCAGCAGCCGTTTGGTTCTGTTTGTTTATCCATACCGATAGAAACTATAACCAAGAATCAATTACGCTAGAATGGGTTTAGAAGAAAAGTTTCAGGATCTTCAGTCGATTTACATGGAATTGCTCAATGATGTCGATTTTGATAAGCCGTCATTTAGAATTACAATGTACTTCATCATCTTCAATCCAGTTTTTTGGAATATTGTAGCTAGATTGGAGTACCATACCCACTTCCTGTCAAGATTTACCGGTAGTGCTAGAAGTGGTTGCTACACTTTGGCTGGTAGCATTTTCTTGCTGGGTCTTGGTCGTGATGTGTACTTCAGGAGAGCATTGAACGATCAACCGAAATCAGCATTGTTAGATGATGATAGGATTGCCGTCGCTGGTCGCTTCCTTGCTATAATTGGTCAAGTTCTAGTTGCTACTTCAATGTGGAAACTACGTATCACTGGTACTTATCTTGGTGATTATTTTGGTATTCTTATGGATGAAATCGTTACCGATTTCCCCTTCAATGTCTCAAGCAATCCAATGTACCAAGGTAGTACTTTAACCTTTATCGGTTACACACTGATGGAGGGTAAAGCTGCTGGTTTACTACTTTCATTCATGGTTTATTCCATGTACTACTTTGCATTGAAGTTCGAAGAACCATTTACCGCCATGATCTATGCGAAAAGAGATGAAGAGAGAGCAAACCGTAAGAAGAAAGTTACGTAGATTGGCCCTTAGTTTAGACGATATATGTACTCGCTCTGGTCACAAATAAAAGTTTCAATATACCTGAGAACACATCATCCCTCTATACCTTCTAATTTTTTTTTTTTTATCATGCAAAAAAGAAAAATGCCTCCTGTGGGATTTGAACCCACGATCCCCGCATTACGAGTGCGATGCCTTACCACTTGGCCAAAGAGGCTGAAACAAAAGATCGATATAACTTACTTTATTATCACATTTCATGAGAGTAAAATATGTTAACAAATGACACATGTGTTTTCTCTACTTTTGATGAGGTTGGTTGAATAAGAACGAACACATTGATCATGAAGCAGCCCAATCCATCGAGGTTTGAATCCTTCTCAATACCCCTTTCTTTTTTCTTTTATCGAGTCACCTAGAATATTTTCATTTAAGCGATAAGAAACTAACATGAAATAAGCTACATAGAATTACACATAATCGAAGTGAACGAAAAAAGACGGCCATGTGTCGAAATTACCAGTTACTAAAAGCTCTAGATGCACCTCGATTTGTGTACAGATACTCAAGAACTAGGAGCACAGTCCCCAGATTACAAAATAAACTAGAATGTAGGGTTTTAGCACAGAGATACTCCAAATATCTATCGGAATACAATACATTTGCCCTATTCCAATGGCATTCTCCAAAGGACTTAAAATTTGATAAGGACTACTTTTGGAAGGAATTTGCACATGATGTATCTTCTTCAAATCAAAATGCCATTTTTCTCGAAGATAAAGTCCATAACGAAGCTATGAACAATTCTCTGAAATCTTCCATAATATCACCAAGTGACGATACTGAATATCGTTGTACATTCCAAACTGTCTCTGAGCCCCATCCAATCGAATATATGCTTCGATTGACGGGGAAACCCAATACAAAACTACAACTACATACTCTCGGATTAAGAACAGAGGGCAACATTATTGCATCTTACATTCAATCTCTACTGGAAGAGTCAGAGAACATGTACAAGGATCTTTCATACGAGAAATTATTGTCAATTGCCAAAAGATCAAGGTCTGATAGGGACAAACCTATTAAAGAATTGCTAAACAATTTAGCAGAGAATGGAATTACGAATTCAAGAATAATGGGGACGGAACAATGGCTAGTACTTTCCAAGGCATAGACTGCTCATCCATCACATCACAGTTATATTGTAGCTACACAGATTATTGTATATAATATTATTCGTCCGGGTAATCGCATGTAATATCAACCTTCAACATAACAAGATAGAAATACAACCGTAACGACAATTCTTCAAAGGTCTAGCAACAATTACGACTACGAGTAATGGCTCTTTCCGTGTGGTCTGTATGGTCATTGATCACCGCTGGCTCTGCTGGAGCAGTGGCAGAATTGACGTTAGATCCTAAATTAAAATATTGGGTTCTCTTACCCATTTCCATCGTTATGGTTTTAACTGGTATACTACGTCAATATATTATGGATCTCATTGCACCTAATACCAAAGGTGTTCCTCGTGTCAAATTGACAGAGAGTCAGTGGATTTACAAAGCACAAGCTCTTTTAGCAAATGGATCTAATCTATCTGCTGAGGCATTCCAATTGAGAAAAGAACATTTGATAGAGGTACTAGCAGGTGGTAAATATTTGGTTAAGTTAAACACGGATGGTCAAGCTCCAAGTCCTCTTAGCGATCCAAATTTATCCGAAAACATGTTCAGTATGGCAAAAGGTAATTTAGCCAATTTTATTCCTCAAACCATTATAATGTGGTGGGTCAATCATTTCTTTGCAGGATTCGTGTTGATGAAGTTACCTTTCCCACTAACTCCTCGTTTCAAAGAAATGCTTCAAAGTGGTGTTATGACAGCAGATTTAGACGTTCGTTGGGTTAGTAGTATATCTTGGTATTTCATCTCGGTTCTTGGGTTAAACCCAGTTTACAATTTGTTACTATCAGATACTGAAAGTATCGATATTAATGCTGCACAACAGCCTCCCACGATGGGTGGACCTGGTGAGCCTCAACCAGAAGCTGTGATGAAAGGTTTAGCTAACGATTTAACCATTGCAGAAAACGAAAGCTGCTTTGATGACATTGAGCAAAGAGTCCTGGAGAAATATTCTTAGGAATCTTGGATAAAGTACTAAAGGTTTTATAGTGTATAATATTATCGAAATCTTATCCAATACATCTCTCTAGTGTCGAACCTATGAATCCTTGCTCAGTATCACTCTAAACGGAAAGATGCTCTAAGGTTAACAGAATTTCAAAGCTCATCTCATCTAATCAAATGTTTAGTCAACCACAGTGATAGCGCCAAAAAAAGATCAAAGTAAATCATTCAAGATATGCCACTCAAGACAGTTATTTGTATTGGTATGGCCGGGTCTGGTAAGACCACTTTCATGCAAAGGTTAAACTCGCATATGAGAAGTAAGCAAAATCCACCATATGTAATAAATCTAGATCCTGCTGTCCTCAAAGTTCCTTATGGTGCTAATATTGACATCAGAGATTCAATCAAGTACAAAAAAGTTATGGAGAATTATGGGCTAGGTCCTAATGGTGCCATCGTGACAAGTTTAAACCTTTTCAGTACCAAGATTGATCAAGTGATAAAACTAGTGGAAAACAAACGTGATAAAATAGAACATTGTATTGTAGATACCCCTGGCCAAATCGAATGTTTTGTATGGAGTGCTTCAGGTTCTATTATCACCGAGTCGTTTGCATCTACTTTCCCAACCGTTATCGCCTACATCATAGATACTCCAAGAAACTCTTCACCAACAACTTTTATGAGTAATATGCTTTATGCATGTTCCATTCTTTACAAGACAAAGCTACCTATGATTTTAGTTTTCAACAAGACGGATGTTTGCAGTGCTGATTTCGCTAAGGAATGGATGACAGACTTCGAAGCATTCCAAAGGGCTCTAAGGGATGACCAAGAGGTAAACGGCAATTCTGGACTTGGATCTGGTTATATGGGATCTTTGATCAATTCAATGTCGTTAATGTTGGAAGAATTCTACTCACAATTAGATATGGTTAGTGTGTCAAGTTTCACAGGCCAAGGTTTTGATGATTTTTTGAACGTGGTTGATAATGGTAAGATTAATGAGTATGATCAATATTACAAAGTTGAAAGAGAAAGAGTATTAAAACTTAAAGAGGAGAAAGAAAAACAGAGAAAGGATAAGTCCCTTGAAGGCTTAATGAACGATTTAGGAATTAACGATAAAAAGAAATCGAAGGATGAAGACGATAGTGCAGATGTAGTAAGTGATTTGGAGGAAGGTGAAAACGATGGCTTGGTGGTTCCTGATGAATTTGAAGACACCGAAAGAGAATACACTTTTGCCCCTAGTGACAGAACCCAAGGTGAGGTCAATGCTCAATCTGCGCCAGATTTACAGAAGGCTTACGAAGAAGCCGCCAATAGGGTTGGTAAAAGTGCTAGCAGTGAGACTGCAGAAAATATTGCCAGATATTTAAGACAGTAGACAACAAATACCACAAAAAAAAACAAAAAAAACAACTATATATAAATGCCCTCATCGAATGAAGTTGGAATTGGTCTCGTACCATAAACACCTTTCCACGAGATGGGTGGTGTATGTACATTAATTTTTGCAAAACCCTCAATGACATTAGGCAAGTGATCACATAGTAAATGTGCATCGTAAGAATTGTCACCTTCGTGCACAAATGCGCTGCAGTATTTAATACGTTGTAATTCGGAAACTGGCGAATTTAACAAATGGTAGGCGAACTTAAATGCTTGTTGTCTGGTGGAAACTTCTTGTTGAACGCTATCATTGGTAAATTGGAAAAGTGTACTAATAACATTATTGTTGGATTGCTGTTCAGATGCTGGATTTAAATGTAATCCAGATTCCATTTCTCGCACTACTTCACCGACTGATCTCACTTGACATATAGCATCCGAATAGAAACTGTTCGTCTTGGAAGTCCTCGAAGTATTAGCAACAATATCTTCATCAAGTGCGCCAAACGAATCCAAGATTACGACATCTGTAATCTTAAACTCCTGTACTAGGGGACAAATGATCTCTTTGACGAAATTGTTCAAATAACCTTGAATCACCGGCGTACGTTGTTGAATCACATATAAGGACCTAGATTCATTGTAAAATAACTCTAAAGCAGTGGAATAGTTCTTGTTGACATTGCTCTTGTTAAATAGTACAGGTTCCTGTTGTTCAAAGACGTAATCAAGGGGACCCACAAATGGGTGTAGATATGTAGAATCTAGGCATTTAACGAATTGAAACTCTTTTGACAAAGAATGAAGAACTAAATCTGTTGTCAACTGTGGGACGTTACCAGTTGAAACTAGCGGAATAAGTAAAGTACGTGTCATGGTTCTGTTGTCTTTATCCTTCTATAGATGAGTTTTTGTAAAACGAACATATGGTTAGTAAAAGCGACTTAAGAGATATACCAGAAGGAGAAGTATTATGGATATAGAGAAGGCAGAGAAAGCCCTCCAAGAGAGGATTTATAATCCAGATAATGTTAATCAAGCGCTATTCATTAACATTAACATAGTGATACAAGAATAAGATAATTACATTGGTGGTGAAGTAAATTTGCAATCCTAGAACCGTATGGTGACCGCGAGATACTAGATAAACGAGCTCCTTACCCAGCTAGAACATACTTTTCTTTGTCAGCCCATCGCGACTGTTGTAACGAAGCTTTAGTCAAGGTTGGGTCAACTCTGCGGTGCTGTGACCATCTGAAAAATTTTTAATCCATTTCTTCTCATCTCTTCTTAACTAGAAAAAGATTCAATAATTCAGATTACCGTCGACTTGAAACCATATATACCCTCTGATTACCACAAACCATGTCTACAGATTTTGAAAGACGTCTTGAAGAGCAAGTGGATGATTGTTCGCTCGAGCAACTAAGAGATATCTTGGTTAATAAATCGGGCCAAACGCAACTAACAAACAGGTTTAGAGCGCTATTCAATTTGAAATGTGCGGCAGAGGAGTTTGAATCAAAGCCAGAAGATGCTAGTAAAGCTGCCAAATATATTGCCGAGGCATTTAACGATGATAGTGAGCTTTTGAAACACGAAGTTGCTTACGTTTTAGGTCAAACCAAGAATTTCGAATGTGTACCATACTTGAAGGACTGCGTTTTGAATTTAAATCAACAGTGCATGGTGAGGCATGAAGCAGCTGAAGCATTGGGTGCATTGGGTGATCAAAGTTCATTAGATGTCTTGGAAAAGGTTCAAAAAGAGGATCCATCGTTAGAAGTCAGAGAAACTTGTGAACTGGCCATTGATCGTATCAAATGGCAGCATAGTGAGGCAGGTGCTAAGGAAAGACTACAGCCATCGCTATATTCCAGTATTGATCCAGCACCACCACTAGCATTGGAACAGAACTACGATATTCCAGAACTACAAAAGTTGCTGAACGATAAGAAGAAGCCATTGTTTGAAAGATATAGAGCCATGTTTAGATTACGAGACTTTGGTACAGACGAAGCTGCATTGGCTCTGGCGACAGGTTTCGACGACGATTCCGCCCTTTTCAAACATGAAATTGCCTATGTCTTTGGTCAAATGGGAAATACTTGCATTGTACCAAAACTAATCGAGGTTTTAGGTCGTAGAAACGAAGAACCAATGGTCAGACATGAAGCTGCCGAAGCATTGGGATCAATTGCCTCTGATGACGTCGTGCCAGTTCTTAAAGGCTACTTGAACGATGAAGTTGCAGTTGTTAGAGAATCTGCTCACGTTGCACTTGACATGTACGAGTATGAAAACAGCAATGAGCTTGAATATGCTCCAGCTTAGTTAAATTATAGAGAGTCTTATACAGTAGTAGGTTTTGTTAAAGTTTTTGTTGTTGTTTATTATCATTATATTATCATAGATAGATGAGATAGATATAGATGAGTTGAAAAGCCGATGTGCTAACTTGTGAGCAACTACATACAACCAAGCAAGTTTCCATAAGGTAAAGATGGTTGACATAGTATTCGTTACCGGTAATGCAAACAAATTGAAAGAAGTGCAGATGCTTTTGGCACCTGAAGAAGGTGTTCCTCCACCATTCACATTGACAAACAATCCGCTCGATCTGTTAGAAGTGCAGGATGCTTCCCTCGAAGCCATTGGTATTGCTAAGTGCAAGCAAGCCGTTCAAGAGTTGGGTAAGGGTCAAGCAGTATTTGTAGAGGATACAGCATTGAGATTTGATGAATTCAACGGTCTACCAGGTGCATACATCAAATGGTTTTTGAAAAGCATGGGTCTTGATAAAATTGTTAAATTACTAGAACCATTTTCCAACAAAGGAGCTGAAGCCGTCACTACCATTGTCTATGCAGATGAGCAGGGTCAATTTCACACTTTCCAAGGTATCACTAGAGGTAATATTGTGCCCAGCAGAGGCCCCACAACCTTTGGATGGGATTCCATCTTTGAGCCCCTAGAGAGCAACGGCAAGACATATGCAGAGATGGAAAAGACTGAGAAGAATTTAATCTCTCATAGAGGTAAGGCATTCCAAGATTTTAAGAAATTTTTGTACGCTCAGTAATGACTAAATAGAAATTTGCGTATGAAAGTTGAGTCATATTGTTAAATGCAGCAAGCAAAATCTCATGGAGATCGGATTATGAGATATTCAGGCACTACTTAACAGATTTCTATCGACAATTTTATTGTGTATAATAAATCTTTCTACTTTTTTTTTCAATGACTTTTTTTTTTTTCAATAGTAGATCGAACTTAAAGCATTAGAAAACGACACATTGGAAAACTTTCCAACAGAGATACACTGTACAAAAAGCTCCAAAAGGTCAGTGTTATAAGGACTGTGGGAGTTGGCCTCCATCGATAAAAGAAGATTCAATTTTACTCAAGGGAATAAAACCTTTCAAACCGTTTATTTCCCATTAAATTTCATCACATTTGACGCTGTTAAAATTTTTTACTTACAATTGGTTTTAAACTGAGGACAAGTTTAACTCGTTTCAACCACTGAAGTATAAGCGATAGGGAAGATAGATTGAATTTCTTTTCAGAAGCCCTTAAACTTGCATCATTAAAGGATAACTTTGATTCCTGTGGCTTCCAAAAGAGATAAATAGAAGAAGAGAGTTAAACAAAAAAAAAAAAAGAAGTGAAAAAAAGAGCATATTCACCTGTCAATTCTTCATTGCATTATTCCTACCATGATCAATAGGATTCAAGAAGTTGTGGCAATTGCAAATAGTCCTACCACAGATGCGGTTACTAAGAAACAGGCATTAGATTTTTTAACACAGATTAAATCGGAACCCAATGCAGTCCAAGTATTTGCACCTTTACTTAGCGATTCGCAATCTGATGATGTTACTAAGTTTGTTGCATTACAAGTGTTAGCAGATTTGGCTCAGCAGCAGACAAGTGATTTACAATTTATTAGAACTACAGCTGTGGAATTACTACGACACAAAGTGGTTAACGGAATTCGAGATCCAGAATACGTCAAAAATAAAATTGCGGAAGTATTGACAAACTTGTTCTACTCCATGTATGGTGAAATCAATGGCAATCAGTGGTCAACTTTTTTCACAGACATGGTCGAAATACTATCTATAAGACAGTTGTGCAACGACTCTACAAAGGAATTTATACCATTGGGACTTGATTATTTCTTAAGAATTTGTCTTGCCGTCAATTCTAGCATTGGAGATCAAACTTTTGTCAGGTCAAAGGACGTGCAAGTGAAAAATAATAGTTTAAAGGATACAATGAGAATTCAAGATGTACAAACTTTAGTCACCGTTTGGTTAAACACCTTGAAAAGTATAGTACCGCAAGAACAAAGTGATTTGGCAGTGCTGACACTTTCGTGTGTCGGATCCTATATTTCCTGGATTGATGTTCAATTAATTGTGAACCCATTATATATTACGGTAATCTATGGATATTTGGATTTTGCTGAAACTAAAGTTGCCTGTTCCCAGTGCCTTTGTGAAGTTATCTCCAAAAAGATGAAACCTTTAGACAAACTAAGTCTATTAGGTATGTTAAGTTTGACCGATAAAGTTACATCTGTTGGTAATGACGAACTGGAGGTGTATGAACAATTGGCAAAATTATCTTCATCCATGGGATTTGAATTGGCTAAAGTCATTGAACAGTGTAATGAAAATGATTCTACACCGGAAGTGCAACAGGTGGCCACAGCGGCAGATAATCAAATCATTGAACAGGTTGCACCATTAGTGCTAAAATTTATGGAACACGAATATGATTCAGTCACACAACAATGTTTCCTCTTTGTGTCTCAATATTTATCAGTTTTGAAGAAACAATTTGCATTAGGCGGTAAGCCCGGCTCTGCCATTGCCGTCAACTCTAAAAGATTACCAATAGATCCCCCACACGAGATGTTTCTAACTTCTCTGTTATTGGCTGGGTTTAAAAAGATGAGAATAGATGAATCTTGTGATGAAGATTCTGAAGATGAGATTGATGAATTTTTCGATACAATCAGATCAAAACTAAAAGTATTTCAAGATAGTGTTGCCATGATTAATCCAGCTCTTTATTTACAAAATATTTCCAATCACATTCAGGAATGCCTCTCTAAAGTCGATTGGAGAGATTTGGAATTAGGTATTTATCAAATGCATAACCTAAGTGAAAGTATACGTAACAATCTTTTCGGCATAGGTAAACAAGAAATTGCAAATTCAGAAGCTACCATGGTAATGACCAAATTTATGAGTGTCCTTTTACAAAATTCCTCGGTTTTCCAAATGGAAAGCCCCTACGTGCAAGTATTATTTTTCGAATTGGTCGTTAGGCATTATCAATTTTTGGGCTCAGATGAAAAAGATGAATTAGCATTATTGAACATTTTCTGTAGCCCATTTGGAATGTTCAACAAAAGAGAAAAAGTCAGATTAAGAACCTGGTATTTGTTCACTAGATTGATAAAGACAACAAGATTAAAATTAACCACACCTGTTTTATCCCAAATATTGATTAAAATTTCGCCCCTTCTAGGTATAAGAGCCATCCCACCAAATCCAGATGGCACAGATTACGATACCACTTTTGACAATCAATTGTATCTTTTTGAAGGTGTTGGATTCCTTATAGGTGGGAATTCTGATTGCAATTATGACATTATAGATGAAATTTTATCACCTTTATTTGCTGGATTAGAAACGTGTATCTCTTCGCAGCTCCAATCCCCTGATATTGTCTTGCAATCTCATCATCTGCTAATGGCGATTGGTACCTTGGCTAGAGGTGTTCATGGTGGTTTGGTTCCTGATAATCAGGTTAACAATGCACTCGTGAGTAAAAAATTAATACACAAATCGTTAATTGAAAAATTCTCCAATATCGCAGAAGTGGTTTTAGTATCTTTCTCGTATTTCAATAAACATGAAAATGTGAGAGATGCCTCTAGATTCACTTTTTCACGTTTGATACCTATTTTGAACAGTGATATAGTTTCATTTGCAAGTAAACTGATAGCGCTTTTCCTAGAATCAGAACTTTCCACCGTCGAAATGTGCGATTTCCTTGGATTTTTAGGCCAAATGATTCACATGTTCCATACTGATAATGGTTGTTACGAATTGTTTGACAATCTATTAACCCCCGTTATCGATAAAGTTCATGCGATTATAGATCGGATTGATCAAGAGAGTGCATTGGAAACAGAATCTTGGTACAACGGTTCTACACCAGCAGTAACAAACCCAGAGGCAGCAGGTGGCACAAGAGACAATAATGGTAAGAATGTTGTGGTAACAGATTCATTTAGAGACAAAATCCAATTGAAAAAAGCATACTACGGTTTCTTACAGTCATTTATTTCAAATTCCATAACTTCATTGTTACTTACAGACCGTAATAGAGTTACCCTTTCCACCATTTTAATGGATCTTTTAGTATTCATTCCACAGGAGATTCAAGAAACTTCGACTATAAAATTGGCTCTTAACGTTTTAACTAATTTTGTCAAGTGTTTTGGTTCTGGTAAATGTACAGATCCAAATGACATGCATGCATCTGATATTGGTTCATTAGAAGGACTTAATGAATTTTTTATCACAAAAATTGTACCATTAGTATTTGAAATTCCATTTAAACCCGACTATAAATTTAACATTAGAGATGGAAGTTGTCGGGTAGTTGCATGTGATCTATCTCGCCTATTGAAAGAGCTATACATACAATGTGGAGGCGGTACTGATCCAATGGCAAATCCATCTTTGAAATACATGGGCCAAGTTTATTTCCCACAGATTCAATTTCCATCGGATATGGGATTAGAATTAATTCAAGCACTTGCCCTAGCAGATAGCAAAGATTTTGAAAAGTATTACGTGAACTTAATAAATAATCTGACATGAAAAGAACGACAAAATGTATTTTTTTCAAAAAAATGTATGTATATATGTATAGAGATCTATATTTCAAAAAGATTAGCATTTTAATGGGCTTCAAAAATTCCTGTGAATTTTACACGGAACATAGCTGTTTTGCTCGGATTGCTGAGAGTGATTCTGTAGTGTAATACACATCATAATACCTACTAATATGGCTAAAAAGGAATAATAAATAGCCGCCGATACTATTATAAACGTGATATTCACGTGACATGTGCCGATCTCGATCGTTCGATGTGATCAGAAAATTTTTCTAGGGCCATCAATTTTTCAGGACATTTGAAGGGGAATGGTGAAGTGAGTAAAACGAACCCTTGTAGATTTTGGATGCAATTACAATAACACGAAGGACAGCTTAAGCATTTCATTTTAAAGTGATCTAAAGGCCTTTTAACCATTATTTTGGCCATTATTGGTTCTACCATTTTTAAATTGGCCGGACATTCCAGGCATCCAGAGATTTAAAAGGAAGGTTCACCAAACAAGTTGAAAAGAAATTATAATGGACGATCCCGTGGTAGCTGCTTCAGCCGGATCTGAGACTGAAACTATTGGTACAGATATGCAAAATCCTCAAAGGAGTTCTGCAGATGAAATTGCTAAATTTTTTGATGATATTAGAAGCAGGCAGGGAATTTTCAATGGTCAACAGAGTCAGCAAGTTACCGATGGAATTGATTTTTCAGCAGATGAAAATGTGAAAGCAGCAGCTGAACAGTACAATTGTGATTATAAACCACCAATTACTTTGAACAAGCAGAACGTTTACAGTATCAATGAACTTATTTCGATATCAAAACAATTACCAGAAGGACTCGTTGAAGAAATCGTTTTTACTTTGCCCAAAAAGAAATTCTGGAGATTAAATCATAAACAACCAGATCATGCTAATCAGGGCAAACCAATGGGTCATAGAGGTTCTAACAAAGGTCTAAACGGATCAAGTAATGGCAAAGGCTTTTCAGGGGAAGATACTAATAGTCTATTCGAGAAGAAGGGCAATAAGGGTAAATACTCGAGAATGGCCAATGGTAAAAAGAATGGTAAATTTGTTAAACATGAGAGAAGTGGATTTATGGAAGAAAAAGATATTAATGTTAATCATGATGATTTACAAGCTCTTGAAGAAGAATTTGAACCTACTGGTAATTCAATGGCAGATTTTGAATCTTGGAAAGCAAAGATGAAAGAGATGGAACGTAGAAAGAAAGGCCTTCCTCCAGCTGAATCTTCAGGAAATTCTAAGCCTTCATTGTCAGCAACTTCCAGTTCCATATCAGATTTCTTGGGTTTGAATAAAATTCAGAATGATACCGCTACAAATCCGGCTCAACCGGAATCTATCGAAACTGAGAAGAGTTTAGATGATGAAATTAACAATTTAAACAAGGACCTCCATTCAGACTCTGGTAAGGGTTCTTATTCTAGGTTTTCATCGTTTTTTACACAGTCTTCTTCGTCAAGTTCGTTACCAACAATGAGAAATTCACACGATCCTGAGAATTTGGCTAATAAAAATAGTCATAGCAATATTGGTGAGAGCACACCAAACTCACGTAATCCAAGTGTCCCTGGTGGATCCAAATTACTGTCTTTCTTCAATAAAGAGGCAGGTACACCGAAAGGTTCTAGGAATCAAGCTTCCTTAAACACTGAAGATGTAAGACAGAAACCAATAAATTCTTCAGTGGTACCACCATCTCAGCCACATGGACAAGTTCCACCACAACCACCAATACGTTTACCAGAACAACAGCTGCAACACCGTCAACACCAACAGCACCACCAACAACTGCAACAACAACAGCAGCAGCAGCAGCAGCGTGTAATGCCTCCGCCAGTCATTGCTCCTGATCAATTGCAAACAAACAATGCTTTCTTCCAAAATCTACTGAGTAAGGGAGAATTACAGAATCAAAAGGGAACTGGGCCATCAGGACCTCCACCGGGAGTCATGCTACCTCCCCCAGGTGGACAATCTGGTATTCCCTTGGGTCAGCAGCCACCAAGAGTCTCAGCGCAGGGAGGGCAGCCTCCTGCGGGTATGGGCATGTCAGCACCTTTCCCCATGGGTATGCCACCTGGACCAGGTGCATTCCCACCAGGCCTAGCACCTGGTGGTCAAGCAGGTATGCCTCTGGGGCTACAACCACCAGGTACTGGATCTCCAGCTGGGAAACCTCGTGGTAGTGGTGGCCAACCACCAATGAATGATAACCATAGTAACGGTGCTAAGGGAGCACGTAATGCAGGTGGTGCCAATTCGAGAGAGAGTGGCAGTAGAATGCAGCAAACTCAACAACCACCTCCTCCACTACAGCCTGGTATGGTTCCTCCACAATTTATTCCTGGTATGGCACCACCAGGCTTCCCCATGATGCCACCAAATTTTAATCCAATGTACGGACCACCTCAAGGCGGACTAATGCCACCTCCAGCGGGACAAGGATTTTTCCCTCCCATGCCACCCCCATCCGGTAATATGAATTTCAATGCATTTCCAATGCAGCCTCCAGTTTTTAATCAACAGCACCAGGAAGCAAATAGCACGGAATCCAAAAAATAGATTTGCTTATTCGGATTTGGTTGTTCTATACTAATGTATCATGAAGCATGACTCTTTAAGGTCCTATATTAATTACTATTATACTCATGTAGTTTTATAATATGGTGATAGTAGTTTGTACGTAAACAAAATTTGGTATTATTGCGTTTTTATTTATATTCAAGTGGGCACTTGTGAAATCTGCACTAGAAGGTTGAGAAGTTGCAGATGTTCATTGGTACCATTGGCGAGTTTAGCATCGGCGTCAAATAGCAATAATGAAATTTTATTCTTAAAGTCAGTTCCATAGTCGTTACTAGTAATGTAATAGTCATGAAGTTGATTTACCACTGAAACCGCTGACCAACCGTTTTTCACAAATTCATTCACATATTCGATAATCTCGTTAACATTACCTTGAGAGACCTTATTGAGCATTTCTTGAAGAATATGCGTGGGGACAAGGCCGGCTAATTCCTCCACCTCTTGTGAAGTTATTTTATCCAATTCTCCAAAACCAAGACGTTTGGCTGCAGATTGTAAAAGCGTAATTGCCCTTCTCATATCACCATTGGAAATCTCTAATATTCTCTGTAAAGCGCCCTCTTCGTGTGGTACATTTTCCAATTGAGAAATCTCTTTTAAACGTCCTATTGCATTAGATTCATCCAACGATTTAAATCTAAATTTAGAGCATCTCGATGCCAGTGGGTCAATTATCCTTGTCACGTAGTTGCAAATTAAACAAAATCTGGTAACATTAGAATGATTTTCCATCGTTCTACGAAGCGCACTTTGTGCGTCTGCAGTCATTGAATCAGCTTCATCCAATATGATAATCTTATAAGGTGGGCATGGATATTTTTCCAAGGCTTCCTTTGATGGTTTTGAAACAGTTAACCTTGCAAAATTCTTAACTTTCTCTCTTACAATGGCAATACCACGTTCATCAGATGCATTCAGTTCTAAAACTCTAGTCTTGGATAATTCGGGTCCATATAATTCTCTAGTCAATGCAAAGATGGTAGATGTCTTACCAGTACCTGGAGGACCATAAAATAGCATATGTGGTAAATTAGCAGACGTCAAGGTTTTCTTCAGAACTGAAATCGTATGATCTTGAGCTGACACATCGTCTAACTTTTTAGGTCTATATTTCTCGACCCATGGCTTTGTATGCTCTGGTTCCTCCTCGATATTGACCTTTCGCCTTTTATTAGCACCAAAACCTTCGAACATTATCAATCAGGATCTCCTATGATCTCTTACAGCTTAACAATTGATCAATAACTAAGTATATTTTCATTCTAAGAATATCTTTTTTTTAACATAGTGTATGGTAATTATAAAAGAGAAAAAAAAAATCGGTTGACCTTGGAGCGATGAGCTTATGATGAGATAAACTATCTAGAGCCTCAATTTTGATTGCTTCAGCTAAATAATGTCCAACTCACTAGATGACGTTTGGGGATCAGACTCTGATGATGATGGCAGCGTTGTACAAGAATCACCGGATTTCAAGAAGCTACGAGACATCCATTTCAAAAGAGGATACGTTGATGGGATCAGTGGATCTAAAGAAGCTAAATTACAAGAAGGATTTGACACGGCATTCCCATTAGGAAGTCGACTTGGTATGGAAGTTGGAAGATTGATTGGAATATTACAATTTCTTGATTTTAAGTATGGGAAAGATGATGAAGAATTACACGGAGATTTCCAATTGGCACAAAAGGAACTTAAGATTGACAGAGTACTCATCAAGTCGATGTTTGATAGCGATTTAAACTTAATGGGGGAACATCAGGTAATATCTAAATGGAGACGTATTGTAAAAGTACATTGCAATAAATACGCAGCAAGTATTAGTTCAACGATAGGTAATTAATAATCATAGTAAAAGTAAAAGTTTATTCACCAGAATGGACACCATCCGATGTAATGCTGGCAAAGGTTTTCTACAGAGGTTGCTTGTTGAATTAGTTTATCCACCTGCTCAGGAACGTTCAACTCTTGGAACCTACGGAAATCGTTACCAGTTAGTTTATCGGTAATACGTCTCAGAACTAGCATGGCTCTTGCGTTTCTGATTTCATTTTTCTGTTCTATCTCCATCTTGGCTGCTTCCTCCACAGTAATTACATCTTTCCTCAACAGTTCACTTGTGTTTGTTAGAGGCATTTGGATATCAGTCCGTTCCATAATAGTCTGTGTTGGTAGATCGAACCCCCAATGAATCAAAGGATCGAATGCAAAAGCTTCCAAGATAGCCATCAAAGATTCGTTATTAGCTCTCAAGACACGCATCACGTTTTCACAAGTAATACGGAAACTACCTTCAATTCCACTAACTTCCATAGCATAGGTCAGCATTCTTGTCAGTCTGAATGGAACTTTTTCAGGGAATTTCTCTCTTAGAATGGCGGCTTCGAAACAATCACCAAAATCGATGTGGATAACTTTACCTGTATTCCTGTCCAACATCAAATTGCTTGGATGACGATCACCAAGACCTAATATGTAACCGACCATTGACATTACGGCTAAAGACCTCGTGTATGTTGTTCTACGTTCTAGCCAGGATTCGGAGGATCTACTCTTTAACCATAGGACTTTGTAAAGATCCTGACCTCTCGTATTGTCAAGTGCATAGGTAAATACTTCCACCTTTTGTAGTAAAGTTAAGTTATCATAATCAGGAGCCATTTGCAGCATAACCCAGTGCTCAATGTTGAGAGGTATCTTTTTAGCTTCACGATGTTCACGGATAAGAACGTGGAAAGTATCACTGTTAGGAACCCAACCGAGAAGACCAGATTTAGGTGAAAGTGGAATAGCAGGGTACTGTTGGATATCTAAATGTCTTTGGAAACATTCAGAATCATTTTGTAACAATGTATTCACTAATCCAAATAATTGCATGACCAAACTATCTTGTCTAATATCTTCGTGACCTTTCAAAACGTACTGGTAATCCTTACCATCGCTGCCTTTGATAGAAAATTTACGAGGCCTTTGCTTCGAAGATATAACTGAGAATACGGGTTCAAATCTTGAAATCCTGATAATCTTTTTACCTGCGGCATAGGTACCAGGCACAGCTAGCTCCAAATCGCGAGCCATTAATAACTTAGGTGAAACATGTTGAAGTTCCAACGTTTGTAACTGTGGTAGCTGTCTGCTGATTCTTCTAAAGACATTGTAGTATATGTCCCACGCTTGATTCAAATTACTCACATCCTTTTTACGTTTGAAATTTAAGACCCACTCATAAGCGTCGTTAAGATCTCTACCAAATAAATTCTGGAATGAAATTTCTCTCAAGGTCTCAGGGCCACGTTTCAACATCTCATGCAAAGGTTCCAAAGTCGCAAACATCTTTTCTGTGTTGTGTTCACCGAAGAACTGTCTACTGGCGTCTTCTAAACCTTCATACCATAACTCATGCCACAATACTGCCACGCGGATCAATTCATGACTAACTAGTTCAGCTTGATCAACCAGAACTGGACTGTGCATTCTCATTTTCTCTATGATGGATAGAGCTGCTTTCTGTCTAGAAACAGATTCTGATTTAATTGCGACTGTCAATGGATAAACCAACGCTTGAGGATGCGCTTTACCGAAATCTGAAAGAAGTGATAACAAGGATCTACTAACCACTTTGTCTGGTTGATGGATACGTGCAATCAATTGAGGTAAAACCTCTAACCAATATCCAATTTTGATCATGCTGAACCCTTCATGCATAGCCTGGGCGGCCTCTGGAATACCACCAAAGGTGAACCATAGAGTCAAAAGTCTCAAAGTATCCTGGAGAGAACTAGCTTCAGATAGAGAGATCGAATGGAAAAATCCCTTGATTGCTGGAACAACATGTCTCTGTATCAATTCTATTGGGTAACTGTTCCCCTCTGGAGTAAACGTATCGGATCCCATCATGCCATTTTCAATTTTATAAACACCGTTTGTCGATGGACGAAGACCATTTATTGATTTATCCTTCGAGCCTGAAGTTATCATCGAAATCACTTCAAAGTTAGCTAAAGCCCAATTGTGCCATGCTTTATACCAATTGTCATCGAAATGAGTGGCCAAAAGGTAAGAACCAAGGATAGCATCAGGATTTTCCATTCTCCAGTTTGATTGTAGTGAAATCCTCCATTCACCTTGTTTCAGGAAACAGCGTGCCAAGAGTTTAGTGTAATCCTCTACATGATGAGGAGCAATGATGCTATTTTGTGGGACACTTTGAGCGATCATGTTGCTGGGGTCAAGACCCAGATCATGAGCCATTCTTGATGTGAAGCCAATCAAATGACGAAGTGCCTCCTTCTGCGAACCTGTAGCCCACAAGTATTTCAGTTGTGCATACACAACAGGTGGAGGAGCTCTAGCTGTATTAGGATGCTCAGGATCTCCACCTTCTTCTAGAAGAGAGTTTAGTGCCTTTTGAGCCAAACCCATTCTTCCTGATTTTCTACACAAGTTGGCAAATTTGATCCACACTTGCATGTCTTGTTTTGGTTTAACCACCAAGGAACGTACCCTTAGCACTCTTTGCCATACATCCACATTTTTCTGGCAACCTAATAGCCTTTTATTCCAAGTGTTCCTGATCATAATACGTTTCTCCGAATTTAGAGGTAACTGCTTATATTTGATAATCTCCTCCAATTCTGCAATTATTTGGGATCTCACGACAACGCTGTACGCTCTATTGTAACTTTCATTGATCAAGGCAGATATCTCGGTAACCAACAGATCACGGGCATTAAAGATATGCTTTTCAGCTTCATCAAAATTATTCTTATGCAAACTCAATACAGCATCAAAAAATTCTTTATTTGGAGACTGTGGTTTCATAACACTGATGTACTGTTCGATTTTATCCCACTGTCCTAGACCCCATGCTGCACCAGCAGCTAATGGTGCCATAACATTACGAACGTCAGGCTTAGAGATGGACCATTTTTCAGATGATAGGTCGGCCAATTGTTCCCACTCACCAAGAGCATGTAGGGATCTCATTTTACCCATGGTGACTTCCAGCGAATCCTCACCAGCATTCTCCCTTTGATTATACGCAGTCAGAGCATCTTCCCACCTCTGTAGTTTTTCATACCAAGTTTCTTTTAGTTGCAGATCATGGTGTCTCTGTGCATGCTTTAGTATACCGATAGCTGCATCTGTTTGGTGAAGCTGATTATTGATGCTTATTAATGACTCAATAGTGGAAGTGGAAGGTTCCTGGATAAATTCAACTTCTTTGTAATGTAATGCCTTAGCATATGCGTGACATCGTTGAGCGTATTTACCTAAGGTTTGAATGGGAATAGGTAGTGGTTTATCATCATGCTCCATGAATTCCACCAAGTTCAGAAGAGTCTGATGGATTTCTGGGGGGTTTTGAGGCGAAGAAAGAGCTGAGCAAAGTGACTGAATCAAATCCTCTTGGTATTGTGTATATAGCTCAGTCCAGCAGCTAGCGAATGACGCGTTAAACAATTCTCTGGCTAATGGGTAGTAAATTCCTGCTAGACCAGAACATGCTCTTAATGCATGTGAAGGTGATTCCTTCAAAAGTTGGATGGATAGTCTTCTAATCCATTCTTGCCAATCTTCTTTCGTCCTCTGCTGACTGCAATCCCAAGTATTCTTCAAGACCAATTGATTAACAGGTAGTTTCTTCGCGGCAGATTCAGCTTCAGTCGGTTCTCTCTTATTGTTATCAAATTCTCTATCAGATAAAATGTTCGTTGGCAAACCTTCATTATTTAATAGTTTGTTAACCAGCTGATCGTAAATTGAATGTTGAATGTGGTTTTTCACTAATGTCTTGTTAATTATAGGTATGAACACTGTGAAATCAGCACCTAGCTGAAGAAGAAGCAAACTCAAAGTGTTCATGGTAGCTCTGACAAGTTCTCTATCTTCCGTATTCAGGACGCGTACCAGCGCTTGCACAATACGAGATGACATTTGAGAAAGGTTAATGCTTTTGGCTAATTTCCCTAAGGTAACAACCGCCATCATTCTCAAAGTACCGGGAGAATATTCTGCCATTCTGACGACTGTTGGAATGATCAGATGTGCATAGTCCTCTAGATTACTATCAAATACGACCAGAGACTTCAAAATCCTAATAGACACCGCCTTTTTATTCGATTTATCATTTTCCAAAACATTCAAGAAAAAGGTCAAAGTATTGGGGACAAATCTTTTGAATTCACCTTCCAATGCTTTAGAAATAGATTCGATGACTGATATGATAGTAATTTGCAATTTGGTTATGGGGAAAAATTCCTCAATCACTTCGTACATTTCATCAACGTGAGTCCTGATGTGTTGTTTGACGATGGACACTAGAAGGCCCAGCTGTTGGAAATAAAATTCGAGCAATGAAGGAGGACAAGAATGCATGACTGTTATGATACCTGGTATAATTTGACCCAAAAATTGGACGCAACGAAGACCAAGGGTTTGGAAAATATGCATGATTGCCTGGATAACGGCAGTGTGATGGGATGATAAAGATGAATCACGTAGTATCTTCATCAGTGTGTTAATTACAACAGTTGGGTAGTACTCCTCATTAGATGGTGACATACCTTGCATCAACAGGGCGATATCGATAGATGGTGCATTCTGTTCAACAGAAATCTTTGCATTTGAGGTAACTTCCACTTCTCTATGCTTGTATGGATCAAGAGCACCTAATATACCTATTAGCCGTACGGTTTCCCTTCTTATATTTTGAGCACTCTCTGATTTCAAGATGTTGATTAAAACACCTAACAGTTCTGGATAGTCTAATAGTGGATCAATGACGTAACCAGAAGATGCAGACAATTGACCTAAGGTCTTAAGGGCTGCATCCCTTTTGAATGAATTAGATTGATCTTGGAAAGTATTTATAATTAGAGGCATTAACTCACTCAAATACTGCTTCATATCTTCACCACCTACAACTGAAAGTTCACCAACAGCTTTGAGAGCAGTAGAAGCTACAGCCGAAGAGCCGTCCTTGGATTTGGGTAACAAAACGTCCAAAATCGGCTCAATGTATGGCTTGGTTACCTCTCTACTAGAGCTGATGAGTGCACAAAGTAAAGTTGCACTTTCTTCTTTTTTCCGCGGCATGTTGGAGTACCTCAATTCTGTCAGTAGCTCTAATAATGTTTTCCTCAGTGATGGAACCACGTATGCTGGGTTCACTGTCGTGAGTCTACCTATTATTCGGATAGCCTCCATTTCAATTGCAAAAATTTCATCATTTAAAGCCATGAATAGAAGCCTCATGTTGTCTGGCTGTGCTAATTGCGGATCAAAGCTAGAATCTAAATGTTGTAAGATTTCAAACCTTATGTCTGCTATTGGATCTGTGATAGCTACTGTTAACAGTTTGCTTAGCACTTCTGAGACAGAATTTAATGCATGTAAAGATGTTTGTTTGCAGATGTTATCCTTAACAAACAAATCACATGAAGTTAATGCCGCCAACTTTCTTACATGGGGGTTTTCATGTTCAATGTAAAGTATTACCACCAATCTGACAAATTCCGTTAAGGAAGACTTGTGGTTAATTGTATGAAGCATTCTTAGTGCCTGTGTCAAAATTTGTGCATCATTGGTGTCGTCATTTACTTCACCCGTCTTGCGTAATATGCTTTGATTTCTCCATTGACGTGCCCTTTCGATTGATAAAGATTTGAGTGACATAGGTGATCCTGGTTGCTTGAACTTATCGCCTGATAGTGAAGTACAGAGTAAATCGAGTAAGCTGGAATTTATAGTGGGTTCTAGAGCGGGTATCTTTTCATTAATTATGAGTAAAGTTTCCTGCATGTAGTCAGATAATGGGCATAGAAGCATTAAAGAAAGCAGACCCCTGTTTAGATGTTTAGACAGCGCTGCCCCCACTGCACATGCTAGCTTGCCGATACAATAGAACAATTCTTTTTCAAATTTTTTCCTGTTTTTGAATTTAGTCTGTAAACCATCTCTAATGTTATCCAGTATTGGATCCATATAAGGCATAATATTTGAGCCTACTTCGTATGCAATGTCACCAATAGAAACCAAGATGGCGGATTTATCGCTGTGATTAGCTGCACTGGTACTCATATTGTTTAAAATGGTCAAATAGTGAACCATAGTTTGATCCAAATATTTATTAGCAAATAATTGAGGATCAAATGACGCCAGCAATGGTAAAATGGCATAAACTTCTTTACGAATGACATCGTATTTGTGATCTTTATAGGTCATTGTGGATTGGTATATTTCGTCGTACTTGCCATCCAGGTAAAATCCTTTCAAAGTGAGTAACTCTCTGTAAACAAGTAAAGTAGCATGGATGGATTCATTTGTATTCAGAGTTAAACCATAAACACAACCTTTGAAAAGTCTTTGTACCCACTGTTTGGTTAAAGGTGCATCTCTATCTTGGATAATCGAAAGGCATTTACCCAAAGTTACGGCGGCATCCATCCCAATGACTAATTTGGTGTCCCTTAGAGCTCTCCAGATGTTATCTAATACTGAATTCACATAGGGATAAAGTAGATACGGCGAATTATTAGCCAATGCTGTGATTATAAGTAAAGATGCATGCTTTCTATATTCCTGCTTTGAACTTGAAGACGAATTTTCTGGTGATGTAGTTAACCATTCAATGCAAGTCTTGACTTCAAATTCTACAAAGTCTGAAGTTAAAGTACCGCCCGGTACTGCTAATTTCCCCAACGTATTGGCAGCCAATCTCATTACTTCGATATCATTGGATGGGATAAGAACCCTTAAATAGTTAGCCAATCTAGAAGTTTGATTGGGTAATTCCTCCGTATGCGCGTAAAATCCTATTAACGTATCAACTGCTAATATCCCACCAATCTTCTCATCGGGATCTGAACCGTGTATCAATTCAAAAATCTTGTTATTAATCTTGTTACTAAACCTTTGAAATTGTTCCACAGAAACTTCTCTTACGAGAGATATTAAAGATGTCTTTAATTCGTATGATGCCGCTATTCTTTCCTGTGGTATGGGACTTCTCAATTTGTCAAAGATTAGGTTAAACGTGGAAAAATTGCTATCAACAATCGCAATCGATGCCTCATTATCAACATAGTTCTTCACATCACTTCCGCTACCATTGGTCACCCTAGTACCGTCCGCTGTCACTATACCACCCCCATCATGCGCCGAAGTGGTAGATATGTCATCTGCGGATCGAGAGCTCGATGTAAGCTTCTTTCTCGTGTGATGGTGGCCTCCTGCTTTTCTTCTAAGCGAAAGCATTCCAATTCAACTCGTTTTAAACCGTTGATAAGTTTCTATCTTGCTGTCTCTTAGCCAATTGACCTTTGAGTTTATTATGTATGTCTATCTATAATCTTTATACTACTTCCCAGTTTTTTATATTTTACCCATTATTTATTAAAGTTCCGTGCGGGTAATACCCCTGTTTTAACGCATTTACCGATATTTGGCAGCCAAACTGGATTATTTAGTATATAAAATTGGTATGTATCGATTCTACTCTTCGAGCTCTATTCAACGATAGTAGTGTCAAGTGGTATAGAGTGTGTTATGCATATATTTGCATGGTTTAAACGTGTTCCTCACCGCTCAAGAATCATTAAGTTCGCCCCTTTTCAAATTGAAAAATCTCTTGTACACTCGAAAGCTACATAAACCAATATTAAGATCGGTTTACAAAGGATCAATTGATCTGTTTCTCGATTATTTGGATCCCTTCTGTTGTGTCTAAGTGGGATTTTAACAAGATTGACTCCTTCCCTTTCTGCTTTTCTTCAATTGTTGTGCTCCTTTATTTTGCAAGATGTCATATCTAAACAATCCTGCCGTTGTCATGGACAATGGTACTGGTTTGACCAAGCTTGGGTTTGCAGGTAATGATTCGCCATCATGGATTTTCCCTACTGCTATTGCCAACGCAGCATCATCAAATGCTAAGAATACTGCATCTTCATCCTCTACCGGTGGTGCTGGTCTAGCTGCCAGTAGTACTGGTGGTAGTTCAGCCGCTAGTAATCCATATTTTACCAATGCAACATCTACAACAAACTTTGGTAATTTGACCACTGCATCTTTGATGTCGAACAATCTTTCAGGTAAAAGAGGTACTGAAGATTTAGATTTTTACATTGGTAATGAGGCATTGACGGCATCTCAGGGTGCTAATTATTCTCTAAATTATCCAATTAGACATGGTCAAGTGGAAAATTGGGATCATATGGAAAGGTTTTGGGAAAATTCGATTTTCAAATATTTAAGAACTGAACCAGAGGATCATTTTTTCCTTTTGACTGAACCACCTTTAAATCCTCCTGAAAATAGGGAACAAGTAGCTGAAATTTTCTTCGAATCTTTCAACTGTGCTGGTCTTTACATTGCAGTTCAAGCTGTTTTAGCATTAGCAGCATCTTGGACTTCATCTAAAGTAGTTGACAGATCCTTAACTGGTACTGTTATCGATTCTGGTGATGGTGTTACACATGTTATCCCAGTGGCTGAAGGTTATGTCATTGGCTCTGCATTGAAAAATATCCCCATTGCAGGTAGAGATATTACTCAATTTATTCAATCGTTATTAAGGGAAAGAGGTGAAGTTGATACTTCATTAAGGACGGCTGAACGTATTAAGCAAGAATACTGTTACGTCTGTCCTGATATCGTTAAAGAATTTAACAAATTCGATAGGGATGCAGAGAAATTTGCTCAATATGTGGTAGAAAATCAAGATAAGACAAGACAAAAAGTTGTAGACATTGGTTATGAAAGATTCTTAGCACCAGAAATTTTCTTCAACCCAGAAATTGCCTCTTCTGATTTTTTGACACCATTGCCAACAGTTTTAGATCAAACCATTCAAGCTTGCCCCATAGATGTTCGTAAGGGTCTTTACAACAACATTGTTCTATCCGGTGGTTCAACAATGTTTAAAGATTTTGGTCGTCGTTTACAAAGAGACTTGAAATCAATTGTTAACAATAGAATTGCTGAAACTGAAAGGCTAAGTGGTGCAAGATCAACAGGTGTTGACGTTCAAGTTATCTCACACAGAAAGCAAAGAAATGCAGTTTGGTTCGGTGGTTCACTTTTGGCACAAACTCCTGAATTCAAAGGTTACTGCCATACTAAGAAAGATTACGAAGAATACGGTCCTGAAATCGTTAGAAACTTTAGTCTTTTCAACATGGTGTGAAAGAGGGAACAAATGCACGAGAAAAAAGGCAAACAATAGAAGAAATAGGATCTTTAAGTTTTACACTACCATTTAATTATGTGTATAGAAAAATAAAAAAATGAAAAATAAAAAAATGAAAAATAAAAAAATGATGAAATTAGAATCACTTTAATGTACACTAATATTCGTCTTTGCCGCTAATGATGACGTTATCGATCTTTAGGATCATTCTGCAAAGTTGAGATGCTAATAGAATTTGCTGCTTCTTACCAATAAAAGGGTCAACAACAAACAATTCTCTCATATCGTTAGTGCCTTTACCTAAACAGTCCACACCAATTATTGAAGTTTGTTCTTTGAGTTGCTTACTCTTTAATGTGGTCAAAGTTTCTATAGGATCCAACCCTGAGTTTTCAGCTAAAACCATGGGCACAGTGTCCAATGCTTGAGCAAATGCACGGAAGGCATATTGGTCAATTCCACGTTGTTTATCAGCTTCCTCCGATACAGATAGAGACATGGAAACCTCAGCAGCACCACCACCGTAAACGACACGAGAGTCTTTAACCAAATTACGTACCACACATAAGGCATCATGAAGAGCACGCTTAGCTTCATCAACAATCATTTTATTAGACCCACGGATGAAACAAGTAACGGTCTTCGCATCCTTGCATTTCTCCACAACAAGCATTCTATCCTTTGTAGTACCAAATTCCATTTCGTAGATCTTACTACAGGTTCCTAATTTATCTGCTGATAGATCTTGGAATCTAGGGACAATTCTACCATGGGTGGCAATAGCGATTTGTTCTAATTCTTGACCACCAACCCATCTAACTGCAGGTAAGTTGTTCTGTAAAAGTAAATGATTAGCTTCATCGTCGAACCCCCATTGACAAATAACAACATCTGCACCTGCCTTCTTCACATGGTCTATCATTTCTTTGAATTTCTGCTGTTCGTAATCTTGTAATTTTTGGTATTCTTCAACGGATGAAATATCTAGTTTATGCTTGGTCTTAGGTTTTGGTGGTTCAAATGGACAAGTTAGGATCGCCAATTTAACGCCGTCTTCACCTTCTCTTGGTAAAACAACTTTAGGCATTTGTGGATGAGAAAAATCTTTATCCAGTATCACACCGTTGATCAATTTAGAATCCTTTAGTGATCCACCAACACGTCCCTCTAATTTAATTAATTCGAAATCAACATCCTTTCTGTCTTCATCCATAACACTAGTAACCGCATTAACTGCAATCTGAGCAAATCTATCCAAATCCTTAGAGACGATTTTAGAGCCAAGCGAGGTCTTGGCAGCTTCAAAAAGATAATCCTTGAACAATTTTTGCTCTTTGATCACGTCATCCGACTTAGCTTCTAACTCTTGTACTGCCAATTTAGCAGCTTCTTCAAATCCATTAGCAATCTTTATAGGATGAATACCTTTTTCAATAAGTTCAAGCGCTTGATCTAACAATGCACTTGCCAAGACCACAACACCGGTGGTACCATCACCGATTTCATCGTCTTGAGACTTGGACAACTGAACCAAAAGTTTGGCAATTTCGTTGTCCAATTCCATCTGCGAAAGAATAGTTGCACCATCATTTGTAATGGTAATTTCACCATCAGGTGAAATCAAGATCTTATCTAAACCTCTTGGACCTAATGAGGACTTTATGATAGATGAAACTGATCTAGCAGCTAAGATGTGAGACTTCTTAGCTTCCAATCCGTGTTGTCTCTTCTTATTACCTTGGTCTCTAACGATGATAAATGGTCTACCCATTTCGTCTTGGGCCACAATGGCATTAGACATATCGGGCATTTCCATAGCCTGAGGTACAGCAGCCATCTTAAAAGTATCAATGAGCTTCTAGACGCCTATTATCCTGATCTTCCTGTCTAATATTCGGTGTGTTTAAAGTCGTCAAAGTGTATGGCATTCAACCTTTCTTCACGGTCAAGGTGAAAAAATTCTGTTCCGGGTAATACGGATCGGATAGATGTAATAGTACTAGTAATTAGAAACTATATAGTATAATATACAAACAGTCCATCTTTCTCGAGTCTAATTATTTGTTCTATATTTGTATCCGCAACTGGTACAAGTGTAGAAAACTGTAGCACCTTCATCTGCGGACCGTAGTTGCAGAGTATGGTAGTGCATTTCATCATGCCCACACTTCGGGCACTTTTCTTTAATGGTGGCACCTTCACCCAAATCATCACGACCAATTGATGTCTTGACGACAGACTGTTTCATCTTTAATGATGAGGGGAAAGCATCATCAGCTGTTGAAGTAACCACTTTCAAATTGGAAAATTTTGATTTTGGATACCTTGCCTGACACTGTTGACATTCAATTTCAGAACCTTGTACGGCACTTGGATTATCAAGCAAGTCACCACAGTCTAGACAGAAGATTAGCGAACCTACAACACTCATTATGCACTGCAAGATCCTCTTGTATGAGCCTTTCTTTGGTATGTTGTACTCATCTCATCTCATCTCAATGATTTTTTTCACTAGAAAAAAGCGTCTGAAATATTTCACTGTACGGTCGGCGATGAGATGAGATGAACATATGATGTATAGTAGGGTCTACCTTACCACCCAAATTCTTTTCTTGATCTCATCTTTGACTGTTTGACTCGTTGGTTTCTTTGTTGAAGTGCCTCCTCGTTGTTTTGAGCATTTTTGACTAATGAACTCAATTGGTTTCTTGGATCATGGAGTGGCACGTAGGCCGGAGGATCTGATGGACCGGTGGAACCTGTGGAACCTGTGGAACCTGGGGGATCTATAGGAGCCGTAGATGTCGTAGAATTATTGCTTCCCATGGATTCCTCGGTAGATTTTTGGATCCTGGGCTCTGAACCCGATTTTGCCTGTTGGGCCCACATATCAGGTTCTATGACGTTCCAATCGGGTTCTTGGATACCGTTACGTCTGTTGTAGCCTTCTTCGAATGGTATCATGGTTTCAGAGATCAGTGTCTTAATGGCTATGGTTATTTACTTCAAAAGAGTGTCTTGATTAGAAGTCTTGATATAAAGCGTAGTCTCTTAGATCTTCACGTATTACAAACAATCTTCAAAGATGACAGCAGAAAATCAATATCAAAAGAATGAGTTCGTTGGTAAAGAGTAATCTAGCAGTTAATCTCAAAATCGCAATTGTTCAATTGAACTCACAAATTGGTCAAATTCAACCAGCAGTTGGTAGAACTTGGGAATTGTTAAAAAAGTTCAATAATAGGGTCTCGAGTACTCCAAAGAAACCTGATATTATTATTTTCCCAGAATTTGCACTCACTGGCTATAATTTTCATTCAAGGGATCAAATATTACCTTATTGTTGTGTTCCAAACAAGGGCCCCTCTTATGAGCTAGCATGTAAAGTGTCCTCTATGTTTCAATGTTACACGGTGATTGGATATCCTGAAAGGACTGCGGCTGGTGATAAATTATACAATTCAGCTATTGTGATAAATCCACAAGGAGAACTGGTCTTCAACTACAGAAAGTCATTCTTGTACCAAACAGACGAAGAATGGGATTGTTTGGAGAATCCACAGGGCTTTCAAACTTTCCCTCTGAGCTTTAAAGATATAGCTAGAGACCAACAGGGTAATGTTCAAGACGTCACATTGAAGACATCGATTGGTATTTGTATGGACTTAAGTCCTTATAAATTTAAGGCACCTTTCCACGATTACGAATTTGCTACCTATAACGTGGATCAAGGAACTGAATTAATAATTTGCCCCATGGCATGGTTGCATTCCACTTCTGCGATTGCTGGCGATGATAATGAAACCGAATTGCAAGCTTCCATGGATAATATTGCCAAGAATTGTACAAGAGAAAATATCCCCACAGTTGGAACACAGGGGGAGTTTGATATTGATATTGATGGTCATGAAACCCCAAGGTTACCAAGAGAAGATGAAGATGATAGAAATTTGTTTCGAGAATTGAATAAACCTGATATGTGTAATGTGAACTATTGGTTACTAAGATTTTTACCATTTTTAGGTTTGAAGGAAAGAAGTGAATGGTCAGTAGCAGCCTTAGCAAAATTAATTGTGCGTGGGCGCTTACTTCGTTCTTCTTACATTGGGGCTGCGTTGGATAATTATTGGTCATTTAAAAATAAAAATGCAGTCCTTGCAATTGCCAATAGATGCGGTATCGAAGAAGGTAAAACCGTATTCGCAGGGTCTTCAGGTATTTACAAGTTTAACGGTCAAGAATATGAAAATCACGATTCATTAGATTCTACCAATTTCAGCGTAGAATTAAAGGGTAACTTGGGCAAAGGTAATGAAGGAATTATATACAGAGAAGTGAATTTCCAAGTTTCACGCTAATGCTTTATTAAATACAACCTATACAAAACAAAAACAAAAAAAAAATCATAGGAATGGAATTAAGCGGGAGGGTGGTGGAGCTAAAACAACAAAATAGAAATGAAACGCCTTTTTTTTTATTTTATTTTTTCTTGTCTCTTGTCTTCATGCACTATTAATTAAAGAGAACCTTCGTCTACTCATTATTTTTTCCTCCTGTCATCAGAATAGTCCTTTTCAAACAATTTATTATCCTTCGGAATTGGAATGCCAATCCGATTGTAATCGTATATTTCGCCAGCTTCATCGGTAGTAACAAATAAGGAAGATTTTTTCTCATAAAAAGCTGTTGCTGCTGCTGTTAAATCTTTGTAAACTTCGTAACTGACTTGATCCGTAACTTTGTTAATTTCATTCCTGGTTAATTTTTGTGTCATTCCTTCCCAAAGTCTTTTCTCGTAAACATAAAGTGTAGCATCCTTTACCGGTGAACTCATGTTTGGAGCTATATTATGGCGTAAAATCTCCAAAACGTCTTCCTTTTCTATCTTGTTCAGCGTAGTATCGTATTGAATTTCCAGTTCTTTGAGACGATAAGCTGAAACATTATAAGAGGTATAGTACAGACTGAAAAGATCGGTATAACCAATATTGTGCATATTTTCAAAAAGTGGATCCATATCTTCCTGTTTCAAATCATGAACAGGTGATTTAATTTCTCTCAAGTTTGCATTCCATGAATTAATATTAGCAAATCTTTTCAAAATGCTCAAATTGAACCATGAACGAAGTTCTGGAACATAAACATTACCTTGATATACTGTAAATCCTAAATTCTCTGGAACGTAATACTCTTTGCGTAGATCATAAATGACTTTGTAAGGTACTAGGGCTTCGACGCCGTGGTATATAGTCTTTACCAATGGTGAAGCAAAATCCATGGTGATAAAATGGTTATTTCTACAGTTGTAAGCACCAACTTCACGATTCATATAATAACGTTGTTCTGGTGTTAACCCCTTCTGTGGAGCAGTTCTCATTTTAAAATGATCCCTTTCGCCTTTGTCAACATTTTTAATCCAGTCCTTTTGTTCGTTATTAAATTCTTCTTCATGTTCCTTGGCATATTGTGAAAGAGCTGTAATATTCATCGAGGCATAACCGTCACCTTTTTCTGGAAAATCAAAGTCTTTCATGCCTTGTTCTAAATTAATACCCTTTTTCTTTTCTTCATACCAATCTTTGAAATTTTCACGTTGAGGATTTGAAGAAACACTTATACCAGTAATATCCACGTAGAGACCAGAATCAACATCAATAAATCTTGCATCAATATTGTTCTGACCATTACCATTGGTACGCACTGTAATGGAAGTTCCAACATCAACCAGATACTTACCATTACCTTCTCTTGGATCTTCAAGAATTAAAGACTGGTTAAAATATTGACTTAACAGGTGTAAATGACGAATTGGCATTTGAACATCGTAATCGTTATCCCATGGGAAATTTTTACCGTTGTATAAATAACCATAAAGTGAACCGTGAGCAACCCAAGTTAGCAAACCGTTAACTCTTGTAAATTTTAACCAAGTGCGGATTAGAGAATTTAATCTCGCCTGATATTCTTGATATTCTTCAACTAATCCACCGTTAAAGAATCTTTTATCTCTATGGTACCCCATACCAGCAAATTGTGAAATATGAGCAGCTTCACTCAAGTATTTGGGTTGTAACGCCGGATGGTAACTGATAGAAACCTTTAATGACTCCAAATACTGTTCTTCATGAGGTGAAATTTTCTTATCATCTTTCAATTTTTCTAATTCCTTGATCTTAGCCCTAACGTCAAACTCAAAATCACTTGGTTTCAGCGGTATGGCACTTTCATCCTCTTGAGTTCTTTGCGCATCAGGAATTACAACTTTTGATCTAAATGCGGCATCGCTTAGTAGAAAATCGTGGAAAGTTTGTAAGTGATCAAATTTGTAGTCAGAATTTTTATCAGCACGAGTCATGTGACGCGACAGGTATGTATCCAATAGGCGGGATTCGATCAAATTCGACCTTTGAGAGCGTAATGGAAATCTGTATGCCGAACGAGCCCCCTCTAAGACTGTCAACGATAATGGATTATTCAATTTAGTTATCAGATAAGATCTCGCCTGCATTTGATAAACCTCCGGTCTAACGTCCTCATGTAATTCGTGAACCTGAATTGGCAAATTAAACTTAACAGGACCATTAACAGATTTACACTGACCTTCAGGAATGTTTTCGGGGGCTGCTTTTTCGTTTCTAATCTTTCTGTACCATTCAGCATCGTAGTATTTGACGCGCTGGTAAGAAAACAAGTAGTCTCCTACAGATGCTTCAAGTTCGTCCAGTTTATCAGAATTGAATGCTTTCTCATAAAAAAAGGCACATCCTAATTCTACCCCACCATCGTGGACAGCTGCGATCAATTTATCAAAATCATGATGATCTATCCAATCATACCATGAAAATGGCATTTCCGGCAGTGGTTCTTCATTCGTGATGTCCGCATGGGCCTCATGTTGATAAGTCATCGCTGTATTCATCGCATGATCCAAATAAACTGTCCATACAAGCCTTGGGTCACTGTCGTAGTAATGCAAATCGTCAATAGACTCCAGCTGCTGCCCCTTTTTTGCTCCGAATGACGGAGTCAAAAGTGATCCTTTCAATGTGTACACATCAGGCCAAATCATACTCGTATCGAACTTAAACTTACGGTATAGCGCACGGGCTTGATCCAGCTTGGATCCTGCTGATCCAATAATAAGCGGCACCTCTGCATCTTCACTGCTGCTAAAACTCGCTTGCTTTACAATAATAAACACTATAACAGAAAAAAGCAGAACCCGCTGTATAAGTGACTTATGGGAGTTAACCCAACGCAAACCTCCCTTTGCAAGCAGCGTCATCGTAGAGTATAGAAGCGGTTGAGTATCGCGGCAGTATTGCAGTAGTTTATTACTGATCGGTTGTATTGAAGTACGTGTCCGATGCGTTCCCCGTTTCGGTTTCGGATTCTCAGGGTCTTTATATACTGTGAATAAAATACGGTAACCAGGCTGCAGTTTTCTGCCAGCACTACTACAAGCGGTTACTCCTTTTCTTACGGTGGTAGGAGCCGACGCGAACCAAGAAAACGGAATTAAGGCTAGCCAAAAAACGGAGTAGGAGAGAGTGAGAAAATATCCGCCGTTAAAAGGGACTGAATAGGCTGCTGCAAGGCGATACAAGACTATATAGGGTGGTGTAAGGCGCTTCGGGGCAGTGTGAATGTGTTTCAGATTGTGCGCCAGTGCACCCATTACGTGGGACAGTTAGCCCCACCTTTTTTCGTTTAATAGTGAACCCTGGCTTATTTTCCCGTTACGGCTGTAGCACTATAGTAGTACCCGCCAACCATTGTCTAAGTGGGGAGCGGTGGAGGGGCATGCATTTTAGGTCTAGAACACTTCGAGGCGTTGTAAAGTGGTTTCTCTCGCTTTTACTGTGTTGTTCATGCCGCCCCAAATAAGCTTTCAGTATGTTTTTCCCGGCGAACATGTTTGAAGAATGCTGAGAATATAGAAAAGTGATTGCACGTGATTGGCAGTGATGCTAGAGTCCGAAGGATGGTAAAAAAAAATGGTTGATGTATGTATGTATGTATGTATGTATACAAGAGGTATAGGATTAACGTGGTCGGTTGATAGTACGCCTATATACAAAGGAGACTGGAGTATAATAGTGACAATGGCAAAGATAGATTCTTCACAATTCTTGTCGACTATTATCGGACAGAATGTTCATGTTAAGCTTCATTCTGGTATGCTTTATAGAGGTAGATTAGAATCTATTGATGGATTTATGAATGTTGCACTTTCGAGTGCTAAGGAACACTACGAAACTGGTGAAAACGGATTGCTTAGAACATACCCTACAGACGTTTTCCTAAGAGGTACGCAAGTTATGTACATTAGTGAAGTTAAGTAAGTTTAAAAATCGAATGAATGACGTTGAATATTTACTTAATCCTAATCGTATTTATAAAATAAATTCGTCTAATGGTGTTCACCGTTCTTTGAATGTCTCAAATGGAAATAGTACTCCAATGAATAGCCCATAACCAAGATTGACACAGCAAGGTGCCACAATGGTTTACCACTTGCATTGTCACCATCGAAATATTTGGCTTTGTATTTGCTGATCAAACCAGTTGGCTTAATGGCAGGGGCAGGGCCCTGTGGTAAAGATTTGTAGAATTGGACCACGTTACCAATACGCTTTGCGTTTGGAGCAGAGCCGATGTTTTGTGACGAAACGACCTTTGGTGGAATTAGAGTGGACAATGAACGTCTTGCAATGGGATTCATCGTGTATGAAACTGCGTTATTAGCTATTCCCCTTTCTTTGCTTGTTGGTGCAGTTGAGATTAGTGCTTTAATTCCTTTCTAGCTTCGGGAGCGTTTCCTTCGGTGTCGCATGTACCCGTGTGGAATGATTTTCAAAAGATGGGAATCTCATTGGGTGAATAAGAGCGAATGGTATTAATGGTTCATGGAGAGGTAGTTGTAGATTTCTGGTTCTGTTAGATATTTAGAGCGTACTCTGCCCATTTGTTTACCCTTGTTGAGTTCACTTTGGTTGATTTTTTCCCAATCCTGCCATGTCGTATGGCGGATGTTGCTCAAATCAACGGGTGGAATGCGTTCCAGGTTTTGCTGATTCTGTAGATCATGGAGTACTTGGTCAGCAACTTGGAAAGAATCCTCCATTGTAGTGGCGATTACACCTTGAGATCCTCTACGAATCCATCCGGCGGCATAGAGGCGTTCGATGGGTTCGTTTTCCGTTGTAAGAACCCTCCCGCGGTCGTTGGCAATACGATCGCCGAGCCATTTAACCGCCAAAGGTTTAAATTCTGACATCGGTTGGCCCTTGTACCCTAATGACGTAATCAGTAGATCTACATTGTAGTTCAATTCGGAATTTGGCAGTTGTTTAACACGATTATCTGGAGTCAATTCGTTTTCACACAGTTGCAAGGATTGAACGCGCCCTTGGTCGTTGGTTTGGGTTTGTAATGGAGTCTTCAAGTAGTCAAGGACCCAGTGAGATCGTTCCTCTGGTGGTGGACCGTGTTTCTTGTAATTTTTCTTTGTTCTCTTGTCAAATGGCGTTGAATATTCTTGACACATCTCTACGCGTCTTTTAAACGGTCTATCCTTTAATTGATCATCGTTGAAGAGTGTGGGATGGAAGTACTTTTGATCGATTTTGCCGCGCACACCAAACCTTTCCATTTCCCAAAGTTCTCTCAATTCTCTGTTTGTGAATTTCGAATGTATGAAATCTCTACGTGCAATCATTTTCACTTCTTGTATTGGTGCCTGTTTTAACTTGTCAATTGCAACTCTTGAAATATCAGTCGGTTGCCATATCTCATCCACACGGTTTGTCATTAATACTCTCGTTATGTCAAGTGCTACATTACCATGACCAATGATACCAACACGATGCACTTGAGACCAGTCAAACTCTGTAAATCTTTTATCGTTTGCAAAGCCTGGATGGCCATTATACCAATTGACGAAGTCTCTACTGCTAAAGACACCAGATGCATCTTCACCAGGAATGCCCAATGCGCGACTACTTTGACATCCGTAAGCTAAAATCACAGCATCTTCTTGCTTCAATAGTTGTTGCAGTGGTATTTCATCAGATCCAATCGTCACACCGCCAATAAAGCTAAATTTACGTCCATCTTTGCCCTGATTAAAAGTTTCTGCACATTCTGCAAAGGTATCTTCGCAGTTTTTAACTTCAGGATGGTCTGGTGCTACACCATATCTGCTCAATCCGTATGGTACTGGCAGTTTTTCCCAAAGAGTAACATGTATCGGATCAGGACTTTTGTTCAATAGACGATAAGCAGTATAAAAGCCTGATGGACCTGAACCAACGACGGAAATACGCTTCGAGGCCCATCGAACGAATTTCAGTGATAATCCATCTAAGATCATTTCTTTTTTTCCTCGAAACTGCTGCTTTTCAGTATTTGTTGCTTTATCCACTAGTTGGTCTCTTTAGTATAAAATATCGAGATTAAGTTGGGTTTACTTTCAACCCTTGGTGACTAAAGACCACGTATATACATATATTGCAGAATAACGACCAAAAATAAAAATAAACGAAAAAACCCTTATCGATGGAATACAAGAAGTTTTTGATGTTTGGAGATTCCATTACGGAATTCTCTTTCAATACTAGACCCCAACCTGAAGAGAATCTTGGTGATCAATTTGCCCTTGGAGCAGCATTAACTAATGATTATAGTAGAAAGTTAACAGTCTTACAACGTGGATTCGCTGGTTATAACTCCAAATGGGGGCTAAAAATTCTACCTAAGATCTTAGAATATGAGCAAAACATTGTCATTGGTTTTATCTTTTTTGGATCCAATGACTCTTGTGCTGGTGGTCCTCAGCGTGTTCCCGAAGATGAATATGAATCGAATTTGCACAAATCGGTTCAGATGTTTAAAGCTCGATCCATAAAGCCAATTCTTGTCGGACCAGCATTTTATGACAGCTCTAAATGGGAACCTTCACGTCAAGATGAAGTAAGGCAAGGTTACGCTAGATCTAACGAAGGATTTATCAGATATGGTAAGATTACCGCAAGTGTTGCATCAAAAGAAAATGTTCCATTCTTAGACCTTCGTGCTGCAATGGAACGTGAAGCTGGTAAAAATTGGACGGATTTCCTCGTTGATGGATTACATTTCAATGGTAAAGGATATGAAGTCTTCTACAAGGAGTTGCTGCAGGCAATCAGCGATCACTACCCAGAATACCATCCTTATAACATGGCAATTACACCTCCGTACTGGAAGTATGTAAGTGAGGATGAATCTAAATTGGATTAGTTCTTGTAAAGCAAGCTGTTCCTTGTTTTCTTGTAGACGATGATCAATGTAGTCAAGAGCCGAAATTTCAACTAGACTTTTCACTTTTTATAAATAATGCCTGTTTAATAGAAGACAGAAACGAAAAATAATAAATTATAAAAGGTACAATCAAGATGCCTGAAACGCCTGCAGGGCCTCCCAGTGTTGAAAATACCTCTGTTGCCTCTCCAGTTGGTTCTACTAGTCCTAATAAAAGTGGACCCCTAGGTAAATTCCTTGATAATGTTATGGAGAACAATCCATATTTCGCCGCTGGTGGTGGATTGATGTTATTGGGGACTGGTCTGGCAGTTGCTAGATCCGGGGTTGTTAGAGCAAGTAGGCTGCTATATCGTCAGATGATTGTAGATCTAGAAATTCAGTCTAAGGATAAGAGTTACAGTTGGTTTTTACAATGGATGTCCAATCATCCACATAGGATTTCCAAGCATTTATCTGTGAGAACTACTTATATACAACATGATAATGGATCGGCTAGTACCAAGTTTGCTTTAGTACCAGGTCCTGGTAACCATTGGATTCGTTATAAAGGAGCCTACATTAGAATCAAAAGAGAAAGATCGGGAAAAATGATAGATATTACCAGTGGATCTCCATTTGAAATTGTGACCCTAACTACATTATGGAGAGATAGACATCTTTTCAATGAAATCTTAGATGAAGCTAAAGGTATTGCCTTAAAGAGTACAGAGGGTAAAACTGTGATTTACACATCTTTTGGGCCTGAGTGGAGGAAATTTGGCCAACCAAAAGCAAAGAGAGCACTGCCTTCGGTGATCCTTGATAAGGGAATCTCAGGTGGAATAGTAGAGGATATAAGAGATTTTATGAAAAATGGTAAGTGGTATTCGGATAGAGGTATCCCCTATAGAAGAGGTTATTTACTATATGGGCCACCAGGTTCTGGTAAGACAAGCTTTATTCAGGCCTTAGCTGGTGAATTGGATTATAACATTTGTATCTTAAATTTGTCTGAGGGCCACTTGACAGATGATAGGTTAAATCATTTGATGAATAACATGCCAGAAAGGAGTTTACTTCTACTAGAGGATATCGATGCCGCTTTCAACACGAGAAAACAATCAGGTGAGAATGGATTCCACTCTAGTGTTACTTTCAGTGGTCTACTAAATGCATTAGATGGTGTCACCTCTTCGGAGGAGGCAATTACATTCATGACCACGAATCATCCAGAAAAATTGGATCCGGCTCTTATGAGGCCAGGTAGAATTGATTATAAGGTTTACATCGGAGATGCTACACCTTATCAGGTGGAAAAGATGTTCATGAAATTCTACCCAGGTGAATCTGAATTGTGCAAACAATTTGTCGATAAAATACGCAATTTGGACATTACTGTAAGTACAGCTCATCTGCAAGGCCTCTTTGTTATGAATAAGGACCAGCCCGCTAAGGCCTTGCACATGGCTGATACGCTACGTAACCAAAACAATTTCTTGTAAATAAATACATATTAAGCATCCAAAAGTTCGTCTAGTGCAGCCTCCAGATGAGCAGGTCTCACTTCGTTGAAACCATCTCTATGAGCGTTCGATTGAGCTTCTACCAATAACTTACGCAACATCTCTTGAAACCCACTAGACAAGATCAATCTTTCAGACTCACTAGGTTCCTCTACGAATTCGTAACGTTTTCTCCATTGATCTAAAAGGTATTGGCCCAAATCAAAACCCATCTTGACAGTTTTGTGCTGAAACTTTACTTTGGTAAAACGCTGATGATGCTTTTCTCTATGTACTCGTCTTAAGGCGTCTGGTTACCCGGATTTGAATTGTGGTAGATATATCGGCGGCTAATGTGGGGAAAAACAGATTTAGCCAATTACTCTTTACTTTCTTCTGAACTAGAGGAAATAAAAATAGCTTAAAGACATTTAAGATGGATTGGTACTACGTTGATAGACCTGTGAGAACGATTGAGGACTCTTTTAAGGACTTGGAATCCATCTTCAAAGATAAGAACAATAATGATACTCCACGGATCCCACTAACTGATGAGCTGTACAAGCCATTCGGTGATACCAATATCAATTTGAATAGTAGTATTTCCGCTGAAAATAATAACTACGTTGCTACACCTAGGTTACCACTCGCTTCAGCTACTTTGGAGGATTCATCAGCGGTATGTTCACCTGTTCAACCGGTGCAATCACCATTAAACACTTTGCAGACTCTTGAAGCTCATGCATTCAGGTCAGTGGTTCCTAAGCAGATAGTATCACCACAACCACAACCACAACCACCATTACAAGTGGATTTTCAATCTCAGGTTCACCGGGCCGCTGCCGCGGCCACCAGTGTAACATCACCTATCGGTGGTATTTCCACTAATGCCAACCATTCGAATTGGAAACCGCCACAAAAGAAGAGCTCGGCAATTATTCCACCTTGGATTCACGTTCCCGATCATTCTCGATTCTTTGTCATCAAATCATCAAGTTTAGAGCACGTCAAGAAATCGTTTTACAATGGTATTTGGTCATCCACATTTTATGGTAATAAGAGGTTGTCAGAAGCTTATGAATCTTTGCCTCAAGGTGCAAAGATCTACCTTTTATTTTCCGTTAATGCATCGGGAAGATTTTGTGGGGTAGCTGAAATGAGTTCTAATCTAAGAGAGGATTTGGATACAAGTATTTGGGGAGATAATTCACGTTACCGTCATGCCTTCAAAGTACGTTGGATTGTCGTGAGAGATGTGCATAACAGATCTTTAAAGCAGTTTTTAATTCCCGCCAATGACATGAAACCAGTGACTAATTCGAGAGACACACAAGAGATCCCGGCGACAATCAGCAAATCCATTTTAAAGTTGTTCAAATATGAACAAAGTGAGGTTCAATCGTTTTTAGATGATGATTATTCATGAATACTTTTGTCTAGTTTCTCATTTTTTGTTGTTTTCTCTTTTTTTTTATCATATGGACGTTCGTTCGATTACGAACTTCAAGGGACAAACTCTTAGCACTTTTTGTTTTCATACAGAAATATTATGATAAAAATAGCTAGAGATTCATCCCAATTGCTATGTTAAGAACTATTAATCCCACGACCAGGCGTTGGTTTTCAGTGCTATCTTCATTAAAGAACACTGCTGCCAGCGAACCTGTTAAAGAACCTGTGACAGCTAAGGCGGAACCATTGTCAGAGGCACGGGAGGCATATTTGGAAAGAGCAGTCCGTGTAGATCAAGCTGGTGAATTAGGAGCCGATTACATTTATGCAGGTCAATATTTTGTTTTAGCCAATAAATACCCTCATTTAAAATCTGTATTACAGCACATGTGGGATCAAGAGGTTCATCATCATAATACGTTTAACCGTTGGCAAACCGAGAATAGAGTTAGACCTTCACTAATTACACCATTGTGGAAATTAGGAGCATTTACCATGGGGGCAGGTACCGCAGCCATTTCATCAGAGGCAGCCATGGCATGTACAGAAGCAGTGGAAACTGTTATAGGAGGTCATTATAATCAACAATTACGTTGTCTTGCTAATCAATACGATTTAAAATGGACGGATGGTACAAACGGTCCTACAAAAGAGATTAAATCGCTCACTGAAACTATCAGACAGTTTAGAGATGACGAATTAGAGCATTTGAACACAGCTATTGAACATGATTCAAGAAAAGCAGTTCCCTACATTTTGCTTACAGAGGGGATCAAAGGGATTTGCCGTGTAGCCATTTGGACTGCAGAGAGAATATGAGTGCTACGAGAAACAATATTTTTGTCTTATCCTTTTTTTTTTTTTTAATACATCATATTATACCAACCCATCGTACAGATTCAAAGAACTGATGATTGAAGGGTCAACCCTTGACCCTTCCCTAAATTCATCTAATGTTATATATCCGTCCTCATTCTTGTCCATCAGTTTAAATATTTTACGAACCCTCAATTCAGGCGTAGCTTCATCATCACTTAATTTGACCATGGATCCCATCATTTTGTATATGCTAGTAACAATCGTCAACATTTCATCGAATGTAATAAAACCATCATGATTTAAATCGTACAATTGAAATGTCCACACGAGTTTTTCCTCCAGGGTTCCTCTCGAAGTGGTACTTAATACTGTAATAAATTCTCTAAAGTCAACAGATCCACTGTTGTCCTTGTCAAAAACGCTAAAGAGATGATTGGCAAATTCTTCAGGAGATCCAAATGGAAAAAATTGTTTGTATATCTTGACAAAATCTTGGCGTGTTAATTGACCACTGGGACAATCTCTCAGGAATCCTTTGTGCCATTGCTGTATCTCTCGACGATCGAAATATGTCGACTGTCTCAACGATGTCAAATCATCTTTGGACAACTTCGATGCTTTTGCTCCCATGCTAAATGTAATGCTAATGCCCCTAAGTGACCACCTCGAGAATACTTGTTCAATCCTTGTTGGATGGTGATTAATGAAGGACGATGTGGAAAACTTCATCAACATTCAACATGTTTAAATTTCAGCGCGCGAGCAGATGTCAGTAAATACTAAGGAAAATATAGATAAAATAAATAATCACGATAGTGAATTAGAGATTAAGAGCCATTCGAACTGATCATTTCTATCCAATTGAATATTTGTGAATTTTTAGAAATTATCCGTAATAGATATATTTAAATGTCTTTCCGAGTTTATCTTAAAAAAGGGCTAAATTCCAGAAACAAAATTCTTTAAATATATTGCAAGATAGCTAGAGCAAGTGGTTAGGTCAGATAAGGGCTAAGTGGTAGCTTTTGGCGGCTAAGCTTCATTATTACAATCCGATTTGGTTAGGTGATCACTATGTACGAACATTGGTGTTGAGTGTAAGTGTAGGAATGCAGGTAAGTGCTTAAAGGAAGTGTCTCCTTCTCAATATAAGAACCACCATTAAATGGTAGTAGAGGTATCGAAATTGGTTCTTTTAGGGGTTTTACTGAGTTGATGCTGCTGAAGGACGAATCTAGTGAACCAGCAGTTGGTGGATCAGCGAGAGGCGTAGCCTCCAGTAGTGATTTACCACCTGAATTGGTGGAAACTGAACAAATTGGTGAAACGATGAGTGAAAGTGAGATTTCTGAAGATCCAGGTAAGAATGAATTGCTAGATACTCAAGATTCCGGTAAAGTTCCTCTGTATCCTGAGGCTGCTGCCCGTTTTCCTTTTAAAACGGCTGACAGGCTTCTGGACGATATTCTACACGATCTGTCATTTATCAATTCTGATGACCATTCGATTCTTTATTCTGATCTAAGCAATGGGATATTAAAATCGCCGGTGCTGTCATACTCGAGGAAAGTGGGTAAAACCAGGGCTTATAATTTGGGTTCACTTGTTGATCAGGTTGTACTTCAGACAAAATTCGAATATGATTCAGTGTCGTGTCCTCAGCATAACCATTTGCAAGTTTTTATGGGGGTGCTTATAGATGTAACGCAACAAAATGTGGCGACATTTAACAATTTGGCAACTTTACCGATTTTCCATTTAAAAGTAACGGTAAAGACCAGGGATGTCCTTGAACGCACCAAGAAAAAAGCAGGTATTACACATTATCATTCTCTGGATGAAAGTGAAATACATCCTTATGACAAGCAAGATCTTTTAACATTTGATTCTAAGGATCCACAATTGTTGGATTATGCCATCTATGTGTCCAGTGATTCAAACAAATTGATTTTAATCGAAATTTTCAAACCAGAATTTGATTCAGACGAAGAAAGAGATGCATTTAAGGAAGAATCTATCAATAATAGATATGAGATGGCTTGTAACAGGTTCGATTCTCTTGATCCAACAAGAATACCCACGCAACCTGATTGCATCAACACTCTTTTTAAAATATTTAAGGGACCATTGAATAGGAAAAGCTCAGAGGAACCGAGGAAAACCATCAATCCAAATAATGTTTCTCTCAACTCACATATCGACCCCACTTGGTTGACCTCCAAATACGGATTTGAACTTCATGTTGAAAAAGATGAGGAAACAGGTGAAGATATTCTAGAGTACGCCCCACCTGACTTGACCAACTACCATAGAGATTGGAAAGTGAGAAGACTTCGTGAGTCTTTTACTAGAAGATGCCTGGAATTGATCTTCTTGGGTAGAGTCTCCATCAGATTGCTGTCGCAAGAAGCCGTTAATAGAAATCCTAAAGTTTATCGGATCTTTAGCATGATGCAGACTAACTTCTCGACCATGTTCTGGTTTCAACTTTTGGGTGAATACAGGGCTATTTTCAGCACAGAAAGTAGTTCTCCATTAGATTCAGATCATCATTTCATAGATCTGTCAGCTTGTTACAATTACATCGACAGGGATATTATTCGCAATTATGAGGCACAGTGTACGTTAGATCCAGAAAACGTTGGGGTCTATGTTGATGCCCTCAATTTCATAGCAAACAGGAAAGGTGCATATCAGTTAATCGCTTATTGTGGTAAACAAGATTTCGTCGGCCAGGAAGCATTAGATCATGCATTGGGCGTTTTCCAAATCGATTCCAAAGAGTTTGACCCGCATAACTTGAATGATAGTGTTCTATTATCAATATACAAGAATGAAAGCGCCAGTACAAGAAATCCCAACAGACACGCAGAGTTAAAAAATTCCTTGAGGCTGCTTGCTAAGTTTAAAAAATCTCCAAAATTGAAGTTTTATGCTGATTACGAACCCTATAGAAATGTGACACAGGCATATGAGATTTTGGAAGTCGATGAATCTGTTGATGATGATATTATTCAAACGGCATACACAGTCAAAGTTAACGATTCGCCGGGTCTAAAAATTGATTGTGATAGGGCACTTTACACTATTGCTGTTCACTCAAGAAGTTTAGCACTTTTCAATTTCCTGGTGCAGCAATCCGAAGAATTTCAAGAGTATTTTGGTCCTGATCAATTTTCTTACCAAGATGCCCTTTCCGTCCTGCAAGTTAATGAGAATGCGGGTGATGATACAATCTTAGAAATTTTTCAACGTAAATGGTATAAAGAACCAGTATTTGACGCCGATCAATTTTTGAAATTGAAAGGCGCATTGTCCAAGATTGGATTTGAACGAAATTCTAAACTGATCTCACATTTTATTGACACTGGCACAGTTGATGCATCATGTCTTCCCGCTGAAAATTGGCCTACCGGGTTGAACAACATCGGTAATACCTGTTATTTGAATTCGCTTCTACAATACTATTTCTCGATTTCATCTTTAAGACAATACGTTTTGGATTATCGTAATACTGTCCAACATTTCTTGAACAATCAAGAATATGCTTCGAGAAGAATTGGTGGTAGAGAAATTACTGAAGCGGAAGTTGAAAGGTCGGTACAGTTTGTCTACCAACTTCGTGATTTGTTTGATTCTATGATTCATGCCCAAGACAGATGCGTCACTCCAAGAAAAGAACTTGCCTACTTGGCATTTGTACCCAGTGGGTTAGGAGTAGAATTCGAACTACCTAACGCATCTCAGGCTAATGCAAACGCTCCAGTTGAGAAAGAGAATTACGTCAATATCGATTCTGAACCTTCACCACCACCTAATGATGAACCTTTGCTCATAGATTTGGACGATGATTCTGACCCTAATAATCATTCAAAGCTTAACAAAAATTCTAATGACGACGGTAAGATCAATGAATTCGACAATTCTCAAGCAGGCGAGAATGATGTTGATGTTGATATTTCTATGACTGACAGTCCTGCTGAAGAAGAGAAAGTTACAAAAGCCGACAGTGGATCCTCAAGTAACAATTCCAACAAGGCGGTAGCCATGAACACTTCGACTCGTGTGGCTAAGATAAGTTCCGATCAACTTGAAAATGCACTGGAAATGGGGAGACAACAAGATGTCACGGAGTGCATTGGAAACGTTTTATTTCAATTGGAAAGCGCTTCTGATCCGATAAGCTTGGGTGATGACAATGAACAAAATGATTTGGTGAAACAATTGTTCTATGGTAATATAAAGCAGAATATTATTCCTTTGAAAGATGAAACCCAAGTTCGTACCAAATATGAACGCTTTTTATCGTTGTTGGTTAATATTGGTGACCATCCTAAGGATATCTATGATGCATTGGACTTGTACTTCCGAGATGAGTATTTGAAATTGGAAGAATACGGTGATGTCAAGAGAACAGTTGCTGTAACAGATTTCCCAACAATTCTACAGATTCAAATCCAGAGAGTATACTATGATCGCGAGCGGTTCATGCCGTTCAAGTCTGTTGCACCATTGCCTTTCAATGAAACTATTTACATGGATAGGTACAGTGATACTAATAACCCTGTGTTGATTAACCGCAAAAGAGAGACTGAAAAATTGGTGCAGGAACTCAATGGCCTGAAGGGAAGGCAACGTGAGCTGTTGAGCAAGAATGAGTTGGGACTATCAAGAAAGGGTGCTTTAATTGAGACTTCCAACTTCTTAAAGTCAGATGTTCTTGAAACTCAAGGCATTCAAATTGATAACAGGACTGGTCTGGCACAAGAATTAGATAATATTGTTTTGGGGATTAATGATGAGTTGTCGCAGCTATATCATAATATAACACAATTAGAGAGTAAGATCTCTCATCAGTTTGATGACTTTAAAAGCATAGGATACTCACTTTTCGCTGTATTCATTCACAGAGGAGAGGCTAGTTATGGTCATTATTGGATTTATATCAAGGACCGTTATAAAAGTGGCATATGGAGAAAATACAACGATGAAACTATCACAGAGGTTCCTGAGAGTGAAGTCTTTAATTTCTCAGAGGGGAATACCGCTACTCCATATTTTCTAGTTTACGTCAAGCAAGGTCATGAACAGGAGATTGAGCCCTTGAAAAGAGTATTAGAAGTAACTGTGTAATTGATAAAGTTCAAATATTTACGAGCATATAGTAATTTACGTCTTTATGAGTAAAATACGTAATTGGAAGTTTGTCCAAAATTAATCATATCTGACCGTTTCATTGGATCAGGAATCCATGGACCAGCCATGACACAGTGTACTCTCATCTTTTCGTGATAGTACAAGTCCGTTAACAATTTTGGAGTAATTAGAAAGTACTGTGAAGTGTTTTCTGCACAAGCATTTTCTACCATCGACTTGTGCACTATTCTTTCATTTCGCGAATCCATACCTTGGTTGATTTCGTCCACGACCCTAAAAGGAGCTGTTGTAAATTCTTGTAAAGCAATCATATAAAGGACCGTTGACACTGCTCTTTCACCACCTGATTGGGTATGGGAATCTAACTTTTTTAGAACTGCATTGTCCCTAAACTTAACCATAATCTCAATCTTCCATTCAGCAAACAAGTGAGGCTTCTCTAAATGGACAGTACCAGCACTACCCACGCTTGTAAATAATTTGGAAAACCTTGTGGAAATATTACTTATCATAGCATCCAGCTGGGGTTCCAAAACGTGCTGATTCTCTCTCAAGAGATTTCTTATTTCGTTCAATTCCTCGACTTGTCGAGGCAACGTTTTTTGTAGACCTCGTAGCTGCTTTTCCACTTGTGATAGAATAGTTACAGAAGACTCATCGTGATTTAGCATGCCTATTTCAGACTCTAATCTATCAATAATATCTTGGATGTAAGTTACGTTAAAATTATGGTTCTCTTCATAATTGGTAGCACGGTCATTTACCTTATCTTTTGTTTCTTCATCATAAGTCTGAATTTGAGATTTCCATTCTCGATATTCATCAGTATCACGCATCTCTTTGGCGTTCCTTTTCTTGGCAGCATATTCTTCTTCGAGCTCTGCTTCCCGCTCAATGAAGGAACGAAGAACATCGTTCATAGAAATATTCAGATTTTGAGCTTCAAGTTCTGCAATATCAGCATCCGCCAATTCTCTCTGGTGTTGGTTCATCTTACCGACAAGAGAGACCATTTCTCGTAAAGTTCTGGTTTGCTTTTGAAGTTGTGTTGATATCTCAGCTTCCACATCTTTAATTTTTTGTGTAACATCTTTATTTGATTCGTAGGTTATTTGTCTAATCTTAACCTCTAAACTCTCAATATTGCTTTTTGTCAGTGAGTGTTTTTTCCTAATTTCATTGAGGGAATGCGCCCGTTGGGCTATCATGTCATTCTTCAAATTATTGTCATTCAGTTGATGTTTAAGATCATTTTTTTCTCTGGATAATTCATCCAGATCATTACGTAGCCCAACGTGTCTAGACTTCAATTGAGCCACCTCTTCATTGATCCGAGTCTTTTGTTCCTCTGACATGACAGATTTGTTGTAAAACTGAGTATTTTTGATATTACTATCCACTGAAAATACTTGCTTGCTGCCATATAAGGATTTTCTGAAATCGACAACTCTGTTCCCATGGATGATCCTCCTGAATAGAACTTCGCCATTTTTAGCCGGTTTAGATAATTTTGATAACTGTTCAGAACTTAACTCTTTTCTGGAAACTGGGACGGTATGCAGATTACAAATTTGACAAAGCATACGAATGACATTTTGGTCACCGGTGACAAAATCTGACAAATAACTCTCGAAACCTGCATTCCTTAGTACTTGCCGATCTAACGGTGGTCTCACATTAGCATCATTTAACTCTCTCAAGTTCACTTTAAATCGTTTCAAAACATCATCACTAAATTGCTCGTAGCTATCGGCATCCACTATGGTAAATGCCTTGCTCGTGTTATAATCCACACAGTGATTTAAATATCGTGCAAATGCTGGATTTGTCACAGAAACAGACATTATTGGCGGCTCTAATACTTTGCCGCGCATCTCAGGTCTGCTTCTAATGTATAATACGGCAGCTTTCACTTCTTTCAAATCCGGATTTTGATCTAAAACCCCAATTCTATCATTGCTGTTTAACGAATTTAATCTGTTATCCATCTGTTTCTCCAAATGTCTCATATTGTGGTTGATACCACTTGCTCTATTGTCAAGTTCTAAGATGGACTCGTTTAAATTAGCTTCCCTGAGGATTAAATCATGTCTTTGGCTCGTTATTTCATCAAAAACCGATTGTGAAGGTAATTCAATTGTTTCCAAAAGTTTATATTTATTTTCTAACTCTTCTCTAGTTTTTGCTGCTGTCTCTTCCAATTTTTTGGTTCTATTTCGATAGTATTCTATTTGTTGTTCCTTCTTTTCAATTTCCTCCCTAATTGATTCCAATTCTTGTTCAACTCTTCGATAAGATGCTTGGTCCTCTTTCAATTGTTTGTCTTTGAGATCCCTTTTATTTGAAAGTATCTCTAACCTCTCCTCAAGATTCTGCTTGGCGTTACTGAAGGGTTTTTTGTCCTTACGCAAACTTTTTAGATTAGCCTTGGCCTGATCAAGATCTCTCTTATAATCGGCCAATTTTTCCTTGTGGTCTTTTAGCTTGGCATAAGGTAAAAGTTGAAGGTGTAGTTCAAGCTCGCTTTTTTTAGATTCCAGTTCTTTGAAAGCCTTTACAGATTCCGACAATTTCTCCTTTTGAACTAGCAATTCATCGTACTTTTGCTTGTTTAAATCTAATTCCCTTTGAGAACTGATCTCCTTGGCTTGTAAATCCTTTAAAAGTTCTAGCACGTCTAGTAATTTTGCATCTATGGATCGAGTTGTCTCTGCCAGTAACTTATCCGATTTCAACCTTGCAAACTCTTCTACACGTTCCTGAGAAAGAAATTGACACAGATTGTCTAATTGGATGTTCAACTTCGATACAAGCAATCTAACATCTTCTTCAGAAACTACACGATCATTTATCATATATCGGGATTTAGACTTGGATTTGATCAACTCTCTTGTAATTTTGATTGTGTCAGCTTCCGAATCTACACCAGGCATACCTTCGACCTTGGGAGAATTCTTTAAAGTAATCTCAATTGACCCTCTATCTTCCCCATTTTTGATAAAATCCTCCACTCTTTTACTTCTCTTGATGAATTCTGGTTTACCTGCTAGACCAAGACAGACCGCACATACAAATGTAGATTTACCAGAACCATTAGGACCAATAATCATGTTCAAAGACGGCGAAAGATCGAATTCTGTCAATGTATAAGTAACGAAATTCTCTAATCTCATCTTCACTATAGCACCGGGATGAAATGGCGAGTAATCGACGGTACCCAACTTCAGCTTCTTGGAAGCAGGACCATCTTCGGCGTATTCTGCCAGATTTAACGTTGTAGAAGCCATCGTAGACCAGCTTAAAACGGGTTCTTTTCTCTTATCTTTGTAGTCTATTTGATGGACTTTTGAACGCAGTAACAGAGCCGACTAATACACCCAACAAATGGTGATAAGCTGTTCAGTTGACTGAAGCAATATTTCTAATAGCGATCTAACCACTAGCCAGCACCCACTGATGCCTTAATGCCCGCCTTCTCGATTTACACGTGATGGTGAAGTTCTTATAATGGATGATGTTATTGTAAAGAAGTACATCAACTTCTTAAACATTACTACAAGGCAAGAAAGCCGTGTGAAAGTAAAAAGCCAATCTCTCTGGAACCATGCCGGTGATATTAAGGTCTCGCCATAGACCAGATTCCACTCCTGAAGAAACTCAGAGGCCTGCTAAGACTGCTGGCAGGCGCGGTAAGAGAAGTAGAAGAGTTGATGATGAGAAAGATAACAGCGATTCTGGAATGTCCGATAGTGAGACGGGCTCTTACGGTAAATTCAACGGTAATGGTAGACCTTTTGATATTATTGCTGGTCTGCCGTGTTCCTTGGAGGTGCCTCAATACAATTCAGCATTGACACATCCGCTGTCGGTTAGAGATTCAGCTGTGCTTTACGATTCGTTGGTAATATCTAGAAGGACTTGGGTTCGTGGTGAGATGTTTGAACTCTACTTCTCGAAGCCAGCGAGGTCTATCAAGGAGGAGTCGAATCAAAATAAGCAAGATGCTATGTCGCAGGCGATGACCGTGCAAATTCGTGATAAGATGCAGAAGATGTGCGACTGTAATATGATGGGAGGACCTCATCAGTTCCCAGTGAGACTATTTATTCTGAAGAATGAAGAGCTAGAAAAAAGGTGGCAGGAGGAACAGGATTCAAAGAGAAAGGAGAAAGAGGAAAGGAGGAAAAGAGATCAAGAGGAAAAGAAGAGAAGAGTAGAGGAGAAGAAGCAGAGCCAGTTACAGAAGAAGCAGGAGAAGGAAAAAATAATGCAAATGCATAAGGAAAATAAGGCTCGGGCTAAGCAGGAGATGGAGGCCATGAAGTTGAAGAGAAAAGAAGAAGTTAAAAAATCTAAAGAGGAACATAAAAAATATAGGAAAACTGGAGATTCTGCACCTCGTACTGTAGTTTCACCCTTGAGAAAGACATCTCCTCCACCTACGAATCAATCGGTTAATGACCCCAAGATGATTGCAAATTTAAACCTGATGGCGCAAAAAGATTCAAGATTGAATACCCTTATGGGAACAGTGGCCAATGGTGAGGCAACTTTGGAGCAGGTTGAAGAGTTCAAAAAATTCATAGAAGTTGCCAGGAAGATGCCAGCTCCACCGGGATGGAGTCCTCCGCCTGGTTTAGTACAAGCAAAGAAGGACGCTCCTGAACCTGGAGTGGAGAAACAACAGGTTAGAGAACAAGAGTTCAAAGAAGAAAAGATGGATAATGCCATCAAAGTTGTAGTCAAGGAGGAGGAGAAAAAGGAGGAAGAGAAAAAGGAAGAAGCACATAACATGGTGAAGAATGAAGATAATGATACTAATGCATCTATGGCGGAGCCTGATAAAGATAAGGAACCTAAGCGTAGGCGAAGACCTAGAGGTTCTGTTAACGAGGAGGAAGACAAATCGATGCAATTGACAGCATTTCAGCAAAAATACGTTCAAGATGCCCAAATAATTATAGAATTTACAGAGTATACTCATGCAAGATACATGCTGCCGCGTAATGCAGTGTTGGAGTATGTCGAAGAGTCCAATGACTATAAACTTTCATGGATTATGGTGCATAACAAAAAGGAGATTGACAGGTATAGAAATAGAAGGATTAAAGATATGACGAAGGGTAAAAAAACTGATGAGGAGAAGAAAGCCATTGAAGAAGAATACGATGTATACGGTGATGAGATGTGTCCTTCGCCACTTTTTACACCAATGACAGTAGTTTTCTCCGGAATTCATAAGAAGTTCAATCCCATAATGGTTCACAGCGTGGAACCGCTGGAGAAAGTACAAAAGGAAATGAGTAGCATATTGAGCGTGGGGACTAAATTGTCAGGTTACAATTTATGGTATCGATTGGATGGTTACGATGATAAGGATCTTGCAGAAAGTGTAAGAGTTGATCTTACTGAGCATGAGTACGATTTGAGAGGTAAACGTCAAAAGAAATAATTAGATTTATTAATTAAGTAATTAAGTAGAATATTGTAATTGGATACCAAATTTGTTGGGATAAAATGTTAACTTATTTTCAGTTGATGGAACTTCATTAATTTCGTTTCGTGGATTAGTCTTACAGAATTCTGTACCTGCTGAGAGAAGAAACCCTTTAAATTTACCTTCCCAAAGCAGTCGTAGGTTTTTATCTTTTGATGAGGTACTTAGTTTCCAAACGCTAGTAAAATTTGATTGATTAATTCTATTCTCAAACTGTTCTATCATGGATTTTTCTTTGTCGATCTTCTTTAAAGACGAAGAGAATGCAATGGTTAAATCTTCCAGTAATTGTCGTTCTTGTGGCGAATTGGCTCTTGGTGATATTGAGTTCCTACTATCGGGTGCCATCATGTGGTAGTACATTATACGATCTTTAGGTTCAGACGCATGCCCATTAATTTGTTCTTGTAACTGAGGTGAACTTTCTTGGTACCCACGGCGCCAAAATTCACATCCAAATGAAAGGTTTGATTCTATTGAGTACAGGTTAAAATCGTATTTGGTAGAAAATGTTGATGATGAACTTGTCTTTGCGGTATAAGTGGAGGAAATGTGACCAAAAAGTGGATTCCACGTTAGCGTCAAAGTCTGTGGTCTACCAGTGGTGGGTGAATGTGTGCAATACCTTAGAGTAGTGGAACATCCAGGACTCAAAGTAACTATACCTAACCATACTTCGCCACCTAAAGAAAGGCTAAAATTATTGTACAATGATGTCTTCAACTTGGAAGGTGTCCCCAAGAAATTGTGTAGATACCTGTATCCACATAAGAGGTCATTGGTGGACATTATCACTTCATGTCTATTCCTACCAGTATCATGTTGCCAATAACCTGTCAATATGTTAAATCCATTAAAGCTACTAACGCATTGTAACGTCAGTTGCGTACTTTCATTGAGCCTTTTGATGAGCATGGCTTCCAGATTGGGACTTGGATATGACATTTTCCCATAGTAAAGCGATCTGACATGATTATCACCATTAGAACTGGGCTTATGCGTGTAATAAGGTTGTACGTATCTGTAAGTGTCCGTCACATCTTGTAAACTGATAGAATTAGAATCGTGTACCAATTTATCCATGTTCTCAGCATCTGTATATAGGTAAGTCATCGAACCGTTGAATATCTTTCTACTAAAGACTTCCATGGTATTAAACGTATGAGGGGTAGAATTGTTCGATAGTTGGAACTTGAACTGGTTGGGGACTGGGAAATCCAGTATATTCCTCGAACTGGCCAAAATATTGGCATAGCTATTATCGTAATTCCAATCAGTGCTCTTTTCAAACTGTCTCTGAACGTAATCCATATAGTCTAGCATTATTCAATTGGATGCGGTCAGAAGGGCAATAATTCCCAGCTTCAATATTGGGAGCCTAGAGCTTTTGGTTCTTCCCTTTGCCAGAGAGTTCCTTCTTGGGCATCATCATGAAAGAGCGCATCGCCCTAATGATGTTATCCACATGTTAAACAGCATTCAAGGCTAAAAGAACTGGTATACAAACCATCAAAAATTCCACTTGGATTAATCGTCTTAGTGACGTCGTGATAGACTGAGGTTGAACTCTCGAGATACAATTTGATCGATGGAGAATCTCCAGTCCAAGTTGGACGAAACGGAGGCTAATTTGGAAGTATCTAAAAAGTCGACATCAACTGCTCGTAGCAGTAGATTGAACGTCAGTGGCAGCAGTATTAGTTCACAAGCAGGTAGTGAACGTAAAAGGTCGAGCAGTAGGACTTCTAGTGGTAAGAATGTCAAGAGTTCGAGTGATATCACGTCGGCGTCCAAGATCTTTAGGAATCTGTTGATACTAGAAGACGATTTAAGGCATCAAGCTCATAGGCAAAAAATCCTCAAATGGGAATTCACACTTTTCCTATCTTCATTGGCAGGGGTTGCTGGATTTGCATTTTATGAGTTGTATTTCACCCATGATGCCATTACAGGATTCCATAGGTTCATTTTACAGTTTCTGCTGCTGTTCATAGCCATTACTGTAGCTTTATTCCATCTAGGAGGTGAGTACAAGAGAACTATTGTCATTCCTCGAAGGTTCTTTACATCCACAAACAAGGGCGTTCGACAATTTAACGTTAAACTGGTTAAAGTTCATTCTACATGGAATGAACAGTTTACAGATTACGTCAGATTTGTTAGTCGTAATGTGGCATTCATAAACATCTACATGCTGACCAAGACTCTAAGGCTAAGTGAATCTAACGCCCTAGTGACATTTTGGAGGTCAGTAACTATACGATCACAACCTCGAATAGGTGCTGTCGACGTCAAACTGGTCCTCAATCCAAGGGCATTCAGTGCGGAGGTCAGAGAAGGTTGGGAAATCTACAGAGATGAATTCTGGGCTCGTGAAGGTGCAAGAAGACGTAAGACAAGACTGTAGTTCTACTAAAGGAAGTTTTCCTAAGCATGGCTCAGAGTAGCGGTTCTGATTATATTCTTTGGATTATCTCAACATCAAAATGTTCTGCTACTGATCGACTATCAAATTGTTCATCATTTGCCATGAAATTAGGTCTCTTCTCTTTCCAGTTCGAGAATTACGTCAAATTTCCAAGCAGTAATTGCCCAGAGCCCACTGGCTCTTGCAGCAGTTTTCTCTTTTCTTCTTTGACAGTGTTTATGCATTTGCAAGATGCAACTACTTGCGTAAAAGCAATGATTTGCTTTACGATAGTAGTCTTCGAGAGTGAAGTAAAAGTTTTTAAAGGCTTTTGTCGTCCATCCTTTTATCATTCGCAATGATTTTCAAATTTTTCATTTATCGCGGTGGATGTTGCCGTCTGGATTTCCGCTCGCTCAACAATGGTCCAATGATGGTAACGATACGCTTTTGATGTCAGTTGTCATGGCGGGATCTCAACATCGATAAGATTGATTAAGTTTTTGATTGGGGACCCTTGATAAGGATGGATACGAGTATAATATAAAAAATGGATGGAATATTCAATTAAATCTCACCTCCATTTGGAATGCGACGGTAACCGACAGCCGAAATAGCACAAGATGTCTGACAGTAAAAGTCTGAGGATATCTCCAGTCCCCTCCCTTGGGAAAGGTGACGTACAAGTTTATACATCTGCAGGTCGTATCAGATCTATTCGTTCGAGAACTGGAGCAGGTGAGGTAAATTACATCAATGCAGCTACCTCTAATGATGATAATCAGTTGTTGGCAGAAATTGGGTATAAGCCTGAACTGGAAAGAAAATTTTCCACTTTACAGGTCTTCGGTATTGCATTCTCAATCATGGGTCTATTGCCCTCGATTGCCAGTGAACTAGATGACGGTCTTGCTGGTGGTCCAGTTTCTACAGTTTGGGGGTGGTTTATTGCCGGTATCTTCATCTTTTTAGTTGGTGTAACCATGGCCGAGAATTCAAGCGCAATTCCAACGGCCGGTGGTCTTTATTTCTGGACTTATCATTATGCGCCTGAAGGTTATAAAGCAGCGATATCGTTTGTAATTGGTATTGGAAATTCGTTAGCTTTGGCTGCAGGAGTTTGTTCCATCGATTACGGATTTGCAGAAGAGGTGCTGGCCGCCGTTGTTGTTTCCAAAGATGGGAACTGGGATATAACCCAAGGTAAATTGTATGGTGTGTATGCGGGATGTGTGATCCTCACCATCATGGTAACGTGTGTTGCATCGGGATGGTTAGCAAAGATGCAATCCATTAGTATCTACTCGAATTTGTTTATCATCGTGTTATTTTTGATTGCCCTACCCATTGGTACGAAGGTTAATCGTGGTGGATTTAACGATGGGAGCTTCATCTTTGGCAAATTTGAGAACTTGAGCGATTGGTCTAACGGCTGGCAATTTTTCTTGGCTGGGTTTACACCTATTGTTTGGACTATTAGTTCTTTTGATTCCTGTGTACATCAGGCAGAAGAAGCAAAGGATGCCTCCAAAGCTGTCCCCATTGGTATTATGGGGTCGATCTTTGTATGTTGGATCTTAGGATGGGTTATTAACATTGTTTTGATGGCATGTATTGATAAGGACATGAACCGTGTTATGAATAGCCCTTACCAATTGGGTATGGCACAGATTATATTTGATTCGCTGGGTAAAAACTGGACAATTGCATTTTTAGCTCTAATGGCCTTCTGTCAATTTTTGATGGGAGCATCCTCCATGACTGCAGCTTCAAGACAAATATGGGCTTTCGCAAGGGATGACGGTATGCCATTATCCAACATTTTGAAGAAGGTTGATTCTAAATTCCATGTTCCCTTTTATGCTTCTATCTGTAGTGGGCTAATGTCCTTAGTTTTAGGTCTATTGATTCTAATCGATGATGCTGCCGCTGAAGCACTTTTCAGTCTTGCCATCGCAGGTAACTATTTGGCGTGGGTAACTCCCAACTTCTTAAGACTTACCTGGGGCAGAGATGTCTTCAGACCTGGTCCGTTTTATTTGGGTAAATTTTGGTCACCGGTGGTCAATTGGACCACAGTGGTTTTTATGGCATTCATCATCATTATGGTTATGTTCCCAACTCAAAAGAATGGCATTAACAAGGAAAATATGAACTACGCTTGTGTCATTGGACCTGGTACCTGGCTCCTCTCACTGATATATTACTGGGTCTACAAGAAAAAGGAATACCATGGTCCTAAATCCAACTTGGACGATGAAGAGTATGCTGACGCTGTTGGACCTGAAGTTTTGGACGCTATTCTGTCTACCGATTACAGTACAGGTTACAAGGCTGTGTGATCATGCATCTATTCGTTTGGCTTTTGCCTTGATTATATAACGGCACTATATATATATATTTGTCATGTATATTTTACATCATTCTATTATTGTTTTTATATGAGTGACACACTGACACCTGGCTCTTTTCTTTTTTTGCTGCTTACGGCAGCCTGTTGCGACGGAACCCTAATTGGCTGAAAGTGAGCCCTAGTTCCGGGTATATTTTTCCTTCACGGCGGGATTTGACCGAACCCGCCATCAAATCTGCTTAATCGCGGTGTTCAAAAGAGTCATACTGGTCTCAAGGGCTCATCGTATGCTACTCTGGGAAGCATAAGCCTTCAAAGGCGTCAAATACAAACTGATCAGTGCGGTCGCTCTAGAATATTTAAACTAAAGGTGTTCCCACTTGTTGAGATTGCTCAGAGGTTACTTCCTTTCAATGAGACCATCAATATAATACCTGAACACAACCACTAAATGTCAGCTCTAACTCCACCAACACATTCGATTGACCTCGAGACGGGGAAACATTCAAGAACCGTCCAACCACTGGATAGTCTTGAAGAATTGGATCAGGCTTCTAAGACGCTTTGTAGGGCATTTGCAGATTCATCAGCTAATGATTATTTGCTAAGGAAATTTTTCAAACTATCATTAGATGAACCAATGTCCAGATGCCGCTTAAATGCAATGCTAACATATTTGATAGCATGGTACCATGACTTGGGAGGTGAAGTCGTGCAGGCCAAGGATTTTGATGCCGTTGGTGTTTGGTCGTCGCCTGGACGTCATCTACCACATACCTACAGTGATGATCCCAAATTTAACGAAATTTTCTTCGAAAGATTAGATGAGCGCAAGTTGGAAGTATTACCAGCGGGAATGGACTATTACTACCTTTTCATGATTGGTAAAGATCCTACACAACGCAACGTCAGAGGTTCCGTGAGGAAAATCTTAGAGGATTATAAGAAAAGGGCTGACGAAGATAATTGCGCATGTATCTTAGAGGCCATTAATGAGCATGCAAAATCCGTTTACGAATATTTCGGCTACAAAGTCGTTCAAGAATTTAAATTCGGTGAAGGCGAAATTAATGAAGACGGTACATTGGACCCAAACGGTAAAGGTTTCACGGCATACCTGATGATTTATTACAAGGCTCCAGAACTCTTGAAAATAAACTAATGCATGGAGTAAGTAAATAAATAGCTGGATAAATAACTCGGAATACATTGTCTAGAACAATTGACGATTTGCAGTGTTCTTGAAGCCCATATAGTTTACCAGTATACCTATAAGAGGACCCTGTGTCACGTGATACGGATCCATACGGAATGTGTCCGGGTAATACCTGTTCGAAAACAACAACACGTTCAACTTTCTCTTCTGCCCCCCTTTCAATCTATCAGCTTCTTGTCAGAGTAAAAACTCGAGTAACTTTGGAAATTATAAAACCTAAGCTAGAGGTTGGATTAGTTTCCTGTTGTTTATCTTTAAGGATCATTGAATCCTATTTATTGCCATTGATTCAGCTGCTGTTGCCGCTGTTGGATTCTTCCTTTTCAAAAAAGAACTAAGGAGCTGTTTTAAGTTGCTAGTGTTTTAGGTTTGGCATAATAGTGAACAATAGTAACTATAACGGCAGTAAGAATAAAGCTCGCTTGGGATAATAGGATAGAGAATTCCCTTTAAAACCATTTTTTTTTTCTCTTTCTTTGCAAGATGATGCGTGGATTTAAGCAAAAGCTTATAAGAAAGGCGACTGGTGGTTCTTCCAGCACAAATAATAAGAAGAAAGACAAGGAGAAGGAGTCCTCGACGTCGGGAGGTGTTAGTAGAAGTGGATCGACAAGTTCTAACTCGAGTTCCGCTCAAAATACCGGTATTGGGGGCGGTTCGAGTAATAGATCTTCATTAGAAAAAACCAGAAATCCACAAGGGAGCTCTGGTTCGTCTTCGTCCTCTTCTAAGCAACATTCTTCCTCATCTAATTCAAACAAGCAAAAAACCAGTTCTAGTGGTAGTAATGGTTCATCTTCAAGAGGTTCAAACAATAATAGTAGAAATGCGACACCGGTTTCTAGCAGTTCAAGGACGAGCGGCGGTGGGTCTACTACTCCAGGACCTGGAACGACCTCGAGATCAGACAATGGTTCAAGCACACCAACCTTAACGGTCACTAGAGATGGATCAAGACAACAACAGCCAAACGCTTCACCACAGACGAATTCTGCAAATGGTTCTCAACCTACTTTTATTGGTGCTACTGCGGCAGTACCTCCCAGCTCTCCTACGGGCGGCGGCGGTGGTGGTGGTGGTGGATCCCCACCCGTTTTTGCATCTCCTTTACAATCTAGTGCTGCTTCCATGACAGGCTCAGCAAAGGATCTCGCTGGACCTCAAGCATCACCATCGTCGCCAACGGGTATAGATATTCCGAGATCGTCTCATTCTTTTGAAAGATTACCCACGCCGACTAAATTAAACCCTGATAGTGAATTAGACCTCATTAAGATACCTCAACGTCATTCATCATCAAGATTTGAACCTTCACGTTATACACAATTGGCGAAGTTACCTGATTTTGAATCAGTTTCACCAGAGGAAACAATCCCACTTTTCATCGCTAAAGTTGATCAATGTAATACTATGTTTGATTTCAACGATCCCAGCTTTGATATTCAAGGTAAAGAAATCAAGCGTACCACTTTACAAGAATTAATTGAATTTATCGTGACAAATAGATTCACCTACACGCATGAAATGTACGCTCATGTGGTTGCCATGTTTAAAGTCAACCTTTTCAGGCCCATCCCACCTCCAGTAAACCCAATCGGTGATGTTTATGATCCTGACGAAGACGAGCCGGTCAATGAATTGGCATGGCCGCACATGCAACTAGTTTATGAATTTTTCCTAAGATTCGTGGAAAGTCCTGATTTCAACCATCAAATTGCCAAGCAGTACATCGATCAAGATTTTATCATTAAATTGTTAGAACTATTTGATAGTGAGGATATTAGAGAAAGAGACTGTCTCAAGACCACATTGCATAGAATATATGGGAAATTTTTGTCATTGAGAAGCTTTATTCGCCGGTCCATCAATAACATTTTCTTACAATTCACCTATGAAACTGAAAGGTTCAACGGTGTTGCTGAACTTTTAGAGATCTTGGGGTCTATTATTAACGGATTTGCTTTACCTTTGAAGGAAGAACACAAGATTTTCTTAGTTAGGGTCTTAATTCCACTGCATAAAGTTCGCTGTTTATCATTATACCATCCACAATTGGCCTATTGTATTGTGCAATTTTTGGAAAAGGAACCGTTACTAACTGAAGAAGTTGTCATGGGTCTACTACGTTATTGGCCAAAGATTAATTCGACAAAGGAAATTATGTTTTTAAACGAAATTGAAGATATTTTTGAAGTCATTGAACCATTAGAATTTATTAAGGTGGAAGTTCCACTTTTTGTTCAATTGGCAAAATGCATTTCATCGCCACATTTCCAAGTGGCTGAAAAAGTTTTAAGTTATTGGAATAATGAATATTTTTTGAACCTATGCATTGAAAACGCTGAAGTGATTTTACCGATCATTTTCCCGGCGCTCTACGAATTAACTTCACAATTGGAGATAGATACGGCAAATGAGGAAGATGGAACCTCGGATCCATATATGCTTGTTGAACAAGCAATTAATTCTGGCTCTTGGAATAGAGCCATCCATGCTATGGCTTTTAAGGCTTTAAAGATTTTCCTAGAAACAAACCCCGTACTTTACGAAAATTGTAATTCATTGTACATCTCTAGCGTTAAAGAAACTCAAAAACGTAAGCAAGAACGACAAGAAGAGTGGCACCGTTTAGAGGAATATGTGCAAAAATTGAGAGTTAGTGGTAATGCGCCAGCAAAGGCACCAGTAGGTGGGGTACCTTTCCATTCTTCCACCACCACTACAACTACAACTGCAGCGGTCCCAACAGCTATATTATCTTCAAACAACTCAACCATATCATCTCATGACGAAGGTCTTAAAGTGACAAATCCTTCGAGAACAAAGGATTTTGAGACGACTGCTGCTGGAGCCCAATTACAGTACAATCAACAACAAAGATAAATTAAAAAATATTAACTAAGTTAAACAAATCATGAAGACTAAATTACACAGATATTAATATATCAACTGATCGCCATCACTTTTATTATTGAAAGAGAAGGAAATTGTATTTATACAATCATTCATTATTATTACTACTATTATTATTGTTCACACAAGGGCGTGTTGTTAGTTACAAAATTGGGTATAGATATAGAACTTTATATTATTTAGACACGCGCTAATTATCAACAATTCGGTTTTACCGTTTTGTTGATTCAACAACGGTTTACGTGGCTCGCAAAAGGGCTGAAAGAACTGTACCTCCCCGTGTTAAACTTGCTCTCAAGATATTGGATATAAAAAGGATGTGGGGAAAGGGGATAAACGGTTCTCATTGTTCCTAAGTATAATAGAAATACATAAAGAATCCTCGAGTAAGTCCAACTATCTGAGTTAAGCAAATTCCCCAGTATGAGACCTTTTACCGCACCACGTACGCTATTAAACATCTTTAAAACAACATCCTCCAGGGGTATTAGCACTACTTTTAGACCAACAAGTACAAGGGCTACACTTTCTGCATTCCAATTGAGGCCAACAAAAGTTGCGACCGGATTAACATTGGCAGCATCAATTGGCATTGGTACACCATGGGTCTGTAAAACAATTTATAACGATGCTATTGTGGAGGTTAATTCACCAGCATCACTACATAAGGGCCAAGAACTTGGATTACCATCAAGAGAACCTGAGACAACCAGAGCTAGAAGTCGTTTCAATGGTAAATTGGATTACAGACAACTATGCTACGGATCAATCCTAGGTGTGTTTTTAGGGGTCGTAGTTGGTAAAATTTCATCATTACTGGTCTTCCTAGGTGCTTCAGCCTATTTGGGATTACAGTTTTTACAAAATAGAGGTGTTATTGATAAGGGTTCTACTCAACGTTTATTACAAGGTTTCACTGTAAAGACAAGTAGAGAATCTATTGATCTTAACACTTTAGTGTGGGAAAGACCAAGTTTTAAAGTTTCATTCCTCTTGACCTTTATATTAGCAGCTGTCAATATATAATAGTAAGTGAGAAAAAAAAATGCATTTCATTGGTATGCCATATAACATACATAACAACACAGGAGTTTTGGCTTTAGTTCGATCATACGTAGTTCTTCGAACGAACTTTAAAGAAGAATTGAATGACCACTGCTTGTAGGACACTTATGCCCACCATGAGACCCATGATTAGTAGTGATAACCAAGTTAGTCTGGAATCGGTTGATTCCACGGTGTACATATTTCTCCATTCTCTTGCCCTCAAATAATTCATGGCCTTAGTAATCTTTTGCAAATTTCTGTCGATCTCTTCAATTGCATTATTAGAGATTGCATCTTGTGGTGAACTGTTTTCGTCTGGGATACCTAAATTTCCCTTCTCTAGTTCAAGGACAACTTCCACTTTCTTCAAAGCAGTTCCGTATGAATTGGTAAAACAGAAACTGTATTGGCCTAAACCAAATGATTTCAAAAGAAAATCGGAATACTTCTTTTGCTTTTCAGAGATAATTTTAGTTCCATCTGGAGAAGTAATTTCAAAATCAATTTCAAAATTTCCACCAGTCAAAACTTGATAACTGACAACTAAAGAATCCTCATTATCTGTTAAATCATAGTATAGGCATTCTTTTGAAAAAGCTGGCAATGCTATGGAAAATGGTGCATAATTGGAAGATTCAGCTTTCACCGCTGGAATCAGACAGCAACAGATAACTGCAAGTAGATGGGGCAAAATTGATTGCAATTGCATGTCGTTATGACCTCTCAAAAAAAGTTATACTTTTGTGTCAACGTGTCAATTGAGAAGGTGGGAATCAAATAGAAAAAATTCTTGACACCTGATAATATTTCTAATTCCACTTCTCCTTCGTTGCTTTGTTTTGTTCGGGATTTCTTGTAGTTTTTCATCTTAATTCTTTATTTTTTTTTCAACCTTCCAGTGTATGGACACGTATTTCTCAAAGTTACGCGTTACAATAAGATGATGGAATATCTCATAATAATTTTAGAGGATCAGCATGGATTTTTAGGGCCTTATAACTGTCGCCATCTGTTTTCTCCGGTCTTATTTTTGCCCTAGGTAGGTTTCCCTGCCCATAACGTTCATTTCTGCCTTTTTCTGGAGGAAAATCTGTCTCTGTAGCTCTTGAACCGTTGTCATGTTTGGAAGGTTTGATTCTGTCACTCTTTGTAGTATTCTAGTGGCAACGGCGGTGTCCCTTTGGGTCATTGGAAGGTATTGAACCTGCTGCCGCTGATTTGACATCAATTGGAATAAAAAAACTCCCCTATGCACTAACTTATTGCACCTACAAGGTTCCTTAACATTTTGCACGTATTTCATTGCAATATCGACACCATAAGGGTCAGCGTCTGTATAGATTTCCCAGCGTTCAATGGCGGTTGTCGAAACTTGTAGCTTGTGTAAGAACAGTCTGGTCAAAAAATCTGGATATCCTTTACCAGTGACAATGATACAGTCGTCGTAGTAGGAGGGGCTGTATTGCACATCGTTAACTAGTTGGTTGTATACTGCTTCCTTCTCCAGCACTAAGAGACGAGTAGTCGCATTTCTTCCTGGCACGATCTGACACAGGGAATTCTGATCCATATGGGGAATCAAACTAGAATGGTAGGGGTTGATACGTTCTTCACTGCCCTTGGTCAGTATTCTTATCTCTTGCGTAGTAAACACTAACCCTTTTTGTGCAGGAATCACATTTAGGTTATCTCTAGCGTTGGTCAGTTCCAAGCTTTGAGCAATAGTATTTATCCAGCGATCTACTGTTACCTGTTTCCCATACAATTCCACATTAGAATAAAACAGATCACGGTTAGTCTTGACAGTACTACTCGTGAGACACTCCTGGATTGTCTGTAAAAGGTTTAACATGATTGCAATTCGGTTGGAATTTTGGTGGGCGGCAACTGAAGAATATAACCCGTGGTCTGGAAACTTTAGAGATATGGGGGATTTGCTTTTAGTCCTTATAAGTATGTTGACTGGTTGCTGATGTTGCTCCAAAGAGTTTTTTGTTAAGCTTAGTATGGTTTCGATAGTGCCGCTGATGTCCTCATCATACATGTTCATGTGAATGGTTCTTGTCCGCGGCAAGAGTGATTTGTATAAATCATCTTTGGTACTGCAGTCATTCATATAATCAATCAAGCCTTTTCCCATCTTTTCTTTTCAACTTTTTTGATTCTTCAAAGTAATGTGTTGGAGGTTAAGTTGGTTTTTATAAAAACTTCTCACGTAAATAATTCAATCTACTTATAATCGTATCTTTATCCATGTAGCAGCCCTTGATCCACCTAGAATCGCTAGAGTAAGCACTTCTCGCGTGTAAGACTCTCCTGTTGTCTAAGATTACGCAACTGTTGGGCGGCAACTTAATTTCAAACTGATTGCTCTTATCAGTTATACAGTCCTCAAAAAGCTCGAGACCGTTTGTAAAATCGTTGAACATGTGCCTTTCAGCTAATTTACTTTTGCAAGCGTCAGATTCTGGAGATTTGGCGTGGATACCAAAGGTAAAAGGCGCCTGAAATGGCGGTGAATAATTAACGGCTTTTATCAAACCGTCAAAGTAATCATCCAGAGTGTTCCCCTTGTGTGACTCGTGGTGTTCGATCATAGGTTTTGATTGATAATATCTCTTATCACCTCTACTGTAATGGTAATTGATAGGCACGTTTTGCAGCGCCTGGTAAGATATAGTATCCAATTCACGAACTTCATTTGCAGCTCTAAATCCATCGACAAATACGTTAACTCCACCAGATCCCTCCTTTGGGTTGTTGATTGTGTGTAGCAGTTGGTATTCTGGCACATTTTCCATGTATAGTAGATCCATGTGAAGCGGCAGTGCTAGATTTGAATAAGCTATGTTGGGGGTCTCATTATTGGCACCTTTCACATCAAAAGTTTCACCATAAAATGTATTCCTGATGGGGCCAATTCTCTCTGCGATTTTTTTAATAGCACCATGATCGCCCTGAGGAACACCATTGATAAAGACTATGCCAAATTTTTGTAAAGTCCTTAGCAACTGATATAAATGGTTATCATCGTGCGTATATGCCTCATAATCTGTCCCCATTACTTCATCCCTATGGTTGTTCAAGGTCTCCTCGTCCCAAAACAAAGTCTTTGGGTTAGGTGAGGTGATTCTCATCGATTCGGTGACAAAAGAAGAGCCTTTAAATTTATAGATAAACTCCAATGGATAATTGTAGCTATCGCCATCTTCCCATTTGATACTAACAAACTTACCCTCCGGTGTCACTTGCACACTTATGGGAGTGGTAGACAGTGGATTACGGGATAACTGACTTGTAGTAAGTAATTTTTGACCTGTAGTTGGATCCACGGATTTTGGCGATCTTGAGGAATCTCTCAGGAACAGATTATTGAAGGCAACAGTGTATGGTTTACCGTCTGGCAAATCATCACTCACAAATGTTATAGTAGTAGATTTATCATTTGACAATGCCTTGATAATCCTTCCACTATCACGCAAAGCAGCCACATCAAATCCAATTCCATTTGAGTTTTTTAGAAGTGGGACAGCTGCAGAATAAAATCTGGTACATTTCTTGAAAGCACTCCTGAGATACATGATTACGCAATTCGATACTGTTCTACAGTTGCACCAATGCGATGCTTGCTTCCACCACCTCTACCTTATACTGTAGTGTAGTTGGTTGGTTATATACGAAATCATTCCTGATCGTAAGCGCCATGAATTACTTTACTAATTCCGGGAATTATAGTTCCACTTCTGCCATCCGTGCGATATCAATCGTTCCCCGTAAACATTAGAACCCCTTTATCCTTTGGGGTATTGCTATCATCTCTCGAACTTAGTCTTTTTGAAGCATTCACTCGAGCAGAGTTTATGCAACTGCACTAAAGTGAAAGTCTTTGAATCATATGAAACTGCGATTTAATAGCTGAGACATCCTGTTCGTGCCTTTCTTAACCGGCTGTTATCGCTGAACTACTATTGTTGTTGTTTAGAGACTGTTGAAGATCCCTTAAAACCTTCTTCCCGATATGGTCGAGATGAGCCGTGCAGAACGATTTGTGATTTTCACACTATTAAGAATCTTGAAGAAATGAGATGCACTGAAACCACTGGTATTCTGGAGGATTACCAGCCAATAATTTGCTTGGTTTCACCTCTTTGGCCACTGAGTTCGATGTACCGCACATCACTTTTTCGTACCAGGTACTTTTACCGGGGTCATTCGTTTGCTAGGTCCAAATTGAGACGGAAACCTGCCAAAAGATATGTTATAAACCCAGATAGCGATAAAGGCAGTAGTAGCGCTAATATTCCTGATGCCTCGATAGTGGCTAGTGTGAATAATGTACAGCAGATGAGTGTGGATCCAGAAAACGGGCAATTTCTGGGGACTAAAAACGATAAGAGTTTGGTTAAAACTAAACCACCAAGGCTGACTCACGATTTGGCAAGAGTACTCTACCAGCCGTTGACTTTACATCAATTGCAAGATTCAAGAACCGGTGTCTACAATTTTGAGCCTGAATTGGAAATGATTGCACCTGATATGCTGGAACCAAAGGACGATGGTGAATTACCGTTTATTACTCCACATAAAGATGAGACTTTACACAGGATGGCAAAAATTTCTAAAAGTGAATACGTTTCCTCTACCAGTTCTATGACATCCTCCTTATCACAGCTGCATTTCTTGTTATCTGGTTTTAGACCACTCAACGCAGTGGATCTGCCGTTATCGAGAAGATTTCCCGACAAACATTTGACGTATACACAAGGTGCTAAATTACCAGCAAGCTTTATACTGCGAAAATTGGATGATAAGGTTACCTCTATTGATTCTGATAAAAGTCTCGATAGGGAAATTGTTTTGTCGATACTGGGCCATTCATTGGAGGAATTTCTTACTGATAGAGCGCAGAGTCAGCCCGAATCTTACCACTATTCCCAAGTGGATTCATTTCTTTTAAGGTCTCAGCTAGATGCATACGATTCCAAGCTTCCAGGGACTGGTGTGTTTGATTTGAAGACTAGGGCTGTTGCCGCTATCAGGCATGATTTGTCCTTTGTGGAGAGTAACAACAATTACACTGGTTACGAGATTGATAGAGTATTTGGAGAGTTTGAATCATTGGAAAGAGAATTTTTCGAATTGGTTAGAAGCACGTTGTTGAAATATTCCCTGCAGGCAAGAATTGGTAAGATGGATGGAATATTCGTTGCGTATCACAATATCGCTAGGATGTTTGGATTCCAGTACTTACCGCTAGAGGATTTGGATTTCATTATTCATTCTTGCTACGATTCTAAATTTAACTTTGCACTGTCATCCAAGAACCATGATTTGAGATCGATCTATGGTGATCAAGTTTTTTTTACGCAACAGCAGCGGGATGCAAGGAAAGTGGCATCTGCAGTCGCAGATAAGGAATTCAAGATATCTATCCATCTCTTCAAAAATATTTTAATGCATGTAAAGAATTTGTTAAATTCTAAAGGCATCAAGAATTGGCAAAAATGTAAAATTATGATGCAAACCGTTACGAGTAAAGATACAAATGGTTCCAAGTCGCTGAGATCTGTGGAAAAACCTGTTTTGAAAGTGGTAGCCGTACCATTACCTGATGATTACGAGGATAAACCACTCCTAACGAAAGATATGGATAACAATGCAATTTCCCAGCAACTTGCTCATATACGTGAGGAAAATCAACAGCTATTAGAAAATCTAGGTGACTCAATAGTTGGTTTTCAAATTAAAGTGTCTCATGAATATAGGGAATCCCAGAAGAAAGAGCTTAAAATTCCTGGCTTTGCACGGCCATCCCAAAAGGTTTTGACACCAGAGTCTTGTGACTACGTTATTGCAAAATTAAATCAAGACTACTACCGTAATTTTAAAAATTTCAAATACCCCAGTTTTTTCCATCCAAAGGATCTTGCAGGTTGGAAAGTACGCACTCAAATTTACAACATTAATAGCACTGAGCAATTGAAGAGCTTGTATGGAACATTCCTAAACCAAAAGTTGCACGTTCTTGAAGAACAGTCTGTAATCATTTCAACCAATCGATCATCCAATAAAGAAGTCTCTAGAAGAATTTCAGATTTAATGGCAGAAGATTTCGGCGGTAAAGTTGAAAAAAAAGATGGTCAAGAACTTTCTGCTCTTAAGAGTAGATTGAGAGCATATGCGAAGAAGGGCGAAACGAGAAGAAAGCTGAGAGATAGACTTTGTTCACCAAAGGTCAAAATAACTTGGGATTCCCAAGATATGGATTAGAAGAAGCTTTTTAAAAAAAAATTCCGTTTGCGTATCGTATATACATCCCAAAATTTATATTATTCTATAAGTTATAGAACTTGTGGAGAAAAGAAAAGGGGAATGAGGATGAGAAAAGAATGCACAACTTTCCTCCACAAGCATTTTTTTTTTTTTTTTTTTTTTTTTAATATGTATATATTTTATTTCATTTTCGAATTCATACCCAACTTTTCGTCTCTACTGTCCCATAAGAGAATGAGATCTTACCCTTCCATGTTGGTGAGGCGGGGGTGTTTGAAGCTCCAGATCACTATTATTCATTTTGAAATTTTCTAATTCAATTATCTCTCCATTTTCTTCCTCATCTCTCAATGGTGCCTCTCTTCTATTCCTCAAGCTTGGATAATAATATCTGTAATAGATGTACTGTCCACCGATGTAAAAATCCAAAGTCATTTGGAAAAGTGCAAATAATAGGAAAATGACTGATATATTACTGGCCCCAAAGATTAAATATGTGATTTTAAGAGTATCACCACAGAACCAGCTAATCAACAGAATTAGTTTAAAACCTTGGACTGACTTTAACTTGTAAAGAATTGCAATCTGCGGTAATGGTAACAGCGATTCGATTAAAAGTCCTAAAGATCCAATTACTGAACCAATCCAAGTAGATAAGGATTCCCAATTTAAAACTTTCGAAATGATAAACGTTAAGAACAGTTGGAAAGAGGCAAAATAAACTAGGAATTTCCAAAATTTACTTTCATCGTCCCATTGCCAAAATGACTTAAACCTCTTATAACTTGGATCGAAAAACTTTAAAACTTTATAACAAGCCATTAGGAGGCATTTGTAAAGGAACCCCGTTAGATGTTTAAACGAGAGGGATCTTAGCATTAGTCTCCAGTCCTTGCTGAAGAACGGCGGTTTGGAACAGGCAAAATATTCATACCAAACGTTACGGATCAATTGTGAAAACGATTCCACATCATGCAAATTGTGATATTTATACTCTTCCGGTCTGTAGAGTAGTGTTGTTCTCAGTAAAATTAATTGGATGAAAATCATTACAATAGATTGTCTTAATAGTGTAATTTCATATGGCGTTATCAGATAATATGAAATTCTAAGAATGCTTGCAATCATCATCGTCGCACAAATATCAATAGAAAATCCCAGCGCCGTTTTTGATCTCTCAATGCTTAAAATTGTAGTACCATAGGAAAACAGTGGCGTAAAGCTCACCAAATTGTTGGCAACAAATTGCATTGTTAGCCATTCTGGGATGTAAAACTGATCCACTCGTGGTAAATATGATGAAAGTATGTCACCTGAGTTTGCATGTGGTGCGGGTACAGGCACACCTTCAGCAACTGCCGCTACGGCATCTGCTGTTGCAGATGCTGATGCTGATGCTAGTGTACTCAAAATACTCTCTGACGGAGACGCCGATGTAGATGCAGATACCATTGACGATGCAACTGTCGTGACCGACCGTGATAATAATGTTGATGATGAAACGGCCGCGTCCATTTTACCAAACCAGGAAGCAAGGTGGAAACAATAAGTCTTAACAACCTCTCAGCACCTTTAGCACCAGTCTTCCAACAGCAATCAACCCCTCGATCTTTGTCAACCTTTCACTGTCTCCATACCTATTGAGGTCCGGTATCGAGGTATCCATTGATGAGGTTGACCCAATATGGGCTTATTGTCCCGTCACAAAATACGAAGGTGAAAAAAAATGTCAAAACTTGGATCTGAATAAATACATGATGATATGAAATGAATATTTAGTTGGCAGCATTACATATTTGCCTGTTGCGAGCATCAGGCACTCTGTAGAGTGGCTAGGTAGTTTTTGCGAACTGGATTTTGGTCAGCCTCGGGTTTGTTAATTGCCTGCCACTTAGGTTCGTCTTGAAAAAGTCTTAGGGCCTTGATGTAGTTGTCTGTCGTAACTGTGAATCTGTGGAATATGCCTGCTGGAACTATCAGCAAGTCGTGTTTATCTAATCTAACGCGGATCCATTGGTCAATGGTCGAGTCCTTGATGTCGAAATATCCTGATCCATCAAGGCAGTAACGAATCTCTTCATCTTCATGAAGGTGTTCCTTGTAGAAAACATTCAGCTTCTCTAACAGTTTTTCCTCATCATTTGCAAAAGATGCTGGGGATAGATTGACAACGTCTCTATTCTTGTAAGCGCGTTCCTCAGCCAATGAATCAACGTCCGATTGTGATGGTAGATACTTGTAGAGGACCCCCAATTTACCCAAATGTTCCAGCGTGACGTCTTGGCCACTGTAATGAGGTTCCCTAAAATCAACAGAGTTGTTATCGTCGAAAAAGTATGTAGCGACCATTATTTATGTGTGTATTCTTTTCGTGAGTTAGTGAGCAAGTGGTACTAGTGGATTTAACGGATGAGTATTTTAATCATTCGGACTTTATATAATACAAAATTCGGCTCTTGAAATTGATGAAAAGAGCCACTCTTTAGAGACATTGCGACTACATGAGACTGGAGACTAGAAAAGATCGAGTTAGTATGAAAAGATGACTAAGAGGGATGTTGGAGGAGTTTGGAGGTATCGGAGATATGTTATAACGTAATATTATATTCTATCAGTAAAATGGAAATAATCTCTCGTGATATGAGAGACTCAATGCATGGAACATTTGGTTTTTTTTAGTGGTGTTATATATGGTCAATACGATTGAGCAATAGCTCTCTACGAGTGAAATGTTCAACATCCAGATTGTGGAGTATAACTCCAAGGAAAGGTCTGGTTAAAAGTCAGTGTGCTACCCCTAATACTTTGCGCTTATAATTCACCTTGGTGAAATCAAGGTTTAATAGCTTCTATGGCCAAGTTGGTAAGGCGCCACACTAGTAATGTGGAGATCATCAGTTCGAATCTGGTTGGAAGCATTAAGATTTATTTTTTTAAAAAGTCATAGACTTAAGTTGACGTCGGTTGCCCTCAGAAATGTCAGATTTTCTTTTTTGCAAATACAGTATCTCGTCTGCAGGATGCTCAATGTAGTACTGTGTTCATTTTTGGTGAATGAAACCATGTTTATATGTTCAAGACATGTTCTTATACACTGTAGGCAGGACGCTTTGGCTTTCCTGCACTGTAGTGAATTTGAAAAATAAATAACAAAACTTAAAATTATGATTCACTCCTAAAAGAACAACCGCAGTATTAAATGCCGAGAACATCTTGCACACTGTCGATCAAGATAACGCATACTAATTATGCCACTTCTTAAAACTGACATGATTACTCCAGTTTTCAAACTTAGCGCACAGTAAATCGAATTCACATACATGCATATATATACACTATGGGGAGAGGTGTCGTATCCTACATCTCTGCTACTGAGTTCTCAACCATAGAACTACAATCCCTCTTGAGACCAATCACCTCATAGTTCAAGAACCATGTCTTTGGCATAAGAAAAAAAATTAATCGGGGGCATACTGGGAATTGAACCCAGGGCCTCTCGCACCCAAAGCGAGAATCATACCACTAGACCACACGCCCTCGTAATCTGTGAGTTTCTGTTATTCAGATTGCATATATGACGAATAATGCACAAAGTTAAGACTTTCAAGGGAGCGGCTCTGAGTGATCAAGTGAAGGTCTACGGTTTAACAAATGGGCAGTTAATGAATTCGGATGCACTAAGAGATCTTGACCAAATATGCTCTGTTAACTTCGGTGCCCATATTCTGGTTGCATCTTAGACTCTGATTACCTTGTCATCCGCACCCGTAATCACGTAACTATGCCAACCGCTTGCCTCCCTTAGTGTTGTCTTCTGCGGTATAAATCCCGGAGTTTACCAACATTAGTTTATGACGTTTTTCCAGAAGATCTGATTGATGGCCATCTTTTTCTTGCCTAATACAGGGATATTCACCCTCAGTGAACGCACCCGTTTATCAATCGACCAATTCGCACAGGATTTGAAATTAGAATGTATATGGCGGTAGGAGACCAGTTTTACCTTGATTAGAGCACTATTACTTTGAATTCTTGTATTTTTAAAAGCTATGCGCTACCTGCCTGTTTCGAGCCTATGCACTAATATAAGACAGCAACCACTAGGCTATGAGGGGTTCAAAAATATTTTGGCGGGGCGCCGAAAATGACGCCCAGATGTATGTTTTTGAAAATATCCCGTATCCAATGAGAAGGGTTCCAAAATTCTACTCCTTTCATCAAATATCAAGATGGAACCTAAATGTAAAGGCGGTTTCTAGTGTGTTTAAGTTATGTATTGACAGAATATAGTCGAGAAAAAAAAAAAAAAAATAGCAATTTGCCGTCTTTCCTCAATATGGGTTCAACTACATCAAAGCCCAGCGAAACTAGAGTCTTTCAACCAAAGACTCCCGTTGATTTTTCCGAAACTTTATTGAGTCAGTTGGAATCCTCAAATGAAACTAATTTTACTAGAAAGCAACTGGGTGAAAGATTTGTTGAACAGAGAGTTGCAAACAGACTATCCGAATTAGAAGAAGAAACCTTGAAGAAGTTCGAAAATAAATTAGATGAATCTTTGATCAAAAAGGACGATGAAGAGAGTCCATTAACATCTCAACTTTTAAATGAAAAAGTTAGCTCTCTTGACCAAAAATTAGCAGCTTTGAAAGAAAAAGATGATCAGAAGCATTCCAAATTTGCAAATCACCCTGCAAGACAACAATTGACCACTTGTTTATTGGATAACAAAGGTAAGCCTTTGAACTGTTACAACCAAATAGAAAATTTCAAGAAATTGGTTGAAGAAAACAGCTAGAAAGGATGCAATACGATAATGGAACAAGAGATCAAGATAAAGATAAGGTTAGGAAAAAAGACTGATAACATTTTTTTAAAAACAACACACACACACACATATGATTTTTTTATGTATATATATTCTCATAGGCCAAAGCCCTTGTAAATCAATATTAGTGCACTGTCACTTTCACCACCACCACTTAGAGATTCAATTTTTTCTTTGTCTACGACGCTAACTTTATCGTCATTGAATTTATACCATTTATCCTCATCGTAATCATCTCTAATAAATGATTGGTAGTGACCAGATTCTGAATTTGCACCTTGATGAGTTATGACACCTACTAACTCATATAGCGAAGAAGGATTCTCACCTTCAGTTACCTCGCTTGGCGTATGTTTCTTAAATTCGGCTTCCCAATGCTCTCTTTCACTTTGAGCCAAAGCCTGTTCGGTTTCATACCTCTCACGTGGGGTCATTGAACTTAGATTTGAACCATTACTACTGTCGATTTTACGTCTCTTAGAATCACGATCTTTTTCCGCTTTTTCCTTCTCTATGCGTCTAAATTCATCACGAACTTTAATCTTCTCTTTCATGTATTCTGGTGTTAACATATCGGAAACATCCAATTGGAATGGGAATGAAACTTTACGTAAAATTTTGGATTTTTTACCGGTTGATCTTTTCCAGAAGAATCTCACATACTGAACCGTCAAATATTTGGGCAGTCTAGTAATCTGCTTATCAACCACATATTTGGAATTAGCCCCAGTAAATTCAGATCTTTTCTCTATAGTTTCATGCAATGATTCTACGAGACCATTTTTCAAAAAGTTGGTATTACTTGAAATGTGACACTGTAATTTAGTGTCAGATTCTTCCTTCACACTGACATCATTTTCATTGGCACTATCCGTAGTTGTCGTTTTGAAATTTATACTAAATTCATCTTCAAATTTATCACCAAATACAACACTTAAGGAATGAAACAACTGCGTGAAAAGCTCCTCTGCATCTTGTTGCTTATAAAAGCCCATTTGAGAATCACGTTCAGCAAATTGTGGATAACATTTTCTCAACGCAGTTAAAAGAACCATAGGCATTACTGATTTAAAACTTTTATTCTTCAAATTTTGGAAACAACGCTGCAACTCTAATACAATTTTCTTATGCGATTCAACTGTAGAGTCCGCTGCTGATGAGGTAGCAGTTTCAGAACCATTATAACTTAAAATCAATTCTCTCAAAGGTTTTATCCTGTACAAAGCTTGTAAAGTTGAATTCAAATAACAGGTATTACCCATATTTTGGAAACCAATGGGTAAATCACTACTCCTTTGCAATTGTTCTTCTGGTGCCAAATCTTCAATAAATTGATTTTTTTCAGCTGGTTTAGATACCAATCCTGCATCTGCAGTACCCAATAACATCAAAGTGGATCCCGGTTTAATCACATCGACAAGTTTTGCGCTATCATCTACTAAACCACCTTTTACCATGTATTTCTGACGTGATAATGGAACCTTCGTCAAGTCTTCAACACAAGACTTTAGTTCTCCAGCAGTAGCATTATTACCCAACGAAATTGGATAGCTCTTACCGGCATGCTTAATATTAACTTGAATCGAAATCGAGTTAGTATCAAATGAAGGGGAGAAAAGGGAACAAATCGAATCAAAAATCAAAATCGAATAACATACATTCTAACTTGGAGTCACTCATTAGGCTATTAAGAGTATCAAAGATCTCAATAATGGATAAAACAACAAGTATAAAGCTAGTAACCTCGAGTTCTTCGATAGCGTGGCAAATATGTATGAGTGTATCTTCTTATATGAACGGCGTCTACCATTAGGCCTTTCGCCCCTCTCAGTTATTTCGTCAGTAGTGACATAGAAATGACAGTAATATTAGATTTGGATAGTTTGGCACACTAGGATAGATATATTGATCAGCCAAAATTTTACCCGTAATTTAAGAGCACATTTTAATCTTACCATATTGCTATTTGTTTAAAGCAGATTTTAATAAAGGTTAAATTCTGATTAATTTTAAATATCCGATTGGAAAACCTGGATTAAGGGCTGCTTCTAGAAGAATTCTCTTGCATTTTAATATTCTCCTCTCAATCACTCTATAGACTCTCGAAGTGGGCTTGTCCCACTACAGCCCTCTCTATTCCACAATTATTTTAGAAGATTGTTTTTTGTTTTTTCTGTTCTAGCGTCAGCTTGTCCCGATTAGGAAACGGCGTCAGCGAATATCTCATACATATTGAAAATCTTCGAATAAAAGTCAGTATCTGGGAACTTTATAAAAATGTCCTATAAAACAGTCAATAAATAGCTACAGATTGTCTTTTTTTAATCATAATGCAATTGAAAGAAAACAGCAATTTCTTTGAAGCAAATCATCATGGAAATTATGCCATAATGAAAATATCATACTAACATGGTGCTACTATAGCCAAATATGGTCCAATAAATTCGAATAAGAAGTGTAGAAAGCCCTACAACCTACCAACAACTCACTAATTAAAGATCTGATATTTTAAATAAAAGTTGGTGAACTGATCACTTTAAACGTATAGAGTTAAACATTTTAACCATGCGATGAGCTTTGACGTGGAATCAGAAGTAACTACTGCACTACATAGAATCCACAAGGAATTTACCGATAAAGCATTTTATCAAGTCCTTTAGCCCATCAGATATATCTCTAAAATGTCAGTTGCGGCTGCACTTCCAAAAAGAAAGCGTCTTTCTGAAGGCCTCACCGTTACTCAAAAGGTTTTTGTTAGATCCCGTAATGGGAGGGCATCCAAAATCGTTAGGGAACACTATCTGAGAAAAGATATCCCTTGTTTATCTAGGGCTTGTGATAAATGTCCCGAGATTGTGGTACCAGATGCTAAAAGTGAGCTGCCGTCATTCGTTCTATCCGAATCACCATTAGAGTTACCATCAATCGGTAAGCACTATGTGGTTCTGGATACCAACGTCATTTTACAAGCTATTGACCTGTTAGAAAATCCAGATTGTTTTTCAGATGTTATTGTTCCACAGATTGTCCTCGAAGAAGTTAGAAATAAGTCTTATCCAGTTTACACGAGACTTAGAAGTCTTACAAAGAACAGTGACGACAAGAAAAGATTTATCGTATTCCATAACGAGTTCAATGAGTTTACATTTATCGATAGATTACCTGAAGAATCCATTAATGATAGAAACGACAGAGCCATAAGAAAGGCTTGTCAATGGTACGGTGAACATTTAGAACCTTATGGAATTAAAATCGTTTTAGTGACTAATGATCGTCTCAATAGGGATGCCGCTGATAAATCTAAGGATTCTTTCATTAGCATGAGTCTTTTTGATTACGTGCAAGCGTTACCTAATGGTGATGAGATTAAGGATTCCATACCTAATTTCGAGGTTTCTTCAGAAAATACTAAAGATACTGAAGCTAAATCAGAATTTACTTACCCCGAATATTACTCCACATCCAGAATAATGGGTGGGTTGAAGAATGGTGCACTGTTCCAAGGTAACATTCAAATCTCTGAATACAACTTTTTGGAAGGTTCCATTAATCTACCTAATTTCTCGAAACCCGTACTGATCGTGGGACCAAAGAATTTAAACAGGGCCTTTAATGGTGATCAAGTTGTTGTAGAGCTGTTACCACAATCTGAATGGAAGGCACCATCTTCCATCGCTCTTGATTCAGAACATTTTGATGTTAACGACAATGCTGATATTGATGGTGATGATGATAATTCACAAGTTGTCCTTTCCGACAAGCAGCGTAAATTATTGACTCAAGATGCCATTTTGGCTCAAAAATCCAATAAAGTTCAACCTACTGCTAGAGTCGTTTCCATTACAAGAAGATCCTGGAGACAGTACGTGGGTCAAATTGCCCCCAACTCTGTGGACGCTCAAAATGGTGGGACCCAGAACGTGTTTGTCATTTTGATGGATAAATGTTTGCCCAAGATCAGAATTCGTACTAGACGTGCCCATGAATTGCTTAGCCAGAGAATTGTCATTTCGGTGGATTCGTGGCCAGAAACTCACAAGTATCCCCTTGGTCATTTTGTGAGAAATCTTGGTGAGGTAGAATCCGTGCAAGCAGAAACAGAAGCTCTACTTTTGGAACACGATGTAGAGTACAGACCATTTTCCAAGAAAGTATTGGAATGTTTGCCTCCAGAAGGTCACGATTGGAAAGCTCCAGAAACTTTGGATGATGCAAGTGCTGTCTCCAAGGATCCATTGCTACCCAAGAGACGTGATCTAAGAGACAAATTAATCTGCAGTATCGATCCTCCTGGATGTGTTGATATCGATGATGCTCTCCATGCTAAAAAACTTCCAAACGGTAACTGGGAAGTTGGTGTACACATTGCAGATGTTACTCATTTCGTGAAGCCAAATACTGCCCTCGATGGAGAAGGTGCTTCCAGAGGTACATCTGTTTACCTGGTGGATAAGCGTATTGATATGCTTCCAATGTTATTGGGTACTGATTTGTGTTCTTTGAAACCTTACGTAGATAGATTTGCATTCTCCGTGCTTTGGGAACTGAACGAAAATGCTGACATTGTCAATGTGGATTTTGCAAAATCCGTTATCAAATCGAGAGAAGCTTTCTCTTACGAGCAAGCACAATTAAGAATCGATGATCCAAATCAACAGGACGAATTGACTCATGGTATGAGAGCTTTACTGAAACTATCGATTAAGTTGAAGGAAAAAAGAATAAATGCTGGTGCGTTGAATTTAGCATCACCAGAAGTCAAGGTTCACATGGATAGTGAGACTTCCGACCCTAATGAAGTTGAAATTAAAAAACTTTTAGCAACCAACTCTCTTGTGGAAGAATTTATGTTGTTAGCTAACATCTCTGTGGCTAGAAAGATTTATGATTCATTCCCTCAGACTGCCATGCTAAGAAGACACGCCTCTCCACCATCGACTAACTTCGAACTCTTGAATGAAATGCTACAGACCAGAAAGGGAATGTCTATTTCCCTCGAGTCTTCCAAGGCTTTAGCTGATTCCTTGGATCGCTGTATTGATCCAAAAGATCCTTACTTCAATACGCTGGTCCGTATTATGTCTACACGTTGTATGATGGCGGCTCAGTATTTCTATTCTGGTGCTTACTCATATTCTGACTTCCGTCATTATGGTCTAGCCGTAGACATTTACACACATTTCACTTCCCCTATCAGACGTTATTGTGATGTTGTAGCACACAGACAGCTTGCTGGTGCAATAGGGTATGAACCATTAGATTTATCACACAGAGATAAAAATAGGATGGACATGATCTGCAAGAACATTAACAAAAAGCATAGAAATGCCCAATTCGCTGGTAGGGCCAGTATTGAGTACTATGTAGGTCAAGTTATGAGAAATAACGAATCTGTTGAAACCGGATACGTTATCAAGGTTCTCAATAATGGTATTGTGGTGCTTGTTCCTAAGTTTGGTGTTGAAGGTCTGATAAGATTAGAGAATTTGACGAAGGACACTGGTTCTGCCTCATTTGATGAAGTAGAATTTAAGTTATCCTTCACACAAGCAACCACGGGCAAACGCAGAGATGTTCATGTGTTTGAAAAGGTGGACGTTCAAGTGAGATCAGTGTTAGATCAAGTTACCAGCAAACGTAAAGCAGAATTATTGTTGATATAAGATTATTTTCCTTTAACTTAGCTTTACTACTTGAAAGGTCTATATATGTATATGTTTAAATTTTCAATGAATTCATTGTCTCTTGACCACACCTTGCTTGTCAGCGGACTCCAAGATGTACTTCTTGTAGTCATGAATAGTACCTTCGAATCTTCTAGCGGAACCGTCCTCAGAAACCCAAATTTCATTACAAACACTGTTAATGACAGAGATATCGTGGGAAACCATGAGAACACCACCAGTGAAATTCTTCAAGGCATCCACAAGTGCATCGATACCAGAGGTATCCAAGTGGTTAGAAGGTTCGTCCAGAATCAATACATGTGGATTGTTCAAACATAGAGCGGCAAACGCGACACGGGACTTTTGACCACCTGATAGTAGCTCCATTCTTTGTAGACCTAAAGAACCAGTGATACCAAAAGAACCCAAGTGACGTCTATACTCTTCATCACTCCTACCAGGGAAAGTCTTGGACATCCACTCCACAGCTGATGCGTTAAGGTCCATGGCATCGACGTGGTGTTGTGCGAAATAACCAAGACGTAGTCTAGGATTCCTTGAAACATAACCCTTCAAAGGAGTCAAAGTTTCCATCATGATCTTCAATAACGTAGTCTTACCGCAACCGTTGGCACCAACAAGTGCAATTCTCGAATTTAGTTGAACATCTAAGTTAACATCTTTCAAAAGCAAGTTGTTTTCATTGTAACCAAAGGTAACGTCTTGTAATTGAATAATAGGTGGAGAAAGTTTGGAACATTCTGGGAATTTGAAACTGACGCTCTTCTCCCCCTCTGGTGGTTCCAAGACTGGTAATTTTTCCAACTTCTTAATTCTTGATTGTGCTTCTTGAGACTTAGCTGCATTGTATCTATACTTGTCGATGAATTCTTGCAAATGTTTTCTGTAGGCCATTTGGTTGTCGTATTCTCTTTGAGCATTCTTTCTTCTTTCTTCCTTGGTTGCATAGAAAGTATCGAAGTCTTGACCTCTGTAGTAATCCAATCTTTCGTTGTGTTGGTAAATGATATCTGTTGCCACTTCATTCAAGAATGCACGATCGTGGGAAACAACCAAAATGGTAGAAGGATAAGATTTCAAATATTCAGAAAGATATGCAATGGACGGCACGTCCAACATATTAGAAGGTTCATCCAGTAGTAACAAATCAGGTTGACAGAAAAGAGCTCTTGCCAACGACAGTCTCATTCTCCAACCACCAGAAAAGGAGTTGGTTGGTAATTTTTGAGCCTCTTGACTAAAACCTAAACCGTATAATATCGATGCTGCTCTTGATTCTGCTTTGTCAGATTCCATATCTACCAGTCTTTCTGCAATCTGTTGTAAACGGTTATCCAAATCTGCTTGTTCATTATCCAATTTCTTAACTTCCAAACTATCTTCTTCAAATTCAGTTCTCAATTTCTCAATTTCTTGTAATCTTTCGTTTATCTTCGATTCTTCACCCAACAGTTGTTTTCTCCACACATCTGCATCCAAGACACTTTGCAAAGCTTGTGTTTCATCACCTTTAATTTCTTGTTCCACATGTAAAATGGAAATGTGTTTAGGAACATTCAATTCTCTTCTGGACAAGGCCTTCAATAGGGTGGATTTACCAATACCGTTTTGACCAACCAGACCATAACGGTGACCTGAGCTCAAAGTTAATCTTGAATCCGATAAAATTCTTTGACCATCACCCACGTAAAGGTCGAAAGTATCGATATGGATATCCTTTGATTTACCGGCACCAGCACCAAGTTCCAATGGGTTGATCTTCAAGAAGAAGGAATCGTAATCTTCTTCCTTCTGTGGTGCAATCAATTTAGATGCTTCATATTTCACAAATTTGTTATTTCTCTTTGCCACTTTCTTGGCAATCTTTTGTTCTGCCTTTGCCAATTTCTTCAAATCAACTCTAGTGTCCATCTTTCTACCTGTGTGTTCGATATCACCATTAACACCAAGCATATTCAAAGAGGTATCAATATTAGCCTTACCATTATGGCTTTGTAAAACGTTAATGTCAAGCAATCTTCTTGAAGTATCACCAGTAACTTCCAACTTAGCACGGTTTTCATCCAACTGTTGGTTCAATCTATCCAAAACATTTTCAGACAATTGTTTCACTTTTTCATTTGTGGCACCAGCATCAAGCAAAAGGTTTGAAATGAAATCAACTTCTGTGCTTAAATCCACTTGCTTACTTTGAACTGCATCAAATGTAATATTGGAAAGATGATTGAGATAGCCTACAGCATAATCAGTAACAACTGGATCTAGAGATCCAGCTGCACTACGAACTTGAGATCCAATGGTTGCCATCGGTGGAAAAGTCTTTTTTATTACTTTTTTATTCTTTATAGATATACCTAAAAGAGTCGATGAGAGTGGTATACTTTGAAATTTTTTGATACTTCATGTCGATACTCCGAACATGAAGAAAAAACAAAAGATAAAAATGCGCCGCTCATGATTCGAATGGAGGACAGAAATATTAGGGCGGCTAAAATAGGCTGAAAGGTACGCAGAAGTATAATAATGGACGGAAAATATTCCAATTCTTTAATTTAATTACAAGGAAGAATCTCTACTATTTAAAATAAGGAGAGAAAGGAAGCACGTGACTTTTGGTTACTCTAACTAATACTAAATCCATGTGGCTATAACAGTCTCTCAACATTTCACTACACTTCTACGAGTTTTTGAAGACTAGAATATACAGTTTCATAGCTTTACTCATTTTTTTGGGAAATGTTTAAGCCAGTTGGGCTTTTTTCCAAGCAGTTATCAGAAACTACATGATTTAGAACAAACACTCACCCAAGTAGATAACTTGAACTCTAATCCGACTTATTTCCAGTCATCATCATTAGAAGAAAAAAAAAGCAAATTTATTAAAAGTTTATAAAAAAAATTTGGAAAAAGAAATGCGCAAACCCGGAATCGAACCAGGGGCTCATCGATGGCAACGATGAATTTTACCACTAAACCATTTGCGCATACAAATTGTATACTTTTGGGTTAGTAAGGAAAAGCCAGAGAGTACAAAAACGAGCATGCGGTTCAACTTTGCCAAAAAAATTGCATAGTTCATCTCATCTCATCTCATCTCATGTAATTACAGCTGACGTTCATTTCATTTCAAAGTGACTCTAAGATCCTAGTTTCATTGAACCATGTCACTATCAGCATCTGATGATGAAAACTTTGCGGATAAGACTAGTCAAGTCTATTTAGGTTTTGTTGATACACCGGTTAAGGAAGAAGATGACATTTCCATCGAAGATACTTTTATTGGCGGTGAACCTAAATGGCTACACCCAGATTCTAAACCCAATGATGACTTTCTAAAATGTGGTGCTTGTAAATCTAAGGATAACATGCGTTTGCTCTTACAAGCTTTTGCCCCATTGGATTACGACCAAATGGAAGACTTACAAAGCTTATCAGGTCTCAAGAATATGCGATACATTAATCCAGACGATGATAGAGTTCTCTACGTTTTTATCTGTACTAAATGTCCACGTAAGGCCAATTCAGTTAGGTGCATTCGTGGTGTCAAGAAGAACAGGCCTCAAACTGGCTCCCAGAAGATTTCTGATAAGATGGCGTCTTTATCCGTGGAGAAAGAATTCAACATTAATCCATTTGACACCTCTAAAAGCAATCCTAACCCATTTGGTGGCAATCCATTTGGACAAAGCTCGGAAAACCCATTCTCAGCACCCACTTCTGCCACTAATAACGATTCGAAGAAAGAGAAAGCGGATACTGATGACCAACAGATATCTGCCAAGACGGCCAGGAAAATGCATGAAAATTTAAAGGATAAACAATTTGATTCTACGAGATCTTTTAAAAGTTATCTTCTTTACGTGGAAGAAGAATCTTTCAAGAACAAAAAACCTGATCACTTGAAATTACCCAAAAATTTAAAGATTGATAAAAATGCATTAGAATTGACAGGAGAATCTGAATCTAATCTAGAGAAAAACCCAATTAAATTGGATCCACGTACTGAGAAACTTTCCAAATTTTTGGACGATGAAACTTTCCAAAAATTTCAAGAAATCGTCGGATATAATCCTGGTCAAGTGCTTCGTTACGATTTAGGTGGTAAGCCATTGTTGTATGTGGATACTAAAGTTGATTTGATTAATACAGTGGCCAACCCAGGTTATAATCCATCATCAAAAAGGATATTTGAAATGCAATTAATGCCTAAAATGATTATCGATTTGGAGGAAGAGGTTTCTCTGCTAGATAGTATGGAATGGGGAACCATCATGATTTTTACAGATCTAGAAAACTACGTACCGCAATTCGACGATAACGATGTGGGATACGTAGAAGAATGTGTTAGAGTTCAATGGGAATAGAAAAATTTGATTGACAATCGTATATAAACAATATTTACAAGTAACGAGGTACACGTTGTCTTTCATAAACCATAATCTTATCACCTGCTTCATAATCTTCAAATCCTTTTTCAAAAGTTATACCACACTCATTACCCTTTGTAACTTCAAGAGTATCATCTTTACCCTGTTTCAAAGTAGCTAATTTACCATCGAATATTACTTGATCGTTTCTCAAAATTTGAACGGTAGAGTTTCTGAAAATTTTACCATTCTCAACTCTGCAACCAGCGATCTTGATGACCTTCTTCTTCAGTGTGAACTCAAATATTTCTCGTACATCGATCTGTGCAACGTGTTTGGTCTCATAAATAGGTTTCAAATTATCTGTCAGTACTTGAGTCACATCTTCGATCAGTTTGTAGATCACATTGTACTGTCTAATATCAACACCTTTCCTGTTATTAATCACTTCAGTTGGTAAGCTACCTAAATTGAAGCACAGTATTTTACTGTCCGTAATTTGAGCCATCTTTAGATCACTTTCTGCCGGAGGACCCACCGACGACGAAACAACATTACAAACGACTTCTTCGTTACCTAATGATGCAATGCTTTCTTTGATAGCTTCCGCAGACCCAGAAACATCGGCCTTGACGATAAAATTCACCTTCTTTGGACCAAGTTCCTGTTTTGTACTATCAATATCTTCGCCATCTTCATTCTCATCTTGGGCGTCGTCTTCATCTCTCTTAAGACCTCTTTCCAAATTCAACTTTTCCACATTAATAGCCTGCTCTTCCACTTCTAGAAGTGCTATTCTCTTAGCATTGTATTTCTTCGCTTGTGCTTCGTTTTTAGCCTGAATCACTTGATCTCCGGCTTCAGGTATTTCTTTCCAACCTAATACTTCTACAGCATCTGCTGGCATTGCCTTGGTTACCGGCCTACCTGCGCTGTCAAGTAGATTTCTTACTCTACAGTACGTATTACCACAAACAAGAATATTACCCTTTTGCAAACAACCTTTTTTCAAAAGAACTGTGGCTACAATACCGACGCTCTTCTTCACTTGTGATTCTAACACCCAACCTTCAGCGGCAACTTTGTTAGAATCTTCTGCCCTAATATCCATCACATCACTTAAAAGAACAATACTTTCCTCTAATAAATCCATATTTTCACCAGAACGGGCGCTCAACGGAACTACTTGTACATCACCCCCGACCTGTTCCAACTGGATATCATGAGCAATCAAATCTGCAGTTACTCTTTCAAGGGCTCTTTCCCTTTCCCTTGGTTGCTTAATCTTATCAATTTTAGTAATGGCAATTATAGTTTCATTACCGGAATTCTTTGCATGTTTAATGGCCTCTATCGTTTGAGGCATAATGGAATCTTCAACGGAAACAACAAGAACAATAATATCCGTAATATTAGCACCTCTTTCTCTCATCTTCAAAAATGCTGCATGGCCTGGGGTATCTAAAAACGTAATCTTTTTCTTGGAAACTGGTGTTACCACTTGAAATGCACCAATGTGTTGTGTAATACCGCCGTGCTCTTGCGATACAACGGATGATTTCCTCAAATGATCAATAATTGTCGTCTTACCGTGATCGACATGTCCCATAATTGTAACAACAGGTGGTCTCTTCTGTAACAGTTTTGGATTTACAGGACTCTTCAACTCATCGTAAACCGTTTGGGCGTTTAACTGCTTTCGGGAAGCGGGCAATTCATAATTATACTCCTGTAAGATTAACTCCACGTAATCCCTCGACAAAATGTAGTTCTGTGTGACGTTTGCAAATCCTAATCCCGTTAAGTCTTTGACTAGCCGTTCAGAGCGGCAATTTAAAAGATTCGAAAGCTTATTGACCGATATGTAGTTAGGGATGACAAAATTCAGCTTTTTCAAACTATTTGAAATTGTAGTAGAAGCCTTTTTGGACGGTTTCGCATAGCGCCTAACTCCCAGCAAGAAACCTGACTGCAACCTACCGCTTTGTGCCAGTCTCCACATATTACAGCTACGGTCACCCTTCCATGAGTCTAAGGATCCTTCTTCATTTCAAACGCTTGAAAAAAAAAAATAATTGTCCAAACTTTATTAAACTGAGCAAACTCTCATCGTACAAATTGACACCCCGCCATTGCCCTTCAATCTAAAACATGTGCGGCTGAAGCGCCATTATAAAAGAAAAAGAAACAAACAACAGAACTATACACACCCTAATGCTGGTGATCAAATATGCTCAAGCGGTTGTAAGCATTTTTTTTGTAATCCTCATATTCAAAAGAAGGCCTACGCTTAAAGTCTGGAGCTCCTCTGCGAGCACGAACCTTCGTCTGAGAAGAATCCTCTTCAGGCAACTGTTCATCCATCTGCTGTCCAGATGAAGGAGGCCGCCATTGAAAGTCCATCTCTTTAGCTGCTGGTGGATCCTCCATGCTGAGAAAATCTTCTGACATTGTCATATCAGGATGCTCTTCAATTGGATTTCTTGTATTCGATACCATCTTTCCACTTCTCAATACTTGCTTATCTTCCTTACTAGAAATAATGCAAATCTAACAGCAAACCAAAGCACGGAAAGATAGAAATGCGAGAAACTTACCCCATATTTATACATTTACTACCCACACCCCTTTTCTCCCTATTCTCCACTACTTCTTTTTTAAGGGTCTAGGCGGCTCTGATCATCACTATTAAGTCCCTTTTAATCTTTTTTTGGTTGTTTTTTTTGCGCCTTACACCCCCTTTTTTCTCTTTTTAGCCGACAGCGGGGTAATCTTCCCTAAGACTAGTCCGTAGCGCCTGAGCGGCTAAGTCGCGAGGGTCTTCTTCTTCTTTTAAGAGAGCGGCGTACCACTGCCATTGTAGACCAATAATCTCGGAGTAATGGGTGGATAAAAGAGAGTGGACCAGCTCGGCGGCCAATTGCTTCACACCTGAATCCTTGTCCTGTATACCGTTTTTTAATTCGTATTCGAGCATAATACAAATAGTTTTAAAATCGATCAGAGGTAAAAGTTGTTGTAAAGTGCTTTGAGCGCTTGCTCTTAGAGTAGCACCTTCGTCAATTGACTGGGTTAGATTGCCGGCTTTCAATTTTTGCACAAAAGTCTTATCAAGAACAATTCTTGGTAGAACTAGATCCTGGCAGATTTGAGACCATGGTAAATTAGGCGTTGGTCTCACCGATGCTAGTTGTGAAAGTGTCTCTAAGGCCGCTTGTAATTGGGACAGAGACAAAAGGTCTTCCTCTTCTCTTTTGAACAGTTTGTTTAAAATCGATGGTAAAGGTTCGTAGGTAGATGATAATGGTGATGAATCAAAATTAGCTTTTAATTTGGTTAGTATTTCTTGGCATATGTTGCGGATATTTGTCTCTCGAGGAAGTGGTTCTGCAGGTCCTTCAACTTCATTTTCAAATTCAATCTCTTCATCACTCGGTAGTTCTGCCAAATATGCAGTTTGCTCAGGGTCAGAATCACTATCAGAGTCTGCTTCCTGTTCGTGGTTCTTGTCCGGAGTTTCTGGTGCCGTCCGACTCAATTCTTGGTCGATTTCTTGTAACGATTGGATCAAAAGTTTTTCGTTATTACGACCTAGTAAAGTATCATCATCTAACCGTTTGATTGTGTAAAAGGGTTGAAAGTTTAGCAAAGTCCGCAGTGCAGAAGCTCGGGTTTCGTGATTCGAGAGTGACGGTAATAATTGTAAATGGAAAATGTCAATAAATATAGGTGCAAACCTCCACCAGCATTCAGACGCAAATTCCAATTCTTGTAAATTCAGCTGGGTTTTCACTTGTAAAATTGCATCCAAATTGGCTCTACTGAGACTCTCACGTATTAATAGCCTAGTAGTATCATCTTGCGGACCAGATCTTGCTAGTTTGAGAATTTGATCGATAATCGGGGGTGGAACTCCACGGTGCATATCGTAGTAACATTGTATCAAGTAATACAGGGCTTCAACGCTCAAAACCGTATCATCACATTTTTGCAGAAATTCTTCAATTAGTTGGGGACGGGTCCCTAGACGTATACGGCGCTCGCATATTTTCCTAGACACCGTTTTCAAAGTCTGAATGGCGATCGTAGTTCTTGCACTAACCATCTTTTCAATCAGTGGATTCACAACAATATCATCAAACCATGGACCACTTTTATCGTTGATTAAACACAATTCTACCGCATATGGGAAAACTTGTAAAGATACCAAATTGACAATTTCTGCATTTGCTTCTTCCATCAAGATAGGAATCAACAGTTGATCCACATAGTTTTGCAGATTTTCACACACATCTAACGGAGATAATTCCTCCTTAAGTGCCATATATTTCAAATCATTGTCTTCGGTGGCACGGTACTGCTTTACCACACTTTGAACGTCCATCTTTAAGCAAAGTGTCAATTCAATTCCAATTGGATTTCAGATTACAATAACAATAACAATCCTATATCTCCCCTCTCAACGCCTACAAATATATATTACACTAAAATGTTTACAAGTTGTCAGTAAGTTGTAAGTATACTTAACTGTTCCTTTTTTAGAGCCGATCCGCGAATCCCGAACTTTCTTCTACTAAGAACTCACTGAGAAGAACAGCCCATTTATCAATTTCGTTCTGCTGTAAGTGATTGAAATCATCTTGCAAAGTGTGCCAAAAGGACGGGAATGGCCATGGTATCAAGTGTAAGACCGGTACACCTGCTCGATAGAACGGGATGTGATCGTCATCGATAGAGGGACCATTTAACTGCAAGATTGAATGGTCCATAGGATCTAATTGTGGAGGTGATTTGAACAATGTAGATTCTAAACTGGCCAATCTTTCATACGCCTCATGGGTTTCACGGAAATAACTTCTAATTGGTGCTGGATTTGAACCCAGGAGGTCCAATAGTACAAACAGATGAATTTTGTCTATCAGTCCCTGTTCAATCCACTTGCTTGCCAAATGCCTAGATCCATACAACGAATCTTCGGCTGTCCACTGCTTTAGTGATTCCTCGCCATCAAAGAAAACAATTTTGAATCCCACATCCCCATTCTTTTCATCTGACAGCGAAGAATTCCCATTCTGATAGAAGGCATCAAGAAATCGAGAGACGTACAACAAAATTGCACAAGATGCTGCACTATCAGTAGCACCGATAAAGCCCTCTGGCTCCACTTTAGAATCGTAATGGGCACTCAATACCACATAACTGCTAGAATTGGCACCTAGAGTGTATACCAAATTGTTGAAATTCAGCCCTTTGTTCTCAAAAGAGTCCTCTTCTAGTTCCCAAGGGCTTTCGAGGCCATCGTAGAAATTTTTAATAAGCTTTTGGATCTCTAATGACTCTTTACTTCCAGGTGTTCTCGTAGTGTTGAATGGAAGTAATAGGTTATCATCACTCGCATTCTCTAGAGAGAGAAATCTCGGTAGAAATTCATCGTGATAGTCCCTATAGTCAATTAAACCTTGAGTAGCAAGAGCCCATATCAGCAACCATATAAGGGTCCTTATCATCTGGTCTAGCTACTTGAACAATGGTCTGCTGGACTAAAGTAGGTCTTCTGCACATCTCCTAACGAATATTATATATAAATTTGTATATACAACAACAGAGGCAATCTACGGAAGGATCTACACGGACTTGGCGAAAAAGAACTTTGAAGCTTCGATGGTAAAACAAGGCATAAAAATAGGATTGAGAAAGTGGGAAATGCATGAGTAAACTCGTAGAATCTAGCTTAACATTTCTCTCGATTCCCAACTACTTGAGTTAATTCCATCGATTGTTCCTGTGATTTTCACGTGACAGTTCATCGCATTATTCGTTCGCTGCGAATATATAATACACAATCAAGTTTAATATGTATATGAACATGTTCGAGGTAAGAGAAAGGGAAATATAGAAACTGCATTTCCTTCCTTTTGTCAGGGAAGTATGAGTGAGCCTTCTAATGAGCTGGTGTCATTGACACAGAAGGTTCCTGCAGCTGTAAAACCAGGTCCGGATAAACCAGAGTTTTTAGCCACACAAGCCCTTATTCCTAGAACTACCACAGATTTAGATACAAATCCAGTCCTGAGTAATATTTCACTGCCACAAGAACTTTCAAAAAACGGGAATCTACCATTGCAAGATGCTGGCATGGAGAGTTCTGCTGCTGCCGCTGCTGCAGTAGCTGCTGCAGAAAAGAAAAAAAGCGGTAGTAGTAGTAGTAGCAATGCCAATCACGATGATATCGATTGTTATAACGGGAATGATATTGATGGCTATAACGGGAATGATATTGAAGGCTATAACGGTAGTAATAATATTAAGCTCGAGCTAGATAATCGTGAAAAGGCGACTCGTGGTATACATAGTATGGGTAATCAAGTCAGATCGCCACTATCCAAGAGTGATAGAGGTATAAATGGCAGATCATTGACGTTTTCCATTAATAATGATGCTAATTTCAAAAGATCGAGTATTTATGAATCGAAATCGACGGTGACGGCAGTTCCCATTAGAAATCCTGTCACTGGAGCTAAACAGCACTATGGTGACAACGACGATGCTTCATCGTCCAAGAGTGTATCATCATCGATGACCAAAAGCTTTTTATTTGGGTTCTATAATAATCAAAAGAAAAACGAAAATCCTACAAAGGGTATTTTATCGAAACAATACTGGATGAAAGATGACAGTGCTAAGGAATGTTTTACCTGTGGTAAAGCTTTTACTACGTTTAGAAGAAGACACCATTGTAGAATATGTGGTCAAATATTTTGCAGTGGATGTACATTACTGATTTCTGGTGAACGGTTTGGTTACGATAAAAGGATGAGAGTTTGTAAAAATTGTTATCAACATGCTGACAACTATGAGGATTCCAGTGATGAAGATTCATATGGAGAACAAAATAGTCCTCATAACGATTATAATTCTGCTGTTCAAGAGGCCAGTCCTGATAGATGGAGTGGTGATTCGGTCCCACCTTCGCCAGGGTTAGGACTAGCGAATCATAATCCATTGATGAAGCAGACGGATTTGTTTATGATGAATGATGAGGATGTTAAAAGTATTGTAACTACGGCTGAAGACACTAAATTATTTGTATCGACACCACCGCCACCACCTAAGATGGCGATTCCTGCTACTAGACAGGGAGAGTCCCTAGAGATTTCATTCCCTTCACATCGTAATGAAAACACGTTGGATAACCAACATATGGAAAGTGCAGGTAGTACTGGAAAGGATAGATATACAATTAAAGATGTGGATATGTTAACACCTTATGATTTGCAATATGGATCATCATCGCAATTACCTGGACGTTCAGCTAACAAAAATGTGAAAAACTCTTTGAGGAGGTCTGTGTTCAACTATGTCAATAGTAGCAGACATTCCTTAGATAAACCTAGTTCAAGTGGGAGCGCAGATAGCATCATTGGTAATTTGGGGAGTAAAAATTTTAAATTTGAGTTTAACTACATGAAAAATGCAAGAAGGCCATCTAGTGGGTCTACAAAAAGAGATGTCAATTGGTTGAACCATGTACAGAACGAACAAGAAGAAACAGGTAGTAGTGTCTCATTGCAGGACGATGACACTTCGGAGGATGAAGCATCCATGTCAATATATTCTTCTTTGAATGATCCATTTCATTCCAAAAATCCAATAAGATCTATGAGAAATTCAACTAAATCTTTACAAAGGGCAGAGGCTTCTTTACAGCGTATGAGGTTCAGAAGAAAGAGTAAGAGTAGGCCGAATAATAAGGATTCAGATTCTATTTATAAGGGCTTAAACGTTCTCACCCATAGTACTCCTAACTTGGTGTCTGTGGTAGATGAGGATAATGCCTTTGGTTCTCAAAACGGTGGTAGTGGTGGCAGCTCCATATTGGCGAAACCTAAGAATAAATTGGGCAACGCAGGTCAATGGAGAAGAATTAGCAGCATGGCAGGATTGAAGGTTCCTAAGGAGAAAAAAAATGAATTGAATCAAGTGGCTAGATTGCACATGGAGGCCTTGTTAGAACAAGTGATGCATGACCAAAATTTTGAAACTACTGAATTTTGGACTCCGTTGTTGAAGGACTTCTTACGTAAAGTGCAAGACATTGATTTAAGTGCTCGAGATTCAAATACACTGGATTTCCGCCAAAATTGCGTGAAGATAAAAAGGGTTACTGGTGGCGGTATTTCTTCTTCAGAATACATCAATGGTATTGTTTTTTCAAAGGCCTTGCCCTGTAAAACTATGCCGAGACGTTTGGAAAATCCTCGTATTCTGTTGATTATGTTTCCTCTTGAGTATCAGAGAAATGAAAATCACTTTTTGAGCATTGAAACTGTATTCGCTCAAGAGCAGGAATATTTGGATAAACTCGTTTCAAGGTTGGTATCTCTAAGTCCTGATATCGTATTTGTGGGTGCCAATGTTAGTGGCTATGCTTTAGAATTGCTAAACAAGGTTGGAGTAGTCGTGCAATTCAATGTCAAACCTCAAGTTATGGAACGAATTTCTAAGCTCACGGAAGCAGATATCGCTATATCTGTTGACAAGCTTGCCGCCAACGTCAAGATGGGTGAATGTGAGGAATTTGAAGTGAAAACTTACATTTATGGAAATGTCAGTAAGACTTACACTTTTCTCCGTGGTTGTAACCCTTCTTTCGGTGGCACAATATTGTTAAGAGGGGACTCTCAAGAAGTTTTAAGAAAAGTGAAAGATGTCACAGAGTTTATGGTTTATGTCTTGTTCTCGCTCAAATTGGAAAGTTCTTTCTTCAATGATAACTTCTTACAGTTACCGCCAACATATTATATCAATGAAAGGAAGCGTAAGGAGGAATTAGAATATACCGGATATTTTGCAGATTTTTTGGCAAAATTCAATAGCAGAATTCTTACTATTTCACCTACGGTGGAATTTCCGGTACCATTTTTATTACAAAGAGCTCGTGAATTAGAACAAGAGCTCTTAGATAAAAGAAGGCGACATGAATTATTATTGCAAAAGGACAACACAGAAGATGATCCAAGGATTAAGGCTTTAGGACTTGCCTCGAAATTGACACAGCGGGATTTGAAATATTTAATTAGATTCTTACATGAAAAGGAGATTAAAGCCTTGGAATTGCAGTTTCAGAAGAGAAGCAGACATTGGGAACTTTCTTATGCGCAATCTCACAATCTTTTAGGAACTGGCTCTCACCAATGCATTACGGTACTTTACTCCATGGTATCCACCAAGACGGCAACTCCATGTATTGGCCCACAATTAGTTACAATTGACTACTTCTGGGATAGCGACATATCAGTTGGACAGTTTATCGAAAATGTCATTGCTACTGCTTCTTATCCGTGCCGACAAGGTTGTGGTGGTTTGTTAATTGATCACTATCGAAGCTATGTGCACGGTTCTGGTAAGGTAGATGTCCTGATAGAAAAATTCCAAACCAGATTGCCGAAGTTAAAGGATATAATTTTGACTTGGAGTTATTGTAAGAAGTGTGGGACTTCGACACCAATATTGCAAATGAGTGAGAAGACTTGGAATTATTCTTTTGGAAAATATTTGGAAGTGATGTTTTGGAGTAATAATAAGGGTGTTACAGGAATTGGTAACTGTACTCATGATTTTACAAAGGAGCACGTAAAGTACTTTGGCTACAATGATTTGGTTGCTCGTATGGAGTATTCAGATCTTGAGGTTCATGAGTTGATAACTCCACAAAGAAGGATCATATGGGCTCCCTACAAGGATATCAAAATGAAAGTTGAGCTTTATTACCAAATCTTAGACAAGATCAATAGTTTTTATGACAGTGTCTCTACTCGTTTGACTCGGGTTAAACTTGACAGTATGGATGGGGATAAATTATTAGCTGGTCAGGACAAGTTGGAGGAGCTGAAAGAACGAGTAGATGATGAGAAGAAAGCGGTCCTTGAAGAATTGGAAACATTATACCAAGATAGCCCAGGTGATCAACACATAAAATTGAATGTCATAATTAAGGCTCTTCATGAAAAAGTGGTCAGTTGGGATACCGAGTTCACTGAATTTGGTAAGAAGTTCTTACCATCAGAAAATGATATCACTCGTATTACATCTAATCAACTGAAGAAATTATTTACAGATTTCAACAAGACACAGGAGACGAAATCACAGCATTCTAAAGATCATGACAAATCGTTTGAAATGGAGGACTTCCATGGAAGTCAAAATGAGAAGGAGAAAAATTTTGAAAAGGATAAGACGAACTTATCTGCTTTTAACGGTACTCAAACAACGACAAACGATCCTGAAGATTCTGGGAAAACTAAGAATGATTCTTCTTTTTCTCTTCCCAATTCGAGGCGATTGGATTCTAATGATAGCACAGGTTCTCATGCAAACAGATTCACTCGTCCTAGTCTAAGAAAGACTTCTTCCATAAACAGTGCTGGAATAAATAACAACGATCTTCGACGCTCAAGTCTCAACAGTAGTCTCAGTGGTGATTCCTTTCTCACCAGGGAACATAGAACTAAGACCAAAGTTGGCGAATTGGCCAATTTCTTTGATCAGATGCATTTTGATGCATTATCCAAAGAATTTGAACTGCAAAGGGAGAAGGAGAGAGTTCAGCTCAACAGAAATAAGTACCAGGCCTCTCGTCTGCATCAATCTACACCCATTGTGGAAATCTATAAAAATGTAAAGGATGCAGTCGATGAACCACTTCATGATCAGAACAAGCGCTCAAACAGGGAAGGATTAACCAAGAGTAAAAACGAATCACATGATAAAAATTCATCGAAGGCTTCAACTCAAACTCAGTTTGACCAGAAGTTAGAAAGCCAATTAGAAAATTCTATTTATCAATGGGGTGAAAGTGTTTTCCACAAAGGTGACAGCGGTAAGAAGGAGCGGATTGATCCAGAGCTTACAAGCAATGCAATTTTAAATGGTGGTAAAGAGGGGATAACAGCAGCAGCGGCACCCCCTGCTTTGACCATAGCTAATGCTAATAAAGACGAAGTCAGCACTCAGCCGGAAAAGTCTCTGTTGATGAAGGCATTGACCAATTTCTGGGCTGATAGGTCTGCTTCATTGTGGAAGCCATTGAATTATCCAACTCATCCTACAGAACATATTTTTGTTGATAGTGATGTGATCATAAGAGAAGATGAACCAAGTTCTTTGATCGCATTTTGTCTAAGCACTTCTGATTATAAACAGAAGATGGCCAAGCTAGACAGTCAACAGCCCATAAACGTTGCTCCTCCTGAAAATAGTCAAACACCAGATGTTTCTTTCTCGGAAATGGAATCTCAAAAATCTGACGATACTTATAGGAATACCTCCCAAATACATCCCTCTAAAGAGCGCTTTTCCTCTGTGACACCAGATGATGCCCAAACTCAACCGCCGAACCTTCAACAATTGCCACGAGATGAGAATGAGATTCTTGAGGCTATTATGACGAAGAAAACTGCCGTTCATTTGAGATACCAATTTGAAGATTCGTTGAGTGTTATGTCCTGTAAGATCTTCTTCGCAGAACATTTCGATGCCTTTAGAAGAATTTGTGGTTGTAATGAGCAATTTGTCCAGAGTTTGTCAAGATGTGTGAAATGGGATTCAAGTGGTGGTAAGAGCGGTAGTGGGTTCTTAAAGACATTAGATGATCGATTCATCGTTAAGGAATTATCACATGCTGAATTAGACGCATTCATTAAGTTTGCCCCTAGTTATTTCGAATACATGGCCCAAGCAATGTTCCACGATTTGCCTACTGCATTGGCTAAGGCATTTGGATTCTACCAAATCCAAGTAAAGAGTTCCATTTCAGGTTCAAAAAATTATAAGATGGATGTTATAATCATGGAAAATTTATTTTATGAGAAAAACCCATCACGTATCTTTGATTTGAAAGGATCCATGCGCAATAGGCATGTTGAACAAACTGGTAAGGAAAATCAGGTTTTACTAGATGAAAACATGGTAGAATACATCTACGAGTCGCCAATCCACGTTAGAGAATATGATAAAAAGCTTTTGAGAGCTTCGTTGTGGAATGATACTCTGTTTCTGGCTAAAATTAATGTGATGGATTACTCGCTAGTTGTCGGTATAGATAACAATGGTCACACATTAACCGTGGGGATTGTTGATTTTATCAGAACTTTCACTTGGGATAAAAAATTGGAAAATTGGGTTAAAGAAAAAAGTATAGTCGGTGGTAATAGTATCAAGAAACCTACTGTAGTTACGCCTAAACAGTACAAGAGTAGATTTAGGGAAGCCATGGAGAGATATATTCTTATGGTTCCAGATCCATGGTACCAGGAAAATGCATAGAATGTCATTTATCTGAATTAATTTTGGGAGGGTCAGATACATACACCATACATATCATAATGAAGTTACGATTTTTAAAGAGAAAAACAAAGATCAATATTTCTTCATCAATAGTAAAAGTCTTTTATTTAAAAAGGAAAAAACAAAGTAGCGTCACGGACAGGATTCGAACCTGCGAAGGCATAGCCCAATGCCTAATTGCTATCATAGATTAATAGCAGGGCATCGCCTTAACCACTCGGCCACCGGGACGACTTTCTCGGGATAAGGAATGGATGTTCACAGTAATATAACTTATGGTTTTCCGTTCAAAAAGGATTCTAAAACTGAGTATTGGAGCGTTTATAGTATGCACATACCATTTAATCTAATTAATATTTGGTGAATTAAAAGTATTCGTAGGATTTTGAACTTGTCAAGAGTTCAAAAAACTCCGAAAGGAAGGCATCTGGGGTTTAGCATTCGGTTTATGTAGTAAGTGTACCAATAAACAAGTTTCATCCTTGGTCAACTTCGAGCTGGGGAAGAGTTTAGGAATACAGTCTAAGTATAGGATATCAACTTTAACTACACTGGCTTATTGGCGGTTGAATTTTGTCGTATAAACTTCAAGTTAGCAAGCGTCCTTTAACTGGATTCTTTAGAAACTTAACCCAACAACGGCATCTCGGTAATAACAAAGCAAATCTTAAGACTTCGACAAAAAGGTAAGGTTGTGTTGTCAATTAGAAGGCTCAGGGGGGAGTTATTGGTGTTACAATATACGGACAAGATGCCAGATACGTTGCCCTTTATCAATTTTATAAATTTCAATCAGACTGGTACATGCATATCGTTAGGAACATCTCAAGGATTTAAAATCTTTAATTGTGATCCCTTTGGTAAGTTTTATTCTGAAGAATCTGGTAGTTATGCAGTTGTGGAAATGCTTTTTTCCACATCATTATTAGCAGTGGTTGGTATTGGTGATCAGCCATCTATGTCCCCAAGAAGGCTCAGAATCATCAATACGAAGAAACACTCCATAATCTGTGAAGTGACCTTCCCCACGTCAATTCTTTCAGTAAAGATGAATAAATCAAGGTTAGTGGTTCTTTTGCAAGAACAGATTTACATCTATGATATTAGCAATATGCGGTTATTACACACTATAGATACGAATCCGAATACAAGGGGAATAATGGCAATGTCGCCCTCGTTAGAAAACTGCTACTTGGTTTATCCATCACCACCTAAAGTGATTAATTCTGAGATAAAGACCAATGCTACGACCAACAATATAAATGTTACTAGTACGAGCGGTAGTATACCACAACTACAGCATCAACATCAACATCAATTTGATAGTAGCACTGGCCCTGCTGAAGATGGATTAGATCCATCGAGTGGTGATATACCTATTCAAGAAGAATTACAATCTGATCCTCAAAACAAGAAAAGTGGTAGCGGTAATGTTATCAAGAATGGGGATGTCATCTTATTTAATTTGAAAACACTACAACCGACAATGGTCATTGAAGCACATAAGGGTGAAATTGCATCATTAGCATTGAGTCTTGATGGTTCATTACTAGCGACGGCATCTGAAAAGGGTACAATTATAAGAGTTTTCAACGTGGAAACAGGTATTAAAATAAACCAGTTTCGTAGGGGAACTTATCCAACAAAAATACATTCCATGTGTTTCAGTGAGGACAACCAATTCTTAGCGGCAACTTGTTCAAGTAAGACAATCCACATCTTCAAGGTTGCGCCGGCAAATGGGCGTCAATCGGAAGTTCATTTGGAGAAACACGATAGCGATGATAGTACGATAGAAGAAGATGTAATTGACAATGCATCGCAAACAAATAGCAGTGTTGGTGGTGGTGGTGGTGGCAGCGGTGGTAATGAATCCATAGATGAAATTTCCAGCAATGCAGACGACCAGAGTTCGCTGGAGAGATCAAGAGAACCGTATGTGGATGCATCACGTAGAACAGTCGCTAGAATGATCCGCAAATCTTCACAGAGATTATCAAGACACGCTGCTAAGACATTGGGACAGATCTTCCCCATTAAAGTATCATCGTTATTAGAACCTTCAAGGCATTTTGCAAGTTTGAAACTGCCAGTAGAAAGTGGGCATGGAATTAAAAGTATAACGGCAATAGGGACACCGATTGAAGTAGACATTTCAGAGTATCCAGAACTGTTTGAATACCACCAACAGCCTCATACTCAAGAAGAATCAAATCCGGCTCAACAGTTAAATCAACAACAGCAAAATTTGCAAAATTTTGAAAATACTTCGGTTCAAATGCTTCCAATAAGAGTAGTAACTTCTGAAGGTTATCTCTACAACTACGTACTTGATCCTGAACGAGGCGGCGATTGTCTCCTGCTATCGCAGTACTCGCTCATGCTAGCCTGATTTAGTTGACTGTCCTCTACTGTCATAGAAACAATTACAGGGCAAGGCAATCCAGTGGGTATAATGGCACCTTGCAGGAAATCAGATCAGATACGGTATCTGATACAGCAATTTCGTATTTTAAAAGTCACCGGGGCTTCGAACTTGTTACCAATTAGTTTATATATATATAAAAATAATTAAGATTCTCGCCAAGTAGTAAAGTAGCCTTATGGACCATAAATGACGGAAAGAGTAAAGTTATCCTAAACCACGATACCGAAAGCAAATAAAAACAGAGGATCTTTGTTCAGTACATATACTTCCTTTGAAAGAATCGATCAAGGGGGGATCTAATCTTCGTTTTGGAAATTTTTCGAATCAGCTATTTGATATTTATATTGATTATCCACAAGTCGCTTCTTCACCAACATCTTCGTTCAAGTCCAACAAGTGGGGGCAGCTATACACATTTACCATAACAGTGAGTCGAAATGTTTCCTTTGGCAAAGAGTAATAAGGCAGAGCCACTTCTCTACGATGTTAGATTACATGGTACTGAGCACGATGTGGTGCTTTTGAAAGGATCTCCAGATGAGGCCTCCAGTGTATTGCTATCAGGAACTGTCGTATTATCGGTACGAGAACCAATTCAAATTAAGAATCTATCATTAAAAATGACTGGTAAAATACGTCTGAACGTTCCAGTTCAATATCAGGGTCCTAGGGGACCTGCACAGCGGCACGTTAGGTATGAAAGGACGTTTTACGAACACACATGGGACAATCTTAACATCAACAGTTATTTTGAAAATCTTTACGATAATTACGGTAAAAGGGCTACTATCAACAGTAAATCTTCAGGGAATTTAGCCGATTTGCATAGAAGATCTAAATCTTCGACAAGCTCTTTGATATCATTAGCCGGATTGGGTTCATCGTCAGGTTCTCATAACCATCATCATCATCATACCCTACTCCAGGGCAATTACGAATTTCCATTTAGTGCAATCTTACCAGGTTCATTAGTAGAAAGTGTAGAAGGTTTACCCAATGCATCGATAACTTATAAATTGGAAGCAAATATCGAGAGGAATAAGTTTTATTCAGATTTGATTTGCAAGAAACACATTAGAGTGGTGAGAACTTTATCAACGGATGCTGTCGAGTTATCAGAAACTATGGCTGTGGATAATACCTGGCCTAATAAAGTGGATTATTCAATTTCTGTGCCCGCAAAGGCTATTGCCATTGGATCTTTGACACCGATTCATATCGAAGTGGTTCCATTGATGAAAGGTTTGAGGTTAGGCCCCATAAAGGTTACCATGATTGAAAACTCTCAGTACTGTGGTAGTTTTGGTAATGTGGCAACGCAGGAAAGGACAGTCTGTAAAACAAAGTTGAAGGATCCTCTGGGCCATGTTAATAGGGGGCCACGAGATCCTGAAGAGGAAGAATTAACTTTTCAAGATCGTTGGCAAGTCGATACTTTTTTGCAAGTTCCTACAAGTCTTTCCAGATGTACACAGGACTGTACTCTATTGAACAGTATTAAGGTTAGACACAAGCTTAAGTTTGTCATATCTTTAATCAATTCAGATGGCCACGTATCAGAATTACGTGCATCTTTGCCGGCACAACTTTTTATTTCACCATTTGTTGCATTGACTGTAAGGAATCCACTTAGACCAGAGTATGAAAATGGTAATGGTTCAAGTTCATCTAGTAGGCGTACTTCATTGGGTGATGAAGAAGGTGATGAAGACGTGATTTTTGCCAAAACTGCATCTGAATTAGAATTGGCAAATTTGATAAACAATTGGCAAGTACCTTCAAGCGTACCAGATTTAATGTCACCGCCAAATTATGAAAGTCACATTTACGATAGGCTTTGGAATGATGTTTCCGTTCCCGACACACCTCATGGTTCAGGGACTCAAACACCAATAGAAGGACAATCCATTGGTCAAGTTTTAGACAGTCAACAAAATGTGGATGAATTAGAAGATAACTTGATGAGACTACATTTGCAAAGACAAGAGGGCCGTAATCGTTCAGCTTCAACTTCTAATGTTATTCCCGGGAATCCCGCAAAGAATCCACAAGAAACTACAATTGAGGGAGCATCGAATGGTAATGCTAATGCTGCTGTTGTTCCTGCGGCTACTTCTCCTGCTCAGCAGGCGCTCCCCATGTCAAGATCTGGTTCCGCCCCATTAGTGGATCAACAACCGGGGATTAGGGGGTTACCACCGGCTCCATTGGTGACCTCAGGTGCTAGCGTTCAACACCTATCTAGATCCAGTTCATCAATTTTGCAAATACCACAATCCCCCAATAAAGAGGTGACATTAGACAATTTGAGCAGTGTTCCATCGTATGAAAAAGCAATTAAATCAGAATCTGCAGGCAATGATTTACCCCCTGTGTATCCAGCAGATGAAAATCCTTCGCACGATAGGAAACACCATTTGGAAAGGCCTCAAGTTGTTCATCACAGATCAAGTTCTTCACTGTTGAGTAAAAAGAGTAATTCATCAATTCCTAGTCCTCAACCATCGCAGGCGGCATTGGTTAGAAGAGGTAGTTCTAGTTCAAGTTCTGGAATTCCACCCCCACTACAGCCTCACGCGGATTCACCATCAAATGGTCCGGCTCATAATGGTAAAAATCAAACGGTTAATAAGCACTTCTCCTTTGGTATGACACCAGTGGGGTCTTCTTCATCTACTGGAAGTTTCCCCTTGAAGAGAAGTTTATCAAAGGGTAGTTTACATGAAAGATCTAGTTCATTGAACAATTTAAGAAGTCTTTTGAAAAATCATAAAAAATAACTTTAATTTTGATTCTTAATTGCAGGCCATGATTACTATACGTGGAAAGAAGTTTCATGTCCTCCTGCCTCAAAGGTTTTATGATAATTATATTACAAGATGTATAGACCTATATACAGATTTTTTATATACTTAATAATTAGTGGTAGATGAAGGTACAACAACAAAGACAGCAAAAACTCCTGTGATACAAGATGTGACGGTGATGTACGTTATTGTAGAGAAGAGCGAGGTAGGTGTTATTACAATAGTTCAGGTTCGCTACTCTCTTCATCACTGTCCTCATCAGCAACATCCCGCTGAGCTTCGGTGTAAAATTTCACACATAGCGGATATATCTCATCGGCTATTAACCGAGCTAACTCATCGCCGTTGGGGAATTCACCCTTATCATCCAAGCCTTGCCATTGAAACCAATCGAAAAATCTATTACGTCTCTTCCTTGGTGGTAAATTATGCTTTAATTCTACAGCTTGACTTTTCATTTCATCACCATCGTGATAAAAATGCTTTTTCACAGTTTGGCTAGGTAATTCTTGATCCACTGATTGGAATCCTACTATAATATCAAAATCCCTCGGTGATTGCCACTTAACTACGAGGAATTGAATTGCGTCGATGTATTTGAAATCTGATGCCCTTACATAGTTAGCAAAATCGTCATGTTGCGAAAGGACAATCTTCCAAAAGTTTGGTATCTTAGCAATGATTCCGTCCCTCTCCTCGTAATGAGGCATCAGGGTCTTTAATCTATACCATTCTAACTCTTTTTCTTTATCTTCAATTTTTTGTTCACAATCTGCTAGTTGATTGAGAGCAGAAGCTCTTTTTAAGATCTTTGAGTTAGTCTTATGTTCGAGAGTAAACGAAACGGTAGTATCATATACTTACATATTCTCGTCGGACATCTTCGATAGTTCTTTGGAAGACAGAAATGAGCCAAGAACCCATTGATAGTAGAATTTCAATCTTCTTAAAGGTATAGCTTGAATTTGAATAAAGTGGAATCCAATACGGGTAGTGTCAATGTTCTTTCTAAGATGTAATAAACTTGGGTTCGATTCCTCGAGATAGTATCCGGTGTTTATCACGGGCCTAATAAGTTTATACAAGAAGACCTTATAAAACAATACGCTAGTCCGTAGATGACGGCCATAGTAATTTATTAATCTGCTAAACAGTTGGTATTATTCCGTGGTATCTTATCAAGCATAAGATCGTGGCAAGAAGAACATATAATGGTTTGAGCGTATGCGAGTGCTGTAATCACCAATACCTGATTATGTGATCTCTCAAGGGCTTGTTATCCCTAATTGAACTTCGTTTTCCCATGTCTAGTCGAATTTTAGACCCCTTTGGATATCATTTTCTTCTTGGAGGATAAGAACCCCTATCAGTTCTAGCACCTCACATGAACTATAAGCTAATAACTGGGCATGTGGCGTAGTTGGTAGCGCGCCCCCTTAGCATGGGGGAGGTCTTCGGTTCGAATCCGGACTTGTCCATTATTTTTGCAATTTTTTGCACCAAATAATTAAATTGAACTTAGACGCTCAGTTATTCACGTTAGAAATCCTCCTTTTAATGTTACTTTAACGTTCAAATGTCCTTGTCTCGATATCTTGTAGTTTGTCACATATTTACAATTTTACTCGTTTTTATGTTTAGGAGAGCAGCTTCGTCCTTTCACGAAACATGCTAATCACGTAACGAAATGTAAATACAAAACGAGATGTGATTAACTTGTATAGTCAAACTGAGCATCTTGATATTCTGAGAAGCACACAGACTTCTTTCCTCTACTCTCAGTAGCCTTATCGATTCAAACCACACGACTGGAAAGTAGGAATGTGATGTCCTAAATATCTACTAGTTCCAAGCACCAATACGGTTCTATAGTGTAGTGGTTATCACTTTCGGTTTTGATCCGAACGACCCCGGTTCGAATCCGGGTAGGACCTTGTGTTCTTCAAATTAACTTTTTTGCTTTTCTAACACTCATTGCCAATAGTTAATCCCTACCCCATAAATATTACAATTACGGTGCCGTATTCGTGGCATATGTGAGGAATACCCAGCAATCAGAATGACTATTTAAGGTTAATGCGGGTTGTACATAACACACTAGGTCAGCTGATCTGGATCTATTTCCTCATTTGGGGTGAGTTCGAAGTTCCTATTTAAAGAGGGTGTGTCAAACCCCTCGATCGAATACAGTCTACAACTTAAATACCCTGTAATTACACAACTTGACTATTTGTCACTTATTACCAACCATTATTAATCTCCTTTACTTTCTAAATATTCTTTATTCTCCTGCAGATTCATCAATTACAAGCAAGTTTCAACTATGCTTACAAGGTTGATTGCTGCCAAAGGCTTGCCTAGATTAACAAATAGGTTTACAAAACCTATTTCAACTGGTACACATTCCAATTCCATTGTTAGACGATGCATGCCCCACCATAAAGGTTCCGTTGCGGGGAAAACTGTATTTGAACGTCAATTCCATTCTTCTAGAACCGCATTTAATGATAAACAACAAGATACAATAGGTAATAACGTTAGTCGCGGTAGTATCTTTAGTAATGGGATAGGTAAATTGGTACAATTTACCGTCATGGGTGCTGGTGTCTTGGCACTAACTTGTGGTGGTGCGTTGTTCATTTTTTTCATATATGATTCAACCACTTACAAAGAGAGCTATGTACCAGATGCCATAGAAGTTCCTAATGAAGCATTACATCCGCCATCTGGTGGTCCTGAAAATTTACCGATCTTTAGTGAGAAATTGGATAACTATGATGATGAAACGAAACAACTCACAAGTTATAAGCCAAAATTGGTCATATTGGGTTCTGGATGGGCGTCTGTTGGACTTTTAAAGAATTTGAAAAAAGGTGATTACGATGTGACTGTTATTTCACCACAGAATTACTTCTTATTTACACCATTGTTACCATCAGCTGCCACTGGGACTCTTGAAATTAAATCCCTGATGGCATCGATTAGGAAAATTGTTGGTGACATTAGCGGGCACTATTTGGAGGCAAAAGCCGAAAAAATTGAGTTTGAAGATAAATTGGTTAAAGTTTCTCAAGTTTTACAACGTGGCGGTGAAATTCGATCATTTTATGTCCCATACGATAAATTGGTAATTGCTGTTGGTTCCACTGCTAATACTCATGGTGTAGAAGGTTTAGAATATTGCGATCGTTTGAAAAGCGCCGAAGATGCTCTAAATATTAAGAAAAAGATTAAAGGTAATCTAGAAATTTCTTGCTTACCAACTACTACTGAAGAAGAGAGGAAGAAACTTTTGAGTTTTGTCGTCTGTGGTGGTGGTCCAACAGGTGTTGAATTTGCTGCTGAAGTCTTTGATTTGTTAAATGAAGATTTACCAAGATCTTATCCAAGAGTACTAAGACAACAGGTTTCCGTTCACATTATCCAATCTCGTTCTCACATCTTAAACACCTATGATGAAAAAATCAGTGAATATGCAATGGAAAGATTTAAGAAGGAATCAATTGATCTTTTGACCAATGCTCGTGTAGAAAGGATTTTACCTGACAAGGTTGTCTTCAATCAAAAGAATCCCGAAACTGATGAAATGGAATATAAAGAATTACCATTTGGTCTGTGTTTATGGTCAACAGGTGTTGCTCAAAACCCATTAGCTAAACATGTGGTTCAATCCTTCCAAAATAACCAAAGAAACAAAAGAGCTATCGAAACTGATTCTCAATTAAGGGTTGTTGGTAACCCTGCAAAGGACGTTTATGCAATCGGTGATTGTTCCACTGTTAGAACTGATTTAGCTGAAAATACAGTGAACTATATGAGAAATTTTATCATCAAGAAAGATATCGGTGCTCATCAAAATTCCGCAATAATTACAGATGGCGATGTGAGAAATATATCCCTGTCCTATGATGAAATTCGTGCATTGTGTAGACAAGTGGCAAGATTGCATCCTCAGACCAGAGAAAGTTTTGTCGATTTGGATGATTTCCTACCGAGATATGATCCTGAAAACAAAGGCTCTTTGAATTTCGAACAATTGAGCACATTGTTGAAAGAGACTGAAGCTAAGGTTACATCTCTACCAGCTACAGCGCAAAGAGCTCACCAACAAGGTTCTTATTTAGGTAAGAAATTCACTAAGCTCGCTAGATATACCAATGATTATATCAGAAGCGGACAACCGGTTCCCGCGGAATTAGAGGATGGTACATGTAAACCTTTCAAATACGTTCATTTGGGTTCATTGGCTTATATTGGTAACTCTGCAGTTTTTGATCTGCCGGGTTACTCATTTGTTGGTGGTTTAATTGCCATGTACTTGTGGAGAGGTGCCTATTTCGTTCAAACTGTCTCTTTGAGAACAAGAGTTCTTTTGTTCATGGACTGGCTAAAGAGAGGTCTGTTCGGTAGGGACTTCATAGATACTTCTTAAGAACTAGATTAATTCAAAACAGATGAACAATGAACACGTACTTTTCCTTTTTTATTTTTTGTAAGTAGAAAGACTCCTAAAGCTAAACTTTATTACCACTGTCGCTATGGGCGTGAAGGAACCGCCGCGTCACACTGACACAAAATACGGAAATACAAAAGGTATAAAAAGATTAGAGTAATCGATCGAAAGTATCGATAGGAATTAAGCTGGAGAGAAACCAGAGAGTTCAGAAGTGAGATATATTTCTATTATAATAATAACGAAAGGAAGAAGAAGAAAAAAAATGTTTAATTCCTTGAGTCTTAGAAAACCAAATATTCTGGATAATATATCACTCAACGTTCCAAGAACGGCAGAACTACCTACTAAAGGAATTAAACAAGAAAGAATTAACACTGTCATTCAAGCAACGGAATCCTTTTCAATTCTCAATGAGAACAAATCCGTTTCCTCGAGATCTTCACAATCTGAATTTTCTGATGTGGTAAAATTACATGGATCTATGACTCAAGAAAGTGGCGTTGCTACTTCTAATACTAATACGCAAAATGGTTTAGATTCACAGTCTGTTATTGAGAGTCAACCTACAATCGCACTATTTATTGGTGATTTAGATGAGCAAATTGATGAAGAAATTCTAATCCAAATCTTTAAAAAATTTAAATCCTTAACTTCTGTCAAAGTTTGTACTGATGCAGAAACCGGGAAATCCTTAGGGTATGGCTATTTGAATTTTTCGAGAAGACAAGACACATTGGCGGCAACTGAAGAATTCAACTATAGACCTATCTTTGGTAAAGAAGTGAGAATCATGCCATCATTAAGAAATACATTTTATCGTAAAAATATCGGGACCAATATTTTTTTCTCTAATTTACCACTTGAAAATTCTAACTTGACAACAAGAGTGTTTTATGATACTTTTAAGGTTTATGGTAACATTTTGTCTTGTAAATTAGACAAAAGGAAAAATATTGGATTTATCTATTTTGACAATGATCATGCTGCTAGAGTTGTCATCAAGGAATTCAACGGAAGCGAATTCTTTGGTAATAAAATATTATGTGGAATTCATTTTGATAAAGAATTAAGAAAATTCCCAGAATTTGAAAAAAGGAAATCGTCTTTAAACGATATTACCATTCCTAAGGAACAACTTACTTTAGGTCCCACTGATGCTAAAACTGTGGAACACGATTCAACTCAACATTTGCCTCATCCAAACGCTATTTTCGTAAAGAATTTGCCGCCCAGCTGTCCAGATGATGAAATACTGGATTATTTCAGTAACTTGGGACCAGTGAAATCTGTATTTTCTTCAACCTCTCATAAGTATGAATCGAGCTGGGCATTTGTTACATATAAAAAGGGTTCAGATACGAATAAAGCGGTTAAAATTTATCATGGTGCTCAATTCAAGGGAAGGAAACTCAGCGTTATTAAAGCTGAATCGGCAAGAAATGGTCATGGTAGCTACAATAAACAATCAAGTAAAATTTCGTACAGACCCATTCTTTACTTACAAAATTTGAGTTCTGTATGCAATGAGCAATTCCTTCTTCAAATGTGTATGGAAGAACGCATAAAGATTGAAAATCTAGGTATTACCGATTTTTTCCATGACTCTTTCACATATTCTGGTTACGTGAAATGTAAAAGTAAAAAAGATGCTGATAAAATATTAAAACTTTTAAATAACCGGTTGATTGGCGGATGTGAAGTTAAAATCACTAGAAAAAAACTAAATAATAATAATGGGAACTCATCTATACCAGTAATTGACGTTTACCATTCAAAAAATCAATCAAAATCTCCAAAGCACTCAACTTATAATGGATTGTCAAAACAACCACAAGTTCACTTACAATCTGCCATTTTTCCCATGCCCATATATTCAGCACCAACACCAACACCAGGAGCAGGTCCAATGTACTACCCACAACCAATGGTTTTAACTCCCAAGATTGCTACTTTCAATTCTAGTAAGGAAACAGACGAACAATTGAGTCAAATCTTGAAATATTTGAGAAGACAGGTTAAGAAGGGTATTGATTTCTTGAGATACCCAACAGCAACTAACGATGAGAACCTTTTGAGAATTACGAATTATATCTTTGAACACTACTGGCATTGTGACCTAAATCAATTAACTAAATTTTTACTACTCATGAATGCTAATACTCAGAATGAAAGCATTTTGAATAACCACATCGAACAAACAGCTAAACATTTAGGTTTTGAAAGATAAATAAAATCATAGAGAAAAAATCGACATTAATACACATTACATAAAAAAATGTAGGTCACATTTAATTACAGTGGGCATGACAAAGGAAAAGTTTGGAATGAAATTTTAGGTGAATTAGAGAAGGTTTGAAGTACAATAGTCTTTTTTTTTTTTTTTTTTTTTATCTTACTAATTTTCTAATATTCTATTTTTTATTGTAACTTGAACCAAAAGAACAAAATTACACCAATTCCACGTAATTTGCTGGGAAAATACCCTCTCTACCACCAACTCTACCTGTCCACCAATCATCTTGAGAGTCGGATTTTTTCAAAATGGTGATCACATCACCTTTTCTAAATGGCAGATCCCCGTATTCTTCACCACTAAAAGTATATAATGCAACAGCTTTTGGAGTATTGGAGAAAGTATCCCCTGCTGATGGAGATGCAGCACCGAATTCTGCTTTTTCATTTCTTGGTGCGCGACCGCTTGAAGCCGGTCCACCAGATGAAATCCTTGATCTTGAAAATCTATTGGATAAATCATCAACATCCCTGTCGTAACGATCATATTTATCGCCATAACGATCGTAGCGATCACTTCCCTTATCGAAACGATCCTTCTCAGAAGGAGCGTCATCCCAACGTGAACTACCACCTCTAGGGCGACCCCGCATTTGAGATCTATAGTACTCATTAACACCATTTGGATCATCATAACTGCTACGACGACCGCGGCTCCCACCGCCGTATCGATCAAATCTGTCTGGTGGATCACCTCTCCTGTCGAATCTATCTGGTGGAGGACCTCTGCCATAACGGCCACTACTACCACCAAAGTCATCATCAGAACTGTAAAAGTCATCATCGTAACGGCCATAACCACGACGTCCATTAGATCTGCCGCCAGGTCCCATAGTGTCGGCGTCGGAAGAATCAAACGATTCTGGAATGTCGTCATAGAAACTATCAGCGTACGATTCATCTGGAACTCTAAAATTGAATGCCCTTGATTCTAAAACTCTGAACAATGGATCTGCTGCTGGTGGTGGCCTCACTCTACCACTTAAAATTTGTTTAGCGGAAACACTAGCACCATAGAACTTTCTATTGGCATCTTTTCTCTCTACAATAGCAGAACCTTCGACGGAAATACCTGCAAATAGACCTTTAGTCTTTGAGTAAGTGAAAACTGTGGCAACACCACCTGCGGAAGCAGCTGCATCCGCTTCAGCATTTCTACCGAGAGGACCAGCTGCGACAGAAATATTACCACCAAGTGTTAAAGTACCAGCTCTCGAAAACGAATCGACAGCTTGTTGATTGTTTAGAATAAAGACAAAATCCGTTAATTCAGCTCCGATTAAACCACCAGCACCGGCACCTGCCATTCCGATACCAGATGGCGCTGACCATGTTCCGTCAGGTAACCTAGCCACGATAACACCTGAACCTGCTCTACCTGAAAAAAGGAACCCAGCTTTTATCACAGTGATGATGGCAAGACCCTTAGCCTTCTTGAGTACATGAGGTGGAATAATTTGGTCAGTCCCCAGCACCTGGTTGGGTTTAATGAAACTCACCAAAACTTTGGCAGCTTTTCTGGTTTAAGAAGTCGATTTGTTAGTCAATATTGAACTAAGAAGGTAAAGAAAGTGCAATAGTAACGATCACATTGACAATGATAAAGGAAGGGGGTAAAAGTTCACATACTTTGTCTCGCTTTTAAGACTCCTGGGTACAGGATTGTTGAGACCCATTAAAAATAAATTGTATAACGGTTATATCTGGTAAAACTAACCCAAATGACCCTTGTAACCGACTGTTTTTGTATGTGTAATCGAATATCTCGAATGTCAGTTATAAATACGTCCCACGTTATAGTGTAAAGGGATTTGCTGAGAAATAGAGCTAAGAAAAGTAACCGGGTAATCAGCACGTGATATAGAAAGTGGACTTTCCGATCGAATAACAACAATATAATTACTTCTACCGAGTCGCTCTCATCGCTTCATACCGATCTTTTGTCAATCTACCGCTTAAAACCTTTGTATTTAAAGCATAGAGTGTGATTGCATTTTTGCAATTTCATCTGATTGTTTTAAGGTTTGCGAGCTTATCGGTCACATGCTATTTGATTCGCAACTATGGATCGAAAGAGGACATTATGCTTGTGGATTACAATATATCCTACGATGGAGTACTAGTTCAGCAGCTCTAGTAAAAACTTATTTGATGTTAAAGCTTGCATTAAAGCTACATCATTCTCGAGCGTGGGGTAGTGTAAATCATTTTCTTTTCTTTTTTGAAAGATTCCGAGATTTACATCACCATATACGTAAAAGTTAGCCGCCAGCAAATATCATATTTCACGAAAATCTTGCACATTCGGTGACTGGAAGAAGCCGCGGAGGTTTCGGTCGGCGGCATGCAGCGTTAGATGAGAATGTGGGGATTAGGGGAGTGAGAGGATAATTATTGGGTGGCAAATGAGGGAAAAGGAGGTTATAAAAGGAGAGCAGAGCGGCAAGAAGAACTTGATCTTTTACACACCACTTTGAGCGGTGCGAAATGCAACAGTTTTGGTTCTTTTCTAAAAGAACCCGCCAGAGGCATGGGATCTGGGGGGGATCAATATAAATAATTGTCTTACAGCGACTGCTCTAAGATGATGGGTACTGGGGGAAATGGGGTTGGTAATTTGGTGCAGTTACCGTTCAAGTTGTGGGGTTTAGCGAGCAGACACTGATTTGGGTCCATTTTTTGGAATCGTGGTTGAAAGGGGGTCTGAGGATGTGCATCAATGATGGTAAAGGCGTTGTTGGTACATAAGATCAGCAAAGGTTTGGGATCTCGGGGAAATGAAATGGTTATATGTGAGCGTAGCGGGGGGGGGGAGTTTTGGTGCTTTTGGAAAAGGAACAGTTGGTAAGCAGCGAATAACGCAATTTGTCAGTATTAAGTTATACTTCGGGAATCTTGGGGGAACACAAAGGTGGCTGTACCGCGGTAGCTGTACCGCGGTAGCTGTTGCATGTCAATAGCTACCCTTTGGGGTATGGGGAAATCAACTGGTAAATTTCCTCTTCGATATCAGTCCGTCGATTCCTTGGGCAAAAGCTGAATGAAACGGAGGAGAGGTTAACGGGATCTCACACCAAAAATGGCAAAGAGCTGAATATATCCCACTGTCTTTGATTTAACCGCCATGGTACGGTTACTTTACTATGCACGTGACTGTTCATCTTTTTCTACGACTTATACATTTAAAATACCTTAAGAAGATTAGAGTAGCTCGAAATGATGTACACAAGATCACAAGTGACAGGAAAAGAATCAATGGCACAAGATATTGTAGATCAAGTATTTGATCGAGTAGATTCTCTCTATAGTAAAGGCAGTAAGGTTGTCTCCTCGGTACAAGATGCTGTTTCAAACACAGTTTCTCATATCGGTGGAGATCCGCAGTGGGAAGCCGAGCTAGCCGCTAGAAGTCGAGAGGAAGCTGGAAGTCCGATTGTAAAGTCCCTCTCTTCATTAGGAAGTACTATCTACAGGCAATTGAGTGGTAAGGTGGTTATTGGCTGTGGATTCTCTGCTCTAATGGCCATTTTATTCTGGCGTAAAGAGAGATTATTGGGATTACCTGAACATTTGCCCAAAAATCAACCCAAATGTTGCTTAGTTTTAGGTGACATGCATGATCCCATTATCAGATCTCAAGTAATGGATCTTTACAGAAGGAGGTTTACCATCTTCGTCTGTTCGAGAGATGCGCCCTCCTACAGAGAACATGAAGAAGACGATGATTTCTTAGTCCATTTAGATCCAACATCCTCTAGCGACTTGGCAAACTTTGTTCAATCTCTAAACTCTACCTACGAGTTGGCATCTATACTTTTTATGCCTAATTTATCGTATCACCCGTCAGGTGAAATGAGTCTTTCACAACTGGAGACCGAAATTCGTTCAAATACCTTACTTTACTACTGCACATTGATGAAATTACTTCCACACTTGCCTCATACCCAATTAATTCTATTTGATCCATCGCTCACTTACAATATGAAAGTTGCTCATCATCCTGTGGAAATTATCGTTTCTGGAATTGTTAAATCACTTTATCAATCATTGGCAAGACATGAAAAATTAGATCTATATTTGATTCATCTTGGTATATTACAGTTGACAGCTCAACCTTCCAATTACAAGTTTCTGAATTTAAAAGGTTCTAACGTCAATACAGCTCTTTTAGAACCTGTCTACAGATTAATAATGGCTTACAATGGTAATATTTTAAGACGCATGTGGCTTTGGATTGTTACTTTTGGATTCTTAAATCATCATTGGTATTGTGGGAAATACAGTTGGATTTCCACTTTCTCATTTATTACTCCACTGATTAAGAAGTGGACTTAGGATAGAGATAGAACCATATATACGAACTGGTAAGCTGTAAATAATAATTACTACGAAAAATCAGATTAGATTTGTGATTGTAGGGAGGCCAACTGTTTCAAAATGGCAGATTTGGCAGTACCACCAGTGGCGTCTCTTCTTTCCACACTTTTTTCAAAATTGAAAGTCTCAAATAAATCAGCTTCAAATCTAGAGTCAATGGTCTTGTATTGTTCCAAAGACAATTTATCGATACCACTTAGACCTAAGTTTTCTGCCTTAGCAACACATTCACCAGAGATGTGATGGGTTTCTCTGAATGGCACACCTTTTCTAACCAAATAATCAGCTAAATCAGTAGCCAACATATCAACAGTCAAAGCATTAACCATGTTTTCAGAATTAACAGCTAGTGTACTAATGACACCAGTAGCAATTAAGATGGAATGTTCCACGGTAGTTAAACTATCAAACAAAGATTCTTTGTCCTCTTGCATATCCTTATCGTAAGTGGAGGGTATACCCTTCAAACTCATTAGAAAACCGGCTAAATCACCAAATACTCTACCAGATTTACCTCTTAACAATTCTAAGGAATCAGCGTTCTTCTTCTGAGGCATCAAAGATGAACCTGTAGAATAAGCATCATTCAATTTGATAAATCCAAATTCAGCTGTTGAATAGATGATTAGATCTTCGGCGAAACGTGATATGTGGTTCATGAACAAAGTCCCCCAAAACATTAGCTCCACAACAAAATCTCTATCAGAGACTGCCACTAGAGAATTACCAATGACACCTTGGAACCCTAATTCCTCAGCCAAAAATTCTCTGTCGATACCATAGGGGTGACCTGCAAGAGCACCAGCACCCAAAGGTGATTGGTTAAATCTTTCCAACAGTTGTCTCAATCTCTTCAAATCCTCTGTGAAATAAGTAGCATAGGAACTTAACCAATGAGACCATCTGATAGGTTGAGCCCTTTGCAAATGGGTATAACCTGGCATCAAATAGCCAATTTCTTTCTCTGCCCTTTTAACCATAACACTAACTAATTCCTTTAACCCAGGAAGTAATTTCTCATTAACGGTATCACGGCAGAAGATTCTCATATCAGTTACCACTTGATCATTACGAGATCTACCAGTATGGACTTTACCTGCAATGTCACGTCCAATAATTTCACCTAATCTTCTTTCATTAGCAGTATGGATATCCTCATCGTTAGGGTGACGAACAAACTTGTCTTCATCCCATTCTTTCTTAATTTCACCTAATCCGTAATGAATCTTGGTCAATTCTTCTGGAGTAATTAACCCCAGCTTGTTAAGACCAGCTGTATAGACCCTAGTACCTTCCAAATCTGCTCTGTACATTTTCCAGTCGTATGGTAAAGATGCATTATAAAGGTGCATCAATGGGTCTGTCTCACCGGTGAATCTACCACCCCATAGTTTTTGAGTATTCTCAGCCATTGTTTCCACTTTCCTGCGTAGCTAATCAAGATCTTAAGATGTACTTTTATTCCTATCGCTGTTCAATAGTCTTAGGTACCTTGGAAATTTTTCAATTTAACTTTATATCTTATATAGTACTACTATACTGCCACATCTAAAAAATAGTTGATACGCAATACAAATTGAATCCTGAGGCCCTCAGGATCTTGTCAAATCAGTCTTGCAATTAAATACAGATGTTTTCTTAATCTATGGCTTGCATCTACCAGTGAAACGTGGGTATAGAGAGCAGTCTCTAACTGTGTATCTGTTGCATAACCATGCCAAGATACGTTCAGTACCTAGACCGTAACCACCGTGAGGAACGCTACCGTATTTACGTTGATCCAAGTACCAGTAGTATGGAGTATGGTCAATCTTTTCACGTTGGTAACCTTCTAGAAGATCAGCTTCATTCCAGGTTCTCATGGAACCACCAGTAATTTCACCAACGTTAGGCATCAAGACGTCAACAGATTCCGTAACACGAGGATCGTCCTTGCAACGAGGCATATAGAAGGATTTAATTTCAGCTGGGAATCTGATTAAAAAGATGGGCACACCCATGGTGTCAACCATTTTTCTCTCAGCAGCTTCAGCAATATCATCACCGAACTTAAATTTCTCACCATCTTCGTTAGGCACACCGTGCTCGTTCAACCATTCTAGAGCATCTTTATAATCTAATCTCTTGAAAGGATAAGTTGGGGCCTTGAAATCAGGGTTCAATTGCTTAACTATGGCACTACCGACAGGATCTTCCATAATGTAACCAACGGTCTCAACAAACAATTTTTCCAAATGGCTCAGTAGATCATCAAAATCGATGAATCCTAATTCACCTTCAATGTGAGTGTATTCAGACAAGTGTCTTCTGGTATGAGATTTTTCAGCACGGAATGACTCTTGCACACAGTATACATCACCTAACGACGCCAGACAAGTTTCCAAATACAACTGGGAACTTTGAGTTAGGAATGCTTCTTCACCGTAATAGTTCAATTTGAAAAGTGTTGAACCACCTTCGACTTGAGTTTGAACCATACATGGCGGTGTAACTTCAGTCAAACCTTCATTTTCGAAGAATCTTCTTAGACATTTCATCCAAATTGCACGAACCTTCATCATTGAAGACAAGGTTTCACCTCTTAGAGCCAAATGACGTTGGTCCAATAGTAAGGAAGGATCAGCGTTTTCAGAAACTTTGTTGGTAAATGCATCTTCACCACCTGGAGCTAACCCAACAACCTCGTAATAGTCAACGGATAGTTCCACACCACCTGGTGCGCTCTTACCTTCTGGAAGCTTGTTAACTGTACCGTAAAGTGCAACGGAAGATTCTAAGGTCAATTCCTGGGTTTGCTTAGCCAATGCCAAGTTACCAGTAAGAACTGCTTGCAAGAAACCGTAACCATCTCTCAGAACAACGAATACCAACTTCTTGTTGTTACGGATTCTGTGGATCCAACCGTTGACTTTAACACGTTGGCCGACAGATTCATAGGCTTTGTTGATCTTCACTCTCTGGGCTTGTGGTAAACTCTTGTCCTCTTCGATCTTGATATCTAGAGCTTCCAATTGCTTTGCAGCTTTATCAGCTTCTTGTTGTTGCTTCTTAGCTTCTAATTCCTTCTGTTTTAGAGCTTTTTTCTTCAAACTTTCAGCACCTTTTTTTGCCTTCTTCAATGCTGATGCACTGATCTCTTCGTATCCGTTATCCTCTGGTTTGAAGACCAGTAGCTTTGGTTCACTGTGTTCCAATTCTTCTTGTGCATATAGGGCAAACGCAGCCGTTTGGAAAGGCTTTTCGGTAGAACCAACGGTGGTTAATGCATCTACACCACCTTTTTCGTTGATATGTACTGACATAATTATTGAAATAATATGACTTGGTGATTTGTATTTCAACAGATTAAAGGTTTCCTCGATGAACCTTCTCAATTTTAATGCCTTTTAATGCCTTCTTTATGGTGAAAAATTTTTTGAAGAGTCATCGCGTAAAGCTGAAAAGTTTCAAACATTAAGATAAAGCTTTCGAACTACCAATAAAAGTCTCTGCCGATCTAACTGCTGCTTCTCAAAGCTTCAGGGTGCTTTAATCGAATTTTGCTGACTAAAAGACACATAATAGATGTCTGTTGAAAATTCCCTTGCTCATCTTTCCGTCGAAGATAAGATCGTCGAAGGTGCGATCCCAGTGAAGTCTTTGGTCTTCAAGCCAAAGACCGCTAAGACTGCTACACCTGTGCCTGTTGTAGTAGTCGCATTACAATCTACTGTGACTCCAGCACCTTTGATCGCTCAGTCTACCGGCACCAAGGAACCACGTTTGGCAAGAGATGAATTGTTCCAATCTTTCTTCAAATGTGAAAGTGCCAAGGCCTTCACCGTTGCATACTTGTTGAACGCTGAATCTGAATTTCATCTGTTGATTGACAAGCAATTGGAAACTGTCAAGGATTCCGATGTTCTAAAATTGAACGATACATTGTTCATTACAAAAGGTGAATTCGTAAAATTCCTATCCAAGTTTGAATCATCTCAAAAGGTCGTTGATTTCAGCCAAGAGGTATCCAAGGATGCTGGTAACGCCAAGAAGTCCAACGCTGCTACTCCTGCTGCTGCCGCTGCTACTTCCGCTGCCATTGAAGATGCCAAGTTGATTGGTATTACTGTGGATAAATCTCTCGACTTCTCAGGCTGGTATCAACAAATTTTGACCAAGGGTGAAATGTTGGATTATTACGATGTTTCTGGTTGTTACATCTTGAGACCTCCATCTTATTCCATTTGGGAATCTATCCAACGTTGGTTCGACGATAGAATCAAGGCCATGGGTGTTCAAAATGCTTACTTCCCCTTGTTCGTGTCTTCAAGAGTTCTAGAGAAGGAAAAGGATCATGTTGAAGGTTTTGCACCTGAAGTCGCATGGGTTACCAAGGCTGGTTCTTCCGATTTAGAGGAACCTGTTGCCATTAGACCAACTTCTGAAACTGTCATGTACCCTTACTATGCCAAATGGATCAGATCTTACAGAGATTTGCCATTGAAATTGAACCAATGGAACTCTGTTGTCAGATGGGAATTTAAGCATCCACAACCTTTCCTAAGAACTAGAGAATTTTTGTGGCAAGAAGGTCACACTGCTCATTTGACCAAAGCAGACGCTGAAGAAGAAGTTCTACAAATTTTGGATCATTACGCTGGTGTCTATGAAGAATTATTGGCTGTTCCAGTCGTCAAGGGTAGAAAGACTGAGAAGGAAAAATTTGCTGGTGGTGTCTTCACTACCACTGTGGAAGGTTACATCCCTCAAACCGGTCGTGGTATTCAAGGTGCTACTTCCCACCATTTAGGTCAAAACTTCTCTAAGATGTTCAACGTCAGCGTGGAAAATCCATTGGGTCCTGACCACCCTAAGGTTAACGTTTTCCAAAACTCTTGGGGTCTATCCACAAGAGTTATCGGTGTTATGACAATGATCCACTCTGACAACAAGGGTTTAGTGATCCCACCAAGAGTCTCTCAATACCAAGCTGTGGTCTTACCAGTTGGTATCACCAAGAAGACTACCGAGGAACAACGTGCTCACATCCACAGTTCTGCTAGAGAAATTGAATCACGTCTAAAGAAGGCTGGTGTTAGAGCTTTCGGTGATTACAACGATAACTACACTCCTGGCTGGAAATTCGCACAATACGAATTGAAGGGTATCCCACTACGTTTGGAATCTGGTCCTAAGGACATTGAGAGCAACCAAGTCACCGTGGTTCGTAGAAACGATTTCCGTAAAGTTACAGTCAAATTGGATGAATTGGAAACTCGTATTCCTGAACTGCTAGAAGAATTGCAAAGAGACTTGTACTTGAGGGCAAAGGAATTGTTTGACTCTCACAGAGTTGTCGTTAATGAATGGAAAGATTTCGTTTCCAATTTGAACAAAAAGAACGTCATCCTTTCCCCATGGTGTGGTGTTACCGAGTGTGAAGAAGATATCAAGGAATCTTCCGCAAAGAGGGACGATGGTGAAGAATTTGAACAAGATGAAAAAGCTCCAAGTATGGGTGCTAAATCTCTATGCATTCCATTTGAGCAACCAGAATTGAAGCCAGGTCAAAAGTGTGTTAAATGTTCACACCCAGCTGTTCAATACTGTATGTTTGGCCGTTCCTACTGATCGGTTTAAACATATTGTGTACATGATATCATATCCTGCTATTACTATTTTATTTTTATTTTTATTTTAATTTGAAATTTCATTTATAGACTGGGAGACGAAGGTTCAGTTGTAGTTTTACAAGTGGTTACTTCCCCAAAATGCATTAGACTTAAATTGTTCAATTGGGAGCGTCTTGCTTGAAAGATCACCCTGCGCGTTTAATTCTAAATAATACATTTGAGTCAATTGTAGAGTTTCCGTGATATATTTCAATGCTTGTTCATAACAAACACCTACTTGTGTCACTGCATGTGCATCATCACTTAGAACAAATCTACCACCACAGTAGGTCTTGACCAACTCACAAATATCTCTACCGGGGTAAGGTTCAGCCAACTTCTTGCGTAATGCTGAGGTGTTAATTTCGATGAGACCTCCATAAGACTCGATAAATTGTAGGTTTCTAACAACAGCCTTGTGAACTGAATCCCAAAAGTGAATCGGTTGTACTTGGGAAACCGGTACAGCGGTAGACTCATCACTCACATCACCAGTTTTGGGGTTAATTCTCAAAGTTGGAGGTAAATAGAGTTTGTAAATGTCAAAATGACCTACGACTAGCGGCTTTAACACTGTCAACATCTTATACTGCAGATTGAAATAAGATAGAAGCATCGTTTGAAGGTTATTATTACACGCCATTAGAGCTTGATTCCAACATTGTTGATCAAAATCTATGGGTATATCACGAATGTGATGCACTGAACCCACGCAAAACTTGACCACATCGTTGTGTTGTGCCATTAGCTGTTTACCGTAGGAAATATGTTCTTCATCACATCCTTCAATTTCAGTACCTACGATAAATTTGGTGTTACTGGCATTGGGCCGGTCCTGAATGGCCTTGGCATGTCTTAAAAAGTTGAGGAAATTTTCTTGGAGCCTTTGAACGGCAGCATCTTGTTGTATTGAACCTTCTTGTTCTTCAGGGTATAGAAACTTTGCATTGATTCTGGGCATATGTTCTGTTAGACAGTATGTATGGAATTTCTTTTCAATGGCTTTAGAGGTTACATCCTCCAATGGATCTACACCATGGGCCACATAATCTCCAGAATGTGAATGATGCGAATGCATTGGCCACTCCTTTTGTCTTGAGATGTACTTTTTGTATTGATTGTTGTTGTCAAGGTCATCGTACTAAGTTTCAAGATAGGAAACAAGAGAAGAATACCCAAGATTTGCAAGTCCGAGAACTCTGAGAGTGCCATACTTAAGATGGTGATGTGCATTCTACGTCTCTTGTTTTTATAGAATTTTACCATTCAATTGACAGACTTGTAAACTTGGGAAAGCTGGATTTGTTCAATTTAACGTTTTGTTCGAAGAATACCGCCATTCAAACAGGTATCTTGAACAATAAAAACTAAAAATGAACCAAATTGCAAAAGTATTATGAGCCCAGTACCTGTCATTTAAGGGCACTAAACTTACCATGGGGATCATAAATATTATCTAATAGTTATTAGCTTTCTTTAAGTACCAGAGAGAAAAAAGAAAAAGAATGGACAAGTCCGGATTCGAACCGAAGACCTCCCCCATGCTAAGGGGGCGCGCTACCAACTACGCCACATGCCCATATAAACTGTTGAAAATCAGGGAAGAATAAAAGCAACACATAATAACGGAACTGTTTAGCCTAAGTTTCATCATGAATCCTTCAAGGAAGAAGTCTCAAAATGGCTGCATTCAAATAACAAGATTCTTTGGGATAATTCTCAGATACTAATGTGCTTCCTTTCCGAACATGCCTACAATATCCATGAAGAGCGCGTAATCGGTACTTTGAAGCTCATCGCATTTTAGGACTACTAATAATCCTGAGTCAATTCGAGACTTTAAAATAACTATGGCCAATGGCTGTCAAAAGTTCGAAGAAAAATGGTGGTAAGAAACTTCTTCAATCTCGTTTGCAAATAGGTCCAACAACCAATCTAACCAAATGCACAAAATGCGGTATGACTTATTCACCATCGGTTATAGATGATACAACCACTCATAAGAATTACCATGAAATGCATCTAAAGGGTAAAAAATGGCCAGCTACTTGGGGGTTAGGAATATCGTTACCGTCTTCTGATGGATCAACAGCACTTACACCTCCATCATCGTCATCTAAAAGGGGTATTTCAAACACTAAGGCTGAGCGTATAGTTATGGTACGATCTGATCATCAGCCGGAAGTAAGGACTACTCTTCACATCCTAGATATTGTCAATGACGAATTACATGCTCCTCACAATGAAAATGAATTTTGGTGCCGACCCAATAGTAATGGTAAGGCTTTTCTCTACGTTAAAGAAGATAGAGCAGTTGGTGTCATAACAGTTGAATTATTGAAACCTGAGAGGTGTAGATGGATGATTTACGAGGATAGGAGCATCGTGGATGGCGTTGAACCTCGTTTTATTTTGGGGGTTTCAAGGATATGGGTCTGTAGAACACAGAGGAATAAAGGTATAGCTACTAAACTTTTAGAAGCCGCTAGATCTAATACTATATATGGTAAGACAATAGAAAAATGGGCAATGGCATGGAGTCAACCTACTGACAGTGGAGGAAAACTGGCATCTCATTACAATGGCGTGAGACACAAATCTGGTAAACTTTTAATACCATGTTACATCTAACAGAAAAAAAAAAAAGAAAATTAATAATTTTAAAAATGCATCTATCTATAACTATAGTTTTTTCGAAGTACCACTGATCTTACGTACACCACCGGTGGCACTTGCAGTCCTTCTACCAGAACTGATACGCTTGTTTTTAGGTAGTAGCTGTCTGAGAAGTGCATCCTCATCACCATCTTCGAATTGTGCAGATTTATCCACATCGTTGAGCACCTTACTATTGGCGCTGGTGGTATCGTCCTGTTGCATCATATCATCATCAGAATTGTTATCGGCAATAGCTTGTGCATGACGTGTACCCAATCTCTTAGCTTTCGCCCTTTGAAGCTCTTCAATGGTATTAGTTCCGTTTTGACCCTTTCTTGGTTGACCTGGCGAATTCTGAGGAACCGCTGCTGCCCCAAAGTTTGTAGGAATCTTTTTGGGACTCGGTGGTGTCATTGCCAAATCCTTTGCTTCATTCTCATCCCCATCTCTATAGACTCTATGCCTTCTTTCATCCTTAAGTCTTCTTTTTTGCGAACGATACTTGTCGAAACTAACCAGAGGGTAAAGGTTACCGATTATATCATTAGGTACTAATGATAATCTCATTGTGTATTTCCATTCTCTGAAATCATTTTGGTGTAAATAGAGCCAATGCTGTTGAGGTCCTACAACCATCCCTGGTCTCATAAACCTTAAGAATCCAATACATTCGTTAGCGGTAAATCCATGGGTATAAATCAAATGTGCACCTATCAGACATCCGGTTCTGCCTAATCCAGCTTTACAATGTACTGCTATTTTACCTCCACCTTTAATAATTGTCTCTGCAGCACCAACAAAATTTTGTACAATGGAAAGGTCCGGGCAAGTTCCGTCCTCAAAAATCATATCTAAATGTTGTATCCCCACATCCTCGAAATGCTTCTTATTGTACAGGGGAGAATTGAGCCTAACCACCAATTGAATGTTATTATTGGCAAAAAATTTCAGAACGCTACGAAATGCCTGATTTAAATGAGATTTGGATGACACAGTATTACTGTTTATAAGCCTTGAATCTTCTTGTGGGGATGCAAATGCAATAAAATCCGGGGTTAAAACGTTTAAATCACCATTTTCCACATGTTCATACCTTTCATAATTTTCTAAATTAAATGAATGCAAATCAATTAAACCTCTTTCCTTTGCTCTCCAGACTCCATAAACTACATCTTGAATGGTAATTTCAAAATCGGCATTTGAATAACCTGCATCTCTGAATGGCATGAATGGCGGATCCACTTGTGCTAGCGGTTGTAAAACTTGATGTGGTGTCCATCCCTGAACTAAAACCATATAACAACATAGCATACATGCTGAGTTCGCCCTTTGTCTCGTTGAAGTCGAAGAATAGAAAACAACCGCTTTATTCGTATTATCGGGATCATTCAAAATTTCATGGAATATAACAGCAAATCTGTATAAATGACCAATATTCATGGGCCCAAAGTCTAGGTGGAAACTGTTGTAAAAAATCGTATCTTCTACTGTGAAGAAAACGAGCTCATCTGTATCCTCTGGTGTATAATCATAGGCACCTAGATAAACTCTACCTCTTAGAAATTCGATCGTATTATCCAAATATAAACTCCTCCTCATCTTTAACAAACTGCAAGAACGCTACTGTCGAAAATAACGATGGTAAGGACAAAGATAGGAATGCCACTGATCACTACTGATGTTTCTTTAACGACAATCTATAACGAACAACTTCTCACAAAAACTGAGTGAAAATCAGATGGAATCAAATTAAACTAAAGGAAAAAAAGAAGAAGAAGAGACCCGTACCAATCCTAAATGACTCGTTAAAACCGCTAGAACTACGTTAAAGCATCGTCAAGATATTCATCAACTTCGAAGTTTTCCTTTTTCCTCCTTTATTTCTTTTACTATTTCATTTTTTGATGTGTTGAAATTTTCCATCCTCTATTTATTTACTAATTTTCCAGATCGGGAAATCACTGTGCGGGTAACAAAACAAACTGCAAATCACGTGTAGAAAGTAGAGTAATACGCATCATACCGATATATATAATGAAGGATGATGTACAATTTGAACCAATTCCTATATTAAGCGCCTAGCAGAATATTCATATGAAATAGAACGATAGTATGAAATTGCTTCGCATTTCCTCGAGAAAATAACATATTATTAGACTGTCGTAGAAGATATCCTGCAATAAATGTAGCACAATAGTCTGAAACACAAAAGGATGAGCGTCTATTACTGATAAAACGGAATACAATTGCTCGGCCTGATTAGAGATCGATAGTACTGTGCTGTATTTATTTCGATTTGAAAAAAAATAAATCTCCCGGGGGTGATTCGAACACCCGATATCCAGATAACTTTTCACATTACAGTCTGGCGCCTTAAACCAACTTGGCCACCGAGAGGTATTCAATTGTTGATTCGGATCTAGAATCGGAACGTAGACATAGGAGCAAAGGATCACGTTAAAGTGCTTTGAATTGCCCCAAGCACATCAAGTAAATACTATAGCTTCTCCTTTGTGTATAATCTATCTTTCAGGTCAACCCTTTACCAGTTGAACCTTTGGGGACCTCAAATTTTGCGCGAGTGCACCCACACATACCAAGATTAGTACATTAGGGGTCCGAGTCATAATGATAATAACGAAGATGATAATGTTGAACCACTCCTCCATGAAATAGTTGAAATACAAGTACATTTGCTTATACTAAATGTTAGTCAAGACAGTTTGCACTGTCCTAGCTGCTTCTCACTTGGTAGCATCTTGGTCGGTACAACATCTTTTTGAACAGGAACTACCGTTACATGAGAAACCAAGTCCACAAATTCGAGATTTAGAGACAGGCCAGTTGAATTTCTTACATACTACTGATACACATGGCTGGCTTGGATCACATCTTTTGCAATCTGTGTATGATGCAGATTGGGGGGATTTTATAAGTTTTGCCTCCTACTTTAGACACAGACGCTTACAAAAAGACCAAGATTTAATTATAGTAGATACTGGTGATAAGCACGATGGTAATGGATTGAGTGACGCTACTAGTCCCAATGGTATCGAAACTACCAAAATCTTCAACGAGCAAGATTATGATTTATTGACTTTGGGCAATCACGAACTTTACACTCCTGACAATACGCTATTGGAATATTACGCTACAGTTCTTTCACCTAAATTTAGGGATAATTACGTCTCCAGTAATGTAGAATTTGTGAAAAAGGATGGCACTAGGGTACCATTTGGTAACAAATACAGGGCTTTTCGTACTGAAAAGAATGGTCTTAGAATCCTAGCACTTTCGTTTTTATTTGATTTCAAAAGGTTTAACGAGAGAGCAGTAGTAACACCTGCATTGGAAGAAATCAAACAGCCGTGGTTTCATGAGCTAACAAAGGAGAAGTATCCTGAAGGTTCAGTGGATTTAGTACTGGTATTTGGTCACATGCCAGTAACAGATATCGCCAACCGAGAAATCAATAAGTTACATGAACAATTAAGACAATTATATCCGAATACAATCATACAATACTTTGGTGGTCATTCTCACATTAGAGATTTTGTGGAGCTAGATTCAAAATCTACTGGTATACAAAGTGGAAGATTTGCGGAAACTTTGGGGTTCCTGTCGATCGATTATGTTAACAGTGATTCTCCTCATTTCTTTAGAAGCTATTTGGATTTTAGTAAAAAATCTTTTGCTCATCATTTGAAGTTGGATCAATCACCCACTACCGATAAGGGAATCCGCGTCTCTAATTTAACTAAGGCCTTGAGACAAAAATTAAATCTTGATGCACAACTGGGTTATGTGCCTCATACGTACTACATGTCATCGAAGCCAATGGATTCTGATGAAAATTTGTACCATTTGTTGACAACTGAAGTCTTACCAAGGTTACATTCCAAAGCCACCAATGATTCGGTAAGCCGGTTTATCCTCATGAACACGGGCGCTGTCAGATACGATTTACATGAGGGTCCCTTTACACTGGATACGGAGTTTATCGTTTTGCCATTCTCTAATGACTGGCTCTATCTAGAGCTACCACTAAGAGTGGCTTCGCATATTGCTGAGTATTTGAACAAAGGACCAGTAATTGCATCCTTGAATCCTCCCCATATAGCAGCAGCGGCAGCAATGGCTGCTGCAGAAATGGACACTTCGGCGGTTAGACGGACTTTAAAGAGAAAGAGATGTCCCAGAACTGACCAACCATTTTTGACTCCAGGACTTACTACGTCTGACGATTACGGTTGTGATGGGGATGATACGCCTCACAACACACTTGATGAATTTCCAATTCCCAACGTTGTACAGAGCGAAGAACTAGTCTCTGAAGATCCTGATAGTCTTGTTCACTTTGTATTTTACAGTTTCCTAAAACCTTACGTCTTGGAAGCTGTTAGTGCACTGACAGAAGAAGGTTTGTATCAAGATTTACATTGTAAGCATTACGGAGGTGAGTCAACAAAGAAACTGCTGGAGGAATTCATCAAGGATACGTCAAGATAGATACGGGTAAAGAAAAAAAATAGATTTGTACACATAAAAGGATTTCTTTTCTGAAAGATTTAAAAATGGTTGAAATTATATGAAACAACGTAGTTCTAATAAACAAACAGCATTGCTGGGTAGATCTGAAAGAAGCGTTTTAAACCTCTTACAAACCGTTTTGAGCTCTTCTTCTGTCACGCTCTTCAGTGATAGACAACTTGATACCCTTACCCTTTGGCAAAGAGATGTAAGGCTTACCAGGTTCACCAATGACGAAAACGTTGTTTAGTCTGGTGACGAAAGTGTTGTCCAAGGAGTCCTTGATGTGGACCAAGTCGAAACCACCATCGTGTCTTTCCTTGTGAACGATAGTACCGATACGACCCAAGTTACGACCACCGGTAACGTAAACTAACTTACCAGTGTCGAACTTGATGTAGTCTTGGATCTTACCAGAGGCCAAATCGATCTTGACAGTGTCGTTAACCTTGACATTTGGGTCTGGGAATCTGATGGTTCTACCGTCGTGGGTAACGACGTATGGGATACCCTTCTTACCCAATTGGACCTTCTTAACCTTACCCAACTTGTAAGAAGCTTCTTCATCGGTGATACGGTGAACAGCGAATCTACCTTTAACATCGTAAACCAATCTGAAGTTTTCGTTGGTGGCATCTAGAGAGATGACATCCATGAAACCAGCTGGGAAAGTAGAATCAGTTCTGACCTTACCATCAACCTTAACGTGACGTTGCATCATAATAGCCTTAACTTCACGAGTGTTCAAAGCATACTTTAATCTGTTTCTCAAAAACACGACCAATGGCAAAGATTCTCTCAACTTGTGAGGACCTTGGGATGGTCTTGGAGCATAGGTACCAGACAATTTGTCCAACAACCAGTGGTGTGGAGCTGCTAGTCTCTTAAGGTGCTTCTTTGGTCCTCTAGCCATCTTGATGTCCTTGGTTTATAACAATCCTTTCTATCCAATTGACAATTACGATTATACCAAATAATAACTATACTACAAGATGAGATAAGGAAATCTGACATTATTCTCTAATTTTTTTTCAAACTGCGTCGGTTACCGTCTGCTGGAACAGCGTACCGTACCACTATCGTCATTCTCCCCGCTGGACGCATAGACAGAATCCGTCTAGCTGGAAGGAGAGTTCCCCCTCCCAGTGGGGTTGTTGCTAGACAGGACGCTCCGCCTAGCGAGAAGCGAGTCCCTCCCCGACGCGTTGGGCAATGTATTGCGGTCTTTTTTGGTTTCTCTTCTTTTCTTCGCGCGCGACGCGCGACCACCTGAAAAAGTTAACAGGTAATTGAAAAAATAGATTACAAAATAGCCAGATGTACAGATGTAAGAGAACACTTCAATATGTACGGGTGTGAGAAAAGCAGTCACTTGAAATACCGAAGTCTTACAATCAGGTAGTCAATCAATCATCTTAACCTGAGAAGGTAGAAAGAGACCGGGTATTATACATACGTATGTAAACATGCTGTACAAGGCTGGGGGATGGGGATTGAGGAATAGTACATAGCTTAAGCGTATCTTACATCTTCTATCTTCGTAAACAAGAAGTAGCGAATCAATTTTTCCTTATCTACGTTATTCCCTTGCAACGAGACGTAGAATTAAATAAGTTCAATGCATAGGGATTTATGTTTAAGTCTATGCATATTCGCCATGAATAGAAAGATAGTCTTTGAACCGCAATCTAATCGCAGTTTACTTTAGGTAATTATATGGCTACTGCGGTCCTTACTAGTTAATGCCATGAGACACTGGGATTTGTCAGTAGCACGTAAAGTCGCTTACACGTTGGGCAATCAAATATGTTAACCTTCAAAAGTTACTAGACTGAAGCATACTGTACATACACGCACCAACAAAGATTTTCGAGAATCAAGAATTGTAGCAGTGTTGGTAATTCAATGCTTTATACGCTAATATGGGTTTGGGTCTTACTGCCGATCTGGGCACAGGCATCACAAGAACATTTCAATCGTAATGATAATAGTAAACAACTCCAGTTTGAAAAATACTCTTTTAATAGATTTGAATTGAAGCATTACAGAGAGACAGTAAAGGATTTGTTCCATTTTGCTCACGAAAATTATTTACAAAAGGGTTATCCGTATGATGAATTGAGACCCATTGCATGCATCCCCAAGACAAGGAATTTCGAGGATCCTGATGATGAAATTACCAATGATGTTTTGGGAAATTTCTCTGTTACTTTGGTGGATTCTTTAACGACTTTGGCTGTTATGAATGATCGTCCTAAGTTTGCAGAGATGGTTAAGTTGATTGAAGATACATTTCCCAATAAATTCAATATCGATTCTACCGTACAAGTATTTGAAACTACAATTAGAATAGTTGGTGGCCTCATATCAGCTCATTTGTACGCTACAGATCCTTCTAAAAAAGTGTATTTGGGCGAAGAATATAAGGGCTCACTTTTACAACTTGCTAAAGATATGGCAGATCGGTTATTACCTTCTTATCTGACTTTAACGGGGTTACCAGTGCCGCGAATCAATTTAAGAAGTAAGTTTGACCCGATAAGCGTGGAATCAGTTTCTGAAAATAATGTAGCAGCTATGGTATCACCAATCTTTGAATTTACCATGCTCTCGTATTTGACGCTGGATTCTAAATATGCAGATGTCACCAGATATGCAATGAACAAGACCTGGGCGCTAAGAACCGAGCTACAACTGCTGCCGATGTCTTTCAACCCACAATCGGGTCAGTGCTATACCCCAATTTCAGGTGTCGGTGCCTCTATAGATTCATTTTACGAATACGCACTAAAGGGAGCGATTCTATTTGATGATGATGGGTTGCTAAAGATTTGGCAAGATGCATACAATTCCTTAAACACGAATTCAAGAGCTGATTGGTTTTACACAAACGTACAATCTACTACTGGTCAATTACAAACACTTTGGATAGATTCCTTAAGTGCATTTTTCCCAGGGTTACAAGTTCTCGCAGGTGATGTGGAAGATGCTATCTTAAAGCATATGCTAACGCTCAAACTGTGGAACACATTTGGTGGTGTGCCAGAAAGGTGGGACTTCCAAACTTTAGCCGCCTTTGAAAAGAAGAAAGAATTTACTCCTGAGGATATAAAATCATTTGTGCCCTTAGAATGGTATCCATTGCGTCCAGAATTCGTGGAATCCACATACTTCCTATACAGAGCAACGAGAGATCCTTTTTATTTGAACGTTGGTGTTGCTATCTTGGAAAGTTTACAGACGAGGTTTAAACACGAATGTGGATTTGGCGGGTTCCAGGATGTAACAACGGGAGAGCCACAAGACCGTATGGAAACTTTCATATTAAGTGAAACTCTCAAGTATCTGTACCTCTTATTTGATGTGGATAACGAATTGCACAGCACGAGAGATAATGTCGTCTTCAGCACAGAGGCTCATCCAATGTGGCTTACCCCCAAGATGATAAACAACTACGAGCAGAACAAGTATTTCAACGATACGGTTTACAGAGAACATCTAAGAGCATGTCGTAAACGTGATAGAAAATCTGCGCTTCATGAGAATGAAAGAACCTTTATGGGGGGTAAACTGCTAAGATTTGCCAAATCCCTCTTTACTGCTGACCAAGAACCTACAAAGGATATTAGCACACATGCCCAACCTGAACCTGAAGAACAACCGGACGCCAGCAAGCCTTCTGTGTATGAGCAAATGTGCTTCCCCGTGGATTTCGCTGCTCCCCACACCGATAAACCTCAGTGGTTACATTCTCACTTATTAAGCCATTTCGATAGATTATTTGAAATCGACCGTCGCTACAATTCAACTCTAATAAGACCCAAGCACATGCAAAACGTGGTGCCAATGGAACTACAGCGAGGGTTTTATGAAAAATGGGCTCATGATAAATTTGCTCACAGTAGACCTATGCCGTCAACGGAAGCCCTAGAGATCGTACTTGATCTACCGGGCGAGTGTCAGTTAATCAGATTACCAGATGGTAGCATCCACAGAGAAACTTTGGGAGGTCGTAATAAGATCCGTCTCGAGAAGATTGAACCTGGGAAAATAGACGTCTACGGACGTATTCTCGATCCACAGCTTTTCGTGAGTGCAAGGTGCAAAGACGTTTTTAAATCAACGTGTGACAAAATTGATAGATTGTACACACCATCTCTTCTGTACAGAGCCACAGTGCTCAACGGAATAAATCTACCTGCGGATGCAAATTTGACCATTAACCGGAAAACGGTCTTCAAGACTCAAAGAGAAGAGAATACTTTCCGCGATTTGTTTGGTCAAAACAGCTATAACCAGTTAATGCTCGAGTGTACCCCCATCATCAACATGCTAATGCAGTGAAACTGAACTCGCAAAATAAGTTGAAATTGTTCAACATTGTATTTATCGTCATCATTTTTTATTTACCATTATGATTCATATTATTAAAGCTGCAAATGTGCATCATGTGATGCATGAGAATTCATGATTCGATTTTTACAAAATAAAAAGAGAAGGTTCTATTGACAGCCCTCTTCATACGAGTACAAGGGACCTTAACAATTATAGGAGAAATACACAATATATAACAATAATAATAATAATAATAGTGCTTTAGTTTTATCGCCCTAGTTTTTTTTTTTTTTTTACCTTTGATAAAGTATATTTGGGAATATTTCGATAGTTGAGTTTATTTCACTGTTTCTCTTGCTTCCTTTGTCATTTTTTTTACTGATTCTAATTGGGAGGTTTAATCATACATATACAATAGAGCAGAAGTGAGAGGAGGAAAGTGTTATAGGATCAAGAGGCGTTTCATTATAATTCTAATTGTTAATTTTTGGTTTGAAGAGATAGATAGAAATTCTTTGTATTATCATACCAGTGTTGTTGCCAAGTGATGATGAATTTCTTTGGGTCTAATAAAGTTGCCAGTACTGGGGACAGTGATAGTAGGAATGGTGACAGTATCAACGGTAGTGATAGTAATAATAACGGTAATAATAACAATAACAATGGCAGTGCCAATCATATAGGAACGACGCTAAGTTCAAACTTAGGAACAGGATTTTTCCCCAGTTTTACTTCACAAACTGCTACTCCAACAACTGCAGTGAGTCAGAATTCCTATGCGATGGGTACAACTGGTGTTACTTCTGAAAATGTTTTGAGCCACATGAAGGCGATGAATGAAGGTGGAGATGCTCCTGGGGCTACTTTCCAATCTACAACGTCGTCTTCTCAATTGAGTTCACAGTTTCCCCAGAATGATAGTGGAATGCAGGAAACAAGACTTGCTAAGGGTCAACAACAACAACAACAGCCACCACTTCCACAGCAACAGCAACAACAACGTCAACATCTAAATCAAGCACAGGTCCACCATTTAACGCTGCCAACCGGTGGTGATAGTACTAGGCTTGGAGGTGCTTCTTCTACGGGCTTGGAAACCGAAGTGCCACTAGGTAGTTTAACAGTTACAATTGTGGAGGCTAGAAACTTGTTGACCAGGTCCGCCACTGCTCAACCATACGTGGTTTGTACTTTTGAAAGTTCTGAATTTATATCAGATGGACCAGAATCTGTGGACAATAAACCATTCCATGGTAGTGGTTGGCAGCAACCTGGTTTACCTGCAATTCCAGAAAATGCAGCAAAACATAGGCCTCTTTACACACACAGGTCATCTTCAAACTTAAATAAAATGAGAGAGGACGCGGACACTCAGTTGGAACAACATAGTTCAACCAATAGTTCAAATCCAATGTGGCATCATAAGACAACGTTCGACGTTCTAGGGGCCTGTTCTGAATTAGAGATTTCCGTTTACGATGCAGCTCATGATGATATGTTTTTAGGTCAAGTCAGACTTCGTCCCAGAATTCAAAACACTCGTAAAGCATCTCAAAGCCAATGGCATGCCTTACAAAAGCGTGTATTAGATGAACATGTTTCTGGTGATATTCTAATCAGTTGGCAATATACATCGACGAAGAAGAGGCAGTATGGTCCAAGTGACTTTGAAGTTCTAAGACTATTGGGTAAGGGTACTTTTGGCCAAGTTTACCAAGTCAAAAAGAAAGATTCTCAGAGAATTTATGCCATGAAAGTTTTATCAAAGAAAGTTATCATTAAAAAGAACGAAATTGCACACACCATAGGTGAACGTAACATTTTAGTTCGTACAGCATCTCAACTGTGCCCTTTCATCGTCGGTCTGAAATTTTCTTTCCAAACTCCTGCAGATTTATATTTGGTTACAGATTACATGAGTGGTGGTGAATTATTTTGGCACTTACAGAAGGAAGGTAGATTCTCAGAGGACCGTGCCAAATTTTACATCGCAGAATTGGTAATGGCATTGGAATATTTGCACGATAACGATATCGTTTACAGAGATTTGAAACCTGAAAACATCTTACTAGATGCCAATGGTAATATTGCGCTTTGCGATTTTGGACTTTCTAAAGCTGAATTAAAAGATCGTACAAATACCTTTTGCGGTACTACTGAATATTTAGCACCTGAGTTGTTGCTAGATGAAACTGGATATACAAAGATGGTCGACTTTTGGTCATTGGGTGTTTTAATATTCGAAATGTGTTGTGGTTGGTCTCCCTTCTTTGCTGAAGACAATCAAAAAATGTATCAAAAGATTGCCTTCGGTAAAGTTAAATTTCCTCGTGATGTTCTATCTCCTGAAGGTCGTTCCTTTGTTAAAGGTTTATTAAACAGAAATCCTAAACATCGTTTGGGAGCTGTCGATGATGGTAGAGAATTACGAGCCCATCCATTTTTTGCAGATATCGATTGGGAAGCCCTCAGACAACGTAAAATACCACCACCATTCAAACCACACCTAAATTCGGATGTAGACACATCAAACTTCGATCCTGAATTTACACAGACTTCAACATCATATTTGAATAAAAATGCCCCCATTGCAGCAACGCCGTTGTCGCCAGCAATGCAAGCCAAATTCGCGGGGTTTACCTTTGTTGATGAGTCTGCCATGGATGAACATTACAATACTACTTACAACAATAGGAAATTTTTACAAAATTCTTATTTCATGGAACCAGGTTCATTTATCCCCGGTAATCCCGATTTACCGCCAGATGAAGACGTCATTGACGACCAAATCGATGATGATGATCCCAATGACGATTTCAACCAATCCAAACATTTACATGGCGTGGGGCAAGTTGACTACGAAGGTGACCAACACATGGACGATGAGTTTGTCAGTGGTAGATTCGAGATATAGTCGAATTCCACCAAAACTACACCAAATTTTTTCCTTATCACTTAATATTATACTATAATATACCGTATTATATACATATCTTATTGTAATTTTTCAAGGTACATAATATTTGATTTAAACGTACTAATCCTATACAGTTCCGACGTGCAGAATCAAACGATTCATAGTGCACATACGTAAATATGGCGGAGACCCTTTTGCAGACTATTGTTTATTATTATTGTTATTATTATTGTTATTACTACTATTATTATTAATATTTTTTTTCCATTTTTCAATATTTTTTTTTCCGCCGCGATCACTGAAGTGCGAAACCTGAAGGCGTAGTTTGTGGAGCCGTTTGAACCACCATTAAACATAACGTACATTCGAAAGATCGAACAAAGTGAGAAGGAAACAAAGACATTTAAACTATAACGTCGTTTGGGAGTGGTTAAATCGGTTTTAACATCAGTTTAAAAGACTTTGGTAGCATCTGTTCTACGAGATTTAGGATCGACAGAAAAAAAAGAGAAAAAAGAGTATTCTCCTTGTTGTTCTCTTTCGATTTGGTCTTAGCTATTAAGGAAAAGAGAGTATATATATCTGTGCGGAAGACGGGAAGAAAGATAAAAATCGAATCTTTGAAAAGTGGTTTCGATTTTTGTTCTTCAGCTTATTTATTCGACAAAGTTTTCCCCTTATCCATCACGTTTTGTCATTTGGAAACTGGAACTATAGAGGAGTGGTTAAGGAGGAGGGCGGTGGAACGATGAATTTGAGTAACGATACTGATATCAGTCGACCCAGTACATCGGCATCTACAAACCTGGGGATCGTCAATAGTGCTAGTCAAAACAATGGTAATAACAACAATACTATAAAGGCACCGTCTAATGATTTTGTGAGAAAATTATTTGGAATTTTAGAGAGATGTGAATATCCTGATATTGTTCGTTGGACGGAGAAAGGTGAAAGTTTTGTGGTACTGGATACTGGGAAATTTACCACTCAAATCTTACCCAACCATTTTAAGCATTCGAATTTTGCATCGTTTGTTAGACAGTTGAACAAATACGATTTCCACAAAGTAAAAAAGAGTCCAGAGGAAAGACAAAATTCTCAATATGGTGAGTTATCATGGGAATTCAGACATCCGTATTTTACCATCCATAACGAAGAAGCTCTTGATAATATCAAAAGGAAGACAACTGTACAAAAGAAGATAATGTTGGATGATTCAACGGTACTTCTAAAACCCAATAGTGGAACACAGACTGGTACAGAGGAAAGGGCAGGAGCTAATTTAATCTTGGGGAATGCGGTGACAAAGGATAAGTTCAACCTTTTGAAGAGAAGGGTGGATCGTTTACAAAAGGATTTAGATTCTGCTAAGGAGGAAAGTTACAATGCAAAATTAGAGTTTCAAAAATTGAATTCTAAATATAACACAGTGGTCGAAAGTCTTTTCACTTTCAAAACGGTTAACGATAATCTGATGAACAATTTTAACATTCTTTGTTCAGTTCTAAACAATCGTGGTATTGAGCTGCCGCCCCATATCTATCAAGATCCACGTTTAAAGCAAAATTCAGGAACCCAACAACAGGCACAGGCTGCCACTTCTGCTGCCACACAGGCGACAACTTCAGCTTCTAACTCCACAGCAGGTATGAGCCCAATGCAAAATAAGCCATTCGATCCTCTAAATAGTGCTGTAAATGCAATGGTTCCTGGTCCCGTACCGTTATCAGCATCTTTATCAAACCATAACGCTGTTAATGCTGCCGCGGAGTTACAATTACCATTGCCTAATATGAATCATGGGCCTACAATAACAACGGATAAAGGTGACAAATTGCCCGAAACTTACGACAGCTTTGTACTAAGGGAGGGATTTCACGTATTGTTAGTAGAAGACGATGCTGTTTGCATTCAACTGTGCTCCAAATTTCTGAGAAAATACGGTTGTACTGTGGAAGTGGTTACAGACGGGCTAGCAGCTATTTCTACTTTGGAAAAATTTCGTTATGATCTAGTCCTAATGGATATTGTCATGCCCAATTTAGATGGTGCAACGGCAACATCAATAGTTCGAAGCTTTGATATTCATACACCGATAATCGCCATGACGGGGAACATCGAAGATCAAGATTTAATAACTTATTTACAGCATGGGATGAATGACATTTTAGCAAAACCATTTACCAAGGATGATCTTCACTCTATGTTAATTCGTTATTTGAGAGATAGAGTACCTTTGATCAAACAACAGGAGCAACGTGCTCATGCAACAAATGAACATCATCATCATCACGGTTCAACAGCAGATAATGGTACAGGTACTGGTACTGCAAATGGTAATAGTGGTGGTGGTGTTAATCATGGGAGTAATAGCGGTGATAATAGTAATGGCAACGGTCCTCATAGTGTGGATAGAAATGGTTATGCATCTTCAGAAGCAGATTCTCAACCGGAATTACTTACTAGATCACAATCACATTCACAAATGCAAGGTTCCTTGGATGATACTACTACCAATCCTCCCGGTGTTCCTCCTCAGTCACTGCCACCAACATCCGGCCAAGCACACGGTCCAGGAAGAGGTGTGCCACTATCAACAACCGCTTCAGGACATTCATCATCTGCAGTATCTGACCATGACGTTAAAGGGTTAGTGGATGATGAGCCGTTATTGAAGAAGCAACGAGTATAATGGCTGTTGCACAAGGGACAAAGATAATAATAACAACTACACGAATAATAATAATAATAATATTAATAATATTAATAATAATAATGCTGATGATGACGATGATGATGTATTAAATGGAGCAAAGAGCTTGAGGGATACATCTAGCCCCCTCCCTCAAGAACAAGATAAAAAAAAAACGAAGGTTTTTGGTATATAGAGAAGTTGGTTCTACCTGGAGAGTGATAATGGTATTAAAAAAAGAGAAAAAGAAAAAAAAAAAAAAAAAAAAAAAATCAGAAATGTAAACTTTTCATATAAATTAGAGTTGTTGTGTAAAAGAAGTGCAAGATTTAATATCAACGTGTGAAAATACGATGAAACAAAATGATATCATAAAAGTGCATCAGAAACATTAAAACCAGAACTATATATATATTTTATCTATGAATTTACCATTGCTTTCCCCACGAGCAATTATTCATCTACCGCAACTGAAACATTATTATCGAATCTAACAGATGTTTTTCTATGATGTGTTTCCAGATTATCTGGAATTTCTAAATCAAATTCTTGACCATTTTTTAAAAGTTCGTGTAAATCAGGTCTTGCATTTCTCATGGAAGATTTTCTACGATTTTTATCACTAAAACTGTTTGCAGGTGAATGGTGAGCAGACGGTGTGGGTGAAGTCAATTTTTCTTTTCTCTTTGTCAATTCTCGATTACAACGATCACAATGGCATAAAAACCCCCAATTAACTCGTAACTCTCTTCTTCTCAATTTGACACCATGAAGAGGATTTACGTACGTGGTCAATAGTTCTTCACCCTTCTTAATATGTTTCCTCGCGTAAAGCTTTAACCTCAATTTATCATCAATCTCGTAACGAACGTTTGGCTCACAATCGTGGTTAATGAACGAATAAACTGGAAAGATTTGACCTGATACCTGGTTTATATTGAACTTACCAATGCAGTTCAAATAAGCTTCCATGTCCATATCATCTAATTCGGGGAAGGCCTCTTTAAACAAATCTAAGGCTTGAGTCCACATGGGTTCAGGATCATCTGAGGTGAACGCACCACTAGAGGCATCTAAAGTACCACCTAAATTTGTTGAATCACTCGAATCCTTCCTTATACGTTGTGAAACATCTGCCAATAATTGAAATTTGGGATGGACCCCATTTTTGCCATTCTTGTCGAGAATCATAGAGGCATAGATAATACCAATTGAGTAGGCTGCCACGAATACGTATTGTTTACAAAAACTTTCGTATTTTTTCCAGCCATTTAAATTTATCTGCCTACATCTACTCCTTGTGTGCCTTAAACTTGTATGGGTCAAATCATTCTTCTTACAGTTCTTACTACACCAAACGGCACCGCATTCACCACAATCAAGGCCATTCATGATAATCGTATGTTGACTATGACTGACCGAAGATCCACACAATGGACATGCTTTCCCAGATTGCATAAGAACCAATTTATCCATGGGCGGTACTACTACCAGTGGTAAGTCCTCAAAAATCATATCACCAGCTTTTAAAGCATTAGTAGCAAAAAGGCCTCTTTGCTTATCTCCAGAACAGGCTCCTATCCTAACGCTTCGAGGTAATTTGACCTCCCCTTCAGCCATTTCTGGCATTCGCACTTTATCACTATAGATTTGTAAACTCTTCTCATCGGTAGCATATAAGCTATGGCTCTGTAAAAGCTTTCTTAGTGACTCTACTGATAATTTCCACTCACTGTGCCTCTCCTTGACCACTTTTAACAATTCTTCTAAATTATAGTCTTCACTTGCAGGCTCTTCCCTCCACAGCAATAGAATGCTATCACATACCTGCTGATTACTTGGCACTATACTTGCTGCAGGTAGAGATCCACTATCATCATTCAATGACAAAGTTTGAATTTGCAAGTGCATTAATTGATCTTCAGATAGTTCGAGAGACTCTTACTTTTCACTGTTCTTCTTGTTCCTGTTATCAAGGAAGAACTTTTGATTTAAAGAAAGGCTTTCATGTTAAGGTGACTTTTATAGAAATGTACTCGTAAAAGGTATACAAATCCAATACAAAAGAAGCTGAATATTCTTCTTACAACAATGTTTAGACGGTTGGCAACTAATACTTTCAAAAGATGCTATACATATTCTAAGGGCCCTGCTAGTTTTACAGTAAGACCAAAACCCAAACAAAGAAAATGGGTACCGTGGACCATCTTTGGGACAAGTTTTATTACTGGGTTATTGATCACACAACATATGACATTGACTGATTTCCTAGCGTTCTGGAAATATGACAAGTTGCCACAGGGATCTCCAGAAGTTGATAACTACAAATTGGAATTGACCCAGAGGTGTGAGAATTTATCAGTTGTTAAACAGTTAAAGCAAACTGGTTTTACAGAAGTTTTCCCCAATAGACGTGAAGAGGATTTATTAGTGGCTCATACGTTGGATACGCCTGGTGGAATAGCTATATCGCCTAGATTTTATTACAATCCATTAACCAAGGAAACAGTGGGTATCTACCATTTGGGAATGAAATTAACTGGGTACCCCTTTATTGTTCATGGTGGTATTCTTGCCACTGTCTTGGAAGATCTGATGCGAGAGGCAGTCAAGATTATAAGGGCCAAGCCTGGTGAAAAGACCAAAGAACTTGCTTTATCATACAAAATGCCCACATTTGCCAATCAATTCGTCATTGTGAGAACGACGAAAGTGGAAGAATTCGGCAAGAATACTAAACTACATGCTCAAATAATGGATCAAACTGGCAATACAACTCTCATCAGTGGTAAGGGTACATTTTCTACGTAGACCGACCATTATTTAATTAGTTATCCATTGTACTTTACCATCACCGCTTACAATACAATCCATAGTCCAATCGTGAGAATCTGTTGGTATGGATCCACGTAGTTGTTCTATAAGCGCAAGTCCCACAAGTAATGGCTTTTCACCTTTATGCTGTAATTGATATCTTTGAAAGAAGTCGTCGTAATAACCAGCACCATGGCCCAACCTCGTCCCTCTGCTGGGATCAAACGCTAGTCCGGGTACTAACATAACATCTAAACGAGGTGGTAATGGCGCTGGTGACTCAGCTTCAGGCTCCCTCAAATTATATTTACCTCTGGGTTCCAACAATTTTACTTTCTCCCAAGAATCCATCGAATGGAATGTAAGATGAGGATGTCCGCCGGAGGCACCCACTGCCCTCAATGGTACTTGTCCAGTTTTGGTAGTGGAAGTGCATCTTGGTAAATATACTTTCTTGCCTTGTTCAAATAACCATTCCATCAAATAGCTCGTGTCAATCTCACCTTGATCCATGCTCATATAGCAAGCTACATCGTGATGTGATTCCAACAGTGGTCTGAGGGCTGAAGCTATACAACGAGATTGAATTTCAACCTCCTTGGATGTAACTTTATGAAGAGCCTCCTTGACCGCCAATCTAACTGCCTTCTTGCTCATAATTCTTCCCACAATACTGCCATCGATGGAACAAGATGAGATAAAATGGGCTAGATATGATTTAGCCTGCTATAATCCATCTCATGACTCATCGCCGGTACCGGTCCTGAACCGATCGAGAAACAAAACATCTCAGCACTCAACACAGGTACAGTCAGTCACCATACCACTCGATTAGTTAGAGCTGATGCTTATTGCGGTAGTAAACGTCGGTGCCTTTGGTAATGCCCATACAGACAATAAGAGCCGTAAATTCGTAGTACGTATATACTCTATATAGGTCAAAGAAGCAGAGGGAGGGGGCTAAATGGCTTCGAAAAATTTCGTAGTCGACACCATTTGCCTTCGAAGTTGTTCAATCTTGCGTTGTCTTGATAATTTTGTCATTCCTCTTATTCTTGTCATTCTCATCACTCTATGATTCATAAGAAGCAGGTGAAAAAAAACGAAAAAAACGGTCTCGAGGTACTTAAGCATTAAATCCTTGGGAGAAACTGCAGTATAGTAATTTTATATGTTAAAGAGACTAAGTAGTAATAGTAACTTTAGTAAAGGTCTCTGGAAGATACTGAACCAAAGAAACATGAGTACCAGTAAATTAGACGCAAGCAAATTGCAAGTGACAAGAGTCTCACAAAAGTCTCAACCAAAGCCCAACGATCAGTTGGTCTTTGGTAAGACATTCACTGACCACATGTTGTCCATTGAATGGACTATGGAGAAAGGATGGGATGCTCCTGTTATCAAGCCATATGGCCCCATCACTTTAGATCCTGCAAGTTGTGTTTTCCACTATGCATTTGAATTATTTGAAGGTCTAAAGGCCTACAGAACCAAAGATGGTAAAATTACCATGTTCAGACCTGATAAGAACATGGAACGTATGAACAAGAGTGCTGCTAGAATTTGCTTGCCAACTTTTGACTCCGACGAATTGATCAAGTTGATCGGTAAATTGATCGAAGAAGATAAACATTTGGTGCCAGAAGGCCAAGGTTATTCCCTTTACATCAGACCTACCATGATTGGTACTACTGATGGTCTTGGTGTGGGCTATCCTGACAGAGCTCTATTGTATGTTATCACCTCTCCTGTGGGTCCATACTACAAGACAGGTTTCAAGGCAGTTAAGTTATTGGCAACTGATTTTGCTACCAGAGCTTGGCCAGGTGGTGTCGGTGACAAGAAGTTGGGTGCAAACTATGCCCCATGTATCTTGCCTCAATTGCAAGCTGCTGACAAGGGTTACCAACAAAACTTGTGGTTATTTGGCCCTGAGAAAAACATCACTGAAGTGGGAACCATGAACGTCTTCTTTGTGTTCAAGGATTCTAAGACTGGTAAGAAAGAATTAGTGACAGCTCCATTGGACGGTACTATCTTGGAAGGTGTTACTAGAGACTCTGTCCTATCATTGGCAAGAGAGAGATTGGATCCAAAGGAATGGGAAGTTAATGAAAGATATTACACTATTTACGAAGTTTCCGAAAGATCCAAGAAGGGTGAATTGGTGGAAGCATTCGGTTCAGGTACCGCTGCTGTCGTCTCGCCAATCAAAGAAATTGGATGGCAAGATGAAGATATCCAAGTTCCACTTTTGCCAGGTGAACAAAGTGGTGAGTTGACAAAGGACGTTGCCAATTGGATCGCTGCTATTCAATATGGTAAGGAAGTACACGGCAACTGGTCAAGAGTTGTGGCCGATGTTAATTAAATTTAATACACCTCAAATATATATATATATATGTAATACGCTTTTCTTTGAATAATGCTAATGATTAGGAGGATGATTAAAGTTCCGAAGTCATTAACAACACTAGCTTACCTTAGCAAACTTGATGACAACTATGGTGGCGAAAGAAGGGAAATGACCAAGTATACAAGGTCACGAAATGGTTGTAGAAAATGCAAGGAGCTAAAGATTAAATGTGATGAGCAGAGACCTCGATGCCAAAACTGTATACGCCGGAATTTCCAACCCTGTGATTACAGTAAGGTTTTACAGTGGGGTGGTAGACCTGGTAAAAAGAACAACCAGCAGCAGCTACAGGGATTAGTTTGTAAACCGACACCAAAACCTTCGCCTCTACCTACCTTCCAGCCAGATACCCTTTTGCAAGATTTATTTGTGCAGAACCATCAAAGTATTCCTTCCAACTGTTTTGATATTGAGAATAATAATAATGAAAATAGTGATGAATACAACGATCGATTACCACTTATATCAACAGGTGACACTTCTCTTCATTCCCTAAGAACTCCATGGAGCGCCTCTGTGGCATTCTCTAAAATTCCTTTATCTTCATTGCAATTACCTTCACCACTACCAGACGTCCTGTTAAACACTCCTCATTATCTAAACTTATTCGAATTTTACATGAGGGAAACTGCATATCTTTTAGTCCCTTTGCCAAGAGAATTATATTCTGATAATCCATTCTGTTGGAGATTTGGACAAATGGCTCTAGCATGCCCTACACTATTATATCTGTTATTGGCGTTTAGTGCAAACCATAGAACTATGATAGCGACACAGAAGAGAAAATTAGAACTACCATCTTTAGAAGAACCTTGGAATCTTGAATCTTCTAGCGAATCATCACTTGCTCCATTTGGTGATGTTGAAACTGGTAATACTTTAACCAATGAATTATTGACCATAACTTTCAACAATTTATTGGTAGATTTAACGAATGAACAAAGGAGGAAAAGTGACTGTACTTTGGCTACGATAATGATGTTGGCGGCATTTGACATTTTTTTCAGCGATAGACGACGTAAATGGAGAGCGCATGTAAACGGAGCCGGGAGGTTGATCATGGAACGTCTTTGCGGTTCAGATTGTAATATGCTGACCCTACAAGATAGTGAGGAACAAACCGATTTATTCTTCTTAACAAGATGGTTTTCCTACTTAGACATTATTGGTTCTTTATCTTCGACAAGCAGGGTTATTACTACAGAAAAATTACAAGCCATCAAATACAAGTCCATGTTAACAGACCCTAGTGTGCTAAAATCGAGGAGAATTAATTTAAGTGATTTGGAAGCTGGGACTGGATTCGAGTATACTATACTTTCTTATTTAGCCGAGGTCTCTTCGCTCATCAAGGAGAAAGAGAGTGAACAAGATGAAACTGGTATGGAAAGAATGTCTCAAGAGATGCTTGCAAAAGTTCTGGAATTAGACTACGAGATTAACACTTATTTGGAAAATTCAGAACGGGAGAGGAGTCAAATTTACGAAAAATACTATTCTAAAAAACCCTGGGAAAATTATAGAGGTTATTATAATTTAAGAATCACTAATCTAATATTTGGCTTAACGGGCTCTTATCAGTTAAAACGTCGAGTACTTAATTTACCATTAGACAGTAAAATAGTACAAGACCTCTTAGTCAGGATTACCAAACTCGTGGACGAAAATGTTCCCTTAGCGGCTTCTTCTACTAGCTGTCTTTCTTTTTGTCTCTTTTCCTGTGGTTGTGAGCTGTTAAATGATTCTATGGCCCAATATAGACCCATATACATGGAAAGAATAGATGCCTTGAATAAGGAGGGTGTTAATTGTGCTGCAATGGCCAAAAGTATTATGGAAAAATGCTGGAAATTTAAGAAGAATTGGTGGGATATCCTACGCGAAGAAAATCTGGACATCACCTTTGCAATTTAAATCTGTAGTGGGATCTTCCAATTCATGATAATAATATTCTTTATACTACCAAATGATATTACGTTTTAAGATAAAAAAAAAGTCCAATCTTTATAAAATAAAAAACCCCTCTTACACAAGTGTTACAAACAATATTCGTAGTCCAGAGCCCAATCACCTCTTCTGCTCTTGGCAGTATCTGGTGACTCACCAGCTAATATTTTCTTCTTCTTAATATTAATCCTCTTTAAAATAATGACCTGTGAAAAGGTTAATATATTGGAAAGTACAATACACCCTAGTGAGAATGAGTTACCAAAAGTGTAAGGGGGTTTGGTGTAAATTTGTCCTGCAATTGCACCAGATAAATTTCCGAGGGTTTGGTTCAAACCTAAAGCCGTAGCGCGCTTGTAATGAGGTGCCATATTGTTGGTTAACCAGGAAATATTAAGACCAGTACCAGTATAAAGTGAAAAAGTGATCAAATAACAGGCAAAATACTTGACTGCATCGTTATGCACACTTAGTAAAAGAATGTACCCAACAATCCCCATGATGTTATAGCCGAAGAAAATGGGGCCTCTCAGTTTGAACCTATCACTCAGAAATGCTGAAATGAGAAATACTATACCAGCCAAAATGTAAACAGGAGCACTCATGTACTGAGATTTTCTTGAAGAATAACCAAGTCCCATCTTCAGAATTGATGTTAGGAAGGTACTGAATCCATACATTACTGTATCTTGACAAAATTGAATGATAAACGAAAAATAAGTCTTAAAATCCATCAAAGCATCCTTCACAAATGACCAATCAAATTTTTCCTGTGTCCCCATATACTGCTCCCTCTGTTTAGAACGAATCTCCATTAGTTTACTCTCACGTTCATTTAAGAAGGGCAAATACTCGAATTTAGCAGGTAACCCTAAAAACAACCAAATAGATGCACCAATGGATATCAATCCTTCGATAATATAAAGCCATCTCCAACCTTCTAAACCTCCTGCGTCTTTCACAGATGCCAACCCTGTGGCAATTAAGCCCCCAAACGCTCCTGAAAGTGCAGATGATCCAAAGAAAAATGCTATTCTCTTTGCCTGCTCTTGAGGTTTGTAAACAATACTAATGATTAATGTCATTGCTGGGAAAAATCCACCTTCAAAAGTTCCCAGTAAGACTCTTAAAGCTAATAGAGATTTATGGCTTTTGACAAATCCTGAGCATAACGTTATAATTGACCATGAAAATACAAGGAAAGACATATAGTATTTGACATTTGTTCTCTTTAATACCAAAACTGCAGGTAATTCAGCCGCTAGATATGTCGAATAGAAAACAGACACACAATTGGAGTACTGTTTACTGGTCAGACCTAAATCTTCCTTCATACCAGAAGTATAAGCATTAGCAATATTCGAGCGATCTAATGAAGATAAGAAGTACATGAACGCTAGCATGGGCAGTAGCCTTATGTCCAACTTTTTAAGCAATTTCCTCTCCTCGTACTTGTCAATATAGAGATCTTCCTCGATGAATTCTGAATTCTCAGTTAGAGAAACTATACTTTCTTCACCATTTGCTTTTTGTGATTCATTGTTTTTTCTAAGTGTAAGATCCACCTCTGTCATGATGCCTGGTGTTGACTACAGCGAGGATGATTACTTTTCTGCTTTGTTCTCATTAGCTCATCGTTTATATATCTTGTTGATGATATTCTTTACTTGTCGGTAAATGAGCCATCGATCAAGCCGCCAAGATTCCTTGCATGATGTCCCATTCTTTATCAATAATTACTCCGTTGGAATGCTCTTATCAATTGTCTCAACTGTTGCCCTATTTAGATGTCTTTTTCTTTTCGATAATTATGGTTGAAGTCTCCATTAAAGATTCATTTCGGTGAAAAATTAGCTGAAACCTCCGAACAATCATTGTCGGTGAAAACACCGACTAAATATCCGACAATATACCAGTTGAAAGCGCCAATAGTAAATCTATAAAAGAAGACATTATGAATACCAATTATTGGATAAAGACCTCTTTCACTAGAATTAGAAAGGTTAAAAACACAATACACAAGCACACTAGTTACATACAAATATTCACATAACATGACTGGTGAACCAATTAATCAAAGGATTCGTATAGCCATTGATAGAGGTGGAACTTTTACCGATTGCATCGGTAATCCAGGTACTGGTAAAGTTGAAGATGATGTCTGTATCAAATTGTTATCTGTAGACCCAAAGAACTACAAAGATGCGCCGCTGGAAGGTATGAGAAGGTTATTAGAGACGCTCGAAAAAAAAACGATTCCTCGAGGCATGCCGCTAGATGTTTCCAATGTGAGTAGTATTAGGATGGGGACTACACTAGCAACGAATTGTGCGTTGGAAAGAAATGGTGAGCCCTGTGCGTTTGTCACCACTAAGGGTTTTAAGGATGTAATGGCGATTGGTGACCAAACTAGACCAGATATCTTTAATCTAAAAATCCAGAAGCCCCAACCATTATACGAAATGGTAGTTGAGATCAATGAAAGAATAACTCTCGAAGATTTTTCTGAAGATCCCCTTCATAACATCTCAAAACCTGACAATAATGCTGGTACTGTCTACGGTACCAGCGGCGAAGTGGTACGTATATTGAAAATACCAGACCCACAAGAAATCACCCTTGCCTTAAAGAATATCAAACAAAGAGGAATTGAATCTATTGCAGTGTCGTTTTTACACTCTTACACTTATCCGCAGCATGAACAACTAGTCGGGCGTATCGCCAAACAATTAGGATTTAAACATGTATCGCTCTCATCAGAGGTTTCCCCAATGATTAAACATTTGCCCAGAGCTCATAGCAGTGTAGCAGATGCGTACTTAACACCTGTGATCAGGAGATATCTAGAAAGCATTCAATCTGGTCTAATCAACACTGAGAACACAAGCATTCAGTTTATGCAATCCGATGGTGGTTTGGTAGAAGGTCAAAGATTTTCTGGTTTAAAATCTATTCTCTCTGGTCCTGCAGGTGGTGTAGTAGGTTACTCGAGAACTTGTTATGATGAAGCTAACGAAATCCCATTAATTGGATTCGATATGGGCGGCACATCCACAGATGTTAGCAGGTTCGGAGATAGTAAACTGGAACACGTTCTCGAAACCACAACAGCTGGAATTGTCATTCAAACACCACAATTGAACGTCAATACTATTGCCGCTGGCGGTAGCTCAAGGTTGTTTTGGGAAAACGGTCTTTTCAGAGTCGGTCCCGAATCTGCCACTGCTAATCCAGGTCCTGTTGCCTATCGTAAAGGTGGGCCACTAACCATTACAGATGCCAATCTGCTCTTGGGTCGTCTAGTTCCTGAATTCTTCCCCAAGATATTTGGTCCCAATGAAGATGAATCCCTTGACATTGATGCTACAAGAAAACAGTTCGAGGCATTGACGAAAATTATTAACGCTGACTTAAATACCAATATGACACCAAACGAAGTTGCTTTTGGTTTTTTAAAGGTTGCTAATGAATCAATGGCAAGACCTATTAGAGCCATTACGGAGGCAAAGGGACATGTGTTGTCTAAACACAGATTGGTTACATTTGGTGGTGCAGGAGGTCAACATGCAGTTGCAGTTGCAGAATCTTTAGGTATCAAGGAAGTTTTGGCTCATAGATACTCATCGCTTTTATCGGCTTATGGTATATTCCTCGCTGATGTAGTTGAAGAGAACCAAGAACCATGTTTCCTCCTGTTGAACCTACCAGAAAATTCTACCAAGATTAAATCCAAATTGGAATCTTTGGTAGTTAAATGTAATGATCAATTGGTATCCCAAGGTTTCCCAGAACATCTAATCGATCATGAAAAGTACTTAAATTTACGGTACGAGGGTACGGAAACTAGCTTAATGGTACTAGAGCAAGATGAAGATTGGGATTTCGAGAACTGGTTTGCAGAAGCTCATATGAGGGAGTTTGGGTTTGCATTCAATGATAAAAACATTATTGTAGATGATATTAGGGTCAGAGCAGTTGCCAAGTCATTCGTCAGAGAGGAAGAATCTGTAGACGCTCAATTGAATAAATATGAACGCAGAGAAGTGGTAACTTCCAAAGAGGCAAGTTTCTTCAAGAAAGTATATTTTGATGGTAAGCTGTATGAAACTCCTATCTTCAGAATTGATAATATGGTCTATGGAAGTGTTGTTCATGGTCCTGCCATTTTGGCAGATGGTACTCAAACGAATATTATCCCCAGAAATGCCAAGGCAACGGTGCTCAAATCACATATTTTTATCGAAATTTTGCACAAATCTACCGATATTTCTTCTCTTGAGGAACCTGAATCTCATGTCGACCCTGTGATGCTATCCATCTTTAGCCACAAGTTTATGGACATTGCTGAACAAATGGGGCTTCAATTGAAGAAAACTTCTGTGTCTACGAACGTGAAGGAAAGACTAGATTTCTCCTGTGCTCTCTTTGATCCTGATGGTAATCTGGTAGCTAATGCCCCCCATGTACCTGTTCATCTCGGTTCGATGTCTACTTGCATAGCCGCCCAGGCTAAATTGTGGAAAGGAAAATTGAAACCAGGGGATGTTTTGGTCACAAACCACCCAGATATTGGCGGAACTCATTTGCCAGATATCACTGTGATTTCACCAGCTTTTTCAGAAGAGACAGGTGAAGTGATCTTTTACGTTGCATCAAGAGCTCATCATGCCGATATTGGTGGTATTCTCCCAGGATCTGTCCCCCCTAACTCCAAAGAACTTTATGAAGAAGGTGCCGCCATTTATTCAGAGTTTATTGTTAGAGGAGGTGAATTTCAAGAACAATTGATCCGCAAGCTGTTGTTGGAAGAACCTGCAAAATACCCTGAATGCTCTGGATCTAGAAGACTCAGTGATAATATTAGTGATTTGAAAGCCCAAATTGCCGCCAATAACAAAGGAATTCAATTGATTGCCAAGCTCATGAGGGAACATGGGTTGGGAGCAATTGTTAAATACATGAAAGCTATTCAGAATAATGCCTCTGATACAATCAAGAAGATGTTAAAGCAACTTGCCCAACATTTCGGTCAAACTGAATTTAGCGGTGAAGATCTAATGGACGACGGAACTTTGATCAAATTAAAGGTAAAACTGGATATTGAAAAGGAGGAGTATGTCTTTGATTTTGATGGTACGTCTCCTCAAGTCTATGGTAATATAAATGCTCCTGAAGCAATCACGAATTCGGCTATTCTCTACTGTCTGAGATGCTTGGTTGGTGAAGATATTCCGCTCAATCAGGGCTGTTTGAAACCAATTACAGTTAAAATTCCAAAGGGCTCAGTGCTGAGCCCAATTAATGGGATTGCTGTTGTTGGAGGAAATGTTTTAACTTCTCAAAGGGTCACTGATGTCGTTCTCAAAACTTTCCATGTAATGGCTGATTCTCAAGGTGATTGCAATAATTTCACATTTGGTACTGGCGGTAGAGATCCTAAGACCGGTGAAGTAACCAATGGATTTGGTTACTACGAAACAATTTGTGGTGGTCACGGTGCTGGCGCTGATTCTTTCAGAGGCCCTGGCTGGGATGGTGCTGATGCAGTGCACACAAATATGACCAATACTAGAATGACAGACAGTGAAATCTTCGAGCGTAGGTATCCTGTGATATTACGGGAATTTTCCATTAGATCATGTTCTGGAGGCGATGGACAATACATGGGAGGTGATGGTGTCATTAGAGATATCGAATTTTCCCAACCAGTACAAGCCTCCATATTGTCTGAGAGAAGAGTGGTTGCCCCTCATGGAATACATGGCGGTCAAGATGGTCAAAAAGGTATTAATTTATGGATTAGAAATAATGGTAAAAATACCATAAATATTGGTAGTAAAAACTCTGTTCGGGTGAATCCTGGTGATCGTATCATTATCAAAACACCTGGGGGCGGCGGCTGTGGTATTAAAGAAAATTAGTAGCAGTAGTAACTCTTTAATCTTTATAAACTGATTATAAAATATTCGAATGTAAAAAGCAAATTCAAAGTTCAAAAGAAACCATATTTCATAAAATCCTCGTTATCAAATGGCAAGACTTGGTCTGTTTTACCAGTATCCCCAATATCATCCAAAATTCTCGACAAATCCAAATTCCTTATAACGTCCATGTCAAAATTAGAAGTCGCTGGCATCTCTAGTGATTGTTGTTCTGACTCCGTATAACCTGATTGTTTGGCAAATGAACCCTTTAACGTAACCTGAAGATCAGGTGAACTAATTAACTCTATTATTTCAGTCAATTGCTTGTTAAAATTACAAGCAGCAATATTGAACTGCGATATTTGCTGCAAAACCGTTAGATTTATCTGTACCCTTTCAAAAAGCGTATTAATATCACAACCAAAGGAAATCGTATGATTGGGCATCGATCTGCAAAAGGCGGCAAATATCAAAATGATAGTTGCGTTGAAAATATAATGACAATCCAAAAAAGAGGCGCTAACCATTCGACCATCATAGTAAAGCCTAGTTAGAATCAAACTTTGGATTTGAGCTGCTTGAACGCTAGATTCTAAAAGAATTGTTATGGTATTTAGAAGCTTCTCTGGGAAAATTTCTTCCGCTTTTCTGCCACTCTCAATTAATTTGTTGAAGACATATAGAAAGATTGGTCGAGTGGTAATGATGATGGTATAGTTGTAATTGATATGCAAATTGATTGTGGATCTCGATTGTTTCGCACTAAAATTGCCGTAGTCAACTTTTAAAGAATTTGGGAGAGTGTCCAACCAGTGCTTCAATTCTTTCAATACCATATAGCAATTTTGAACAAAGGAAAACGAATTCCGGGTGTATATTTTCCTCACAATCTGTGTAGTGATCTTGGCTAGTCTTACTTGGGAATTGAAGTGGTGAGCTTCGAATAAACCTTGTTGATTGGGTCTCTCCGATTCTGTCAGTAAAGGCACATCAATATCCATCTCGTTTATCATTAGTGGCAGTCCAAACCTCACAGAGACCAACCTGTCATACACAAAGCATAACCAGAACACTCTATTTTCTGTAAATGTTAGTGTCTTCTTGTGTAAACCTAAAGTGAAAGTCATCCTAATGGCACTACCGATGGTCAAATAGGCAAAATCCGATTTATCAAGTGAAAGCGCATAGTAGGCAGCATAGAGAAAAGATTGTACCAATGATGTATTTGCAACCATGTCATAAACTTTCAACAATTCACTTTGTAATTTTAGGGCAGTTTCGAAATATTGTAGGCCAGGAAATTTAGATCTTGTGTTTTCAGGAGACCTTTCCTCATTGAAAAGACAACCCAATGCTAAATATGTGAAAAACCTAGTGATCTCCGTAGCATATCTGACAAAATTAGCATTGCGTGAATTCTCATCCCAAATCAAGGAATCCAAAATTTTAGTTTCGTAGTCAGGTTCAATGTACATGTAATCTGCACCAATGACGTTATAGGCAGCCGAAATCCATCTTTTAGCCTCAGAACGAGATGGACAATTTTCTTGAAATATCAATTGGATCAAAGCAACATTAGGCGAGCTCTCCAAAGAAATGGTTTCGATGTCAGGTTCATATATATCATCAGGTAATTGGCATGAATTGACTAGTGAATCCTTGAGTTGAAAGAGAAACTTGTTACAGGCAGAGTTCCCCAAACGATAATTCCCACTGGAATCAATGTTTCCACCCATTGTTTGACCATTATCTTCTTCCTCACTACTGATCGAAGGATTTGCATTGGATGAATCATCACTAACCGTTGCCAATCGAGACTCTAAATTCTTAATCTTTGCTTTCAGATTGAGTACGTACCTTTCGGTCACTTTAACAGTCTTGGATGAAGTTCTAGTATGGTAAACACATTCTCTTGGCTTATCAATTTTTACACAGTATTCACACGGAAGACCTCCTGAACATCTTTTCTTCCGCCTTTTACAGATTTCACAGGCCTTTTTAGATTTTTTCCCACTCATGAAATTGGTTTTAAACGGTACTCAATTCATTATAAATCACCAATTCCCCATTCATACAATGACACTTCCTTTTACTTTGTAGTTTTCCATTCAAGGTGAATGGGATTAATCATTGGCCAGAGATTGTCTCTATTTATCACCCATATGAAAAAGGAAAATTCGTGCCTCCTGGTTACGAGGTGTCTATTGAGATTTACATTCGAATAATACAAAAGCGAAGAAAATAAAATTTATTATTACGTCGAGTCATCAAACCTGTACGTCAAATATCGTAGTGGTGTACGTAAAATATAAACTCAAATACAACTATAGTTCATCTACTCTCATTATCATATTTTGACCGCATAATTAGAAAAATGAAATTATTTGGTAAACATAGCCTTATACCAAGGCTTATCATCATGAGCTAAGGCTTCAGAATCGTAGCCTCTACCTCTTCTGTCTGGTGGAACCCATGAAGTTGATTTCCAAGGTAGAACGTTTTCTTCCCACATGGTGCTAACTTCTTCTAAAGTTAAACCCTTAGTCTCTGGGACAAAGAAAAAGACGTAGAAGAATGCAAATACCAAACATCCCATAAAGACGTAACCATAATAGAAGTTGATTGCACCTGTAATGAAAGGTGTAAAGAAACCAATTAAAAATCCCCAAACCCAATTAGCAACCATAGCAATTGCCATACCTTTAGATTTAACTCTTAATGGGAAAGTTTCTGAAACCACAACAAAGCAGATTGGAGCCCAACTACTTGCAAAACAGTAGATATAGAAGCAGGTAAAGACAATCATACAGTTACCAGCGCCTTTTGATGAACCATTACCTTGACCATTAGGCCATAATCTTGTAACACCAACAGAAGCAAATACAACGAAACAACAGACCATTGTAGCGGCACCCCATAATAGACAAGTACGACGACCAAACCTTTCCACGTAATAGATACCGAAGAAAGTAGAGAAGAAATTTACAACACCTAAAACGATGGAAGTTTCAAATGAATCATTTAAACCAACAGATTTGAAAACGGTAGTACCATAGTAGAAAAAATAGTTATCACCAGTCAATTGTTGTAAAGATTGGATAACAGCTGCCATGATAACACGTTGTAAAACTTTACCTCTGGTGGAAAACAGTTCTTGAAGGGAAGCCTTACCAGCTGCCCTTTCGGCTTCGATACCAGTTTCAATTTGTTCTAACTCCGCCAATAGACCAGGATCTTCGGGAGAGACTTTGTTAGATCTCGATAATGATCTCTTGGCCTCTTGAACTTTACCAATTTGTACTAAGTAACGAGGTGATTCAGGAACAAATGTCATACCAGCAACCATGAGAATGGCCCATGCGAAATTCAAGCCTAATGGAACTCTCCATTGAACAGAGTTGTCATAAGTTTTAGTACCGTAATTTGCACAGTAACCCAAGAAAATACCTGCGGTAACCATCAGTTGATAAATTGAAACTAAAGTACCTCTTAATTGTTTTGGTGCAACTTCAGAGATTAACATTGGTGATAAAACCGCCAATGAACCAACACCGAGACCTGAGATAATTCTACCAATCATATATTGATACCATTTATCAATAGATGCAATTGAGATAACGGTGCCAACAACATAAAATACAGCAGCAATGGTAACAGCTAATTTACGGCCGTAAACATCAGCAGGTTTCGTCAAGATTAACCCACCAAAAGCGCAACCGATGTTAAAAAGTGAAACGATAAGACCAGTTCTCACCTTAGATAAATAATGTTCGCCAGTTCTGTGATTCAATTGACCAAATCTTTCGATAAAATCTGTTTGGTTAACAAATCCTGAAATGGTACCGGTATCCCAACCAAAGACAAATCCACCAAATGCAATTAAAACGCAAAAGATGAAAACAGAAAGATAATCAGACAATGGCTTCTTAGGTAATGCAACATCATTTTCTTCTTCCTGGATGCCATTATGTCCATCATAATTCATACCTTCAACAGGTTGCAAGTCATCTTTTTCATTTTTGCTTAGAGAACGATTTTCAAGTGAATCACTAGCGGTACTCTCTCTCGCGTGCTCTACAGGAATATCATCTATCATGTTTTTGACGTTTCCGTTATCAGCTAGAGCTGACTTATAATTTTCTGTCGACATAACTAGCTATTTGCTTAATTGATCTCGAGCACTATTCAATAATTATATCTTGGCAGTATTCTGGAAAAACTCTCAAAACGACCCATTCAGAGTCTCCAACTGATGGAAAAACTACTGCATTTTTTATATTGATTTTTTTTTTTTTTTTCACGATCTCTTCGTATCCTTTCAAACAGCCCCCAGAAGACCTTTCCACCAATGACGATTGACTGCAACAACTGTTACTGCTACTGCTAGTTCTTCAGCCAAAAGTAACGAGATGTAACACCTTTACTAGTAAAAGTAAAAGCACCAGTTTTGTTTTTTTTATTACCGGCGTAGTTTTTCCATAATGACACATAGTACCGCACAATAACTACTAGCGCTTCTGGGTACTAGAAGCAATACAACGGTAGTTTGAGGTCTATTCCGCGTTGTGAAGCTGTCACAGATAACGCCCTGCGTTCGTGTGGCTAGATCCCCCACATACCCTTCCCCGGAAAAAAAAAAGTCGTTCAGTTCCCCAAGGATATCTTCGTCGTGTGATGCGCGCTCCTTTACTACGTAAAAGAAAAGAGAGAAAAATTTATCCGGGGGACACGACGCGGAAAAAAAGCGGGGGGCGCCTGCCGTTGCGGGACAACCTTGGTGGGACAAGCAACAGCGGATAAACGGCTGGGGTCGAATATCCGAGAGGTCGGATAGTTTATAACCTTTTCTTTTTAATTACCGAGTCTCCTCTCGTGGTAAGTACGGTTACTCCGTATGAAGCTTGCAAGAGTTTTTGTTGGATTCGCAATGTCCAATAGTGTTTCTACGTTTGGTTCAATCAAGGGCATATCAAATTAACGAGGAAAAAAAAGGGTCCTCCATGGGAATGCTACTGTGGAAACCTCGAAGCAATAACTACCAGAGCAGTATGTACAATAATATACCTTCGTGATTTTTTACCGATGACCTGAAAAATTTGATAAACTGATTAACCACTAAATATCCGTAAAGGTACGGCATATCCCAGGGCGTTTGCTCTCGGTTCTATTACACAATCGTTAGAAAAAAACTAATTTCTAACCTGTATGATCATTATTATAATAGCCCCAGTCTTTTAATTCAGTCTGTCTTTCAGCGTCTCAATTACGGTTTTAATATTCCCCATATTTTGGTGATAATTTGAAAAAAGGACATAGATAAATGCTTCAAATGCCTCTCCATATGTATCGTGATCCTTGCAAGGCAAATAACGTCGTAGATTGTTTTTATTTCTTTAAGTACATCCACCTATAAGAGGATGAAAGAGAGTAAAAGACAATTTACCGCCGAATATTCATAAGATTCCAATTGAAATATGGCTGCTAATGTTATAAGAAGCAGTGCCATAGCTTTCTATCCTTTACCGAGTTTTATTTTGATGAGGCACAATCAATAACTGCTAGTCTTATTTTTCTGCCCGGTACAAAATACAACAGCTCGAGTTCGGTTTCAAGCTATTCTGAACCAATGGCCAAGAATAATCCAGCAACAAAATAGACTCAAACTTTCGAATGTCCAACGAGCTACCATTAACAGTCACCTGCACGCAATGGTGAAACAGCACAATATGAATTCCACTAGTAAAGGTTTCTACAACCCTGACGTCATGATCCTTGGCATCTTCTCGCGCAAATCAGAGTTCTGTACTCATAACAAAATCAATCATGACAAGGCTGGAACCTGAAAAGCATACAAGGTAGAATATTCTGCCTGCTGTAGCTCACTCTGATGTGTTGTTGGAGCTATACTTTGGTGCCGCTAACTGGAAAAAGAAATGTCATGAAAATCTATGACAAGAACTTCAGAATCACAGCTATTAAAAACGGCCATAAAAACGAAAAGCTCCTGATCCATTTGCAGTGTTCGACTAACGTACGGTAAACTCCAGGTTGGAGAATGAAATCAAAAACACACCATCTCAGCGAGAGTAGCTTGAGTGCATAGTCTTATGACTTCGTCAGTTTGTGCCTGTATTATCAAAACAGAAACACCTTTCCATAGACAGTGCTGCGTCTGAAAACTATTCAAATAAGGTGGGGTTGAAATTTCAAGAAACTGCACAGCCGTTTTCCAAAACTCCGAAGGCGCCAGAAAAGTGAACATTACAAGAACCGACAAGCGTCATTAATCTCATAAATGATGTCCTTAAGATCGGAATAGCTAGAATCCTCAGGTTTCAAAGGTAGAGGCATGAATTGAGATTCATAGGAATCCAAAACTTCCTTTCCATCAACAAGCTTTTCCTTTGCATAGATTCATATTCCCTCGACATGCAGGTACCAGTCATGCAGGTGGTCACCTTTGAGTTCATCTCCGGGAGCAAAGTGCATTACAGCTGTTAGAAATTTCATACTTTGATGGGTGCCTATAGCCTCTCACTTCCCTTTGAGATATAACTTGTAGGTTTTAGAAATGTTGTTAGTATTGTGTCAATGCATTCAAAGTGTTATAGAAAGAGCGGCCACTACCCAGTAAAAATTTAGAATTGGAAGTAAAACAATCCTGACAAAACCATTGGTAAGGCTCATTCGTTGCCTGGTTGTAACGTTTTAAGGCTTCAAGAGAGACATAAGGCGCGGAAATTGACGAGGACCTTGGGACACACTCTCCAAAAAAGTTGTGATATTCATTTCTAGTATAAAGAAATGAAGTGATCACCAGTAACGCTGCTTACAAAGCTTCTTTTTCATTTTGAGTGCTGCCTGGTCCTTATATCAAGCCCGGGTTTCATTAATAAAACTTCTTGAGAAAACATTTCTTTTGTATTGGAAAGTGCATCATCCTTTCTGATACAAAGGTAGTAGTGAGCATGCAGCATTCCTGGATTTCGGTAACATTGCTATTCCCCCGTTATCTCAAGAAAATGACTAGTCATTGAAGAAGTTCCTTTACTCTTTAGATCAAGGAAATTATTGGGGCGAATAACACATCGATGAACTTACACATGTGTTTGATATCATACTTAATGACTGGGATTTAAACGTTGTGATAGGTTTCGACAAAGAGAAAGGCAGGTAGTCAACTGAGTATACCTTTTACACAGTAGACTTTTCGGAGGGAAGTGCCTGTACCCATGGAGATCGGAATATATGGTATTTTTCGAATGGCAAGTGCATTGATGGTATCAAGTACAGATTTAACAAAAGAAAAGCGGAATCTCAACTTTTGATGAGGAAAACGTTATAAAATCTAACACTAAATGAGGAGGGTTGTGAGCCTAAAGGCATCGAAAGTGGTATTTAGTGGTTTCTAAGAAGTTTTGTGGCCAGTTTTTTGATTTCTGATGATTGCAAACAAGGGATCTATAGGTGCGGGTCTTTTGTTACGAATGTGGAGTTAGCTTGGCAGCGGGATCCAAAATTCAGGAAAAGTGGTACCTTTATTATCAGCTGAAGTGTCAGTTGGATAACAGATATGTGATTCTGTTTACAAGACTTGTGGTGGGAATTGCACGGATTGTTGGCCGATGACTGCTAACTATTGTGTTCTGAGTATCATGATACCGAAGCACACAACCTTGTAAAATCTTTACTTTGATCTCTATTGTCATAAATGCTTCTGTCATCAGGCCCATATTGCTCTAATTCATACCGTAGATGCAGCAAGTTAGTTGTTTGATATTATCTTGGGGCAAGATAGGTTTTAATGATTTGCTCAAATTTGCAATTTCCTAAATGATTATCTCTAATGGAAAGCATCTCGAGGTGGGTTAGTTGTCATGGTTACCATAAAGGATGGTTTCTGAGATTTTCATCGTTACTCGAGCAACGATACAGATGCTAAATGCGGGGGTCGAAAAATATGATATAATGCAACAAAACTAATTAATTTCGTTAGTGCTACTTACACAAGAGAACCTTTTCCTTTCAATATGGCCCGACATGGGTTCGCTTTAGACGACTAAAAAGAAGCAGCTAGGAAATAAAAAATTGTTCGAACATCGCCAAGTTCACACTCAATCGCTTAATGAGGTCTACTTTTTATTTTAGAATAAGCTTTCGAAATTGAAGGAGAAATATGGATTGTTTACTCCTAAAGGCATAAGGAATACTACGACAAATTTTCTGACAAAGTCGCTTTCTATGTACCTAGCAAGAGAAAAGAAAAGCAAATAGAAAGAAATATTTAGCGCAGACAAAAATGTACAACTACGTGTAGATATGGATATTCTTTATCCTCTTTAAAACAGGATTTTCGCATTCAGAAATGAATTACTGACTGAATTTTCTCCACCGAGCCGACAGGCTAATGATATTTTATGTTTTGTTCGGGGAAATAAATAATGGTGCTGGCATCTAATTACAAAACCGGTAGAAGCTTACGAATTTTCCAAAGTTATATGCCCTTATTGCAGCACGCCCTCCGATATGTTATTTTCTGTCAAACAATTACACATGTTCAGTGTTTTCAGCGTGCCCAATGAGTATACCTCACGACTTCCAAACTCCTAAATTAATGTCTTAAGTGCATTCCTCAGTTCTATAGCATTTTTCGTTTCGTTCATTGCAGCTAAAACCAAGGCACTATAATAAAAGCAACTTCGAAATTTTACAAAGATGACAACAGGTGATTGTGTCAGTGTTGAGGGAACTTTCCAAACTCAAAATGTAATGCTATTACTAGAGAAAGGTACAAACATTAAAATGTAATCAAGTAAAACAAGGAAAAGTTTGGCACAACATCTTCCAGAGATGACTCTGTTGGAATGAAGGAACCTTTAGGTAATAAAGTAATCAAGTTGAAGGGCCGAGAGTCGCCTAGAAAGCCTAGGGAGGGCGACAGTTGTTGAAATAGAGGTGAAGTGCATTGTTAAACAATTGGTTCATGAGGGAAAGGTGTAGCAGATCCACGAATGATCTCTTCGTCGTCCGCATTTATAACGAACATATTCCTGTGCATCGTGGACGCTTATCTCGGGGTCTTCTTATTATAAATATTAAACCGCCAGGTTGTAGAAGTAGATCTGCCCGCGTTTGCCAAGATCAAGAATGACATACTTCTGAGAAAGTTTTAATATAATAGGGGCCTCCAGGATGCACGAATTTTTTGGCGATAACATATGATTTTGATCTTTTATTATTGAAAGTTGGAAAGGAATATCATGTGAAGAGGTTCCGGGGTAATGGCAGTTATTAATGACGTATGGAGAGATGAGGAGTTCAAGCAATCAAAAAGAGGAACAATGCATAAGGAAGGGTTCAAACAGAAGATGCCCTTGTAGCTTCCATGCAAGTTGTTTCTCGCTAAGGACGAGGGACGGACTTTTTTCAACATCGGACTTTTTCAACATCGGACTTCGTAAGCTGGAGTATGCGGCTTAAAATCTCAAGGGAATATACCAGATATGAAGCGGCTTAGGTCCGTACGCTTAATAATGGCATGCGACAGTACCAGATAAAGGATGACTTTTAGTTCAACTTGAAAGGTATAAAAGACGACCTGATGAAGAGACGTGAATCCTCGAACCATCATAGCAAATACCACATCGAATACAATTACAATGGCTGTTTTAGTTACAGGTGCTACAGGTTTTATCGCCCAATGGGTCTTGGATTGTTTGTTAAAAGAGAATTACCAGGTTATCGGTACTGTTAGATCTCAGGAGAAGGGAGACAAGTTGCACAAACAGTTTGGAAGTCCTTCGAAATTGAGCTTTGAAATTGTAAAGGATATTTCCGATACAGAAGCCTTTGAACCTCTTTTCAAGAAAAGAGGCAAAGAAATTGACATTGTGTTGCACATGGCATCACCATGTCACTTTAATACTAGCGACTATGAGAAGGACCTATTGATTCCTGCATTGAACGGTACAAAGGGTGTTCTCAATGCCATCAAAAAATATGGTGATGTGAAGAAGGTTGTTGTCACGTCATCTTATGCTGCGATTACAGATATGGTGAACTCAGCTGATGGTAGCCTTGTTTTCACTGAAAAGGATTGGAACCCTGCCACTTGGGAAAGATGTCAAACTGACGCCGTGAATGCCTACTGTGCTTCAAAGAAATTTGCGGAACAGGCAGCTTGGGAATTTTCAAAGGAGACTGGTGTGTCACTGACCACTATCAACCCTGTTTTTGTGTTTGGACCTCAGAAATTTGATGAAGATGTTACATCTCAGTTGAACACTTCGAATGAGATTATTAACGGGTTAATTCACAGCAAGCCAGGTGATAAACTTGAACCAGATTACCATTCTGCTTATGTGGATGTTCGTGATGTTGCAAGGGCTCATTTGGTTGCATTCCAAAAGGATACCACTGGTGAAAGGTTGGGTCTTTCCAACGGAGCATTTAACTGTCAGAGCATCCTTGATATATTGAATGAAAAGTTCCCACAGTTGGACATTACTAAGGGACCCGAACCTGGTATGGGAGATACAAAGCCTGGTGCTGTGTTTGACAACAGACACTCAAAGGAAGTGCTAGCATTTCCATTCATTAGCCTTGAGCAGTGTGTGTACGATACTGTGGCACAGGTTTTGAAAAAAGAGGGACGTTTGTAGAGAGTAAAAAAACTCGAAGCTTTTAATGGAGAGGAATATAAAGCTTCTGAAACTCATACATTTAGGTAAACATTTATATATATATTTAAATTGAAATTTGTTAAGCGCTTATTTAAAAAGTCCTTAGAAAGAAGTGGGGATTTCGTAGGAGATTACGATATGGAAATTTTTAAATGAAAACAGAATGGAATCTCAAGACCATTTTAAAGGTGTTACTCTTTTGTATTAACGGTACGAAAGGTTAAGGATACGTGATAATATATGCCTTCGTTGTCTTAAAAATGCGGGATTGTGCAATTTGAATATTTGGAGCATCGAAGAGCTTTTCTAGATGTCAAAAACCGCGCATAGTCAGTTTCTCGAATTACAGTGCCGTGCAATCATAGGACGTGACGCTGATGCTATGAGTTGATAAACTAGTAGTCATGCAATCGGGAATATAATGGTCGAAGGGAGGGCCTGAGATATATGGTATTCGTACGAACTTTAGGTATTATTGAAAATTGTTGAATGAAAGTTTGGCACCATACAAATTAAGGGTACGAATATAAAAAAAGATGAATGATTGAATTAAATGATAGCGCTGCAATAGAATTACCAAGATGTTTTCATGTATCTAAAATCTCCGATGCCCCATATCTACGCTTGTGTTTTTTGACAATCATACAGGGAGAGCTAGAACTTATGGTTGTCTAGAGATGCTAAACCCGAAACGTTAGTATTTAGATTTGGTAGACAATATTTGATGATATGATTTGCTGAGTTGCTATAGGAGGCGAGATCCAAAATCTTCAATTGTCACCCGAGGGACGAAAAGAGTGTTCTAAAAGGCATAAGCGCAAGGACTGATTACAGAGCGATAGAAGGCTCCATATATTTGGAGACATTAATACTACTTATACTATTCACACCATTTATTGGTGAGATAGATGAGAAAATTCCTCGATGACAATGGGGACAGTATCGTCTGATGTGCCTTGGCCCTTGTTAGGGTTCTTGGTGGAAATGATGTAACGGTTTCCATTTGGGATGCTACGAAAGCCCTCGCAGTTGTTGTAGTTGAGGTAACCGACTTTCGAAGAGAATCCAGCGGATGCGGTAGTTTCATTGCCAATAAAGAGGTAACCCCAGTTTTACTTCGATGTACTTGTTATCTTAAGTGGCCCCTTTCGTCAATAACTAGTGGAATGGGCTTGAAGTTTTTAAAGCTGTACAGATGGTTGGTGTCGTCAAAGATATACGCGAATTCTAGAGGATTTCCCTTCCAATTGTTTGGATTACCGGAGATCAAAGTTTGAAGAGTGAACCTTTCGGTGTCGACAAAGACAAGTAAAGAGCGAGATAGCAGACTAAGAATAGAGGAGAAGTGCATTGTATGTGCAGTGCCCTGCAGAGCATGTGCTCTAAGACGACACAGTTGTACTGCTCAAGAGCACGCTTTTTGTCAACTGGATCAACTATTTTTAATTCGAATGCACCAAATCTTTTGAAATTTTTCAAATATTTGATGATCTGCGTGAATGACAAATAGGACCCTTTGTTCTTAGGATTGAAGTGATGAACATGAAAAACGTATGCAGCTCGAAACTGCTTCCTGGAGACTTTGGCAAGTCTTAACCACCAATGGCAGTAGTAATAATTGCATATACAGCTTGCGATTTTTTCAAGCTTGGAGGGCACCCTCGTTATTTGTGAAAATTGTTTTATGAGAAAATGCAAGGGAGCAACCTAGAAATGCTATGAAATTATGTGAAACAACTACTTCTCTAAACTAGTCGTAATGATTGAGGAATGAAAAACTTGTAGCTTTGGAACCATAGAGAACATTGCTGAGTTATTCATGGGTATTTAAATGCATAGACTTCAAATTGAATTGATGAGTAAGAAAAACTAGATGGTCTACTTAGCGGGCGGTTAGTGTAGTGGTTATCATTCCACCCTTCCAAGGTGGAGACACGGGTTCGATTCTCGTACCGCTCATACTTTTTGTATTCGCATCGAAATCGAAAACATCTGTTGAGGGCTTCATCTTCTGCTCGAAGATGTTTCTGATAAATCCTTCCAATGTACTGAGCGAGAAATAGAAAATGGATCAGGCTTATGCATAAGCCACTGCTATATTCCATATGAACAGGATCCAGGGTATTTTCGAAACTATCTTTCTCCATTTTGAGCATAGTACTAGTACAATGCAGCGTACGTCTACAGCGGAGTTGCCATGGTGTTTTTCAACCTCGAAGCAGTTATCAGCAAGGATTTACTCTTATTTTACCTTAGATTTTATGGAGGGTATTAACATCATGCTTGGAAGGTCTTTGCCAATTGAAGTACTTACAGTGTTATCGAAATACTTACCAACTCATGTCTCCACAAAGATTTTTGTATTTCTTGGAAATCATGACCAAAGTTGCCTCTAAAAGGATTTAGCTAACTGGGATCAAACTGCTTGATTAATGAATGAATATTTTACTAAAAATGAAATTTACATGCATTCTGGTGATAAAGTTTTGGATATCTGGCCTTGACGGTTTCCAAATCTCGAATTTGGCGGCAGAAAAAAAAGTATTACTCGGGCTTTAATATCATTAATCATACTTAGTTTTAACATTTTCAAGATCTTGGGCATGGTCAAAGAGATAACATTATGTATCACTCCGCTCTTAATGTGAAGGATAACTTTTATGCCCTGGAACGTAATCAAATATTGATATAATTCCACTATCATGCATTAAATCAAGAAACAATGACACAAAAATTTACATGCTTTTAAATGCAGGGATTTTTTTGGAAGCCTTGAAAAGAGAAGGGGACACAGTTGAATTTTCTAGGATGTTGATCCTCATCTTGAAATGGGACATTTATGAGAAAAGTTTATGAAGACAAACTTCCAATTTCATTCTTTAAAAATTTGAAGCAGCAAAAAGGAAATGTTGATCCTGATAACTTATTTGATATTGTTGGTTGCGTTGACAGTTTAAGAGGATTCGGCAATGATCATGCTAGGATTGCTCACCACTTGAGATCGAGCAGCCACATTAGTATGAAGGAGATTATAAGCTGTTTGTTAGAAGACAGAAAAAAAAAACAACCTTATCCCATTAGCTAAAGTCAATAGAGATTCTGCACCTTGTAAGAAGAATATTTTAAAAGAAAATAAAATCAATTCAGGAGGGCGGTGGGAAATATCTTCAAAGATATGAGGTTTTTATTACAGATTCCCCACCAATTCGGAACCTGTGACTTTGATTCCTACGATAGTGCGATTCGTGATAGAGTCAATCAAAATTGGTCCAATTATGGCTATCAGTAGTCTAATTCAATAAATTGGTTTACTTGGAATATTTTATTTCAAATATTTTATTCCAAATACTTTATTCCAAATATTTTATCCCTAAGTTTTTCTAGACGCTCATCTCCCTCGGACCTCTACATAAGGAGTCTACGCGAAGTGCCCGGTTTTGAAGAAGTTAACCACTTTTTCAGTTTTAATTGCCACCTATCTTACAGCTCTAAAAGTAAAGCGCTTCTATGTTTTCGACCATTGGGGGAAAATGGGCTGGTGTCTCTTAGAACCTGAAGTCTGAAGTCTACACGGCTTTTTTCTTTCGATGTTGAAATACTGCTAAAGCGCATTTTTGGCTGAGGCACATTTTTGGCTGAAACGCTTTTTTGACTGAAACGCTTTTTTGACTGAAACGCTTTTTTGACTAAAGTATTTTTTTTCCGAGGCTCTCTGTTGGTTCTTCATGTTCAAGAAAGTGTTTAAAAAGTTACTAAGCAAATGTATGAAGCCAATCGTATTCATGAAGTAATGCTATAGAGCTAATACTGTGGTTTGCGAGCCATTTTCGGTCATATATTGCGAATCAGGAGAGAGCAAAAATTCGCATATATCCATCTTATATAAAGTGTGTTAATTCCTCTCAATGCTGTCCGCCACTACCAAGTCTCTCAGAAAAAGCAGTTTGAGAAGACCAATACTGAACACTACACTGCCTAATAAAGATACAGATGTCAAAATACGGCTTTATTAAAGTTAATAAGGAATTTGAAAAAGCTATCAAGGATCCCAAGGATCCTTTACCTCGGACCACTGTTCCAATTCCATCTGGGAAAGTTGCCAACTTCTTCTATAACTATGCTGCTAAGGAGTTGCCATTGGCCACTTTGAATCACTCACTTCGTGTTTTCCAATACAGTGTTGCCATAATGAAGGATCAGTTTCCAGAATGGGATTTAGATGAGGAAGTGATTTACGTTACTGCGTTAATGCATGATATTGCTACCACTGACAAGAACTTGAATGAAACGAAATTATCTTTTGAGTTTTACGGTGGATATATCTCAAGAGAATTAATTCTTAGAGAAACCGGTGGAAATACGGATTATGCAGATGCTGTTGCTGAGGCGATTATTCGTCACCAAGAGCTGACTACAACTGGTTTTATCACTTCTCTTGGCCTGATTTTGCAGATCGCAACCACTCTCGATAATGCAGGAGCTAATACCAACTTGATTCATCAGGAAACAATATATTCTATTAATGAAAAGTATCCAAGAGTCAACTGGTCAACATGTTTTGCCAATGTTCTCTCGAAGGAGGATACTCAAAAGCCATGGTCTCACTCAACCACATTCGGTATTGAGGATTTCAAGGAGAAAGTCTTGAATAACCCAGTCAAATATGAAAGACAGTAGAGAGCTGGCTTGATTTTATGTAGTCCATTTCGAGTATATCATTCAATAGGCTCATCAATAATTCAGAAAGCTTTGAAGAAAAAGCCATTCCAAGTTATCATTGTTTGGGTGTAAAACTTTGCATACGTTTGTCCCTGCCATTGTCACCTTTTGCGAGGATGTATTGAAAATTGAAGTAGTTGAGTCTGAAATATCATGCAAGAGTTTTACTTATCTTTCTATTAGTTAGTTGCAACTGAAATATCGAAGAATTAGGATCCATAGTTATCACAGCTGTAGTGTGTTTAAATTGATGCAAAACTTTCAAATAGGAAAGATCACTCATACTAGTTCGTTGCACTACACAATTTGGGAAATGCTAGTAAACGAAATCCTCATGAATCATTTGTTAGAGATCATATCCTCCTTACGCTGCTTTTATCGGTATAGAGGTTCTGATATCATGCAAGAAATTTTTGCTATATGTAGAGACTTATTTGCAATTTGGCTCTATTTTCTGACATCGGATCCAGGATTTACTCTTAGCACTTGCTGGACTAACTCTCTTGTACCTGAACGCTCGTTCATATTCTAGAACCATGTAGGGATAAGTTTAAATGAAATTCCAAGGAGAGAGAGAGTAAGCACAATATCCAGAGCCACATGTTTATGGATAAAATTCTGGAAATACAGTTAATGAGTATATGTAGAAAACCATCCAAGGAAGGCGATGCTTGAGAATCTCGTAAAGAGTCCGTGTGAACTTAATTCTGAAGAGCTCCCTAGGCAGAAAGGATTTTTGAAATTCTCTCTCGATTTCTAAGGTTTTGTAGTAATCAAGTTTCTAAGTTTCTAAGTTTCTTCACCGAGGCCCATGTCAGTGCTTGTTATATCGTCATGCGCGAACTTCCTAGGTTGCCATAGGAGATAAGGTCAGTTTTTTTTTTTTTTTTTTTTTTGTTTTTCGTTATCAGAGCGACAAGGTGAAGATTACAGAAAAAGGGATTCCCGATAACAATAGATAACAATAGATAACAAGTCCAAACAAAGTTCATGTTACCTATACATACACACCTTTGTAATGTCCTTCTCGCTTGAAAGTGGAAGTATACAAGAAACAATCCTGTCAAAATACTTTTATCGGTACCTCATGGATTTTTTCAACTTGATGGTTATATATGATCTATCTATCGAAAACTGACTAGCATTTACACCTGAACATAACCCACAGATGATAAGCCGGCAATAGTGTAAGCTCAATCCCATCCCAGTGGAACGCTTATATAATCAGGATTTCATAGCAAGGTGTGAATTAGAAACTCACGCCGAGTCAGCCATCACCGGTTTTGGCCTTTTCTTTCTTTCCCAGATTAGCAAAGTATTTCCTACGAGATAAAGATTAAAACCGACAATCCCGCATATAAATATCTCAAAATTTTGTCTACCCTTCACTAATTGATAAATGAATCCCACAATCTCAAAAACAGTCAAGAGGAGCTCTCTGATTCCCGGGTCTGCGAAATATTCGAGCAAATTCTTCTCCCCAATCTCAAATATGCTTAAAAGCAATGTATCGACATCATTCAGGTATTGTATGATATAAGGAACAGCAGTGAATAGTGGACTGCCATACAAGAAAACATGTATACCATTATTTTTGTCCCCGTATAAAAAACCGAAGATACTGTATCCTATCAAAAAAATCGGGTAAGTTAAGAGAAAGAAGCTGCCAAGAAACCTTACATTGCTCATCGAGTCACCTGAACTCTCACTTTTTAGTCCCTCTTTTGCATGTTGAAACCCTCTTTTGGAAAACAATGGATTGCGGAACAAGCGAGCGGCTAATTTGATCCCGTTTGTTCTAGAGCCAGTACCGCCGTTCTCGCTTCCTTGCTGATCAGAGATACTGCTGTCTCTTTGCGGTGAGAGAGAGTTGTGTTGTCCGCGGGGACTGTTCTCTCTTCCACCACGATTGTGGCTCTCGCTGGCCTTACTCTTACTCTTCTTCTTGTTGGACATGCCAATTTTCTGGGGCCGTCCTTCTTCATTCGGTTAATATCATTTTGGTTTCCTCTGACAATTTATAGCAGTTAGGGCATTTTATGACACAAAGTTATTAACAGAACTTTAATTAGAGTTTCCAAATTGACCTTTAAACTACCTGTCCACCTCTTTGTGTTATCATTTTGACGCTTTCGAGTTTCTTCTGCATGGAATAGTCGCGCGGGGAAGAAACAATCAAGGGGCCCAACAGTCCGGGGTGAAAATATATATAAAAGGCGGTAATTCAGACACAAACTGACACTCACGACAGCAATGGTGTATTTAACCAACAAGACAATATGAGTATGATAAGTGACGAGAGTGAAATCGATTTAGAGAAGTGTGTACAGATGTATGAAGAAGAGGAGATAGAATTGCCAGCAGACAGTACTAGTGGAAAGTTGGTATACTTCCTTGCCCCATATTTCTTCGAGAAAACATGGACATCCGACATTGTCGCTTCCCTTTCAGCTGCATTTTTGTCACCATCGCTTGTACGGTTGCCTTACTTTATTATGCGCGACTTATATGATGATCCATTTGAAACAAAACTTTCAGACATATTTTCTCCCGTATGGATGATCATTCATTATTTCCTATGCTTTACGTTTTCTTTTTGGAACTTCATCGACAATAGGAAAAAGGTTAATATTGAGAAAAAGGTGCTCCAACAATTATTGAAGGAAGTGGCTGAAATGGACTTGCCCGGGGATCCAGTAGCTTGGCAAAGAATTGCATCTAGAGTTAATCACTTTTCTGAAGAGACAGGATATCGGTATTCTCTTTTTTACAGTGGGGAGCATTGTATGCGATTTTTTGTGAGAGAAATCGTAAAACCAATAGAGTGTCAGACGTACGACATCAGGTGTTATCAAGAAGGAAGTACGGTAGTAAATTTTTGGAAAAATCCACCAAATAAAGCGCTAACTGAGAGAGCACTTGCGAATTATAACAAGTGCGTTGAAAGTTTTGGTAAATTATCACATACGGCAGAAAAAGATGAATTTAGAGATGGTATTTTCGAGAAGTTTCATAGTATCTTCAACACCTCATTGTTTTACTTGGTGATAATAGAGCTAGGGTCCTTTATAATTATGATGCTGACCTTCATTATATCGATGATTTCTTGCGCCATTTTTAATTCATTCGCTACCCCTCATTAGTATGTTGGTCATAAGAGATAAAAAGCACACTTAGACCTAGTCCCTTCTTCGACGTCTATTCTGGGCTTCTGTGGTGTCAGTCAAAAATCATCGTTTTGAACAATGGTTCTACTATTCATTTAAAACTTCTCAAAACCAATGTCTTTGAATACCCATGACCAAAGCAGATTTTATTGGCAGAGAATCAAGAGGCCGTTGTTAGCCGGTAAATTCTTAACGTTATAAGGCCACATCGATTCACTCAGAAGGAGGTTCGCACGCTCTGAGCGCATCCGCAGCAATACAGTCCAGGGCATGGTATAGTGACGATTGGCCAGAGACAAGCGGCTCGAGTAACTTCTTGGTCCAGCCACATCCATATCGGAAACAAGAGGTTCGAACTCTTTTAAAAAAATGAAAGCATTGGTTTAGAAAAAACTCTCATTTTTACCTCCGTCACTGGAATTTCTATTTTGTAGATGCTGATTCATTTTCCATTTGATCCCATTGTCCCAAGTTCACACCTGGAACGGTAGCTATTATAATAGACAAAAATTTTATTCTGTCGATTACATCTAACTTGTAGTACTTGGTATTGTAAAATGACAATACACTAATGTAATTACCACAGATGGTTGCAATCAGCGGAAATTTAGATCCGAGGTATTCTTGGAATATTACTCACGGCATAAAAAGTTGCGGAAGAGTAAAGGCTCCGGAAGCTTCACCAGAATGATAGAACCTCCAGAGGGACATAAAGTGACCTCTGTGTCTGTCCCTAGGCAGACATTGAAATTCTAAAGAAGGTTTGTAGCGGCCGTCTGTAGAAATTCTTCCAAGGTCGCATGTACTCCCGCTAGATGACTGACAACGGCAGAAATAAGTACATCACTTTCTGCTTTTCCAGGATGGACTTTTCCTTGCAAAAATGGTTTCAAAATATGTTCTCTAAAATTCGATTGACACTGTTGGCCGCTGAAGAAAAAATCTGGTGTCGCCCAATTACGGTTTTGGAAGAAGATTCATCTTGTATGCAACTTTGTCCCATTTCTTTTCTTCGACATTAGGGTTCACTGTAAGTACGACTTGTGCTAGATTAACCTTTTCCTTACAAGCGGCAGCATACCTCTTGTAGGAGAGCCAGATCACGGTAAAGTATACCAGAGCTACTGAGAGCGAACTAACAACCACAACAGCTGACATAGGGAGCATACATATCTGCTTTGCTGTTATAACACTCATTAATATTAATGTCAAAAGAATCAGCCAGGGTTCATAGTACTTGGTTAAGTGGTACAATTCCCAAGTTAATTCGCACCAGAAGAAGTCCTTGGGAAGAATAACGTGAGTTAGTTCTGAATCGTGGTAATCTATCTTGCTCATTCTCGTAGGCCAATTGATATGTCTACCAGATCTAGTGTAAACTAGATAGTTTCTAGTAGCTGCGAGGGACTCTTGGAAATTACTGCCTGTAGTGAGACCCAGGATATATGTATTAGTATGTGTTTACTGTTTCTATTCTTTTTAGTTAACAGTGCTTTGTGGATGTATTTCACGTTTGGTCTTTGAAAACGCAGATTCGGTATCTCACCAAAACACAACAAATCCTTTAAAAAAAATACTAAAAAATAGAGATACATGCTACTTGCGCTGAGATGTTAGATTGTCTGATGTGCAAAAAAAGTTAAGGCATGTGTTATCGTTAGTAGATTTATATAAATGAAGTAAGATTCTCGTAAGATGAGAAATGTAGAAACATAGTGATGTGGATTTCGCTTCTGCTATGGTCAAATCAACATTGTTCAACAGGATGGTACACATATTTCAACATGTCCTGACTTCTCAGTCCCAGAGGTGATATGTGCACTCGAAATGTAATAGGTAATTAATCTATTATTTAGGTTTGAATACTGCAGATTGGCAGAAATGGGTTCTTGGCGAGCAGTAATTTCCAATAGCCACAGCTTGTATGTTATAGAATACAAGAGTTTACAAATATATAGCGATACAGTGCGAATGCCAGAGACGGAGAAGCTTAGACCAAATCACCTCGAAATGTTAAGATATATCCTATACATGGGCTTTATCGATATAAAAGACGTACATCTGAATTTTCCTCATAGATGTGGAGATGAGCTTTCTTAGCCGAGAACCAAGAGTTAATAAACCTGACTGGTGCAATTGGTAGCGCGTGTGATTCTCAATCACGAAGTTAAGGACTGGAACCCCATGCATGGATTTAAACTTTTCATTTTTTAATACATGCTGAGAAACAAGAAGACTATTCTAGAAAAATAAATTGATATATTATGAATTATAACATTTCCTATTGTTTGACCTATGCTCTCAAAAGAGAGTTCTAGAGTGCTAATTGTACAATGATTGTTACGATATATACCTTTTCACCACCAATTCATTGTATAAATAACTCTCACATTTTGTCAAAGACACTCTAGGTGGCAGCTCTAATTTTTGTTTTGCTGAAAAGGATACTAGGGACTATCTACACCTCCATTCCTACCGACTTTCACAGCTGTAAATCATAAATCATATATAAAAATAGTTTGTATTATCTTAAACCTAGGAATTATGGTTATGTGTAAGATTTTATGAGGGACAGTTTCACGATAACTATGATACTTATGCACCACAATATTACAGTAGTATATCCAAGAGTACATGTTATCGATGCGCAGCTGAAACAGTTGATAGATTATATAAAATATATACCAGTAGTACGCTATGGGCGCTCAGTGTTATACCTTTTTAATGTTTAGTTGGGAGCGAGAACAAAAGCCAAAATAGATAGTGGACAATAAAGTATTGTGCAAGAATATAGAAAAGACAGAATAAATAGAATTTTTAAGCGGTGTGTATTTTAAGTCAAGACAAAAACACTTCGATTTGAAAAGATTCAGAAAATATAAAGATGAGCGGAATGGGATATAGTAAGAGTGGATTGCAGTCATTTAGCAGCTAACTAGAAGAAGTTGTGAATAGACGTATGTTGACATCAGGACTATATTGAAACTGGATGATAAATAAGCGAGTTAAAATGAAGAATAATACAGTGAAAATAAGATTTATTCAGTAAAGTAAAGTAGAAGATGAGTTAGACAAATAAAAGCATATGGTGGGAAAAGAGAGGAAAAAGTTGAATAAACAGATATATATAGGAGGGAGAAGGTACATTAACAAGATGAAGTCAAACGTTGTATGATAAATAAAGTGGATGGATAAATGTAGAGAATAACCAAGTAAAACTAAGAACTAATCAGAGATGTATTGTTGAGTGTTAGATGGATTGTAAATATGTAATAATAAAATGACACTTATGAAGGAGAGATATTTAGCTCTAGATGTATGATAGATGAATAAGGTTGGCTAATACCAGAGGGCGAGGCGAGAGGGAGGCCAAATCGGGTAGCGAAAGGAGTGTATGGGTGTGCGAAGTTGAGGTGGTTGTGGATGGGTAGAAAGATGAATGAGATGAAGAGAGATGGGAATATGTGAGGACAGGTGAGAGGTGAAGTGTAAATAAACGTATGTATGGATGGGAAGATGTGATAAATAGGTGGAATTGGTGATTGTAAGAGTAATGGGAATCTTAATAGAAAGAATATACAATGGATAGATGATAAGAGTGGTGTTAATGGATATTTACGAGTAATATTCAGTAAGATTGATAACATTAAATGAAAACTAAAAAAATAAATAAAAAGTAAAATATATTTATTGGTTATACAATAAAGGTTAAGTTAGAGTGTGTTCATAGTAATAGGACAGAATAGGGCAAGATGGGGCTAGGATAGGATAGGATCAAGTTGTCAGTTAGACAAAGCGAGGCGAGATCGGGTAGTGAAGAAAAAATTATTGAAAAAGTAATGTTGTACGAGAGGAGTAGGAAGTGTTAGGTTCACATATATGGTACTCTCCGGCGAGTAGAACCGATTAGACTAAGACTATGGAATGTCTCTAAGGAATTCTAATAGCATCTCATACAAGATTGTAGGGCAGTTACAATGGGATAGGATACAGTTGGTAGTAATTTCAAGGTAGTATGGTAAGAGGTACTGAACGTATAAAGTGATAGGAGGTGGGAAAGTAGGAAATGATGAGTGGAAAGTAGCATAGTGAGATGAATTACGTATAAGATGACTAATGGTAG